>NW_028136501.1:1238573-1857860 GCF_964662115.1 Mustela nivalis | reverse complement strand
TGAAATGGCCTCTCCTGAGGATGCGTCATAATGTGCGTTTGGGTCCATGGAGACCTTTGAATGTGCTGGTTGTTCAGTGGCCCTGCGGAACTCTCCTTCCTGAAGGGTTTGATACATCCCCAGCAAGAAAGCTCCCCATGTGGAGAGGAGAGAGGTTTGGTTTTGTGCCTCAGAAAAGCCCCGTGTGCTGTTCTATGAAAACAGTCCTCTGAGGACGGACACATGGAAACCAAAGCTAAGGTTCATATTAGGGCCTGGGGTCCTGTCCATTTCAATCTTCTGTCTCTGGGGACACTGTCGGAGAGTCTAAGTGGAGATAGTTGCTCCGCTGGTGTCAGAGAGCCCCTCTTAGTCCAGGGTGGCCTACAGTATTGATGGTCTCAGGGGACTTGGAGCTTTTCCCTAACCTGTCGGGTTGTGGTCAATGGATTGGGCACACATTCCTTCGAGAGGGCAGGCACAATCTTTCGCTGTGGCTCCAGAGGCCCTAGCCTGGAGGTTGTGTGGGTCCAGGCTGTGTGCACAGAGGTCTGAAAACACAAACTCAGCTTATAAGTGGCGCCTAGGGTATGGCAGGTCGGATGTACAGCCCGAGAGGGAGCTGCTGGGCCTCTGAAACAAGGGTGTGTGGGAGGCGTTCCTTCAGGCTATTGTCTCTGGATGATGTGTTCCGGATAGGCGTGGATTGGAGGGGTGGCCTCAGGGACTGTGGACGAGTATCCATCTCTGGGGATTTGTCCCAGCTCCCAAGAGTTTGGGGTCATTTTGTGGGAAGGGTGGAGTCGTGTTGTCTGGCTCATGGGTCTCTCCAAGAAAGGGATTCCAGAGCAGATCCCCAGGTACAGGCGGGGCGATTGGAAAACTCAAACCCTGGTGAGGATTGGGTGCATAGGGGCTTGGCATGCCCCATATGCGGGCTCTTGGTCAGGCCCTGACAGGCCTTTCTTTGACATGGGGCTCATGCTGAGGGTCACAGTGTGAATTTGTGCCCAAGCAGCACTCAAGTTTGCGCGTGGCATCAGGGGCCATGAAGTTTTCTCCCACCATGAAGGTGTGATTCCATGCCAAGAGCAAGCTTTACAGCCATGGGGAAGGAGGAGTTCTGTTTTGTGCTTGCGATACCCAGCTGTGTGGAGAATTGATATAATGTCTAGGTTCAGATATCTAAAAACCAAGGTTAGGAAGAGGTGACGGCATAAGACCATGGCGTGTCTGAAGTGCTGGGTGTGAGGCCAGCTGTCTCCTTGTCTGTCTGGACGTCTGGCTTCAGGCTGTGTCAGACAGAGCATGAGTGCCCAGAGCGGCCTATCCAGTTCAGGTACCGTCGAGGCCCGAGCAGGTTGATCCTCATCTGGGTTTACTGGAGAGCCCCACAGGGAAACGTTTCTCTTCCGTTGGGCAGACACTGGCCTGGGTTGTGGTTCTGGAGTTCCTAGTCCGGAGGGCTTGTTTGCCAGGAGTTTGAGGAAGGAAGTCTGAAAACACAAGCTAGCGTGAGGTTTGGGATCGAGGGCACGGCAGGCGCACTCTGCAGAGGCTGAATCAAAGTCTCCAGCATCTGAAGTCAGGCTGAGGATCAGACGTTGGCTGAGGCTGGAGTTGTGTCCATGATGGCACCTTCATGAAGCGGGGGCCTCATGAGGCCAAGGAAGTTTTCCCACGCTGAGTTTGGAGGTTGCCCCAAACCACAAGGTTTCCTTCTGCGGTACATTCGAGTCCTGTTGCATGGCTCCAGGACATACCAGACGGAAGGACTGGAGAGCAGGGTTCGAACGATGGATCCCTGTACAGCATGCCTCGCATTCCCATTGGCCATTAGCGACAAGATTTGTTTGATCTGCTGCCTCTGGGGCACGTTTCCCAGGAGGCTGATTTGATATGGCCTCTCCTGAAGATGCGTCATAATGTGCGTTTGGGTCCATGGAGACCTTGGAATGTGCTGGTTGTTCAGTGGCCCTGCGGAACTCTCCTTCCTGAAGGGTTTGATACATCCCCAGCAAGAAAGCTCCCCATGTGGAGACGAGAGAGGTTTGGTTTGGGCCTCAGAAGAGCCCCGTGTGCTGGTCTACGAAAACAGTCCTCTGAGGACGGACACATGGAAAGAAAGCTAAGGTTCATATAGGGCCTGGGGGCCTGACCATTTCCACCTTCTGTCTCTGGGGACACTGTTGGAGAGTCTAAGTGGAGATAGTTGCTCCGCTGTTGTCAGAGAGCCCCTCTTAGTCCAGGGTGGCCTACAGTATTGATGGCCTCAGAGGCCTTGGAGCTTTTCCCTAAACTGTAGGGTTGGGGTCAAAGGATTGGGCACACTTTCCTTGGAGAGGGCAGGCACAATCTTTCGCTGTGGCTCCAGAGGCCCTAGCCAGGAGATTGTGTTGGTCTAGGCTGTGTGCACAGAGGTCTGAAAACACAAACTCAATTTATAAGTGGCGCCTAGGTATGGCAGGCCAGATGTACAACCCGAGAGGGAGGTCTTGGGCAATGAAACAAGGGCGAGTGGGAGGCGTTCCTTCAGGCTTTTGTCTCTGGATGATGTGTCCCGGAAAGCCGTGGATTGGAGGGGTGGCCTCAGGGACTGTGGACGAGTATCCATCTCTGGGGATTTGTCCCAGCTCCCAAGAGTTTGGGGTCATTTTGTGGAAAGGTTGGAGTCGTGTTGTCTGGCTCATGTGTTTCTCCAAGAAAGAAATTCCAGCGCAGAGCCCCAGGTACGGGCGGGGCGACTGGAAAACTTAAACACTGGTGAGGATTTGTGCATAGGGGCTTGGCATGCACCATATTCGGGCTCTTGGTCCAGGCCTTGACAGGCCTTTCTTTGACATGGGGCTCATGCTGAGGGTCACAGTGTGAATTTGTGCCCAAGCAGCACTCAACTTTGGGCGTGGCATCAGGGGCAATGAAGGTTTCTCCCACCATGAAGGTGTAACTCCATGCCAAGAGCAAGCTTTACAGCCATGGTGAAGGAGGAGTTCTGTTTTGTGCTTGCGATACCCAGCTGTGTGGAGAATTGATATAATGTCTAGGTTCAGATATCTGAAAACCAAGGTTAGGAAGAGGTGACGGCATAAGACCATGGCGTGTCTGAAGTCCTGCGTGTGCGGCCAGCTGTCTACTTGTCTGTCTGGACGTCTGGCTTCAGGCTGTGTCAGACAGAGCATGAGTGCCCAGAGCGGCCTATCCAGATCAGGTACCATCGAGGCCCGAGCAGGTTGATCCTCATCTGGGTTTTCTGGAGAGCCCCACAGGGAAAAGTTTCTCTTCTGTTGGGCAGACACTGGGCTGGATTGTGGTTCTGGAGTTCCTAGTCCGGAGGACTGGTTTGCCAGGAGTGTGAGGAAGGATGTCTGACAACACAAGCTAGCGAGAGGTTTGGGATCGAGGGCACGGCAGGCGCACTCTGCAGAGGCTGAATCAAAGTCTCCAGCATCTGAAGTCAGGCTGAGGATCAGACGTTGGCTGAGGCTGGAGTTGTGTCCATGATGGCACCTTCATGAAGCGGGGACCTCATGAGGCCAAGGAAGTTTTCCCACGCTGAGTTTGGAGGTTGCCCCAAACCACAAGGTTTCCTTCTGCGGGACATTCGAGTCCTGTTGCATGGCTCCAGGACATACCATACGGAAGGACTGGAGAGCAGGGTTCGAAGGATGGATCCCTGTACAGCCTGCCTCGCATTCCCATTGGCCATTAGCGACAAGATATGTTTGATCTGCTGCCTCTGGGGCAAGTTTCCCAGGGGGCTGATTTGAAATGGCCTCTCCTGAGGATGCCCATAATGTGCGTTTGGGTCCATGGTGACCTTGGAATTTGCTGGTTGTTCAGTGGTCCTGCGGAACTCTCCTTCCTGAAGGGTTTGATACATCCCCAGCAAGAAAGCTCCCCATGTGGAGACGAGAGAGGTTTGGTTTTGTGCCTCCGAAAAGCCCCGTGTGCTGGTCTACGAAAATAGTCCTCTGAGGATGGACACATGGAAACCAAAGCTAAGGTTCATATAAGGGCCTGGGGGCCTGTCAATTTCAACCTTCAGTCTCTGGGGACACTGTCGAAGAGTCTAAGAGGAGATAGTTGCTCTGCTGGTGTCAGAGAGCCCCTCTTAGTCCAGAGTGGCCTACACTATTGATGGCCTCAGGAACCTCGGAGCTTTTCCCTAAACTGTAGGGCTGTGGTCAAAGGATTGGGCACACGTTCCTTGGAGAGGGCAGGCACAATCTTTCGCTGTGGCTCCAGAGGCCCTGGCCTGGAGGTTGTTTTGGGTCCAGGCTGTGTGCACAGAGGTCTGAAAACACAAACTCAGCTTATAAGTGGCGCCTATTGTAAGGCAGGCCAGACGTACAGCCCGAGAGGGAGCTCCTGGGCCTCTGAAACCAAAGGGCGAGTGGGAGGCGTTCCTTCAGGCTTTTGTCTCTGGATGATGTGTCCCGGATAGCCGTGGATTGGAGGGGTGGCCTCAGGGACTGTGGACGAGTATCCATCTCTGGGGATTTGTCCCAGCTCCCAAGAGTTTTGGGTCATTTTTTGGGAAGGGTGGAGTCGTGTTGTCTGGCTCATGTGTCTCTCCAAGAAAGAAATTCTAGAGCAGAGCCCCAGGTACTGGCGGGGCGACAGCAAAACTCAAACCCTGGTGAGGATTGGGTGCATAGGGGCTTGGCATGCCCCATATGCGGGCTCTTGGTCCAGGCCTTGACAGGCCTTTCTTTGACATGGGGCTCATGCTGAGGGTCACAGTGTGAATTTGTGCCCAAGCAGCACTCAACTTTGGGCGTGGCATCAGGGGCCATGAAGGTTTATCCCACCATGAATGTATGACTCCATGCCAAGAGCAAGCTTTACAGCCATGGGGAAGGAGGAATTCTGTTTTGTGCTTGCGATACCCAGCTGTGTGCAGAATTGATATAATGTCTAGTTTCAGACATCTAAAAACCAAGGTTAGGAAGAGGTGACGGCATTAGACCATGGCGATCTCAAGTGCTGGGTGTGAGGCAAGCTGTCTACTTGTCAGTCTGGACGTCTGACTTCAGGCTGTGTAAGACAGAGCATGAGTGCCCAGAGCGGCCTATCCAGTTCAGGTACCGTCGAGGCCCGAGCAGGTTGATCCTCATCTGGGTTTTCTGGAGAGCCCCACAGGGAAACGTTTCTCTTCCGTTGGGCAGACACTGGGCTGGGTTGTGGTTCTGGAATTCCTAGTCCGGAGGGCTTGTTTGCCAGGAGTGTGAGGAAGGAAGTCTAAAAACACAAGCTAGCGTGAGGTTTGTGATCGAGGGCACGGCAGGCGCACTCTGCAGAGGCTGAATCAAAGTCTCCAGCATCGGAAGTCAGGCTGAGGATCAGACGTTGGCTGAGGCTGGAGTTGTGTCCATGATGGCACCTTCATGAAGCGGGGGCCTCATGAGGCCAAGGAAGTTTTCCCACGCTGAGTTTGGAGGTTGCCCCAAACCACAAGGTTTCCTTCTGCGGGACATTCGAGTCCTGTTGCATGGCTCCAGGACATACCATACGGAAGGACAGGAGAGCAGGGTTCGAAGGATGGATCCCTGTACAGCCTGCCTCGCATTCCCATTGGCCATTAGCGACAAGATATGTTTGATCTGCTGCCTCTGGGGCACGTTTCCCAGCAGGCTGATTTGAAATGGCCTCTTCTGAGGATGCGTCATAATGTGCGTTTGGGTCCATGGAGACCTTGGAATGTGCTGGTTGTTCAGTGGCCCTGCGGAACTCTCCTTCCTGAAGGGTTTGATATATCCCCAGCAAGAAAGCTCCCCATGTGGAGACGAGAGAGGTTTGGTTTGGGCCTCAGAAGAGCCCCGTGTGCTGGTCTACGAAAACAGTCCTCTGAGGACGGACACATGGAAACCAAAGCTAAGGTTCATATTAGGGCCTGGGGGCCTGTCAATTTCAACCTTCAGTCTCTGGGGACACTGTCGAAGAGTCTAAGCGGAGGTAGTTGCTCCGCTGGTGTCAGAGAGCCCCTCTTAGTCCAGGGTGGCCTACACTATTGATGGCCTCAGGGGCCTCGGAGCTTTTCCCTAAAATGTAGGGCTGTGGTCAAAGGATTGGGCACACGTTCCTTGGAGAGGGCAGGCACAATCTTTCGCTGTGGCTCCAGAGGCCCTAGCCTGGAGGTTGTTTTGGGTGCAGGCTGTGTGCACAAGGGTCTGAAAACACAAACTCAGCTTATAAGTGGCGCCTAGGTATGGCAGGCCAGATGTACAACCCGAGAGGGAGCACCTGGCCTCTGAAACAAGGGCGAGTGGGAGGCGTTCCTTCAGGCTTTTGTCTCTGGATGAAGTGTCCGGGATAGCCGTGATTTGGAGGGGTGGCCTCAGGGACTGTGGACGAGTATCCATCTCTGGGGATTTGTCCCAGCTCCCAAGAGTTTTGGGTCATTTTGTGGGAAGGGAGGAGTCGTTTTGTCTAGCTCATGTGTTTCTTCAAAAAAGAAATTCCAGAGCAGAGCCCCAGGTACGGGCGGGGCGACTGGAAAACTCAAACCCTGGTGAGGATTGGGTGCATAGGGGCTTGGCATGCCCAATATGCGGGCTCTTGGTCCAGGCCCTGACAGGCCTTTCTTTGACATGGGGCTCATGCTGAGGGTCACAGTGTGAATTTGTGCCCAAGCAGCACTCAATTTGGGCGTGGCATCAGAGGCCATGAAGGTTTCTCCCACCATGAAGGAGTGACTCCATGCCAAGAGCAAGCTTTACAGCCATGGGGAAGGAGGAGTTCTGTTTTGTGCTTGCGATACGCAGCTGTGTGGAGAATTGATATAATGTCTAGGTTCAGGTATCTGAAAACCACGGTTAGGAAGAGGTGACGGCATAAGACCATGGCGTGTCTGAAGTCCTGCGTGTGCGACCAGCTGTCTACTTGTCTGTCTGGACGTCTGGCTTCAGGCTGTGTCAGACAGAGCATGAGTGCCCAGAGTGGCCTATCCAGTTCAGGAACAGTCGAGGCCCGAGCAGGTTGATCCTCATCTGGGTTTTCTGGAGAGCCCCACAGGGAAACGTTTCTCTTCCGTTGGGCAGACACTGGCCTGGGTTGTGGTTCTGGAGTTCCTAGTCCGGAGGGCTTGTTTGCCAGGAGTGTGAGGAAGGAAGTCTGAAAACACAAGCTAGCGTGAGGTTTGGGATCGAGGGCACGGCAGGCGCACTCTGCAGAGGCTGAATCAAAGTCTCCAGCATCGGAAGTCAGGCTGAGGATCAGACGTTGGCTGAGGCTGGAGTTGTGTCCATGATGGCACCTTCATGAAGCGGGGGCCTCATGAGGCCAAGGAAGTTTTCCCACGCTGAGTTTGGAGGTTGCCCCAAACCACAAGGTTTCCTTCTGCCGGACATTTGAGTCCTGTTGCAAGGCTCCAGGACATACCATACGGAAGGACTGGAGAGCAGAGTTCGAAGCATGGATCCCTGTACAGTCTGCCTCGCATTCCCATTGGCTATTAGCGACAAGATATGTTTGATCTGCTGCCTCTGGGGCACGTTTCCCAGCAGGCTGATTTGAAATGGCCTCTCCTGAGGATGCGTCATAATGTGCGTTTGGGTCCATGGAGACCTTTGAATGTGCTGGTTGTTCAGTGGCCCTGCGGAACTCTCCTTCCTGAAGGGTTTGATACATCCCCAGCAAGAAAGCTCCCCATGTGGAGAGGAGAGAGGTTTGGTTTTGTGCCTCAGAAAAGCCCCGTGTGCTGTTCTATGAAAACAGTCCTCTGAGGACGGACACATGGAAACCAAAGCTAAGGTTCATATTAGGGCCTGGGGTCCTGTCCATTTCAATCTTCTGTCTCTGGGGACACTGTCGGAGAGTCTAAGTGGAGATAGTTGCTCCGCTGGTGTCAGAGAGCCCCTCTTAGTCCAGGGTGGCCTACAGTATTGATGGTCTCAGGGGACTTGGAGCTTTTCCCTAACCTGTCGGGTTGTGGTCAATGGATTGGGCACACATTCCTTCGAGAGGGCAGGCACAATCTTTCGCTGTGGCTCCAGAGGCCCTAACCTGGAGGTTGTGTGGGTCCAGGCTGTGTGCACAGAGGTCTGAAAACACAAACTCAGCTTATAAGTGGCGCCTAGGGTATGGCAGGTCGGATGTACAGCCCGAGAGGGAGCTGCTGGGCCTCTGAAACAAGGGTGTGTGGGAGGCGTTCCTTCAGGCTATTGTCTCTGGATGATGTGTTCCGGATAGGCGTGGATTGGAGGGGTGGCCTCAGGGACTGTGGACGAGTATCCATCTCTGGGGATTTGTCCCAGCTCCCAAGAGTTTGGGGTCATTTTGTGGGAAGGGTGGAGTCGTGTTGTCTGGCTCATGGGTCTCTCCAAGAAAGGGATTCCAGAGCAGATCCCCAGGTACAGGCGGGGCGATTGGAAAACTCAAACCCTGGTGAGGATTGGGTGCATAGGGGCTTGGCATGCCCCATATGCGGGCTCTTGGTCAGGCCCTGACAGGCCTTTCTTTGACATGGGGCTCATGCTGAGGGTCACAGTGTGAATTTGTGCCCAAGCAGCACTCAAGTTTGCGCGTGGCATCAGGGGCCATGAAGTTTTCTCCCACCATGAAGGTGTGATTCCATGCCAAGAGCAAGCTTTACAGCCATGGGGAAGGAGGAGTTCTGTTTTGTGCTTGCGATACCCAGCTGTGTGGAGAATTGATATAATGTCTAGGTTCAGATATCTAAAAACCAAGGTTAGGAAGAGGTGACGGCATAAGACCATGGCGTGTCTGAAGTGCTGGGTGTGAGGCCAGCTGTCTCCTTGTCTGTCTGGACGTCTGGCTTCAGGCTGTGTCAGACAGAGCATGAGTGCCCAGAGCGGCCTATCCAGTTCAGGTACCGTCGAGGCCCGAGCAGGTTGATCCTCATCTGGGTTTACTGGAGAGCCCCACAGGGAAACGTTTCTCTTCCGTTGGGCAGACACTGGCCTGGGTTGTGGTTCTGGAGTTCCTAGTCCGGAGGGCTTGTTTGCCAGGAGTTTGAGGAAGGAAGTCTGAAAACACAAGCTAGCGTGAGGTTTGGGATCGAGGGCACGGCAGGCGCACTCTGCAGAGGCTGAATCAAAGTCTCCAGCATCTGAAGTCAGGCTGAGGATCAGACGTTGGCTGAGGCTGGAGTTGTGTCCATGATGGCACCTTCATGAAGCGGGGGCCTCATGAGGCCAAGGAAGTTTTCCCACGCTGAGTTTGGAGGTTGCCCCAAACCACAAGGTTTCCTTCTGCGGTACATTCGAGTCCTGTTGCATGGCTCCAGGACATACCAGACGGAAGGACTGGAGAGCAGGGTTCGAACGATGGATCCCTGTACAGCATGCCTCGCATTCCCATTGGCCATTAGCGACAAGATTTGTTTGATCTGCTGCCTCTGGGGCACGTTTCCCAGGAGGCTGATTTGATATGGCCTCTCCTGAAGATGCGTCATAATGTGCGTTTGGGTCCATGGAGACCTTGGAATGTGCTGGTTGTTCAGTGGCCCTGCGGAACTCTCCTTCCTGAAGGGTTTGATACATCCCCAGCAAGAAAGCTCCCCATGTGGAGACGAGAGAGGTTTGGTTTGGGCCTCAGAAGAGCCCCGTGTGCTGGTCTACGAAAACAGTCCTCTGAGGACGGACACATGGAAAGAAAGCTAAGGTTCATATAGGGCCTGGGGGCCTGACCATTTCCACCTTCTGTCTCTGGGGACACTGTTGGAGAGTCTAAGTGGAGATAGTTGCTCCGCTGTTGTCAGAGAGCCCCTCTTAGTCCAGGGTGGCCTACAGTATTGATGGCCTCAGAGGCCTTGGAGCTTTTCCCTAAACTGTAGGGTTGGGGTCAAAGGATTGGGCACACTTTCCTTGGAGAGGGCAGGCACAATCTTTCGCTGTGGCTCCAGAGGCCCTAGCCAGGAGATTGTGTTGGTCTAGGCTGTGTGCACAGAGGTCTGAAAACACAAACTCAATTTATAAGTGGCGCCTAGGTATGGCAGGCCAGATGTACAACCCGAGAGGGAGGTCTTGGGCAATGAAACAAGGGCGAGTGGGAGGCGTTCCTTCAGGCTTTTGTCTCTGGATGATGTGTCCCGGAAAGCCGTGGATTGGAGGGGTGGCCTCAGGGACTGTGGACGAGTATCCATCTCTGGGGATTTGTCCCAGCTCCCAAGAGTTTGGGGTCATTTTGTGGAAAGGTTGGAGTCGTGTTGTCTGGCTCATGTGTTTCTCCAAGAAAGAAATTCCAGCGCAGAGCCCCAGGTACGGGCGGGGCGACTGGAAAACTTAAACACTGGTGAGGATTGTGTGCATAGGGGCTTGGCATGCACCATATTCGGGCTCTTGGTCCAGGCCTTGACAGGCCTTTCTTTGACATGGGGCTCATGCTGAGGGTCACAGTGTGAATTTGTGCCCAAGCAGCACTCAACTTTGGGCGTGGCATCAGGGGCAATGAAGGTTTCTCCCACCATGAAGGTGTAACTCCATGCCAAGAGCAAGCTTTACAGCCATGGTGAAGGAGGAGTTCTGTTTTGTGCTTGCGATACCCAGCTGTGTGGAGAATTGATATAATGTCTAGGTTCAGATATCTGAAAACCAAGGTTAGGAAGAGGTGACGGCATAAGACCATGGCGTGTCTGAAGTCCTGCGTGTGCGGCCAGCTGTCTACTTGTCTGTCTGGACGTCTGGCTTCAGGCTGTGTCAGACAGAGCATGAGTGCCCAGAGCGGCCTATCCAGATCAGGTACCATCGAGGCCCGAGCAGGTTGATCCTCATCTGGGTTTTCTGGAGAGCCCCACAGGGAAAAGTTTCTCTTCTGTTGGGCAGACACTGGGCTGGATTGTGGTTCTGGAGTTCCTAGTCCGGAGGACTGGTTTGCCAGGAGTGTGAGGAAGGATGTCTGACAACACAAGCTAGCGTGAGGTTTGGGATCGAGGGCACGGCAGGCGCACTCTGCAGAGGCTGAATCAAAGTCTCCAGCATCTGAAGTCAGGCTGAGGATCAGACGTTGGCTGAGGCTGGAGTTGTGTCCATGATGGCACCTTCATGAAGCGGGGACCTCATGAGGCCAAGGAAGTTTTCCCACGCTGAGTTTGGAGGTTGCCCCAAACCACAAGGTTTCCTTCTGCGGGACATTCGAGTCCTGTTGCATGGCTCCAGGACATACCATACGGAAGGACTGGAGAGCAGGGTTCGAAGGATGGATCCCTGTACAGCCTGCCTCGCATTCCCATTGGCCATTAGCGACAAGATATGTTTGATCTGCTGCCTCTGGGGCAAGTTTCCCAGGGGGCTGATTTGAAATGGCCTCTCCTGAGGATGCCCATAATGTGCGTTTGGGTCCATGGTGACCTTGGAATTTGCTGGTTGTTCAGTGGTCCTGCGGAACTCTCCTTCCTGAAGGGTTTGATACATCCCCAGCAAGAAAGCTCCCCATGTGGAGACGAGAGAGGTTTGGTTTTGTGCCTCCGAAAAGCCCCGTGTGCTGGTCTACGAAAATAGTCCTCTGAGGATGGACACATGGAAACCAAAGCTAAGGTTCATATAAGGGCCTGGGGGCCTGTCAATTTCAACCTTCAGTCTCTGGGGACACTGTCGAAGAGTCTAAGAGGAGATAGTTGCTCTGCTGGTGTCAGAGAGCCCCTCTTAGTCCAGAGTGGCCTACACTATTGATGGCCTCAGGAACCTCGGAGCTTTTCCCTAAACTGTAGGGCTGTGGTCAAAGGATTGGGCACACGTTCCTTGGAGAGGGCAGGCACAATCTTTCGCTGTGGCTCCAGAGGCCCTGGCCTGGAGGTTGTTTTGGGTCCAGGCTGTGTGCACAGAGGTCTGAAAACACAAACTCAGCTTATAAGTGGCGCCTATTGTAAGGCAGGCCGGACGTACAGCCCGAGAGGGAGCTCCTGGGCCTCTGAAACAAGGGCGAGTGGGAGGCGTTCCTTCAGGCTTTTGTCTCTGGATGATGTGTCCCGGATAGCCGTGGATTGGAGGGGTGGCCTCAGGGACTGTGGACGAGTATCCATCTCTGGGGATTTGTCCCAGCTCCCAAGAGTTTTGGGTCATTTTTTGGGAAGGGTGGAGTCGTGTTGTCTGGCTCATGTGTCTCTCCAAGAAAGAAATTCTAGAGCAGAGCCCCAGGTACTGGCGGGGCGACAGCAAAACTCAAACCCTGGTGAGGATTGGGTGCATAGGGGCTTGGCATGCCCCATATGCGGGCTCTTGGTCCAGGCCTTGACAGGCCTTTCTTTGACATGGGGCTCATGCTGAGGGTCACAGTGTGAATTTGTGCCCAAGCAGCACTCAACTTTGGGCGTGGCATCAGGGGCCATGAAGGTTTATCCCACCATGAATGTATGACTCCATGCCAAGAGCAAGCTTTACAGCCATGGGGAAGGAGGAATTCTGTTTTGTGCTTGCGATACCCAGCTGTGTGCAGAATTGATATAATGTCTAGTTTCAGACATCTAAAAACCAAGGTTAGGAAGAGGTGACGGCATTAGACCATGGCGATCTCAAGTGCTGGGTGTGAGGCAAGCTGTCTACTTGTCAGTCTGGACGTCTGGCTTCAGGCTGTGTAAGACAGAGCATGAGTGCCCAGAGCGGCCTATCCAGTTCAGGTACCGTCGAGGCCCGAGCAGGTTGATCCTCATCTGGGTTTTCTGGAGAGCCCCACAGGGAAACGTTTCTCTTCCGTTGGGCAGACACTGGGCTGGGTTGTGGTTCTGGAATTCCTAGTCCGGAGGGCTTGTTTGCCAGGAGTGTGAGGAAGGAAGTCTAAAAACACAAGCTAGCGTGAGGTTTGTGATCGAGGGCACGGCAGGCGCACTCTGCAGAGGCTGAATCAAAGTCTCCAGCATCGGAAGTCAGGCTGAGGATCAGACGTTGGCTGAGGCTGGAGTTGTGTCCATGATGGCACCTTCATGAAGCGGGGGCCTCATGAGGCCAAGGAAGTTTTCCCACGCTGAGTTTGGAGGTTGCCCCAAACCACAAGGTTTCCTTCTGCGGGACATTCGAGTCCTGTTGCATGGCTCCAGGACATACCATACGGAAGGACAGGAGAGCAGGGTTCGAAGGATGGATCCCTGTACAGCCTGCCTCGCATTCCCATTGGCCATTAGCGACAAGATATGTTTGATCTGCTGCCTCTGGGGCACGTTTCCCAGCAGGCTGATTTGAAATGGCCTCTTCTGAGGATGCGTCATAATGTGCGTTTGGGTCCATGGAGACCTTGGAATGTGCTGGTTGTTCAGTGGCCCTGCGGAACTCTCCTTCCTGAAGGGTTTGATATATCCCCAGCAAGAAAGCTCCCCATGTGGAGACGAGAGAGGTTTGGTTTGGGCCTCCGAAAAGCCCCGTGTGCTGGTCTACGAAAACAGTCCTCTCAGGACGGACACATGGAAACCAAAGCTGAGGTTCATATTAGGGCCTGGGGGCCTGTCAATTTCAACCTTCAGTCTCTGGGGACACTGTCGAAGAGTCTAAGCGGAGGTAGTTGCTCCGCTGGTGTCAGAGAGCCCCTCTTAGTCCAGGGTGGCCTACACTATTGATGGCCTCAGGGGCCTCGGAGCTTTTCCCTAAACTGTAGGGCTGTGGTCAAAGGATTGGGCACACGTTCCTTGGAGAGGGCAGGCACAATCTTTCGCTGTGGCTCCAGAGGCCCTAGCCTGGAGGTTGTTTTGGGTGCAGGCTGTGTGCACAAGGGTCTGAAAACACAAACTCAGCTTATAAGTGGCGCCTAGGTATGGCAGGCCAGATGTACAACCCGAGAGGGAGCACCTGGCCTCTGAAACAAGGGCGAGTGGGAGGCGTTCCTTCAGGCTTTTGTCTCTGGATGAAGTGTCCGGGATAGCCGTGATTTGGAGGGGTGGCCTCAGGGACTGTGGACGAGTATCCATCTCTGGGGATTTGTCCCAGCTCCCAAGAGTTTTGGGTCATTTTGTGGGAAGGGAGGAGTCGTTTTGTCTAGCTCATGTGTTTCTTCAAAAAAGAAATTCCAGAGCAGAGCCCCAGGTACGGGCGGGGCGACTGGAAAACTCAAACCCTGGTGAGGATTGGGTGCATAGGGGCTTGGCATGCCCAATATGCGGGCTCTTGGTCCAGGCCCTGACAGGCCTTTCTTTGACATGGGGCTCATGCTGAGGGTCACAGTGTGAATTTGTGCCCAAGCAGCACTCAATTTGGGCGTGGCATCAGAGGCCATGAAGGTTTCTCCCACCATGAAGGAGTGACTCCATGCCAAGAGCAAGCTTTACAGCCATGGGGAAGGAGGAGTTCTGTTTTGTGCTTGCGATACGCAGCTGTGTGGAGAATTGATATAATGTCTAGGTTCAGGTATCTGAAAACCACGGTTAGGAAGAGGTGACGGCATAAGACCATGGCGTGTCTGAAGTCCTGCGTGTGCGACCAGCTGTCTACTTGTCTGTCTGGACGTCTGGCTTCAGGCTGTGTCAGACAGAGCATGAGTGCCCAGAGTGGCCTATCCAGTTCAGGAACAGTCGAGGCCCGAGCAGGTTGATCCTCATCTGGGTTTTCTGGAGAGCCCCACAGGGAAACGTTTCTCTTCCGTTGGGCAGACACTGGGCTGGGTTGTGGTTCTGGAATTCCAAGTCCGGAGGGCTTGTTTGCCAGGAGTGTGAGGAAGGAAGTCTGAAAACACAAGCTAGCGTGAGGTTTGGGATCGAGGGCACGGCAGGCGCACTCTGCAGAGGCTGAATCAAAGTCTCCAGCATCGGAAGTCAGGCTGAGGATCAGACGTTGGCTGAGGCTGGAGTTGTGTCCATGATGGCACCTTCATGAAGCGGGGGCCTCATGAGGCCAAGGAAGTTTTCCCACGCTGAGTTTGGAGGTTGCCCCAAACCACAAGGTTTCCTTCTGCCGGACATTTGAGTCCTGTTGCAAGGCTCCAGGACATACCATACGGAAGGACTGGAGAGCAGAGTTCGAAGCATGGATCCCTGTACAGTCTGCCTCGCATTCCCATTGGCTATTAGCGACAAGATATGTTTGATCTGCTGCCTCTGGGGCACGTTTCCCAGCAGGCTGATTTGAAATGGCCTCTCCTGAGGATGCGTCATAATGTGCGTTTGGGTCCATGGAGACCTTGGAATGTGCTGGTTGTTCAGTGGCCCTGCGGAACTCTCCTTCCTGAAGGGTTTGATACATCCCCAGCAAGAAAGCTCCCCATGTGGAGAGGAGAGAGGTTTGGTTTTGTGCCTCAGAAAAGCCCCGTGTGCTGTTCTATGAAAACAGTCCTCTGAGGACGGACACATGGAAACCAAAGCTAAGGTTCATATTAGGGCCTGGGGTCCTGTCCATTTCAATCTTCTGTCTCTGGGGACACTGTCGGAGAGTCTAAGTGGAGATAGTTGCTCCGCTGGTGTCAGAGAGCCCTTCTTAGTCCAGGGTGGCCTACACTATTGATGGCCTCAGAGGCCTTGGAGCTTTTCCCTAAACTATAGGGTTGGGGTCAAAGGATTGGGCACACTTTCCTTGGAGACTGCAGGCACAATCTTTCGCTGTGGCTCCAGAGGCCCTAGCCAGGAGGTTGTGTTGATCTAGGCTGTGTGCACAGAGGTCTGAAAACACAAACTCAGCTTATAGGTGGCGCCTTGGTATGGCAGGCCAGATGTACAACCCGAGAGGTAGCTCCTGAGCCTCTGAAACAAGGGCGAGTGTGAGGCGTTCCTTCAGGCTTTTGTCTCTGGATGAAGTGTCACGTATAGCCGTGGTTTGGAGGGGTGGCCTCAGGGACTGTGGACGAGTATCCATCTCTGGGGATTTGTCCCAGCTCCCAAGAGTTTTGGGTCATTTTGTGGGAAGGGTCGAGTCGTGTTGTCTAGCTCATGTGTCTCTCCAAGAAAGAAATTCCAGAGCAGAGCCCCAGGTACGGGCGGGGCGACTGGAAAACTCAAACCCTGGTCTGGATTGGGTGCATAGGGGCTTGGCATGCCCCATATGCGGGCTCTTGGTCCAGTTTCTGACAGGCCTTTCTTTGACATGGGGCTCATGCTAAGGGTCACAGTGTGAATTTGTGCCCAAGCAGCACTCAAGTTTGGGAGTGGCATCAGGGGCCATGAAGGTTTCTCCCACCATGAAGGTGTGACTCCATGCCAAGAGCAAGCTTTACAGCCATGGGGAAGGAGGAGTTCTGTTTTGTGCTTGCGATACCCAGCTGTGTGGAGAATTGATATAATGTCTAGGTTCAGGTATCTGAAAACCAAGGTTAGGAAGAGGTGACGGCATAAGACCATGGCGTGTCTGAAGTCCTGCGTGTGCGACCAGCTGTCTACTTGTCTGTCTGGACGTCTGGCTTCAGGCTGTGTCAGACAGAGCATGAGTGCCCAGAGTGGCCTATCCAGTTCAGGTACCGTCGAGGCCCGAGCAGGTTGATCCTCATCTGGGTTTTCTGGAGAGCCCCACAGGGAAACGTTTCTCTTCCGTTGGGCAGACACTGGGCTGGGTTGTGGTTCTGGAGTTCCTAGTCCGGAGGCCTTTTTTGCCAGGAGTGTGAGGAAGGAAGTCTGAAAACACAAGCTAGCGTGAGGTTTGGGATCGAGGGCACGGCAGGCGCACTCTGCAGAGGCTGAATCAAAGTCTCCAGCATCGGAAGTCAGGCTGAGGATCAGACGTTGGCAGAGGCTGGAGTTGTGTCCATGATGGCACCTTCATGAAGCGGGGGCCTCATGAGGCCAAGGAAGTTTTCCCACGCTGAGTTTGGAGGTTGCCCCAAACCACAAGGTTTCCTTCTGCCGGACATTTGAGTCCTGTTGCAAGGCTCCAGGACATACCATACGGAAGGACTGGAGAGCAGAGTTCGAAGCATGGATCCCTGTACAGTCTGCCTCGCATTCCCATTGGCTATTAGCGACAAGATATGTTTGATCTGCTGCCTCTGGGGCACGTTTCCCAGCAGGCTGATTTGAAATGGCCTCTCCTGAGGATGCGTCATAATGTGCGTTTGGGTCCATGGAGACCTTGGAATGTGCTGGTTGTTCAGTGGCCCTGCGGAACTCTCCTTCCTGAAGGGTTTGATACATCCCCAGCAAGAAAGCTCCCCATGTGGAGAGGAGAGAGGTTTGGTTTTGTGCCTCAGAAAAGCCCCGTGTGCTGTTCTATGAAAACAGTCCTCTGAGGACGGACACATGGAAACCAAAGCTAAGGTTCATATTAGGGCCTGGGGTCCTGTCCATTTCAATCTTCTGTCTCTGGGGACACTGTCGGAGAGTCTAAGTGGAGATAGTTGCTCCGCTGGTGTCAGAGAGCCCTTCTTAGTCCAGGGTGGCCTACACTATTGATGGCCTCAGAGGCCTTGGAGCTTTTCCCTAAACTATAGGGTTGGGGTCAAAGGATTGGGCACACTTTCCTTGGAGACTGCAGGCACAATCTTTCGCTGTGGCTCCAGAGGCCCTAGCCAGGAGGTTGTGTTGATCTAGGCTGTGTGCACAGAGGTCTGAAAACACAAACTCAGCTTATAGGTGGCGCCTTGGTATGGCAGGCCAGATGTACAACCCGAGAGGTAGCTCCTGAGCCTCTGAAACAAGGGCGAGTGTGAGGCGTTCCTTCAGGCTTTTGTCTCTGGATGAAGTGTCACGTATAGCCGTGGTTTGGAGGGGTGGCCTCAGGGACTGTGGACGAGTATCCATCTCTGGGGATTTGTCCCAGCTCCCAAGAGTTTTGGGTCATTTTGTGGGAAGGGTCGAGTCGTGTTGTCTAGCTCATGTGTCTCTCCAAGAAAGAAATTCCAGAGCAGAGCCCCAGGTACGGGCGGGGCGACTGGAAAACTCAAACCCTGGTCTGGATTGGGTGCATAGGGGCTTGGCATGCCCCATATGCGGGCTCTTGGTCCAGTTTCTGACAGGCCTTTCTTTGACATGGGGCTCATGCTAAGGGTCACAGTGTGAATTTGTGCCCAAGCAGCACTCAAGTTTGGGAGTGGCATCAGGGGCCATGAAGGTTTCTCCCACCATGAAGGTGTGACTCCATGCCAAGAGCAAGCTTTACAGCCATGGGGAAGGAGGAGTTCTGTTTTGTGCTTGCGATACCCAGCTGTGTGGAGAATTGATATAATGTCTAGGTTCAGGTATCTGAAAACCAAGGTTAGGAAGAGGTGACGGCATAAGACCATGGCGTGTCTGAAGTCCTGCGTGTGCGACCAGCTGTCTACTTGTCTGTCTGGACGTCTGGCTTCAGGCTGTGTCAGACAGAGCATGAGTGCCCAGAGTGGCCTATCCAGTTCAGGTACCGTCGAGGCCCGAGCAGGTTGATCCTCATCTGGGTTTTCTGGAGAGCCCCACAGGGAAACGTTTCTCTTCCGTTGGGCAGACACTGGGCTGGGTTGTGGTTCTGGAGTTCCTAGTCCGGAGGCCTTTTTTGCCAGGAGTGTGAGGAAGGAAGTCTGAAAACACAAGCTAGCGTGAGGTTTGGGATCGAGGGCACGGCAGGCGCACTCTGCAGAGGCTGAATCAAAGTCTCCAGCATCGGAAGTCAGGCTGAGGATCAGACGTTGGCAGAGGCTGGAGTTGTGTCCATGATGGCACCTTCATGAAGCGGTGGCCTCATGAGGCCAAGGAAGTTTTCCGACGCTGAGTTTGGAGGTTGCCCCAAACCACAAGGTTTCCTTCTGCCGGACATTTGAGTCCTGTTGCAAGGCTCCAGGACATACCATACGGAAGGACTGGAGAGCAGGGTTCGAAGCATGGATCCCTGTACAGCCTGCCTCGCATTCCCATTGGCCATTAGCGACAAGATATGTTTGATCTGCTGCCTCTGGGGCACGTTTCCCAGCAGGCTGATTTGAAATGGCCTCTCCTGAGGATGCGTCATAATGTGCGTTTGGGTCCATGGAGACCTTGGAATGTGCTGGTTGTTCAGTGGCCCTGCGGAACTCTCCTTCCTGAAGGGTTTGATACATCCCCAGCAAGAAAGCTCCCCATTTGGAGAGGAGAGAGGTTTGGCTTTGTGCCTCAGAAAAGCCCCGTGTGCTGTTCTACGAAAACAGTCATCTGAGGACGGACACATGGAAACCAAAGCTAAGGTTCATATTAGGGCCTGGGGTCCTGTCCATTTCAATCTTCTGTCTCTGGGGACACTGTCGGAGAGTCTAAGTGGAGATAGTTGCTCCGCTGGTGTCAGAGAGCCCTTCTTAGTCCAGGGTGGCCTACACTATTGATGGCCTCAGTGGCCTTGGAGCTTTTCCCTAAACTATAGGGTTGGGGTCAAAGGATTGGGCACACTTTCCTTGGAGATTGCAGGCACAATCTTTCGCTGTGGCTCCAGAGGCCCTAGCCAGGAGGTTGTTTTGATCTAGGCTGTGTGCACAGAGGTCTGAAAACACAAACTCAGCTTATAAGTGGCGCCTAGGTATGGCAGGCCAGATGTACAACCCGAGAGGTAGCTCCTGAGCCTCTGAAACAAGGGCGATTGTGAGGCATTCCTTCAGGCTTTTGTCTCTGGATGAAGTGTCACGTATAGCCGTGGTTTGGAGGGGTGGCCTCAGGGACTGTGGACGAGTATCCATCTCTGGGGATTTGTCCCAGCTCCCAAGAGTTTTGGGTCATTTTGTGGGAAGGGTGGAGTCATGTTGTCTAGCTCATGTGTCTCTCCAAGAAAGAAATTCCAGAGCAGAGCCCCAGGTACGAGCGGGGCGACTGGAAAACTCAAACCCTGGTCTGGATTGGGTGCATAGGGGCTTGGCATGCCCCATATGCGGGCTCTTGGTCCAGCTTCTGACAGGCCTTTCTTTGACATGGGGCTCATGCTGAGGGTCACAGTGTGAATTTGTGCCCAAGCAGCACTCAAGTTTGGGAGTGGCATCAGGGGCCATGAAGGTTTCAACCACCATGAAGGTGTGACTCCATGCCAAGAGCAAGCTTTACAGCCATGGGGAAGGAGGAGTTCTGTTTTGTGCTTGCGATACCCAGCTGTGTGGAGAATTGATATAATGTCTAGGTTCAGATATCTGAAAACCAAGGTTAGGAAGAGGTGACGGCATAAGACCATGGCGTGTCTGAAGTCCTGCGTGTGCGGCCAGCTGTCTACTTGTCTGTCTGGACGTCTGGCTTCAGGCTGTGTCAGACAGAGCATGAGTGCCCAGAGTGGCCTATCCAGTTCAGGTACCGTCGAGGCCCGAGCAGGTTGATCCTCATCTGGGTTTTCTGGAGAGCCCCACAGGGAAACGTTTCTCTTCCGTTGGGCAGACACTGGGCTGGGTTGTGGTTCTGGAGTTCCTAGTCCGGAGGGCTTGTTTGCCAGGAGTTTGAGGAAGGAAGTCTGAAAACACAAGCTGCGTGAGGTTTGGGATCGAGGGAACGGCAGGCGCACTCTGCAGAGGCTGAATCAAAGTCTCCAGCATCGGAAGTCAGGCTGAGGATCAGACGTTGGCTGAGGCTGGAGTTGTGTCCATAATGGCACCTTCATGAAGCGGGGGCCTCATGAGGCCAAGGAAGTTTTCCGACGCTGAGTTTGGAGGTTTCCCCAAACCACAAGGTTTCCTTCTGCGGGACATTCGAGTCCTGTTGCATGGCTCCAGGACATACCATACGGAAGGACTGGAGAGCAGGGTTCGAAGGATGGATCCCTGTACAGCCTGCCTCGCATTCCCATTGGCCATTAGCGACAAGATATGTTTGATCTGCTGCCTCTGGGGCACGTTTCCCAGGGGGCTGATTTGAAATGGCCTCTCCTGAGGATGCGTCATAATGTGCGTTTGGGTCCATGGAGACCTTGGAATGTGCTGGTTGTTCAGTGGCCCTGCAGAACTCTCCTTCCTGAAGGGCTTGAAACATCCCCAGATAGAAAGCTCCCCATGTGGAGACGAGAGAGGTTTGGTTTGGTGCCTCAGAAAAGCCCCGTGTGCTGGTCTACGAAAACAGTCCTCTGAGGACGGACACATGGAAACCAAAGCTAAGGTTCATATTAGGGCCTGGGGGCCTGTCCATTTCCACATTCTGTCTCTGGGGACACTGTCGGAGAGTCCAAGTGGAGATAGTTGCTCCGCTGGTGTCAGAGAGCCCCTCTTAGTCCAGGGTGGCCTACACTATTGATGGCCTCAGAGGCTTGGAGCTTTTCCCTAAACTATAGGGTTGGGGTCAAAGGATTGGGCACACTTTCCTTGGAGTGGGCAGGCACAATCTTTCTCTGTGGCTCCAGAGGCCCTAGCCAGAAGGTTGTGTGGGTCTAGGCTGTGTGCACAGAGGTCTGAAAACACAACTCAGCTTATAAGTGGCGCCTAGGTATGGCAGGCCAGATGTACAACCCGAGAGGTAGCTCCTGTGCCTCTGAAACAAGGGCGAGTGTGAGGCGTTCCTTCAGGCTTTTGTATCTGGATGAAGTGTCACGGATAGCCGTGGTTTGGAGGGGTGGCCTCAGGGACTGTGGACGAGTATCCATCTCTGGGGATTTGTCCCAACTCCCAAGAGTTTGGGGTCATTTTGTGGGAAAGGTGGAGTCGTGTTGTCTAGCTCATGTGTCTCTCCAAGAAAGAAATTCCAGAGCAGAGCCCCAGGTACGGGCGGGGCGACTGGAAAACTCAAACCCAGGTCCGGATTGGGTGCATAGGTGCTTGGCATGCCCCATATGCGGGCTCTTGGTCCAGGCCGTGACAGGCCTTTCTTTGACATGGGGCTCATGCTGAGGGTCACAGTGTGAATTTGTGCCCAAGCAGCACTCAAGTTTGGGCGCGGCATCAGGGGCCATGAAGGTTTCTCCCACCATGAAGGAGTGACTCCATGCCAAGAGCTAGCTTTACAGCCATGGGGAAGGAGGAGTTTTGTTTTGTGCTTGTGTAACGCAGCTGTGTGGAGAATTGATATAATGTCTAGGTTCAGGTATCTGAAAACCACGGTTAGGAAGAGGTGACGGCATAAGACCATGGCGTGTCTGAAGTCCTGCGTGTGCGACCAGCTGTCTACTTGTCTGTCTGGACGTCTGGCTTCAGGCTGTGTCAGACAGAGCATGAGTGCCCAGAGTGGCCTATCCAGTTCAGGTACAGTCGAGGCCCGAGCAGGTTGATCCTCATCTGGGTTTTCTGGAGAGCCCCACAGGGAAACGTTTCTCTTCCGTTGGGCAGACACTGGGCTGGGTTGTGGTTCTGGAGTTCCTAGTCCAGAGGGCTTGTTTGCCAGGAGTTTGAGGAAGGAAGTCTGAAAACACAAGCTAGCGTGAGGTTTGGGATTGAGGGCACGGCAAGCGCACTCTGCAGAGGCTGAATCAAAGTCTCCAGCATCTGAAGTCAGGCTGAGGATCAGACGTTGGCTGAGGCTGGAGTTGTGTCCATGATGGCACCTTCATGAAGCGGGGGCCTCATGAGGCCAAGGAAGTTTTCCCACGCTGAGTTTGGAGGTTGCCCCAAACCACAAGGTTTCCTTCTGCGGGACATTCGAGTCCTGTTGCATGGCTCCAGGACATACCATACGGAAGGACAGGAGAGCAGGGTTCGAAGGATGGAACCCTGTACAGCATGCCTTGCATTCCCATTCGCCATTAGCGACAAGATATGTTTGATCTGCTGCCTCTGGGGCACGTTTCCCAGGGGGCTGATTTGAAATGGCCTCTCCTGAGATGTGTCATAATGTGCGTTTGGTCCATGGAGACCTTGGAATGTGCTGGTTGTTCAGTGGCCCTGCGGAACTCTCCTTTATGAAGGGTTTGATACATCCCAAGCAAGAAAGCTCCCCATGTGGAGACGAGAAAGATTTGGTTTGGTGCCTCAGAAAAGCCCCGTGTGCTGGTCCACGAAAACAGTCCTCTGAGGACGGACACATGGAAACCAAAGCTAAGGTTCATATTAGGGCCTGGGGGCCTGTCCATTTCCACATTCTGTCTCTGGGAACACTGTCGGAGAGTCTAAGTGGAGATAGTTGCTCCGCTGGTGTCAGAGAGCCCCACTTAGTCCAGGTTGGCCTACACTATTGATGGCCTCAGAGGCCTTGGAGCTTTTCCCTAAACTGTAGGGTTGGGGTCAAAGGATTGGGCACACGTTCCTTGGAGTGGGCAGGCACAATCTATCACTGTGGCTCCAGAGGCCCTAGCCTGGAGGTTGTGTGTGCCTAGGCTGTGTGCACAGAAGTCTTAAAACACAAACTCAGCTTATAAGTGGCGCCTAGGGTATGTCAGGCCGGATGTACAGCCCGAGAGGGAGCTCCTGGGCCTCTGAAACAAGGGCGAGTGGGAGGCGTTCCTTCAGGCTTTTGTCTCTGGATGATGTGTCCCGGATAGCCGTGGATTGGAGGGGTGGCCTCAGGGACTTTGGACGAGTATCCATCTCTGGGGATTTGTCCCAGCTCCCAAGAGTTTGGGGTCATTTTGTGGGAAGGGTGGAGTCGTGTTGTCTGGCTAATGTGTCTCTCCAAGAAAGAAATTCCAGAGCAAAGCGCCAGGTACGGGCGGGGTGACTGGAAAACTCAAACCCTGGTGAGGATTGGGTGCATAGGGGCTTGGCATGCCCCATATGCGGGCTCTTGGTCCAGGCCCTGACAGGCCTTTCTTTGACATGGGGCTCATGCTGAGGGTCACAGTGTGAATTTGTGCCCAAGCAGCACTCAACTTTGGGCGTGGCATCAGTGGCCATGAAGGTTTCTCCCACCATGAAGGTGTGACTCCATGCCTAGAACAAGCTTTACAGCTATGGAAAAGGAGGAGTTCTGTTTTGTGCTTGCGATACCCAGCTGTGTGGAGAATTGATATAATGTCTAGGTTCAGATATCTGAAAACCAAGGTTAGGGAGAGGTGACGGCATAAGACCATGGCGTGTCTGAAGTGCTGCGTGTGCGGCCAGCTGTCTACTTGTCTGTCTGGACGTCTGGCTTCAGGCTGTGTCAGACAGAGCATGAGTGCCCAGAGCGGCCTATCCAGTTCAGGTACCGTCGAGGCCCGAGCAGGTTGATCCTCATCTGGGTTTTCTGGAGAGCCCCACAGGGAAACGTTTCTCTTCCGTTGGGCAGACACTGGGCTGGGTTGTGGTTCTGGAGTTCCTAGTCCGGAGGGCTTGTTTGCCAGGAGTTTGAGGAAGGAAGTCTGAAAACACAAGCTAGCGTGAGGTTTGGGATCGAGGGCACGGCAGGCACACTCTGCAGAGGCTGAATCAAAGTCTCCAGTATCTGAAGTCAGGCTGAGGATCAGACGTTGGCTGAGGCTGGAGTTGTGTCCATGATGGCACCTTCATGAAGCGAGGGCCTCATGAGGCCAAGGAAGTTTTCCCAGGCTGAGTTTGGAGGTTGCCCCAAACCACAAGGTTTCCTTCTGCGGGACATTCGAGTCCTGTTGCATGGCTCCAGGACATACCATACGCAAGGACTGGAGAGCAGGGTTCGAAAGATGGATCCCTGTACAGCATGCCTCGCATTCCCATTGGCCATTAGCGACAAGATATGTTTGATCTGCTGCCTCTGGGGCACGTTTCCCAGGGGGCTGAGTTGAAATGGCCTCTCCTGAGGATGTGTCATAATGTGCGTTTGGGTCCATGGAGACCTTGGAATGTGCTGGTTGTTCAGTGGCCCTGCGGAACTCTCCTTCCTGAAGGGTTTGATACATCCCCAGCAAGAAAGCTCCCCATGTGGAGACGAGAGAGTTTTGGTTTGGTGACTCAGAAAAACCCCGTGTGCTGGTCTACGAAAACAGTCCTCTGAGGACGGACACATGGAAACCAAAGCTAAGGTTCATAGAAGGGCCTGGGGGCCTGTCCATTTCAACCTTCTGTCTCTGGGGACACTGTCGGAGAATCTAAGTGGAGATAGTTGCTCCGCTGGTGTCAGAGAGCCCCTCTTAGTCCAGGGTGGCCTACACTATTGATGGCCTCAGAGGCCTTGGAGCTTTTCCCTAAACTGTAGGGTTGGGGTAAAAGGATTGGGCACACTTTCCTTGGAGAGGGCAGGCACAATATTTCGCTGTGGCCTCAGAGGCCCTAGCCTGGAGGTTGTGTGGATCTAGGCTGTGTGCACAGAGGTCTGAAAACAAAAACTCAGCTTATTAGAGGCGCCTAGGGTATGGCAGGCCGGATGTACAGCCCGAGAGGGAGCTCCTGGGGCTCTGAAACAAGGGCGAGTGGGAGGCGTTCCTTCAGGCTTTTGTCTCTGGATGATGTGTCCCGGATAGCCGTGGATTGGAGGGGTGGCTTCAGGGACTGTGGACGAGTATCCATCTCTGCGGATTTGTCCCAGCTCCTAAGAGTTTGGGGTCATTTTGTGGGAAGGGTGGAGTCGTGTTGTCTGGCTCATGTGGCTCTCCAAGAAAGGAATTCCAGAGCAGAGCCCCAGGTACGGGCGGGGTGACTGGAAAACTCAAACCTGGTGAGGATTGGGTGCATAGGGGCTTGGCATGCCCCATATGCGAGCTCTTGGTCCAGGCCGTGACAGGCCTTTCTTTGACATGGGGCTCATGCTGAGGGTCACAGTGTGAATTTGTGCCCAAGCAGCACTCAACTTTGGGCGTGGCATCAGGGGCCATGAAGGTTTCTCCCACCATGAAGGTGTGACTCCATGCCAAGAGCAAGCTTTAAAGCCATGGGGAAGGAGGAGTTCTGTTTTGTGCTTGCGATACCCAGTTGTGTGTAGAATTGATATAATGTCTTGATTCAGATATCTGAAAACCAAGGTTAGGAAGAGGTGACAGCATAAGACCATGGCGTGACGGAAGTGCTGGGTGTGAGGCCAGCTGTCTCCTTGTCTGTCTGGAGGTCTGGCTTCAGGCTGTGTCAGACAGAGCATGAGTGCCCAGTGCGTCCTATCCAGTTCAGGTACCGTCGAGGCCCGAGCAGGTTGATCCTCATCTGGGTTTTCTGGAGAGCCCCACAGGGAAACATTTCTCTTCCGTTGGGCAGACACTGGGCTGGGTTGTGGTTCTGGAGTTCCTAGTCTGGAGGGCTTGTTTGCCAGGAGTGTGAGGAAGGAAGTCTGAAAACACAAGCTAGCGTAAGGTTTGGGATCGAGGGCACGGCAGGCGCACTCTGCAGAGGCTGAATCAAATTCTCCAGCATCTGAAGTCAGGCTGATGATCAGACGTTGGCTGAGGCTGGAGTTGTGTCCATGATGGCACCTTCATGAAGCAGGGGCCTCATGAGGCCAAGAAAGTTTTCCGACGCTGAATTTGGAGGTTGCCCCAAACCACAAGGTTTCCTTCTGCGGGACATTCGAGTCCTGTTGCATGGCTCCAGGACATACCATACGGAAGGACTGGAGAGCAGGGTTCGAAGGATGGATCCCTGTACAGCCTGCTCGCATTCCCATTGGCCATTAGCGACAAGATATTTTTGATCTGCTGCCTCTGGGGCACGTTTCCCAGGGGGCTGATTTGAAATGGCCTCTCCTGAGGATGCGTCATAATGTGCGTTTGGTTCCATGGAGACCTTGGAATGTGCTGGTTGTTCAGTGGCCCTGAGGAACTCTCCTTCCTGAAGGGTTTGATACATCCCAAGCAAGAAAGCTCCCCATGTGGAGACGAGATAGGTTTGGTTTGGTGCCTCAGAAAAGCCCCGTGTGCTGGTCCACGAAAACAGTCCTCTGAGGACGGACACATTGAAACCAAAGCTAAGGTTGATATTAGGGCCTGGGGGCCTGTCCATTTCCAATTCTGTCTCTGGGACACTGTCGGAGAGTCCAAGTGGAGATAGTTGCTCCGCTGGTGTCAGAGAGCCCCTCTTAGTCCAGGGTGGCCTACACTATTGATGGCCTCAGAGGCCTTGGAACTTTTCCCTAAACTGTAGGGTTGGGGTCAAAGGATTTGGCACACTTTCCTTGGAGAGGGCAGGCACAATCTTTCGCTGTGGCTCCAGAGGCCCTAGCCAGGAGGTTGTGTGGGTCTAGGCTGTGTGCACAGAGGTCTGAAAACACAAACTCACCTTATAAGTGGCGCCTAGGTATGGCAGACCAGATGTACATCCCGAGAGGGAGCTCCTGGGCCCCTGAAACAAGGGCGAGTGGGAGGCGTTCCTTCAGGCTTTTGTCTCTGGATGAAGTGTCCCGGATAGCCGTGGTTTGGAGGGGTGGCCTCAGGGACTGCGGACTAGTATCCATCTCTGGGGATTTCTCCCAGCTCCCAAGAGTTTGGGGTCATTTTGTGGGAAGGGTGGAGTCGTGTTGTCTAGCTCATGTGTCTCTCCAAGAAAGAAATTCCAGAGCAGAGCCCCGGGTACGGGAGGGGCGACTGGAAAACTCAAACCCTGGTGAGGATTGGGTGCATAGGGGCTTGGCATGCCCCATATGCGGGCTCTTGGTCCAGGCCCTGACAGGCCTTTCTTTGACATGGGGCTCATGCTGAGGGTCACAGTGTGAATTTGTGCCCAAGCAGCACTCAAGTTTGGGCGTGGCACCAGGGGCCATGAAGGTTTCTCCCACCATGAAGGTGTGACTCCATGCCAAGAGCAAGCTTTACAGCCATGGGGAAGGAGGAGTTCTGTTTTGTGCTTGCGATACCCAGCTGTGTGGAGAATTGATATAATGTCTAGGTTCAGATATCTGAAAACCAAGGTTAGGAAGAGGTGACGGCATAAGACCATGACGTGTCTGAAGTGCTGCGTGTGCGGCCAGCTGTCTACTTGTCTGTCTGGACGTCTGGCTTCAGGCTGTGTCAGACAGAGCATGAGTGCCCAGAGTGGCCTATCCAGTTCAGTTACCGTCGAGGCCCGAGCAGGTTGATCCTCATCTGTGTTTTCTGGAGAGCCCCACAGGGAAACGTTTCTCTTCCGTTGGCAGACACTGGGCTGGGTTGTGGTTCTGGAGTTCCTA
Source organism: Mustela nivalis (assembly GCF_964662115.1). Taxonomy (NCBI): domain Eukaryota; kingdom Metazoa; phylum Chordata; class Mammalia; order Carnivora; family Mustelidae; genus Mustela; species Mustela nivalis. The sequence goes on along the minus strand of NW_028136501.1, from coordinate 1,830,208 downwards.
GTCCGGAGGCCTTGTTTGCCAGGAGTGTGAGGAAGGAAGTCTGAAAACACAAGCTAGCGTGAGGTTTGGGATCGAGGGCACGGCAGGCGCACTCTGCAGAGGCTGAATCAAAGTCTCTAGCATCTGAAGTCAGGCTGAGGATCAGACGTTGGCTGAGGCTGGAGTGTGTCCATGATGGCACCTTCATGAAGCGGGGGCCTCATGATGCCAAGGAAGTTTTCCCACGCTGAGTTTGGAGGTTGCCCCAAACCACAAGGTTTCCTTCTGCGGGACATTCGAGTCCTGTTGCATGGCTCCAGGACATACCATACGGAAGGACAGGAGAGCAGGGTTCGAAGGATGGAACCCTGTACAGCATGCCTCGCATTCCCATTCGCCATTAGCGACAAGATATGTTTGATCTGCTGCCTCTGGGGCACGTTTCCCTGGGGGCTGATTTGAAATGGCCTCTCCTGAGATGTGTCATAATGTGCGTTTGGTCCATGGAGACCTTGGAATGTGCTGGTTGTTCAGTGGCCCTGCGGAACTCTCCTTTATGAAGGGTTTGATACATCCCAAGCAAGAAAGCTCCCCATGTGGAGACGAGAAAGGTTTGGTTTGGTGCCTCAGAAAAGCCCCGTGTGCTGGTCCACGAAAACAGTCCTCTGAGGACGGACACATGGAAGCCAAAGCTAAGGTTCATATTAGGGCCTGGGGGCTTGTCCATTTCCACATTCTGTCTCTGGGGACACTGTCGGAGAGTCTAAGTGGAGATAGTTGCTCCGCTGGTGTCAGAGAGCCCCACTTAGTCCAGGTTGGCCTACACTATTGATGGCCTCAGAGGCCTTGGAGCTTTTCCCTAAACTGTAGGGTTGGGGTCAAAGGATTGGGCACACGTTCCTTGGAGAGGGCAGGCACAATCTATCACTGTGGCTCCAGAGGCCCTAGCCTGGAGGTTGTGTGTGCCTAGGCTGTGTGCACAGAAGTCTTAAAACACAAACTCAGCTTATAAGTGGCGCCTAGGGTATGTCAGGCCGGATGTACAGCCCGAGAGGGAGCTCCTGGGCCTCTGAAACAAGGGCGAGTGGGAGGCGTTCCTTCAGGCTTTTGTCTCTGGATGATGTGTCCCGGATAGCCGTGGATTGGAGGGGTGGCCTCAGGGACTTTGGACGAGTATCCATCTCTGGGGATTTGTCCCAGCTCCCAAGAGTTTGGGGTCATTTTGTGGGAAGGGTGGAGTCGTGTTGTCTGGCTAATGTGTCTCTCCAAGAAAGAAATTCCAGAGCAAAGCGCCAGGTACGGGCGGGGTGACTGGAAAACTCAAACCCTGGTGAGGATTGGGTGCATAGGGGCTTGGCATGCCCCATATGCGGGCTCTTGGTCCAGGCCCTGACAGGCCTTTCTTTGACATGGGGCTCATGCTGAGGGTCACAGTGTGAATTTGTGCCCAAGCAGCACTCAACTTTGGGCGTGGCATCAGTGGCCATGAAGGTTTCTCCCACCATGAAGGTGTGACTCCATGCCTAGAACAAGCTTTACAGCTATGGAAAAGGAGGAGTTCTGTTTTGTGCTTGCGATACCCAGCTGTGTGGAGAATTGATATAATGTCTAGGTTCAGATATCTGAAAACCAAGGTTAGGGAGAGGTGACGGCATAAGACCATGGCGTGTCTGAAGTGCTGCGTGTGCGGCCAGCTGTCTACTTGTCTGTCTGGACGTCTGGCTTCAGGCTGTGTCAGACAGAGCATGAGTGCCCAGAGCGGCCTATCCAGTTCAGGTACCGTCGAGGCCCGAGCAGGTTGATCCTCATCTGGGTTTTCTGGAGAGCCCCACAGGGAAACGTTTCTCTTCCGTTGGGCAGACACTGGGCTGGGTTGTGGTTCTGGAGTTCCTAGTCCGGAGGGCTTGTTTGCCAGGAGTGTGAGGAAGGAAGTCTGAAAACACAAGCTAGCGTGAGGTTTGGGATCGAGGGCACGGCAGGCACACTCTGCAGAGGCTGAATCAAAGTCTCCAGTATCTGAAGTCAGGCTGAGGATCAGACGTTGGCTGAGGCTGGAGTTGTGTCCATGATGGCACCTTCATGAAGCGAGGGCCTCATGAGGCCAAGGAAGTTTTCCCAGGCTGAGTTTGGAGGTTGCCCCAAACCACAAGGTTTCCTTCTGCGGGACATTCGAGTCCTGTTGCATGGCTCCAGGACATACCATACGCAAGGACTGGAGAGCAGGGTTCGAAAGATGGATCCCTGTACAGCATGCCTCGCATTCCCATTGGCCATTAGCGACAAGATATGTTTGATCTGCTGCCTCTGGGGCACGTTTCCCAGGGGGCTGAGTTGAAATGGCCTCTCCTGAGGATGTGTCATAATGTGCGTTTGGGTCCATGGAGACCTTGGAATGTGCTGGTTGTTCAGTGGCCCTGCGGAACTCTCCTTCCTGAAGGGTTTGATACATCCCCAGCAAGAAAGCTCCCCATGTGGAGACGAGAGAGTTTTGGTTTGGTGACTCAGAAAAACCCAGTGTGCTGGTCTACGAAAACAGTCCTCTGAGGACGGACACATGGAAACCAAAGCTAAGGTTCATAGAAGGGCCTGGGGGCCTGTCCATTTCAACCTTCTGTCTCTGGGGACACTGTCGGAGAATCTAAGTGGAGATAGTTGCTCCGCTGGTGTCAGAGAGCCCCTCTTAGTCCAGGGTGGCCTACACTATTGATGGCCTCAGAGGCCTTGGAGCTTTTCCCTAAACTGTAGGGTTGGGGTAAAAGGATTGGGCACACTTTCCTTGGAGAGGGCAGGCACAATATTTCGCTGTGGCCTCAGAGGCCCTAGCCTGGAGGTTGTGTGGATCTAGGCTGTGTGCACAGAGGTCTGAAAACAAAAACTCAGCTTATTAGAGGCGCCTAGGGTATGGCAGGCCGGATGTACAGCCCGAGAGGGAGCTCCTGGGGCTCTGAAACAAGGGCGAGTGGGAGGCGTTCCTTCAGGCTTTTGTCTCTGGATGATGTGTCCCGGATAGCCGTGGATTGGAGGGGTGGCTTCAGGGACTGTGGACGAGTATCCATCTCTGCGGATTTGTCCCAGATCCCAAGAGTTTGGGGTCATTTTGTGGGAAGGGTGGAGTCGTGTTGTCTGGCTCATGTGGCTCTCCAAGAAAGGAATTCCAGAGCAGAGCCCCAGGTACGGGCGGGGTGACTGGAAAACTCAAACCTGGTGAGGATTGGGTGCATAGGGGCTTGGCATGCCCCATATGCGAGCTCTTGGTCCAGGCCGTGACAGGCCTTTCTTTGACATGGGGCTCATGCTGAGGGTCACAGTGTGAATTTGTGCCCAAGCAGCACTCAACTTTGGGCGTGGCATCAGGGGCCATGAAGGTTTCTCCCACCATGAAGGTGTGACTCCATGCCAAGAGCAAGCTTTAAAGCCATGGGGAAGGAGGAGTTCTGTTTTGTGCTTGCGATACCCAGCTGTGTGTAGAATTGATATAATGTCTTGATTCAGATATCTGAAAACCAAGGTTAGGAAGAGGTGACAGCATAAGACCATGGCGTGACGGAAGTGCTGGGTGTGAGGCCAGCTGTCTCCTTGTCTGTCTGGAGGTCTGGCTTCAGGCTGTGTCAGACAGAGCATGAGTGCCCAGTGCGTCCTATCCAGTTCAGGTACCGTCGAGGCCCGAGCAGGTTGATCCTCATCTGGGTTTTCTGGAGAGCCCCACAGGGAAACATTTCTCTTCCGTTGGGCAGACACTGGGCTGGGTTGTGGTTCTGGAGTTCCTAGTCTGGAGGGCTTGTTTGCCAGGAGTGTGAGGAAGGAAGTCTGAAAACACAAGCTAGCGTAAGGTTTGGGATCGAGGGCACGGCAGGCGCACTCTGCAGAGGCTGAATCAAATTCTCCAGCATCTGAAGTCAGGCTGATGATCAGACGTTGGCTGAGGCTGGAGTTGTGTCCATGATGGCACCTTCATGAAGCAGGGGCCTCATGAGGCCAAGAAAGTTTTCCGACGCTGAATTTGGAGGTTGCCCCAAACCACAAGGTTTCCTTCTGCGGGACATTCGAGTCCTGTTGCATGGCTCCAGGACATACCATACGGAAGGACTGGAGAGCAGGGTTCGAAGGATGGATCCCTGTACAGCCTGCTCGCATTCCCATTGGCCATTAGCGACAAGATATTTTTGATCTGCTGCCTCTGGGGCACGTTTCCCAGGGGGCTGATTTGAAATGGCCTCTCCTGAGGATGCGTCATAATGTGCGTTTGGTTCCATGGAGACCTTGGAATGTGCTGGTTGTTCAGTGGCCCTGAGGAACTCTCCTTCCTGAAGGGTTTGATACATCCCAAGCAAGAAAGCTCCCCATGTGGAGACGAGATAGGTTTGGTTTGGTGCCTCAGAAAAGCCCCGTGTGCTGGTCCACGAAAACAGTCCTCTGAGGACGGACACATTGAAACCAAAGCTAAGGTTGATATTAGGGCCTGGGGGCCTGTCCATTTCCAATTCTGTCTCTGGGACACTGTCGGAGAGTCCAAGTGGAGATAGTTGCTCCGCTGGTGTCAGAGAGCCCCTCTTAGTCCAGGGTGGCCTACACTATTGATGGCCTCAGAGGCCTTGGAACTTTTCCCTAAACTGTAGGGTTGGGGTCAAAGGATTTGGCACACTTTCCTTGGAGAGGGCAGGCACAATCTTTCGCTGTGGCTCCAGAGGCCCTAGCCAGGAGGTTGTGTGGGTCTAGGCTGTGTGCACAGAGGTCTGAAAACACAAACTCACCTTATAAGTGGCGCCTAGGTATGGCAGACCAGATGTACATCCCGAGAGGGAGCTCCTGGGCCCCTGAAACAAGGGCGTTTGGGAGGCGTTCCTTCAGGCTTTTGTCTCTGGATGAAGTGTCCCGGATAGCCGTGGTTTGGAGGGGTGGCCTCAGGGACTGCGGACTAGTATCCATCTCTCGGGATTTCTCCCAGCTCCCAAGAGTTTGGGGTCATTTTGTGGGAAGGGTGGAGTCGTGTTGTCTAGCTCATGTGTCTCTCCAAGAAAGAAATTCCAGAGCAGAGCCCCGGGTACGGGAGGGGCGACTGGAAAACTCAAACCCTGGTGAGGATTGGGTGCATAGGGGCTTGGCATGCCCCATATGCGGGCTCTTGGTCCAGGCCCTGACAGGCCTTTCTTTGACATGGGGCTCATGCTGAGGGTCACAGTGTGAATTTGTGCCCAAGCAGCACTCAAGTTTGGGCGTGGCACCAGGGGCCATGAAGGTTTCTCCCACCATGAAGGTGTGACTCCATGCCAAGAGCAAGCTTTACAGCCATGGGGAAGGAGGAGTTCTGTTTTGTGCTTGCGATACCCAGCTGTGTGGAGAATTGATATAATGTCTAGGTTCAGATATCTGAAAACCAAGGTTAGGAAGAGGTGACGGCATAAGACCATGACGTGTCTGAAGTGCTGCGTGTGCGGCCAGCTGTCTACTTGTCTGTCTGGACGTCTGGCTTCAGGCTGTGTCAGACAGAGCATGAGTGCCCAGAGTGGCCTATCCAGTTCAGTTACCGTCGAGGCCCGAGCAGGTTGATCCTCATCTGTGTTTTCTGGAGAGCCCCACAGGGAAACGTTTCTCTTCCGTTGGCAGACACTGGGCTGGGTTGTGGTTCTGGAGTTCCTAGTCCGGAGGCCTTGTTTGCCAGGAGTGTGAGGAAGGAAGTCTGAAAACACAAGCTAGCGTGAGGTTTGGGATCGAGGGCACGGCAGGCGCACTCTGCAGAGGCTGAATCAAAGTCTCTAGCATCTGAAGTCAGGCTGAGGATCAGACGTTGGCTGAGGCTGGAGTGTGTCCATGATGGCACCTTCATGAAGCGGGGGCCTCATGATGCCAAGGAAGTTTTCCCACGCTGAGTTTGGAGGTTGCCCCAAACCACAAGGTTTCCTTCTGCGGGACATTCGAATCCTGTTGCATGGCTCCAGGATATACCATACGGAAGGACTGGAGAGCATGGTTCGAAGGATGGATCCCTGTACAGCCTGCCTCGCATTCCCATTGGCCATTAGCGACAAGATATGTTGGATCTGCTGCCTCTGGGGCACGTTTCCCAGGGGGCTGATTTGAAATGGCCTCTCCTGAGGATGTGTCATAATGTGCGTTTGGGTCCATGGAGACCTTGGAATGTGCTGGTTGTTCAGTGGCCCTGCGGAACTCTCCTTCCTGAAGGGCTTGAAACATCCCCAGCAAGAAAGCTCCCCATGTGGAGACGAGAGAGGTTTGGTTTGGTGCCTCAGAAAAGCCCCGTGTGCTGGTCTACGAAAACAGTCCTCTGAGGACGGACACATGGAAACCAAAGCTAAGGTTCATATTAGGGCCTGGGGGCCTGTCCATTTCCACCTTCTGTCTCTGGGGACACTGTCGGAGAGTCCAAGTGGAGATAGTTGCTCTGCTGGTGTCAGAGAGCCCCTCTTAGTCCAGGGTGGCCTACACTATTGATGGCCTCAGAGGCCTTGGAGCTTTTCCGTAAACTGTAGGGTTGTGGTCACAGGATTTGGCACACTTTCCTTGGAGAGTGCAGGCACAATCTTTCGCTGTGGCTCCAGAGGCCCTAGCCAGGAGGTTGTGTGGGTCTAGGCTGTGTGAACAGAGCTCTGAAAACAGAAACTCAGCTTATAAGTGGCGCCTAGGTATGGCAGGCCAGATGTACAACCCGAGAAGGAGCTCCTGGGCCTCTGAAACAAGGGCGAGTGGGAGGCGTGTCTTCAGGCTTTTGTCTCTGGATGAAGTGTCCCGGATAGCCGTGGTTTGGAGGGGTGGCCTCAGGGACTGTGGACGAGTATCCATCTCTGGGGATTTGTCCCAGCTCCCAAGAGTTTGGGGTCATTTTGTGGGAAGGGTGGAGTCGTGTTGTCTGGCTCATGTGTCTCTCCAAGAAAGAAATTCCAGAGCAGAGCCCCAAGAACGGGCGGGGCGACTGGAAAACTCAAACCCTGGTGAGGATTGGGTGCATAGGGGCTTAGCATGCCCCATATGCGGGCTCTTGGTCCAGGCCCTGACAGGCCTTTCTTTGACATGGGGCTCATGCTGAGCGTCACAGTGTGAATATGTGCCCAAGCAGCACTCAACTTTGGGCGTGGCATCAGGGGCCATGAAGCTTTCTCCCACCATGAAGGTGTGACTCCATGCCAAGAGCAAGCTTTACAGCCATGGGGAAGGAGGAGTTCTGTTTTGTGCTTGCGATACCCAGCTGTGTGGAGAATTGATATAATGTCTAGGTTCAGATATCTGAAAACCAAGGTTAGGGAGAGGTGATGGCATAAGACCATGGCGTGTCTGAAGTGCTGCGTGTGCGGCCAGCTGTCTACTTGTCTGTCCGGAAGTCTGGCTTCAGGCTGTGTCAGACAGAGCATGATGCCCAGAGTGGCCTATCCAGTTCAGGTACCGTCGAGGCCCGAGCAGGTTGATCCTCATCTGGGTTTTCTGGGAAACGTTTCTCTTCCGTTGGGCAGACACTGGGCTGGGTTGTGGTTCTGGAGTTCCTAGTCCGGAGGCCTTGTTTGCCAGGAGTGTGAGGAAGGAAGTCTGAAAACACAAGCTAGCGTGAGGTTTGGGATCGAGGGCACGGCAGGCGCACTCTGCAGAGGCTGAATCAAAGTCTCTAGCATCTGAAGTCAGGCTGAGGATCAGACGTTGGCTGAGGCTGGAGTTGTGTCCATGATGGCACCTTCATGAAGCGGGGGCCTCATGAGGCCAAGGAAGTTTTCCCACGCTGAGTTTGGAGGTTGCCCCAAACCACAAGGTTTCCTTCTGCGGGACATTCGAGTCCTGTTGCATGGCTCCAGGACATACCATACGGAAGGACTGGAGAGCAGGGTTCGAAAGATGGATCCCTGTACAGCCTGCCTCGCATTCCCATTGGCCATTAGCGACAAGATATGTTGGATCTGCTGCCTCTGGGGCACGTTGCCCAGGGGGCTGATTTGAAATGGCCTCTCCTGAGAATGCGTCATAATGTGCGTTTTGGTCCATGGAGACCTTGGAATGTGCTGGTTGTTCAGTGGCCCTGCGGAACTCTCCTTCCTGAAGGGCTTGAAAGATCCCCAGCAAGAAAGCTCCCCATGTGGAGACGAGAGAGGTTTGGTTTGGTGCCTCAGAAAAGCCCCGTGTGCTGGTCTACGAAAACAGTCCTCTGAGGATGGACACCTGGAAACCAAAGCTGAGGTTCATATAAGGGCCTGGGGGCCTGTCAATTTCAACCTTCAGTCTCTGGGGACACTGTCGGAGAGACTAAGTGGAGATAGTTGCTCCGCTGGTGTCAGAGAGCCCCTCTTAGTTCAGGGTGGCCTACACTATTGATGGCCTCAGGGGCCTTGGAGCTTTTCCCTAAACTGTAGGGCTGTGGTTAAAGGATTGGGCACACGTTCCTTGGAGAGGGCAGGCACAATCTTTCGCTGTGGCTACAGAGGCCCTAGCCTGGAGGTTGTTTTGGGTCCAGGCTGTGTGCACAGCGGTCTGAAAACACAAACTCAGCTTATAAGTGGCGCCTAGGGTATGGCAGGCCGGATATACAGCCCGAGAGGGAGCTCCTGGGCCTCTGAAACAAGGGCGAGTGGGAGGCGTTCCTTCAGGCTTTTGTCTCTGGATGATGTGTCCCGGATAGCCGTGGATTCGAGGGGTGGCCTCAGGGACTGTGGACGAGTATCCATCTCTGGGTATTTGTCCCAGCTCCCAAGAGTTTGGGGTCATTTTTTGGGAAGGGTGGAGTCGTGTTGTCTGGCTCATGTGTCTCTCCAAGAAAGAAATTCCAGAGCAGAGCCCCAGGTACGGGCAGGGCGACTGGAAAACTCAAACCCTGGTGAGGATTGGGTGCATAGGGGCTTGGCATGCCCCATATGCGGGCTCTTGATCCAGGCCCTGACAGGCCTTTCTTTGACATGGGGCTCATGCTGAGCGTCACAGTGTGAATTTGTGCCCAAGCAGCACTCAACTTTGGGCGTGGCATCAGGGGCCATGAAGGTTTCTCCCACCATGAAGGTGTGAATCCATGCCGAGAGCAAGCTTGACAGCCATGGGGAAGCAGGACTTCTGGTTTGTGCTTGCGATACCCAGCTGTGTGGAGAATTGATATAATGTCTAGGTTCAGATATCTGAAAACCAAGGTTAGGAAGAGGTGACGGCATAAGACCATGGCGTGACGGAAGTGCTGGGTGTGCGGCCGGCTGTCTCCTTCTCTGTCTGGACGTCTGGCTTCAGGCTGTGTCAGACAGAGCATGAGTGCCCAGAGCGGCCTATCCAGTTCAGGTACCATCGAGGCCCGAGCAGGTTGATCCTCATCTGGGTTTTCTGAAGAGCCCCACAGGGAAACGTTTTTCTTCCGTTGGGCAGACACTGGGCTGGGTTGTGGTTCTGGAGTTCCTAGTCCGGAGGGCTTGTTTGCCAGGAGTGTGAGGAAGGAAGTCTGAAAACACAAGCTAGCGTGAGGTTTGGGATCGAGAGCACGGCAGGCGCACTCTGCAGAGGCTGAATCAAATTCTCCAGCATCTGAAGTCAGGCTGAGGATCAGACGTTGGCTGAGGCTGGAGTTGTGTCTATGATGGCACCTTCATGAAGCGGGGGCCTCATGAGGCCAAGGAAGTTTTCCCACGCTGAGTTTGGAGGTTGCCCCAAACCACAAGGTTTCCTTCTCTGGGACATTCGAGTCCTGTTGCATGGCTCCAGGACATACCATACGGAAGGATTGGAGAGCAGGGTTCGAAGGATGGATCCCTGTACAGCCTGCCTCGCATTCCCATTGGCCATTAGCGACAAGATATGTTTGATCTGCTGCCTCTGGGGCACGTTTCCCAGGGGGCTGATTTGAAATGGCCTCTCCTGAGGATGCGTCATAATGTGCGTTTTGGTCCATGGAGACCTTGGAATGTGCTGGTTTTTCAGTGGCCCTAGGGAACTCTCCTTCCTGAAGGGTTTGATACATCCCCAGCAAGTAAGCACCCCATGTGGAGACGAGAGAGGTTTGGATTGGTGCCTCAGAAAAACCCCGTGTGCTGGTCTACGGAAACAGTCCGTAGGTTGATCCTCATCTGGGTTTTCTGGGGAGGCCCCACAGGGAAACGTTTTTCTTCCGTTGGGCCGACATTGGGCCTGATTGTGGTTTTGGAGTTCCTAGTCCGGAGGGCTTGTTTGCCAGGAGTGTGAGGAAGGAAGTCTGAAAACACAAGCTAGTGGGAGGTTTGAGAATGAGGGCACGGCCACCCCACTCTGCAGAGACTGAATCGAGATCTCCTGCAATGCGGTCATGTCAACTCCGAGACGTGCCTCAGGCTAGGTGTTTTGTCCAGCATGGCCTCTTCCTGAAGGGTTTGGGGGCTTCATGAGGCCTGGGAGGTTTGCCTACGATGGTTTTGTGAACTACTCCAAACCTCAAGGTTCCTTCTGCAAGACAGTTGAGTCCTATTGGATGGTTCCAGGCGGCCCCAAACGGAAAGACTCGAGAGCAGGTGTCTAAGCATGGATGCCGGTGAACGCCAACTCATATTCCCACTCTTTAGTCAGGACAAGGCTGGCTCAATCTGCGGGCTCCTGGGTGAGCTACCCAGATGGGAGAGTTGAAATGGGCTCTCCTGAAATGAGTCCTACTGTGGGTTGGTGGCCTGGGAGACCTTGGAATGTGGAGGTGGCTCAGGGACTCTAAAGAATTCTCCAACCTGAGGTGTTTGACACGGCTCCAACAAGGAAGCTTCCCATGTGGAGACGAGAGGAGTTCTGTTCAGTGCCTCAGGAAAGCCCCATATCCTGTTCTTCGAACCAAAGACTCTGAGGATTGACACCTGTAAACCAAAGCAAAAGTTGAGATTAGGTCCTAAGGGCTTGTCCGGCTCAACCTTCTATCTCTGGTGACATCTGTGTGCATGCCTTCTTGGGGGTAGCTGCTCAGCTTGTGTCCGAATGCCCCTGTGTGTCCAGGTAGGCTCCCAGTAGTGGGATGTCCTCGGGGTCCTTGAGGTTTCTCATATTCTGCAGGTGTGGGCCAAAGGAATGGACACAGTTTCCCAGGAGAGAGCAGGCACGGTCCTGTGGTATGGCTCCAGAGGACCCAGCCTAGAGGCTGTGTTTGCCAGGGCTGTGGGGACAGATGTCTGAAAAAGCAAACTTGGCTCAGCTAGGTGCCAAGGTAATGGCAGGCCTGATCTCCAGTCCGTGAGGGGAGATCCTCTGGATATCAAAGGAGGGCAAGTGGGAGGCAGTCGCTCAGGCTTTTGTCTCTGGGTGTTGCGTTCACAGTGGCCGTTTAGGGTAGGCGTTGCCTGGGGGGCCGAGGAAGAGCCTTCCTGTCGGGGGATTGTCCAAGCTCCCAAGTGTTTGGGTTCATTCTGTGGGAAGGGAAGAGTACTGTTTTCTGACACAGGGGACACCCCAGGAGAGGGACTCTAGAGCACAGCAGTGGTTTCCCTCAACTGGAATACAAACCATCTAGTTAGTCCTGGGTGCCTATGGGAATGGCAAGCCACATATGCGGGCACTTTGTCCAGGCATTGAGAGGCGTTACTTGAATAAAGTACTCACGCTGAGGGTCAAAATGTGTGTTTGTGCCCAAGGGGGCCCTCACTCATGGGTTTGCCTCATGGGCCTTGCCGTTTTCTCCTATACTTAAGGGTTTGACTCACTGCCAGCAGCAAGGTTTCTTGCCATGGGGAAGGAGGGGTTCTGACTTGTGCATCAGGTACCCCCCTGTGCAGGGTATGGAGATAAGGTCTAGGTCCAGAGACAAAAGTGCCTTAGTCTCGCTCTTTCTTCATATCCTGATGAGTTCTTCTCATGGTTTGTAGATTGAGCCTGCCATACCTACGTCCCCAAACCTAAGCTGAGTTTGTGTTTCCAGACTTCTGTCCTCAAATTCCTGGGCCACACAACCTCCAGGCTGGGGCCTCAGGAGCCACACATTAGGACTGTGCCTACCTATTCCATGGGAATTCTGCCCATTCCATTGTCCATAATCGTACAAATTAATTAACCCTCCAAAATCCTCTAGGCCATCCCGATAGTGGAGGACTCAGGGACAAACGAGGGCGGTCTTACAACAGCTGAGCCTCTACCTCCACTCATACAACAGATTGATGACCCCAGAGAAGAAGATTGAACCAGACAGGACCCTAGGCCATAATCAGATCCATTGCTTTGGTTTACAGGCATGTCTCTTCAAAAGCCTGGATTCCAATACCAGCATAGGGGATTTCATGAGGCACGCATCAGAGCAAATCTGGTCTCCACAAGGAAACTTGTGCCTGGGAGCTATGTCAAAAGCTTGGGAGAATACTTCAGGGTCCCGGTGCCTTCGCCGGTTTCCAAGGCCCTCATGGACACAAACACACATTAGGCCCCATCCTCAGGAAAGTCCATTTCAACTCAGCCACCCAAGGTGCTCCCGCAGAGCCATCCGATCTCAAGTGACTTGTTGCTAGGAGACAATTGAAATGCGAGGCGGGCTTCCCTAGCATCCATCCTCGATCGGTGCTCTGGATTCATTCCATATGGGATGTCCTGGAGCTGCCCAACAGGTCTCAATTGTCCCACAGAAGGAAGCCTTGACGGGGGCATTCCACAACTTTCAACGTGGGAAACCTCCATGGCCTTGAGATTCCGCTCCGTTCATGAAGGGGAAGTCATGCATAGAAACTCCAACCTGAGCCAAAGTCTGAACTTCACCCTGACTCTAGATGCATGAGATATTGGTTCAGATCTGCAGGGGGTACCTGCCGTGCCCTCGGCCTGAAGCCCAAGTCTATCTTGTGTTCTCAGAATTCTGTCCTCACACTCCTGGCCCAGAAGCGCTCAATTTGGCAATTGCGGTACCAAAATGCTGCACTCTGACTGCATTCTAGAAAAAAATATTGCCTAATGAGCTCCCCAGCCACCTCAAATTAGGATCAACCTACACGGCACTAGACGGTACCCAAATTATATAATCTAAACAGGGCACTAATGCACTGTCTGACACAACCTGAGCCCGAAACTCCTGACCAACAACCAGGCAGCTGACCACACACTGAGCACCTCAGATCTGCCATACCTTAGGTCGTCATCTCTTCCCAACTGCGGTTTTCAGGCTTCAGAACCTAGACCTTATCTCCAACCACTGCCCAGGGTTGAAAATGATGCAGAAATCAGAACTCCTTCCCCATGGCAAGAGACCTTGTGATTGGCATGTTGTCCAAAGTTATGTGTAGTTGAAACCAGTGTGGCCCATGCGGCCCCGCCCATGCTCGCAGGCCACATTGGTCACAAACACACATTGTGACCCTCAGCCTGAGCCCAGTCCTCAAGTAAGGCCTCTCAGTGGCTGGAAGAAGAGACAGCATATTGGGCCTGCCCTGCCCCTAGGCGCCAATTTTTAAGCATAGTTTGGGTTGTCCCTTCACTCTTCCCCAGGGCTCTGCTTTGGAATTACTCTTTGGTAGGGCCACCTGAGGGAACAAACCTGAAAGACGACCTCCCATCCCACATTTTGACGGAAAACAATTGGGACAGGGCCAAATACACAGAGAGGAAGATTCGTCCATGGCCCATGAGGCCCCCTACATTCCACGGCCATCGTTGATACAAAATCCAGAGATAAAAGCCTGAGCAAGCGCCTCAGACTCGCTCTTTCTTCATATCCTGAAGAGTTCTTCTCATGGTTTGTAGATTGGACCTGCCATACCTACGTCCCAAACCTAAGCTGAGTTTGTGTTTTCAGACTTCTGTCCTCAAATTCCTGGGCCACACACCCTCCATGGTGGGGCCCCTGGAGCCACACATTAGGACTGTGCCTACCCAATCCATGGGAATTCTGCCCATTCCATAGACCAAAATCGAACAAATTAGGAGAACCCTCCAAATTCCTCGAGGCCATCCCAATAGTGGAGGTCTCCGGGACAAACAAGGGCGGTCTGACACCAGCTGAGCCTCTACCTCCACTCATACAACAGATGGATGTCCCCAGAGAAGAAGATTTAACCAGACAGGACCCTAGGCCATAATCGGATACATTGCTTTGGTTTACAGGCATGTCTCCTCAAAGGCCTGGATTCCACTGCCAGCATAGGGGGTTTCCTGAGGCACCCATCAGAACAAAACTGGTCTCCACAAGGAAACCTGTGCATGGGAGCTATGTTAAAAGCGTAGTAGAATACTTCAGGGTCCCAGGTGCCTCAGCACCATTCCAAGGCTTTCATGGACACAAACACACATTAGGCTCCATCCTTGGGAAAGTACATTTCAAATCAGCCACCCCGGTTGCTCCCTCAGAGCCATCCGGTCTCAAGTGTCTTGTTGCTAGGAGACAATTGGAATGCGAGGCGGGCTTCCCTGGCATCCATCCTCGATCGGTGGTCTGGAGTCATTCCATATGGGATGTCCTGGAACTGCACAACAGGTCTCAATTATCCCGCAGAAGGTATCCTTGAAGGGGGCATCCCACAACTTTCAACGTTGCAAAACCTCCATGGCCTTGAGATTCCTCTCCATTCATGAAGGGGCAGTCATGCACAGAAACTCCAACCTGAGCCAAAGTCTGATCCTCGCCGTGACTTCAGATGCATGAGATATTGGTTCAGATCTGCCGGGGGTTCCTGCCGTGCGCTCGGCCTGAAGCCCAAGTCTAGCTTGTGTTCTCAACTTCTGTCCTCACACTCCTGGCACAAAAGTCCTCAAATTTGGCAATTCCAGAATAACAATGCAGCACTCTGCATGCTCTCTAGAAAAAATATCTTGCCTAATGAGCTGCCCAGGCACCTCAAATGACGATCAAACTACACGGCACTCGACTGTACCCAAATTATATAGTCTAACCAGGGCACTAATGCACTGTCTGACACAACCTGAGCCCGAACCTCCTGACCAACACCCAGGCAGCTGACTGCACATTAAGCACGTCAGATGAGCCATGGCCTTAGGTTGTCTCTCTTCCCAACTGCGGTTTTCAGGGTTCAGAACCTAGACCTTATTTCCAACCACTGCCCAGGGTTGAAAATGTTGCAGAAATCAGAACTCCTTCCCCATGGAAAGAGACCTTGTGATTGGCATGTTGTCCCAATTTTAGTGTCGTTGAAAACAGTGTGGCCCATGAGGCCCCGCCCAAGCTCCCGGGCCACATTGGTCACAAACACACATTGTGACCCTCAGCCTGAGCCCAGTCCTCAGTAAGGCCTCTCAGTGGCTGAATGAAGTGACAGCATATTGGGCATGCCATGCCCCGAGGCCCCAATTTTTAACCATAGTTTGGGTTGTCCCTTCACTCTTCCCCAGGGCTCTGCTTTGGAATTCCTCTTTGATTGGGACACCTAGGTAACAAACCTTAAAGGAGACCTCCCATCCCACCGATTGACGAAAAACAATTAGGACCGGAATAAATCTACCGAGAGGAAGATTCGTCCAAGGCCCAGAAGGCCTCCCCACAATCCATGGCCATCGTTGATACAAAATCTAGAAACAAAAGCCTGAGGAAGCGCTGCCCACCCTCTCCTTCTTCAAATCCTGAAGCGTTCTTCTCATGGTTTTTAGATTGGGTATGCCATACATATGTCCCCAAACCTAAGCTGAGTTAGTGTTTTTAGACTTCTGTCCTCAATGTCCTGGACCACACACCCTAGAGGTTGGGGCCCCTGGAGCTACACGTTAGGACTATGCCGACCCAATCCATGAGAATTCTTCCCATTCCATTGTCCAAAATCGTACAAATTAGGAGAGCCCTCCAAAGTCCCCGAGGCCATCCCATTAGTTTAGGTCTCCCGGGATAAACAAGGGCAGTCTGACACGAGCTGAGCATCTACCTCCACTCATACCATAGATGGATGTCCCCAGAGAAGAGATGGAACCAGACAGGACCCTAAGCCATAATCGAATCCATTGCTTTGGTTTATAGGCATGTCTCCTCAAAAGCCTGGATTCCAAGACCAGCATAGGGGGTTTCCTGAGGCACCCATCAGAACAAATCTCGTCTCCACAAGGAAACTTGTGCATGGGAGCTATGTCAAAAGCTTAGGAAAATACTTCAAGGTCCCGGTGCCACTGCCCCATTCAAAGGCCCTCATGGACACTAACACACATTAGGCCCCATCCTCGGGAAAGTCCATTTCAACTCAGCCGCCCTGATTGCTCCCGCAGAGCCATCGGATTTCAACTGCCTTGTTGCTAGGAGAAAATTGGAATGCGTAGCGGGCTTCCCTGGCATCCATCCTCGAAATGTGTCTGAAGTCATTCCATATGGAATGTCCTGGAGCTGCCCAACAGGTCTCAATTGTCCCGCAGAAGGAATCCCTGAAGGGGGCAAACTGCAACTCCCAACGTGGGAAACCTCCATGGTCTTGAGATTCTGCTCCGTTCATGAAAGGGCAGTCAGGCACAGAAACTCCAACCTGAGCCAACGTCTGATCCTCGCCGTGACTTCAGACGCATGAGATATTGGTTCAGATGCAGGGGGTACCTGCCGTGCCCTTGGCCAGAAGCCCAAGTCTACCTTGTGTTCTCAGACTTCTGTCCTCACATTCCTGGTCCAGAAGCCCTCAAGTTTGGCAATTCCGGACCCACAATGCAGCACTCTGCCTGCCGTCTTGAAAAAATATATTGCCTAAAGAGCTGCCCAGGCACCTCTAATGATGATAAAAGTACACGGCACTCTACTGTACCCAAATTATACAGTCTAACCTGGGCACTAATGCACTTTCTGACACAACCTGAGCCCTAACCTCCTGACCAACACCCAGGCACCTGACCGCACACTGAGCATATCAGACCCGCCATGGCCTTAGGACGTCATCTCTTCCCAACTGCGGTTTTCAGAATTCAGAACCTAGACCTTATCTACAACCACTGCCCAGGGCTGAAAATGATGCAGAAATCAGAACTCTTTCCCCATGGCAAGAGAGCTTGTGATTGGCATGTTGTCCAAAGTTCAGTGTAGTTGAAACCCATGAGACTCGCCCATGCTCGCGGGCCACATTGGTCTCAAACACACATGTGACCCTCAACCTGAGCTCAGTCCTCAAGTAAGGCCTCTCAGTGGCTGGAGGAAGAGACAGCATATTGGGCCTGCAATGCCCCTAGGCCCCAATTTTTAACCATATTTGGGTTGTCCCTTCACTCTCCCCAGGGCTCTGCTTTGGAATTCCTCTTTGGTTGGGACACCTGAGGTAACAAACCTGAAAGGAGACCTACCATCCAACAGATTGACGAAAAACAATTGGGGCCGTGCCAAATCCACAGAGAGGAAGATTCGTCCATGGCCCATGAGGCCTGCCCACATTCCACGGCCATCCTTGATACAAAATCCGGAGACAAAAGCCTGAGCAAGTGCCTCAGACTCGCTCTTTCTTCATATCCTGAAGAGTTCTTCTCATGGTTTGTAGATTGGGCCTGCCATACCTACGTCCCCAAACCTAAGCTGAGTTTGTGTTTTCAGATTTCTGTCCTCAAAGTCCTGGCCCACACACCCTCCAGGCTGGGGCCCCTGGAGCCACACATTAGTACTGTGCCTACCTAATTTATGGCAATTCTGCCCATTCCATTGTCCAAAATCGTATGAATTAGGAGAAGTCTCCAAAGTCCCCGAAGCCATCCTAATAGTGTAAGACTCCGGGGACAAACAAGGGCAGTCTGACACCAGGTGAGCATCTACCTCCACTCATTCCATAGATGGATATCCCCAGAGAAGAAGATTGAACCAGACAGGACCCTAGGCCATAATCAGATCCATGGCTTTGGTTTACAGGCCTGTCTCCTCAAAAGCCTGGAATCCAATACCAGCATAAGGGATTTCCTGAGGCACCCATCAGAACCAATTTAGTCTCCACAAGGAAACTTGTGCATGGGAGCTATGTCAAAAGCTTAGGAGAATACTTCAGGGTCCCGGTGCCACCGCCCCATTCCAAGGCCCTCATGGACACAAACACACATTAGGCCCCATCCTCAGGAAATTCTATTTCAACTCAGCCTCCCCGGTTGCTCCTGCAGAGCCATCCGATCTCAACTCTCTTGTTGCTAGCAGACAAATGGAATGGGAGGCAGCTTCCTTGGCATCAATCCTCCAAAGGTGCTCTGGAGTCATTCCATATGGGATGCCCTGGAGCTGCCCAACAGGTCACAATTGTCTTGCAGAAGGAATCCTTGAAGGGGGCATCCCACAACTCCCAACGTGGGAAAACCTCCATGGCCTTGAGATTCCGCTGCGTTCATGAAGGGCCAGTCATGCACAGAAACTCCAACCTGAGCCAACGTCTGATCCTCGCCGTGACTTCAGATGCATGAGATATTGGTTCAGACCTGCAGGGGGTACCTGCCGTGCCATCGGCCTGAAGCCCAAGTCTAGCTTGTGTTCTCAGACTTCTATCCTCACACTCCTGCCCAGAAGCCCTCAAGTTTGGCAACTCCGGACCCACAAGGCAGCACTCAGCCTGCCCTCTAGAAAAATATCTTGCCTAATGAGCTGCCCAGGCAACTCAAATGAGGATAAACCTACACAGCAGTCGACTGTACCCAAATTATATAGTCTAACCTGGGCACTAATGCACTGTTGACACAACCTGAGACAGAACCTCCTGACCAACACCCAGGCAGCTGACCGCACACTGAGCATATCAGACCTGTCATGGCCTTAGGTCTTCATCTCTTCCTAACTGCGGTTTTTCAGGCTTCAGAAACTAGACCTTATCTCAAACCACTGCCCAGGGTTGAAAATGATGCAGAATTCAGAACATCTTCCCCATGGCAAGAGACCTTGTGATTGGCATGTTGTCCAAAGTCCATTGTAGTTGAAACCAGGGTGGCCCATGAGGCCCCACCCATGCCAGAGGCCAGTCAAGAAAGGCCTCTCAGTGTCTGGATGAAGAGACAGCATATTGGGCCTGCCATGCCCCTAGGCCCATATTTTTAACCATAGTTTGGGTTGTCCCTTCACTCTTCCCAAGGGCTCTGCTTTGGAATTCCTCTTTTGTTCGGACACCTGAAGTAATAAACCTGAAAGGAGACCTCCCATCCCACAGATTGACGAAAAACAATTGGGACCAGGCCAAATCCACAGAGAGGAAGATTCGTCCATGGCCCATGAAACCTCTCCACATTCCACGGCCATCGTTGATATAAAATCCAGAGACAAAAGCCTGAGCAAGTGCCTCAGACTCTCTCTTTCTTCATATCCTTAAGAGTTCTCCTCATGGTTTGTAGATTGGGCCTGCCATACCTACGTCCCCAAACCTAAGCTGAGTTTGTGTTTTCAGATTTCTGTCCTCAAAGTCCTGGGCCACACACCCCCTATGCTGGGTCCCCTGGAGCCACACATTAGGACTTTGCCTACCCAATCCATGGGAATTCTGTCCATTCCATTGTCCAAAATCGTACAAATTAGGAGAAATCTCCAAAGTCCCCGTGGCCATCCAAATAGTGTAGGTCTCCGGGGACAAACAAGGGCGGTCTGACACCAGGTGAGCATCTATCTCCACTCATTCCATAGATGGATATCCCCAGAGAAGAAGATTGAACCAGACAGAACCCTAGGCCAAAATCGGATCCATTGCTTTGGTTTACAGGCATGTCTCCTCAAATGCCTGGATTCCAATACCAGCATAAGGGGTTTCCTGAAGCACCGATCAGAACCAATCTCGTCTCCACAAGGAAACTTGTGCATGGGATCTATGTCAAAAGCTTTGGAGAATACTTCATGGTCCCGGTGCCACCGCCCCATTCCAAGGCACTCATGGACAAAAACACACATTAGGACCCATCCTCAGGATAGTCCATTTCAACTAAGCCACCCCGGTTGATCCCGCAGAGCCATCCAATCTCAACTGTTTTGCTGCTAGGAGCAATTGGAATGAGAGGCGGGATTCCCTGGGATCCATCCTCGAACTGTTCTCTGGAGTCATTCCATATGAGATGTCCTGGAGCTGCCCAACAGGTCTCAATTGTCCCGCCGAAGGAATCCTTGAAGGGGGCATCCCACAACTCCCATCGTGGGAAAAACTCCATGGCCTTGAGATTCCACTCCGTTCATGAAGGGGCAGTCTTGCACAGAAACACCAACCCGAACCAACGTCGGATCCTCGCTGTAACATCGGAAGCTTGAGATTTTGGTTCAGATCTGCAGGTGGTACCTGCCGTGCCCTCGGCCTGAAGCCCAAGGCTAGCTTGTGTTCTCAGACTTATGTACTCACACTGCTGGCCCAGAAGCCCTCAAGTTGGCAATTCCGACCCACAATGCAGCACTCTGCCTGCCCTCTAGAAAAAATATCTTGCCTAATGAGCTGCCCAGTCACCTATAATGAGGATAAAACTACACGGCACTCGACTGTACCAAATTATATAGTCTAACCTGTGCACTAATGCACTGTCTGACACAACCAGAGCCAGAACCTCCTGACCAACACCCAGGCAGCTGACCGCACACTGATCATATCAGACCCGCCATGGCCTTAGGTGTCATCTCTAACCAACTGCGGTTTTTCTGACTTCAGAACCTAGATCTTATATCCAACCAATGCCCAGGGTTGAAAATGATGCAGATACAGAACACCTTCCCCATTGCAAGAGACCTTGTGATTGGCATGTTGTCCAAAGTCCAGAGTAGTTAAAACCAGTGTGGCTCATGAGGCCCCGTTCATGCTCCCGGGCCATATTGGTCACAAACACACATTGTGACCCTCAGCCTGAGCCCAGTCCTAAAGTCAGGCCTCTCAGTGGCTGGATGAAGAGACAGCATATTGGGCCTGCCATGCCCCTAGGCCCATGTTTTTAACCATACTTTGGGTTGTCCCTTCACTCTTCCCCAGGGCTCTGCTTTGGAATTCCTCTTTTGTTCGGACACCTGAGGTAATAAACCTGAAAGGAGACATCCCATCCCACAGATTGACGAAAAACAATTGGGACTGGGCCAAATTCACAGAGAGGAAGTTTCATCCATGGCTCATGAGGCCTCTACACATTCCACGGCCATCGTTGATACAAATTCCAGAGACAAAAGCCTGAGCAAGTGCCTCAGACTCGCTCTTTCTTCATATCCTGAAGAGTTCTACTCATGGTTTGTAGATTGGGCTTGCCATACCTACGTACACAAACCTAAGCTGAGTTTGTGTTTTCAGAATTCTGTCCTCAAATTCTTGGGCCACACACCCTCCAGTCTAGGGCCCCTGGAGCCACACATTAGGACTGTGCCTACACAATCCATGGGCATTCTGCCCACTGCATTGTCCAAAAGCGTACAAATTAGGAGAACTCTGCAATGTCCCCGAGGCCATCCCAATAGTGTAGGTCTTCGGGGACAAACAAGGGCAGTCTGACACCAGCTGAGAATCTACTTCCACTCATTCCATAGATGGATATCCCCAGAGAAGAAGATTGAACCAGACAGAACCCTAGGCCATAATCGGATCCATTGCTTTGGTTTACAGGCATGTCTCCTCAAAAGCCTGGAATCCAATACCAGCAAAAGGGGTTTCCTGAGGCAGACATCAGAACAAATCTCGTCTCCACAAGGAATCTTGTGCATGGGAGCTATGTCAAAGCTTAGGAGAATACTTCAGGGTCCCGGTGCCACCGCCCCATTCGAAGGCCCTCATGGACACAAACACACATTACGACCCATCCTCAGGAAAGTCCATTTCAACACAGACACTCCAGTTGGTCCCGCAGAGCCATCGGATCTCAACTGCATTGTTGCTAGGAGACAATTGGAATGCGAGGCGGGCTTCCCAGGCATCCATCCTCGAACAGTGCTCTGGAGTCATTCTATATGGGATGTCCTGGAGCTGCCCAACAGGTCTCAATTGTCCCGCAGAAGGAATCCTTGAAGGGGGCATCCCACAACTCCCAACGTGGGAAAACCTCCATGGCCTTGAGATTCCGCTGCGTTCATGAAGGGCCAGTCATGCACAGAAACTCCAACCTGAGGCAACGTCTGACCATCGCAGTGACTTCAGATGCATGAGATATTGGTTCAGATCTGCAGGGGGTACCTGCCGTGCCCTCGGCCTGAAGCCCAAGTCCAGCTTGTGTTCTCAGACTTCTGTCCTCACACTCCTGGCCCAACAGCCCTCCAGGTTGGCAATTCCGGACCCACAATGCCGCACTATGCCTGCCCTCTAGAAAAAATATCTTGCCTAATGAGCTGCCCAGGCAACTCAAATGAGGATAAACCTACACGGCACTCGACTGTACACATATCATATAGTCTAACCTGGGCACTAATGCACTGTCTGACACAACCTCAGCCAGAACCTCTTGATCAACACCAGGCAGCTGACCACACAGTGAGCACATCAGACCCGCCATGGCCTTAGGTCATCATCTCTACCCAACGCGGTTTTCCGGCTTCAGAACCTAGTCCTTATCTCCAATCACTGCCCAGGGTTGAAAATGATGCAGAAATCAGAACACCTTACCCATGACAAGAGACCTTGTGTTGGCATGTTGTCCAAAGTTTAGTGTAGTTGTCCAAACTTCAGTGTGGCCCGCGAGCATGGGCGGGGCCTCGTGGGCCACAAACACACATTGTGACCCTCAGCCTGAGCCCTGTCCTCAAGTAAGGCCTCTCAGTGGCTGGAGGAAGAGACAGCATATTGGGCCTGCCATGCCCCTAGGCCCCAATTTTTAACCATAGTTTGGGTTGTCCCTTCACTCTTCCCCAGGGCTCTGCTTTGAAATTCCTCTTTTGTTCGGACACCTGAGGTAACAAACCTGAAAGGAGAAAACCCATTTCACAGATTGACAAAAAACAATTGGGACCGGGCCAAATCCACAGAGAGGAAGATTCATCCATGGCCCATGAGGCCTGCCCACATTCCACGGCCATCGTTGATACAAATTCCAGAGACAAAATCCTGAGCAAGTGCCTCAGACTCGCTCTTTCTCCATATCCTGAAGAGTTCTACTCATGGTTTGTAGATTGGGCGTGCCATACCTACGTACACAAACCTAAGCTGAGTTTGTGTTTTCAGATTTCTGTCCTCAAATTCTTGGGCCACACACCCTCCAGTCTAGGGCCCCTGGAGCCACACATTAGGACTGTGCCTACACAATCCATGGGCATTCTGCCCACTGCATTGTCCAAAGCGTACATATTAGGAGAACTCTCCAAATTCCCCGAGGCCATCCCAATAGTGTAGGTCTCCTGGGACAAACAAGGGAGGTCTGACACCAGGTGAGCATCTACCTCCACTCATTCCATAGATGGATATCCCCAGAGAAGAAGTTTGAACCAGACAGGACCCTAGGCCATAATCAGATCCATTGCTTTGGTTTACAGGCTTGTCTCCTCAAAAGCCTAGAATTCTAATACCAGCATAAGGGGTTTTCTGAGGCACACATCAGAACAAATGTCATCTCCACAAGGAAACTTGTGCATGGGAGCTATGTAGAAAGCTTAGGAGAATACTTAAGGGTCCCGGTGCCACCGCCCTATTCCAAGGCCCTCATGGACACAAACACACATTTGGCCCCATCCTCAGGAAAGTCCATTTCAACTCAGCCACCCCAGTTGCCCCCGCAGAGCCATCCGATCTCAAATGTTTTGTTGCTAGGAGCAATTGGAATGCGAGGCGGCTTCCCTGGCATCCATCCTCCAACGTTATTCTGGCGTCATTCCATATGGGATGTCCTGGAGCTTCCCAACAGGTCTCAATTGTCCCGCCGAAGGAATCCTTGAAGGGGGCATCCCACAACTCCCAACGTGGGAAAAACATCATGGCCTTGAGATTCCGCTCCGTTCATGAAGGGGCAGTCATGCACAGAAACTCAAACCTGAGCTAAAGTCTGATCCTCGCCGTGACTTCAGATGCTTGAGATATTGGTTCAGATCAGCAGGTGGTACCTGCCGTGCCCACCGCCTGAAGCCCAAGGGTAGCTTCTGTTCTCAGACTTCTGTCCTCAAACTCCTGGCCCAGAAGCCCTCAAGTTTGGCAATTCCGGAATCACAATGCAGCACTCTGCCTACCCTCTAGAAAAAATATCTTGCCTAATGAGCTGCCCAGGCACCTCAAAAGACGATAAACCTACACGCCACTCGACTGTACCCAAATTATATAGTCTACCCTGGGCACTAATGCATTGTCTGTCACTACCGGAGCCAGAACCTCCTGACCAACACCCAGGCAGCTGACCGCACACTGAGCATATCAACCCGCCATGGCCTTTGTCATCATCTCTTCCCAACTGCGGTTCTTCAGGCTTCAGACCTAGACCTTATCTCCAACGACTGTCCTGGGTTGAAAATGATGCAGAAATCAGAACACATTCCCCATGGCAAGAGACCTTGTGATTGGCATGTTGTCCGAAGTCCAATGTTGATGAAACCAGTGTGCCCTATGGGGCCCCGCCCAGGCTCGCGGGCCACATTGGTCACAAAGACACAATGTGACCATCAGCCTGAGCCCAGTCCTCCGGTAAGGCCTTTCAGTGGCTGGATGAAGAGACAGCATATTGGGCATGCCATGCCCCTAGGCACCAATTTTTAACCATAGTTTGGGTTGTCCCTTCACTCTTCCCCAGGGCTCTGCTTTGGCATTCCTCTTTTGTTCGGACACCTGAGGTAATAAACCTGAAAGGAGACCTCCCATCCCGCAGATTGACGAAAAAAAATTGGGACCGGGCCAAATCCACAGAGGAAGATTCGTCCATGGCCCATGAGGCCTCTCCACTTTCCACGGCCATCATTGATACAAAATACAGAGACAAAAGCCTGAGCAAGTGCCTCAGACTCGCTCTTTCTTCATATCCTGAAGAGTTCTTCTCATGGTTTGTAGATTGTGCCTGCCATACCTACGTCCCCAAACCAAAGCTGAGTTTGTGTTTTCAGACTACTGTCCTGGAAGTCCTGGGCCACACACACTCCAGGCTGGGGCCCTTGGAGCCACACATTAGGACTGTGCCTACCAAATCCATGAGAATTCTGCCCATTCCATTGTCCAATATCGTACAAATTAGGAGAACTCTCCAAAGTCCCCGAGGCCATACCAATCGTGTAGTCTCTGGGTAAAAACAAGTGCGGTCTGACACCAGGTGAGTATCTACGTCCACTCATTCCATAGCTGAATATTCTCAGAGAAGATTATTGAACCAGACAGGATCCTAGGCCATAATCAGATCCATTGCTTTGGTTACAGGCATGTCTCCTCAAAACCCTGGATTCCAATACCAGCATAAGTTGTTTCCTGAGGCACCCATCAGAACAAATCTCGTCTCTACAAGGAAACGTGTGCATGGGAGCTATGTCAAAAGCTTAGGAGAATACTTGATGGTCCCTTTGCCATGCCCCATTCCAAGGCCCTCATGGACACAAAAAACATTAGGCCCCATCCTCAGAAAAGTCCATTTCAACTCAGCCACCCAGTTGCCCCCGCAGAGCCATCCGATCTCAACTGTTTTGGTGCTAGGTGCAATTGGAATGCGAGGCAGCTTCCCTGGCATCCATCCTCCAACGTTATTCTGGCGTCATTCCATATGGGATGTCCAGGAGCTTCCCAACAGGTCTCAATTGTCCCGGCCAAGGAATCCTTGAAGGGGGCATCCCACAACTCCCAACGTGGGAAAAACATCATGGCCTTGAGATTCCGCTCCGTTCATGAAGGGGCAGTCATGCACAGAAACTCAAACCTGAGCCAACGTCTGATCCTCGCCGTGACTTCAGATGCTTGAGATATTGGTTCAGATCGGCAGGTGGTACCTGCCGTGCCCACCGCCTGAAGCCCAAATGTAGCTTCTGTTCTCAGACTTCTGTCCTCAAACTCCTGGCCCAGAAGCCCTCAAGTTTGGCAATTCCGGAATCACAATGCAGCACTCTGCCTGCCCTCTAGAAAAAATATCTTGCCTAATGAGCTGCCCAGGCACCTCAAAAGACGATAAACCTACACGCCACTCGACTGTACCCAAATTATATAGTCTACCCTGGGCACTAATGCATTGTCTGTCACTACCGGAGCCAGAACCTCCTGACCAACACCCAGGCAGCTGACCGCACACTGAGCATATCAACCCGCCATGGCCTTTGTCATCATCTCTTCCCAACTGCGGTTCTTCAGGCTTCAGACCTAGACCTTATCTCCAACGACTGTCCTGGGTTGAAAATGATGCAGAAATCAGAACACATTCCCCATGGCAAGAGACCTTGTGATTGGCATGTTGTCCGAAGTCCAATGTTGATGAAACCAGTGTGCCCTATGGGGCCCCGCCCAGGCTCGCGGGCCACATTGGTCACAAAGACACAATGTGACCATCAGCCTGAGCCCAGTCCTCCGGTAAGGCCTTTCAGTGGCTGGATGAAGAGACAGCATATTGGGCATGCCATGCCCCTAGGCACCAATTTTTAACCATAGTTTGGGTTGTCCCTTCACTCTTCCCCAGGGCTCTGCTTTGGCATTCCTCTTTTGTTCGGACACCTGAGGTAATAAACCTGAAAGGAGACCTCCCATCCCACAGATTGACGAAAAAAAATTGGGACCGGGCCAAATCCACAGAGAGGAAGATTCGTCCATGGCCCATGAGGCCTCTCCACTTTCCACGGCCATCATTGATACAAAATACAGAGACAAAAGCCTGAGCAAGTGCCTCAGACTCGCTCTTTCTTCATATCCTGAAGAGTTCTTCTCATGGTTTGTAGATTGTGCCTGCCATACCTACGTCCCCAAACCAAAGCTGAGTTTGTGTTTTCAGACTACTGTCCTGGAAGTCCTGGGCCACACACCCTCCAGGCTGGGGCCCTTGGAGCCACACATTAGGACTGTGCCTACCAAATCCATGGGAATTCTGCCCATTCCATTGTCCAATATCGTACAAATTAGGAGAACTCTCCAAAGTTCCCGAGGCCATACCAATCGTGTAGTCTCTGGGTAAAAACAAGTGCGGTCTGACACCAGGTGAGTATCTACGTCCACTCATTCCATAGCTGAATATTCTCAGAGAAGATTATTGAACCAGACAGGATCCTAGGCCATAATCAGATCCATTGCTTTGGTTACAGGCATGTCTCCTCAAAAGCCTGGATTCCAATACCAGCATAAGTTGTTTCCTGAGGCACCCATCAGAACAAATCTCGTCTCTACAAGGAAACGTGTGCATGGGAGCTATGTCAAAAGCTTAGGAGAATACTTGATGGTCCCTTTGCCATGCCCCATTCCAAGGCCCTCATGGACACAAAAAACATTAGGCCCCATCCTCAGAAAAGTCCATTTCAACTCAGCCACCCCAGTTGCCCCCACAGAGCCATCCGATCTCAACTGTTTTGGTGCTAGGTGCAATTGGAATGCGAGGCAGCTTCCCTGGCATCCATCCTCCAACGTTATTCTGGCGTCATTCCATATGGGATGTCCAGGAGCTTCCCAACAGGTCTCAATTGTCCCGGCCAAGGAATCCTTGAAGGGGGCATCCCACAAGTCCCAACGTGGGAAATACATCATGGCCTTGAGATTCCGCTCCGTTCATGAAGGGGCAGTCATGCACAGAAACTCAAACCTGAGCCAACGTCTGATCCTCGCCGTGACTTCAGATGCTTGAGATATTGGTTCAGATCGGCAGGTGGTACCTGCCGTGCCCACCGCCTGAAGCCCAAATGTAGCTTCTGTTCTCAGACTTCTGTCCTCAAACTCCTGGCCCAGAAGCCCTCAAGTTTGGCAATTCCGGAATCACAATGCAGCACTCTGCCTGCCCTCTAGAAAAAATATCTTGCCTAATGAGCTGCCCAGGCACCTCAAAAGACGATAAACCTACACGCCACTCGACTGTACCCAAATTATATAGTCTACCCTGGGCACTAATGCATTGTCTGTCACTACCGGAGCCAGAACCTCCTGACCAACACCCAGGCAGCTGACCGCACACTGAGCATATCAACCCGCCATGGCCTTTGTCATCATCTCTTCCCAACTGCGGTTCTTCAGGCTTCAGACCTAGACCTTATCTCCAACGACTGTCCTGGGTTGAAAATGATGCAGAAATCAGAACACATTCCCCATGGCAAGAGACCTTGTGATTGGCATGTTGTCCGAAGTCCAATGTTGATGAAACCAGTGTGCCCTATGGGGCCCCGCCCAGGCTCGCGGGCCACATTGGTCACAAAGACACAATGTGACCATCAGCCTGAGCCCAGTCCTCCGGTAAGGCCTTTCAGTGGCTGGATGAAGAGACAGCATATTGGGCATGCCATGCCCCTAGGCACCAATTTTTAACCATAGTTTGGGTTGTCCCTTCACTCTTCCCCAGGGCTCTGCTTTGGCATTCCTCTTTTGTTCGGACACCTGAGGTAATAAACCTGAAAGGAGACCTCCCATCCCGCAGATTGACGAAAAAAAATTGGGACCGGGCCAAATCCACAGAGGAAGATTCGTCCATGGCCCATGAGGCCTCTCCACTTTCCACGGCCATCATTGATACAAAATACAGAGACAAAAGCCTGAGCAAGTGCCTCAGACTCGCTCTTTCTTCATATCCTGAAGAGTTCTTCTCATGGTTTGTAGATTGTGCCTGCCATACCTACGTCCCCAAACCAAAGCTGAGTTTGTGTTTTCAGACTACTGTCCTGGAAGTCCTGGGCCACACACCCTCCAGGCTGGGGCCCTTGGAGCCACACATTAGGACTGTGCCTACCAAATCCATGGGAATTCTGCCCATTCCATTGTCCAATATCGTACAAATTAGGAGAACTCTCCAAAGTTCCCGAGGCCATACCAATCGTGTAGTCTCTGGGTAAAAACAAGTGCGGTCTGACACCAGGTGAGTATCTACGTCCACTCATTCCATAGCTGAATATTCTCAGAGAAGATTATTGAACCAGACAGGATCCTAGGCCATAATCAGATCCATTGCTTTGGTTACAGGCATGTCTCCTCAAAAGCCTGGATTCCAATACCAGCATAAGTTGTTTCCTGAGGCACCCATCAGAACAAATCTCGTCTCTACAAGGAAACGTGTGCATGGGAGCTATGTCAAAAGCTTAGGAGAATACTTGATGGTCCCTTTGCCATGCCCCATTCCAAGGCCCTCATGGACACAAAAAACATTAGGCCCCATCCTAGAAAAGTCCATTTCAACTCAGCCACCCCAGTTGCCCCCACAGAGCCATTCGATCTCAACTGTTTTGGTGCTAGGTGCAATTGGAATGCGAGGCAGCTTCCCTGGCATCCATCCTCCAACGTTATTCTGGCGTCATTCCATATGGGATGTCCAGGAGCTTCCCAACAGGTCTCAATTGTCCCGGCCAAGGAATCCTTGAAGGGGGCATCCCACAAGTCCCAACGTGGGAAATACATCATGGCCTTGAGATTCCGCTCCGTTCATGAAGGGGCAGTCATGCACAGAAACTCAAACCTGAGCCAACGTCTGATCCTCGCCGTGACTTCAGATGCTTGAGATATTGGTTCAGATCGGCAGGTGGTACCTGCCGTGCCCACCGCCTGAAGCCCAAATGTAGCTTCTGTTCTCAGACTTCTGTCCTCAAACTCCTGGCCCAGAAGCCCTCAAGTTTGGCAATTCCGGAATCACAATGCAGCACTCTGCCTGCCCTCTAGAAAAAATATCTTGCCTAATGAGCTGCCCAGGCACCTCAAAAGACGATAAACCTACACGCCACTCGACTGTACCCAAATTATATAGTCTACCCTGGGCACTAATGCATTGTCTGTCACTACCGGAGCCAGAACCTCCTGACCAACACCCAGGCAGCTGACCGCACACTGAGCATATCAATCCGCCATGGCCTTTGTCATCATCTCTTCCCAACTGCGGTTTTTCAGGCTTCAGACCTAGACCTTATCTCCAACCACTGCCCTGGGTTGAAAATGATGCAGAAATCAGAACACATTCCCCATGGCAAGAGACCTTGTGATTGGCATGTTGTCCGAAGTCCAATGTTGATGAAACCAGTGTGCCCTATGGGGCCCCGCCCAGGCTCGCTGGCCACATTGGTCACAAAGACACAATGTGACCATCAGCCTGAGCCCAGTCCTCCGGTAAGGCCTTTCAGTGGCTGGATGAAGAGACAGCATATTGGGCATGCCATGCCCCTAGGCACCAATTTTTAACCATAGTTTGGGTTGTCCCTTCACTCTTCCCCAGGGCTCTGCTTTGGCATTCCTCTTTTGTTCGGACACCTGAGGTAATAAACCTGAAAGGAGACCTCCCATCCCACAGATTGAAGAAAAAAAATTGGGACCGGGCCAAATCCACAGAGAGGAAGATCGTCCATGGCCCATGAGGCCTCTCCACATTCCACGGCCATCGTTGATACAAAATACAGAGACAAAAGCCTGAGCAGTTGCCTCAGACTCGCTCTTTCTTCATATCCTGAAGAGTTCTTCTCATGGTTTGTAGATTGTGCCTGCCATACCTACATCCCCAAACCAAAGCTGAGTTTGTGTTTTCAGACTACTGTCCTCAAAATCCTGGGCCACACACCCTACAGGCTGGGGCCCTTGGAGCCACACATTAAAAGTGTGCCTACAAAATCCATGGGAATTCTGCCCATTCCATTGTCCAATATCATACAAATTTGGAGAACTCTCCAAAGTCCCCGAAGCCATACCAATCGTGTAGGTCTCCGGGTAAAAACAAGGGCGGTCTGACACCAGGTGAGCATCTACGTCCACTCATTCCATAGCTGAATATTCTCAGAGAAGATTATTGAACCAGACAGGACCCTAGGCCATAATCAGATCCATTGCTTTGGTTACAGGCATGTCTCCTCAAAAGCCTGGATTCCAATACCAGCATAAGTTGTTTCCTGAGGCACCCATCAGAACAAATCTCGTCTCCACAAGGAAACGTGTGCATGGGAGCTATGTCAAAAGCTTAGGAGAATATTGATGGTCCCTTTGCCAACGCCCCATTCCAAGGCCCTCATGGACACAAAAAACATTAGGCCCCATCCTCAGAAAAGTCCATTTCAACTCAGCCACCCCAGTTGCCACCGCATAGCCATCCGATCTCAACTGTTTTGGTGCTAGGAGCAATTGGAATGCGAGGCGGCTTCCCTGGCATCCATCCTCCAACGTTATTCTGGCGTCTTTCCATATAGGATGTCCTGGAGCTTCCCAACAGGTCTCAATTGTCCCGCCGAAGGAATCCTTGAAGGGGGCATCCCACAACTCCCAACGTGGGAAAAACATCATGGCCTTGAGATTCCGCTCCGTTCATGAAGGGGCAGTCATGCACAGAAACTCAAACCTGAGCCAACGTCTGATCCTCGCCGTGACTTCAGATGCTTGAGATATTGGTTCAGATCGGCAGGTGGTACCTGCCGTGCCCACCGCCTGAAGCCCAAGTGTAGCTTCTGTTCTCAGACTTCTGTCCTTACACTCCTGGCCCAGTAGCCCTCAAGTTTGGCAATTCCGGAATCACAATGCAGTACTCTGCCTGCCCTCTAGAAAAAATATCTTGCCTAATGAGCTGCCCAGGCACCTCAAAAGACGATAAACCTACACGCCACTCGACTGTACCCAAATTATATAGTCTACCCTGGGCACTAATGCATTGTCTGTCACTACCAGAGCCAGAACCTCCTGACCAACACCCAGGCAGCTGACCGCACACTGAGCATATCAACCCGCCATGGCCTTTGTCGTCATCTCTTCCCAACTGTGGTTTTTCAGGCTTCAGACCTAGACCTTATCTCCAACCACTGCCCTGGGTTGAAAATGATGCAGAAATCAGAACACATTCCCCATGGCAAGAGACCTTGTGATTGGCATGTTGTCCGAAGTCCAATGTAGTTGAAATCAGTGTGCCCTATGGGGCCCCGCCCAGGCTCGCGGGCCACATTGGTCACAAAGACACAATGTGACCATCAGCCTGAGCCCAGTCCTCCGGTAAGGCCTACAGTGGCTGGATGAAGAGACACCATATTGGGCCTGCCATGCACCTAGGCCCCAATTTTTAACCATAGTTTGGCTTGTCCCTTCACTCTTCCCCAGGGCTCTGCTTTGGCATTCCTCTTTTGTTTGGACACCTGAGGTAATAAACCTGAAAGGAGACCTCCCATCCCACAGATTGCCGAGAAAAAATTGGGACCGTTCCAAATCCACAGAGAGGAAGATTCGTCCATGGCCCATGAGGCCTCCCCACATTCCACGGCCATCCTTGATACAAAATCCAGAGACAAAAGCCTGAGCAAGTGCCTCAGACTCGCTCTTTCTTCATATCCTGAAGAGTTCTCTCATGGTTTGTAGATTGGTCCTGCCATACCTATATCCCCAAACCTAAGCTGAGTTTGTGTTTTCAGACTTCTGTCCTCAAAGTCCTGGGCCACACACCCTCCAGGTTGGGGCCCCTCCAGCCACACATTAGGACTGTGCCTACCCAATCCATGGGAATTCTGCCCATTCCATTGTCCAATATCGTACAAATTAGGAGAACTCTCCAAATTCCCCTAGGCCATCCCAATCGTGTAGGTCTCCGGGGACAAACAAGGGCGGTCTGACACCAGGTGAGCATCTACTTCCGTTCATTCCAAAGCTGGATAATCCGAGAGAAGAAGATTTAATCAGACAGGACCCTAGGCCATAATCAGATCCATTGCTTTGGTTACAGGCATGTCTTCTCAAAAGCCTGGAATCCAATACCAGCATAAGTGGTTTCCTGAAGCACCCATCAGAACAAACTTCGTCTCCACAAGGAAACTTGTGTATGGGAGCTATGTCAAAAGCTTAGGAGAATACTTCAGGGTCCCTGTGCCACCGCCCCATTCCAAGGCCCTAATGGACACAAACACACATTAGGCCCCATCCTCAGGAAAGTCCAAGTCAACTCAGCCACCCCGGTTGCTCCCGCAGAGCCATCCGATCGCAAATGACTTGTTGCTAGGAGACAATTGAAATGCGAGGCGGGCTTCCCTGGCATCCATCCTCCAACGGTGCTCTGTAGTCATTTCATATGTGCTATCCTGGCGCGGCACAACAGGTCTCAATTGTCACGCAGAAGGAATCCTTGAAGGGGGCAGCAAAAACTCCCAACGTGGGAAAACCTCCATGGCCTTGAGATTCCGCTTCATTCATAAAGGGGCAGTCATGCACACAAACTCCAAACTGAGCCAACGTCTGATCCTCGCCGTGACTTCAGATGCTTGAGATATTGGTTCAGATCTGCAGAGGGTACCTGCTGTGCCCACCGCCTGAAGCCCAAGTCTAGCGTGTGTTCTCAGACTTCTGTCCTCACACTCCTGGCCCAGAAGCCCTCAAGTTTGGCAATTCCGGACACAAAATGCAGTACTCTGCCTGCCCTCTAGAAAAAATATCTTGCCTAATGAGCTGCTCAGGCACCTCAAATGAGGATAAACCTACACGGCACTCGACTGTACCCAAATTATATAGTCTATCCTGGACACTAATGCACTGTCTGACACAACCTGAGCCAGAAACTCCTGACCAACACCCAGGCAGCTGACCGCACACTGAGCATATCAGACCCGCCATGACCTTAGGACCTCATTTCTTCCCAAATGCGGTTTTTCAGGCTTCAGACCTAGACCTTATCTGCAACCACTGCCCAAGGTTGAAAATGATGCAGAAATCAGAACACCTTCCACATGGCAAGAGACCTTGTGATTGGCATGTTGTCCAAAGTCCAATGTAGATGAAACCAGTGTGGCCCATGAGGCCTCGCCCAGGCTCAGAGGCCACATTGGTCACAAACACACCTTGTGACCCTCGGCCTGAGCCCAGTCCTCGGGTAAGGCCTTTCATTGGCTGGATGAAGAGACACCATATTGGGCCTGCCATGCCCCTAGGCCCCAATTTTTTACCATAGTTTGGGTTGACCCTTCACTCTTCCCCAAAGCTCTGCTTTGGAATTCCTCTTTTTTTTGGACACCTGAGGTAATAAACCTGAAAGGAGACTTCCCATCCAACAGATTGACGAAACACAATTGGGACCGGCCAAATCCACAGAGAGAAAGATTCGTCCATGGCCCATGAGGACTCCCCACATTCCACGGCCATCGTTGATATAAAATACAGAGACAAAAGCCTGAGGAAGTGCCTCAGACTCGCTCTTTCTTCATACCCTGAAGAGTTCTTCTCATGGTTTGTAGATTGGGCCTGCCATACCTACGTCCCCAAACCTAAGCTGAGTTTGTGTTTTCAGACTTCTGTCCTCAAAGTCCTGGGCCACACACCCTCCAGGTTGGGGCCCCTCCAGCCACACATTAGGACTGTGCCTACCCAATCCATGGGAATTCTGCCCATTCCATTGTCCAAAATCGTACAAATTAGGAGAACTCCCCAAAGTCGCCGAGGCCAACCCAATTGTGTAGGTCTCTGTGGACAAACAAGGGCGGTCTCACACCAGGTGAGCATCTTCCTCCACTCATTCCATAGATGGATATACCCAGAGAAGAAGTTTGAACCAGACAGGACCCTAGGTGATAATCGGATCCATTGCTTTGGTTTACAGGCATGTCTCCTCATAAGCCTGGATTCCAATACCAGCATAAGGGGTTTTCTGAGGCACCCATCAGAACAAACCTCGTCTGCCCAAGTAAACTTGTGCATGGGAGCTATGTCAAAAGCATAGGAGAATACTTCAGCCTGAGCCCAGTCCTCAAATAAGGCCTCTCATTGGCTGGATAAAGAGACAGCATCTTGGGCCTGCCATGCCCCAGGGCCCCAATTTTTAAACATAGTTTGGGTTGTCCCTTCACTCTTCCCCATGGCTGTGCTTTGAAATTACTCTTTGGTTGGGACACCTGAGGTAACAAAGCTGAAAGGGGACCTCCCGTTCCACAGATTGACGAAAAACAATTGGGACTGGGCCAAATCCACAGAGAAGAAGATTCACCCATGGCCCATGAGGCCTCCTCACATTCCACGGCCATCGTTGATACAAAATCCAGGGACAAAAGCCGGAGCAAGCGCCTCAGACTCTCTTTTCTTCATATCCTGAAGCGTCCTTCTCATGGTTTGTAGATTGGGCCTGCCATACCTACCTCCACAAACCTAAACTGAGTTTGTGTTTTCAGACTTCTGTCCTCAAAGTCTTGGGCCACACACCCTCCAGGCTGGAGACCCTGGAGCCACACATTATGACTGTGCCTACCCAATCCATGGGAATTCTGCCCATTCCATTGTCCAAAATCGTACAAATTAGGAGAAACCTCCAAAGTCCCCGAGGCCATCCCAATAGTATAGGTCTCCGGGGACAAACAAAGGCGGTCTGTCACCAGCTGAGCATCTACCTCCACTCATTCCATAGATTGATATCCCCTGAGAAGAAGATTGAACCAGACAGGACCCTAGGCCATAATTGGATCCATTGCCTTGGTTTACAGGCATGTCTCTTCAAAAGCCTGGATTCCAATACCAGCATAAGGGGTTTTCTGATCCACCCATCAGAACAAATCTCGTCTCCACAAGGAAACTTGTGCATGGGAGCTATGTCAATAGCTTAGGAGAATAATTCAGGGTCCCGGTGCCACCGTCCCATTCCAAGGCCTTCATGGACACAAACACACATTAGGCCCCATCCTCAGGAAAGTCCATTTCAACGCAGCCACCCCGGTTGCTCCGCCAGAGCCATCCGATCTCAACTGTCTTGTTGCCAAGAAACAATTGGAATGCGAGGCGGGCTTCCCTGGCATCCATCCTCGAACTGTTCTCTGGAGTCATTCGTATGGGATGTCCTGGATACGCCCAACAGTTCTCAATTGTCCCGCAGACGAAACCCTTGAATGGGGCATTCCACAACTCCCAACGTGGGAAAACCTCCATGGCCTTGAGATTCCGCTCCGTTCATGAAGGGGCAGTCATGCACAAAACTCCAACCTGAGCCAACGTCTGATCCTCTTCGTGAATTCAGATGCATGAGATAATGGTTCAGATCTGCAAGGGGTACCTGCCATGCCCTCGGCCTGAAGCCCAAGTCTAGCTAGTGTTCTCAGACTTCTGTCCTCACGCTCCTGGCCCAGAATCCCTCAAGTTTGGCAATTCTGGACCCACAATGCAGCACTATGCCTGCCTTCTAGAAAAATATCTTGCCTAAGGAGCTGCCCAGGCACCTCAAATGAGGATAAACCTACACGGCACTCGAGTGTACCCAAATTATATAGTCTAACGTGGGCACTAATGCACTGTCTGACACAACCTGAGCCAGAACCTCCTGACCAACACCCAGGCAGCTGACTGCACACTGAGCATATCAGACCCGCCATGGCCTTAGGCTGTCATCTCTTCCCAACTGCGTTTTTCAGGCTTCAGAACCTAGACCGTATCTCCAACCACTGCCCAGGTTTGAATATGATGCAAAATTCAGAACACCTTCCCCATGGCAAGAGACCTTGTGATTGGCACGTTGTCCAAAGTTCAGTGTAGTTGAAACCAGTGTGGCCCATGAGGCCCCGCCCATGCCCGCAGGCCACATTGGACACAAATACACATTGTGACCCTCAGCCTGAGCCCAGTCCTCAAGTAAGGCCTTTCAGTGGCTGGATGAAGTGACAGCATATTGGGCCTGCCATGCACCTAGGCCCCAATTTTTAACCATAGTTTGGGGGGTCCCTTCACTCTTCCCCAGGGCTCTGCTTTGGAATTCCTCTTTTGTTGGACACCTGAAGTAACAAACCTGAAAGGGGACGTCCCATCCCACTGATTGATGAAAAACATTGGGACCGGGCCAAATCCACAGAGAATACGGCCATCGTTGATACAAAATCCAGGGACAAAAGACTGAGCAGGCGCCTCAGACTCGCTTTTCTTCATATCTTGAAGAGTCCTTCTCATGGTTTGTAGATAGAGCCTGCCATACCTACCTCCACAAACCTAAGCTGCGTTTGTGTTTTCAGACTTCTGTTCTCAAAGTCCCGGGACACACCCTCCAGGCTGGGGAACCTGGAGCCACACATTAAGACTGTGCCTACAGAATCCATGGGAATTCTGCCCATTTCATTGTCCAAAATGGTACAAATTAGGAGAAACCTCCAAAGTCCCCAAGGCCATCCCAATAGTGTAGGTCTCCGGGGACAAACAAAGGCGGTCTGTCACCAGCTGAGCATCTACCTCCACTCATTCCATAGATTGATATCCCCTGAGAAGATGATTAAACCAGACAGGACTCTAGGCCATAATCGGATCCATTGCTTTGCTTTACAGGCATGTCTCCTCAAAAGCCTGGACTCCAATACCAGCATAAGGGGTTTCCTGAGGCACCCATCAGAACAAACTTCGTCTGCACAAGAAAACTTGTGCATGGGAGCTATGTCAAAAGCTTAGGAGAATACTTCAGGGTCCCGGTGCCACTGCCCCATTCCAAGGCCCTCATGGACACAAACACACATTAGGCCCCATCCTCACGAAAGTCCATTTCAAGTCAACCACCCTGGTTGGTCCCGCATAGCCATCCGATCTCAACTGTCTTGTTGCTAGGAGACAATTGGAATGCGAGGCGGGCTTCCTTGGCATCCATCCTCGAAAGGTGATCTGGAGTCATTCTATATGGGATGTCCTCGAGCTGCCCAACAGGTATCAATTGTCCCGCAGAAGGTATCCTTGAAGGGGGCATCCCACAACTCCCAACGTGGGAAAACCTCCATGGCCTTGAGATTCCACTCCGTTCATGAAGGGGCAGTCGTGCACAGAAATTCCAACCTGAGCGAACGTCTGGTCCTCGCCGTGACTTCAGATGCATGAGATATTGGTTCAGATCTGCAGGGGGTACCTGCCGTGCCCTCGGCCTGAAGCCCAAGTCTAGCTTGTGTTCTCAAACTTCTGTCCTCACACTCCTGGCCCAGAAGCCGTCAAGTTTGGCAATTCCGGACCCACAATGCAGCGCTTGCCTGTCCTCTAGAAAAAATATCTTGCCTAATGAGCTGCCCAGGCACCTCAAATGAGGATAAACCTACACGGCACTCGACTGTACACAAATTATATAGTCTAACGTGGGCACTAATGCACTGTCTGACACAACCTGAGCCAGAACCTCCTGACCAACACCCAGGCAGCTGACTGCACACTGAGCATATCAGACGCCATGGCCTTAGGCTGTCATCTCTTCCCAACTCTGGTTTTTCAGGCTTCAGAACCCAGACCGTATCTCCAACTACTGCCCAGGTTTGAATATGATGCAAAAATCAGAACACCTTCCCCATGGCAAGAGACCTTGTGATTGGCACGTTCTCCAAAGCTCAGTGTAGTTGAAACCAGTTTGGCCCATGAGGCCCCCCCGAAGCTCACGGGCACATTGGCCACAAACACACATTGTGACCCTCAGCCTGACCCCAGTCCTCAAATAAGGCCTCTCATTGGCTGGATGAAGAGATAGCATTAGGGGCCTGCCACGCCCCTAGGCCCCAATTTTTAACCATAGTTTGGTTGTCCCTTCACTCTTCCCCAGGGCTGTGCTTTGGAATTTCTCTTTGGTTGGGACACCTGAGGTAACAAATCTGAAAGGGGACCTCCCGTTACATAGATTGACGAAAAACAATCGGGACCGGGCCAAATCCACAGAGAGGAAGATTCGTCCATGGCCCATGAGGCCTCCCCACATTCCACGGCCATCGTTGATACAAAATCCAGAGACAAAAGCCTGAGCAAGCGCCTCAGACTCGCTCTTTCTTCATTTCCTGAAGAGTTCTTCTCATGGTTTGTAGATTGGGCCTGCCATACCTACGTCCCGAACCTAAGCTTTGTTTGTGTTTTCAGACTTCTGTCCTCAAAGTCTTGGGCCACACACCCTGCAGGCTGGAGACCCTAGAGCCACACATTAAAACTGTGCCTACCCAATCCATGGGAATTCTGCCCATTCCATTGTCCAAAATCGTACAAATTAGGAGAAACCTCCAAAGTCCCCGAGGCCATCCCAATAGTATAGGTCTTCGGGGACAAACAAAGGCGGTCTGTCACCAGCTGAGCATCTACCTCCACTCATTCCATAGATTGATATCCCCTGAGAAGAAGATTGAACCAGACAGGACCCTAGGCCATAATTGGATCCATTGCCTTGGTTTACAGGCATGTCTCTTCAAAAGCCTGGATTCCAATACCAGCATAGGGGGTTTTCTGATCCACCCATCAGAACAAATCTCGTCTCCACAAGGAAACTTGTGCATGGGAGCTATGTCAAAAGCTTAGGAGAATATTGATGGTCCCGTTGCCAACGCCCCATTCCAAGGCCCTCATGGACACAAAAAACATTAGGCCCCATCCTCAGAAAAGTCCATTTCAACTCAGCCACCCCAGTTGCCCCCGCAGAGCCATCCGATCTCAACTGTTTTGGTGCTAGGTGCAATTGGAATGCGAGGCGGCTTCCCTGGCATCCATCCTCCAACGTTATTCTGGCGTCATTCCATATGGGATGTCCTGGAGCTTCCCAACAGGTCTCAATTGTCCCGCCGAAGGAATCCTTGAAGGGGGCATCCCACAACTCCCAACGTGGGAAAAACATCATGGCCTTGAGATTCCGCTCCGTTCATGAAGGGGCAGTCATGCACAGAAACTCAAACCTGATCCAACGTCTGATCCTCGCCGTGACTTCAGATGCTTGAGATATTGGTTCAGATCGGCAGGTGGTACCTGCCGTGCCCACCGCCTGAAGCCCAAGTGTAGCTTCTGTTCTCAGACTTCTGTCCTCACACTTCTGGCCCAGAAGCCCTCAAGTTTGGCAATTCCGGAATCACAATGCAGCACTCTGCCTGCCCTCTAGAAAAAATATCTTGCCTAATGAGCTGCCCAGGCACTTCAAAAGACGATAAACCTACACGCCACTCGACTGTACCCAAATTATATAGTCTACCCTGGGCACTAATGCATTGTCTGTCACTACCGGAGCCAGAACCTCCTGACCAACACCAGGGCAGCTGACCGCACACTGAGCATATCAACCCGGCATGGCCTTTGTCGTCATCTCTTCCCAACTGCGGTTTTTCAGGCTTCAGACCTAGACCTTATCTCCAACCACTGCCCTGGGTTGAAAATGATGCAGAAATCAGAACACATTCCCCATGGCAAGAGACCTTGTGATTGGCATGTTGTGCGAAGTCCAATGTAGATGAAACCAGTGTGCCCTATGGGGCCCCGCCCAGGCTCGCGGGCCACATTGGTCACAAAGACACAATGTGACCATCAGCCTGAGCCCAGTCCTCCGGTAAGGCCTTTCAGTGGCTGGATGAAGAGACAGCATATTGGGCATGCCATGCCCCTAGGCCCCAATTTTTAACCATAGTTTGGGTTGTCCCTTCACTCTTCCCCAGGGCTCTGCTTTGGCATTCCTCTTTTGTTCGGACACCTGAGGTAATAAACCTGAAAGCAGACCTCCCACCCCACAGATTCCCGAAAAAAAATTGGGACCGGGCCAAATCCACAGAGAGGAAGATTCGTCCATGGCCCATGAGGCCTCTCCACATTCCACGGCCATCGTTGATACAAAATACAGAGACAAAAGCCTGAGCAAGTGCCTCAGACTCGCTCTTTCTTCATATCCTGAAGAGTTCTTCTCATGGTTTGTAGATTGTTCCTGCCATACCTACGTCCCCAAACCAAAGCTGAGTTTGTGTTTTCAGACTACTGTCCTGGATGTCCTGGGCCACACACCCTCCAGGCTGGGGCTTTTGGAGCCACACATTAGGACTGTGCCTACCAAATGCATGGGAATTCTGCCCATTCCATTGTCCAATATCGTACAAATTAGGAGAACTCTCCAAAGTCCCCGAGGCCAACCAATAGTGTAGTCTCCGGGTAAATACAAGGGCGGTCTGACACCAGGTGAGCATCTACGTCCACTCATTCCATAGCTGAATATTCTCAGAGAAGATTATTGAACCAGACAGGACCCTAGGCCATAATCAGATCCATTGCTTTGGTTACAGGCATGTCTCCTCAAAAGCCTGGATTCCAATACCAGCATAAGTTGTTTCCTGAGGCACCCATCAGAAAAAATCTCATCTCCAAAAGGAAACGTGTGCATGGGAGCTATGTCAAAATCTTAGGAGAATATTTGATGGTCCCGTTGCCAACGCCCCATTCCAAGGCCCTCATGGACACAAAAAACATTAGGCGCCATCCTCAGAAAAGTCCATTTCAACTCAGCCACCCCAGTTGCCCCCGCAGAGTCATCCGATCTCAACTGGTTTTCTGCTAGGAGCAATTGGAATGGGAGGCGGCTTCTCTGGCATCAATACTCCAACGTTATTCTGGCGTCATTCCATATGGGATGTCCTGGAGCTTCCCAACAGGTCTCAATTGGCCCGCCGAAGGAATCCTTGAAGGGGGCATCCCACAACTCCCAACGTGGGAAAACCTCAATTGCCTTGAATTTCCGCTCCGTTCATGAAGGGGCAGTCATTCACAGAAACTCAAACCTGAGCCAACGTCTGATCCTCGCCGTGACTTCAGATGCTTGAGATATTGGTTCAGATCGGCAGGTGGTACCTGCCGTGCCCTCGGCCTGAAGCCCAAGTCCAGCTTGTGTTCTCAGACTTCTGTCCTTACACTCCTGGCCCAGAAGCCCTCAAGTTTGGCAATTCCGGAATCACAATGCAGCACTCTGCCTGACCTTTAGAAAATATATCTTGCCTAATGAGCTGCCCAGGCAACTCAAATGAGGATAAACCTACACGGCACTCCACGGTACACATATCATATAGTCTATTCTGGGCACTAATGCACTGTCTGACACAACCTGAGCCAGAACCTCCTGACCAACACCCAGGCAGCTGACTACACACTGAGCATATCAGACCCGCCATGGCCGTAGGCTGTCATCTCTTCCCAACTGCGTTTTTCAGGCTTCAGAACCTAGACCGTATCTCCAACCACTACCCAGGTTTGAATATGATGCAAAATTCAGAACACCTTCCCCATGGCAAGAGACCTTGTGATTGGCACGTTGTCCAAAGTTCAGTGTAGTTGAAACCAGTGTGGCCCATGAGGCCCTGCCCATGCCCGCAGGCCACATTGGCCACAAACACACATTGTGACCCTCAGCCTGAGCCCAGTCCTCAAGTAAGGCCTCTCAGTGGCTGGATGAAGTGACAGCATATTGGGCCTGCCATGCACCTAGGCCCCAATTTTTAACCATAGTTTGGGTGGTCCCTTCACTCTTCCCCAGGGCTCTGCTTTGGAATTCCTCTTTTGTCGGACACCTGAGGTAACAAACCTGAAAGGGGACGTCCCATCCCACTGATTGATGAAAAACATTGGGACGGGGCCAAATCCACAGAGAATAAGATTCGTGCAAGCCCCATGAGGCCTCCACACATTCCACGGCCATCGTTGATACAAAATCCAGGGACAAAAGACTGAGCAGGCGCCTCAGACTCGCTTTTATTCATATCCTGAAGAGTCCTTCTCATGGTTTGTAGATAGGGCCTGCCATACCTACCTCCACAAACCTAAGCTGCGTTTGTGTTTTCAGACTTCTGTTCTCAAAGTCCCGGGCCACACACGCTCCAGGCTGGGGAACTGGAGCCACACATTAAGACTGTGCCTACAGAATCCATGGGAATTCTGCCCATTTCATTGTCCAAAATGGTACAAATTAGGAGAAACCTCCAAAGTCCCCAAGGCCATCCCAATAGTGTAGGTCTCCGGGGACAAACAAAGGCGGTCTGACACCAGCTGAGCTTCTACCTCCACTCATTCCATAGATTGATATCCCCTGAGAAGATGATTAAACCAGACAGGACCCTAGGCCATAATCGGATCCATTGCTTTGGTTTACAGGCATGTCTCCTTATAAGCCTGGATTCCAATACCAGCATAAGGGGTTTTCTGAGGCACCCATCAGAACAAACCTCGTCTGCCCAAGTAAACTTGTGCATGGGAGCTATGTCAAAAGCATAGGAGAATACTTCAGCCTGAGCCCAGTCCTCTAATAAGGCCTCTCATTGGCTGGATAAAGAGACAGCATCTTGGGCCTGCCATGCCCCAGGGCCCCAATTTTTAAACATAGTTTGGGTTGTCCCTTCACTCTTCCCCATGGCTGTGCTTTGGAATTTCTCTTTGGTTGGGACACCTGAGGTAACAAACCTGAAAGGGGACCTCCCGTTCCACAGATTGACGAAAAACAATTGGGACTGGGCCAAATCCACAGAGAAGAAGATTCACCCATGGCCCATGAGGCCTCCTCACATTCCACGGCCATCGTTGATACAAAATCCAGGGACAAAAGCCGGAGCAAGCGCCTCAGACTCTCTTTTCTTCATATCCTGAAGCGTCCTTCTCATGGTTTGTAGATTGGGCCTGCCATACCTACCTCCACAAACCTAAACTGAGTTTGTGTTTTCAAACTTCTGTCCTCAAAGTCTTGGGCCACACAACCTCCAGGCTGGAGACCCTGGAGCCACACATTAAGAATGTGCCTACCCAATCCATGGGAATTCTGCCCATTCCATTGTCCAAAATCGTACAAATTAGGAGAAACCTCCAAAGTCCCCTAGGCCATCCCAATAGTATAGGTCTCCGGGGACAAACAAAGGCGGTCTGTCACCAGCTGAGCATCTACCTCCACTCATTCCATAGATTGATATCCCCTGAGAAGAAGATTGAACCAGACAGGACCCTAGGCCATAATTGGATCCATTGCCTTGGTTTACAGGCATGTCTCTTCAAAAGCCTGGATTCCAATACCAGCATAGGGGGTTTTCTGATCCACCCATCAGAACAAATCTCGTCTCCACAAGGAAACTTGTGCATGGGAGCTATGTCAATAGCTTAGGAGAATAATTCAGGGTCCCGGTGCCACCGCCCCATTCCAAGGCCCTCATGGACACAAACACACATTAGGCCCCATCCTCAGGAAAGTCCATTTCAACGCAGCCACCCCGGTTGCTCCCCCAGAGCCATCCGATCTCAACTGTCTTGTTGCCAAGAAACAATTGGAATGCGAGGCGGGCTTCCCTGGCATCCATCCTCGAACTGTTCTCTGGAGTCATTCGTATGGGATGTCCTGGATCCGCCCAACAGTTCTCAATTGTCCCGCAGACGGAACCCTTGAAGGGGGCATTCCACAACTCCCAACGTGGGAAAACCTCCATGGCCTTGCGATTCCGCTCCGTTCATGAAGGGGCAGTCATGCACAAAACTCCAACCTGAGCCAACGTCTGATCCTCGCCGTGAATTGAGATGCATGAGATAATGGTTCAGATCTTCAAGGGGTACCTGCCATGCCCTCGGCCTGAAGCCCAAGTCTAGCTAGTGTTCTCAGACTTCTGTCCTCACGCTCCTGGCTCAGAATCCTTCAAGTTTAGCAATTCTGGACCCACAATGCAGCACTATGCCTGCCCTCTAGAAAAATATCTTGCCTAAGGAGCTGCCCAGGCACCTCAAATGAGGATAAACCTACACGGCACTCGAGTGTACCCAAATTATATAGTCTAACGTGGGCACTAATGCACTGTCTGACACAACCTGAGCCAGAACCTCCTGACCAACACCCAGGCAGCTGACTGCACACTGAGCATATCAGACCCGCCATGGCCTTAGGCTGTCATCTCTTCCCAACTGCGTTTTTCAGGCTTCAGAACCTAGACCGTATCTCCAACCACTGCCCAGGTTTGAATATGATGCAAAATTC
This sequence comes from Mustela nivalis, assembly GCF_964662115.1. Lineage (NCBI taxonomy): Eukaryota > Metazoa > Chordata > Mammalia > Carnivora > Mustelidae > Mustela > Mustela nivalis. The sequence goes on along the minus strand of NW_028136501.1, from coordinate 1,785,775 downwards.
AGAACACCTTCCCCATGGCAAGAGACCTTGTGATTGGCACGTTGTCCAAAGTTCAGTGTAGTTGAAACCAGTGTGGCCCATGAGGCCCCGCCCATGCCCGCCGGCCACATTGGACACAAACACACATTGTGACCCTCAGCCTGAGCCCAGTCCTCAAGTAAGGCCTCTCAGTGGCTGGATGAAGTGACAGCATATTGGGCCTGCCATGCACCTAGGCCCCAATTTTTAACCATAGTTTGGGGGGTCCCTTCACTCTTCCCCAGGGCTCTGCTTTGGAATTCCTCTTTTGTCGGACACCTGAGGTAACAAACCTGAAAGGGGACGTCCCATCCCACTGATTGATGAAAAACATTGGGACCGGGCCAAATCCACAGAGAATACGGCCATCGTTGATACAAAATCCAGGGACAAAAGACTGAGCAGGCGCCTCAGACTCGCTTTTCTTCATATCTTGAAGAGTCCTTCTCATGGTTTGTAGATAGAGCCTGCCATACCTACCTCCACAAACCTAAGCTGCGTTTGTGTTTTCAGACTTCTGTTCTCAAAGTCCCGGGCCACACACCCTCCAGGCTGGGGAACCTGGAGCCACACATTAAGACTGTGCCTACAGAATCCATGGGAATTCTGCCCATTTCATTGTCCAAAATGGTACAAATTAGGAGAAACCTCCAAAGTCCCCAAGGCCATCCCAATAGTGTAGGTCTCCGGGGACAAACAAAGGCGGTCTGACACCAGCTGAGCATCTACCTCCACTCATTCCATAGATTGATATCCCCTGAGAAGATGATTAAACCAGACAGGACCCTAGGCCATAATCGGATCCATTGCTTTGCTTTACAGGCATGTCTCCTCAAAAGCCTGGATTCCAATACCAGCATAAGGGGTTTCCTGAGGCACCCATCAGAACAAACTTCGTCTGCACAAGGAAACTTGTGCATGGGAGCTATGTCAAAAGCTTAGGAGAATACTTCAGGGTCCCGGTGCCACTGCCCCATTCCAAGGCCCTCATGGACACAAACACACATTAGGCCCCATCCTCACGAAAGTCCATTTCAAGTCAACCACCCTGGTTGGTCCCGCATAGCCATCCGATCTCAACTGTCTTGTTGCTAGGAGACAATTGGAATGCGAGGCGGGCTTCCTTGGCATCCATCCTCGAACGGTGATCTGGAGTCATTCTATATGGGATGTCCTGGAGCTGCCCAACAGGTATCAATTGTCCCGCAGAAGGTATCCTTGAAGGGGGCATCCCACAACTCCCAACGTGGGAAAACCTCCATGGCCTTGAGATTCCACTCCGTTCATGAAGGGGCAGTCGTGCACAGAAGGTCCAACCTGAGCGAACGTCTGATCCTCGCAGTGACTTCAGATGCATGAGATATTGGTTCAGATCTGCAGGGGGTACCTGCCGTGCCCTCGGCCTGAAGCCCAAGTCTAGCTTGTGTTCTCAAACTTCTGTCCTCACACTCCTGGCACAGAAGCCCTCAAGTTTGGCAATTCCGGACCCACAATGCAACGCTTGCCTGTCCTCTAGAAAAAATATCTTGCCTAATGAGCTGCCCAGGCACCTCAAATGAGGATAAACCTACACGGCACTCGACTGTACACAAATTATATAGTCTAACGTGGGCACTAATGCACTGTCTGACACAACCTGAGCCAGAACCTCCTGACCAACACCCAGGCAGCTGACTGCACACTGAGCATATCAGACGCCATGGCCTTAGGCTGTCATCTCTTCCCAACTCTGGTTTTTCAGGCTTCAGAACCCAGACCGTATATCCAACTACTGCCCAGGTTTGAATATGATGCAAAAATCAGAACACCTTCCCCATGGCAAGAGACCTTGTGATTGGCACGTTCTCCAAAGCTCAGTGTAGTTGAAACCAGTGTGGCCCATGAGGCCCCCCCCAAGCTCGCGGGCACATTGGCCACAAAGACACATTGTGACCCTCAGCCTGACCCCAGTCCTCAAATAAGGCCTCTCATTGGCTGGATGAAGAGATAGCATTAGGGGCCTGCCATGCCCCTAGGCCCCAATTTTTAACCATAGTTTGGTTGTCCCTTCACTCTTCCCCAGGGCTGTGCTTTGGAATTTCTCTTTGGTTGGGACACCTGAGGTAACAAATCTGAAAGGGGACCTCCCGTTACATAGATTGTAGAAAAACAATTGGGACCAGGCCAAATCCACAGAGAGGAAGATTCGTCCATGGCCCATGAGGCCTCCCCACATTCCACGGCCATCGTTGATACAAAATCCAGAGATAAAAGCCTGAGCAAGCGCCTCAGACTCGCTCTTTCTTCATTTCCTGAAGAGTTCTTCTCATGGTTTGTAGATTGACCCTGCCATACCTACGTCCCGAACCTAAGCTTTGTTTGTGTTTTCAGACTTCTGTCCTCAAAGTCTTGGGCCACACACCCTCCAGGCTGGAGACCCTGGAGCCACGCATTAAGACTGTAGCTACCCAATCCATGGGAATTCTGCCCATTCCATTGTCCAAAATCGTACAAATTAGGAGAAACCTCCAAAGTCCCCGAGGCCATCCCAATAGTATAGGTCTTCGGGGACAAACAAAGGCGGTCTGTCACCAGCTGAGCATCTACCTCCACTCATTTTATAGATTGATATCCCCTGAGAAGAAGATTGAACCAGACAGGACCCTAGGCCATAATTGGATCCATGGCCTTGGTTTACAGGCATGTCTCTTCAAAAGCCTGGATTCCAATACCAGCATAGGGGGTTTTCTGATCCACCCATCAGAACAAATCTCGTCTCCACAAGGAAACTTGTGCATGGGAGCTATGTCAATAGCTTAGGAGAATAATTCAGGGTCCCGGTGCCACCGCCCCATTCCAAGGCCCTCATGGACACAAACACACATTAGGCCCCATCCTCAGGAAAGTCCATTTCAACGCAGCCACCCCGGTTGCTCCCCCAGAGCCATCCGATCTCAACTGTCTTGTTGCCAAGAAACAATTGGAATGCGAGGCGGGCTTCCCTGGCATCCATCCTCGAACTGTTCTCTGGAGTCATTCGTATGGGATGTCCTGGATCCGCCCAACAGTTCTCAATTGTCCCGCAGACGGAACCCTTGAAGGGGGCATTCCACAACTCCCAACGTGGGAAAACCTCCATGGCCTTGCGATTCCGCTCCGTTCATGAAGGGGCAGTCATGCACAAAACTCCAACCTGAGCCAACGTCTGATCCTCGCCGTGAATTGAGATGCATGAGATAATGGTTCAGATCTTCAAGGGGTACCTGCCATGCCCTCGGCCTGAAGCCCAAGTCTAGCTAGTGTTCTCAGACTTCTGTCCTCACGCTCCTGGCTCAGAATCCTTCAAGTTTAGCAATTCTGGACCCACAATGCAGCACTATGCCTGCCCTCTAGAAAAATATCTTGCCTAAGGAGCTGCCCAGGCACCTCAAATGAGGATAAACCTACACGGCACTCGAGTGTACCCAAATTATATAGTCTAACGTGGGCACTAATGCACTGTCTGACACAACCTGAGCCAGAACCTCCTGACCAACACCCAGGCAGCTGACTGCACACTGAGCATATCAGACCCGCCATGGCCTTAGGCTGTCATCTCTTCCCAACTGCGTTTTTCAGGCTTCAGAACCTAGACCGTATCTCCAACCACTGCCCAGGTTTGAATATGATGCAAAATTCAGAACACCTTCCCCATGGCAAGAGACCTTGTGATTGGCACGTTGTCCAAAGTTCAGTGTAGTTGAAACCAGTGTGGCCCATGAGGCCCCGCCCATGCCCGCCGGCCACATTGGACACAAACACACATTGTGACCCTCAGCCTGAGCCCAGTCCTCAAGTAAGGCCTCTCAGTGGCTGGATGAAGTGACAGCATATTGGGCCTGCCATGCACCTAGGCCCCAATTTTTAACCATAGTTTGGGGGGTCCCTTCACTCTTCCCCAGGGCTCTGCTTTGGAATTCCTCTTTTGTCGGACACCTGAGGTAACAAACCTGAAAGGGGACGTCCCATCCCACTGATTGATGAAAAACATTGGGACCGGGCCAAATCCACAGAGAATACGGCCATCGTTGATACAAAATCCAGGGACAAAAGACTGAGCAGGCGCCTCAGACTCGCTTTTCTTCATATCTTGAAGAGTCCTTCTCATGGTTTGTAGATAGAGCCTGCCATACCTACCTCCACAAACCTAAGCTGCGTTTGTGTTTTCAGACTTCTGTTCTCAAAGTCCCGGGCCACACACCCTCCAGGCTGGGGAACCTGGAGCCACACATTAAGACTGTGCCTACAGAATCCATGGGAATTCTGCCCATTTCATTGTCCAAAATGGTACAAATTAGGAGAAACCTCCAAAGTCCCCAAGGCCATCCCAATAGTTAGGTCTCCGGGGACAAACAAAGGCGGTCTGACACCAGCTGAGCATCTACCTCCACTCATTCCATAGATTGATATCCCCTGAGAAGATGATTAAACCAGACAGGACTCTAGGCCATAATCGGATCCATTGCTTTGCTTTACAGGCATGTCTCCTCAAAAGCCTGGACTCCAATACCAGCATAAGGGGTTTCCTGAGGCACCCATCAGAACAAACTTCGTCTGCACAAGGAAACTTGTGCATGGGAGCTATGTCAAAAGCTTAGGAGAATACTTCAGGGTCCCGGTGCCACTGCCCCATTCCAAGGCCCTCATGGACACAAACACACATTAGGCCCCATCCTCACGAAAGTCCATTTCAAGTCAACCACCCTGGTTGGTCCCGCATAGCCATCCGATCTCAACTGTCTTGTTGCTAGGAGACAATTGGAATGCGAGGCGGGCTTCCTTGGCATCCATCCTCGAACGGTGATCTGGAGTCATTCTATATGGGATGTCCTGGAGCTGCCCAACAGGTATCAATTGTCCCGCAGAAGGTATACTTGAAGGGGGCATCCTACAACTCCCAACGTGGGAAAACCTCCATGGCCTTGAGATTCCACTCCGTTCATGAAGGGGCAGTCGTGCACAGAAAGTCCAACCTGAGCGAACGTCTGATCCTCGCAGTGACTTCAGATGCATGAGATATTGGTTCAGATATGCAGGGGGTACCTGCCGTGCCCTCGGCCTGAAGCCCAAGTCTAGCTTGTGTTCTCAAACTTCTGTCCTCACACTCCTGGCCCAGAAGCCCTCAAGTTTGGCAATTCCGGACCCACAATGCAGCGCTTGCCTGTCCTCTAGAAAAAATAACTTGCCTAATGAGCTGCCCAGGCACCTCAAATGAGGATAAACCTACACGGCACTCGACTCTACCCAAATTATATAGTCTAACGTGGGCACTAATGCACTGTCTGACACAACCTGAGCCAGAACCTCCTGACCAACACCCAGGCAGCTGACTGCACACTGAGCATATCAGACGCCATGGCCTTAGGCTGTCATCTCTTCCCAACTCTGGTTTTTCAGGCTTCAGAACCCAGACCGTATCTCCAACTACTGCCCAGGTTTGAATATGATGCAAAAATCAGAACACCTTCCCCATGGCAAGAGACCTTGTGATTGGCACGTTCTCCAAAGCTCAGTGTAGTTGAAACCAGTGTGGCCCATGAGGCCTCCCCCAAGCTCGCGGGCACATTGGCCACAAACACACATTGTGACCCTCAGCCTGACCCTCTCATTGGCTGGATGAAGAGATAGCATTAGGGGCCTGCCATGCCCCTAGGCCCCAATTTTTAACCATAGTTTGGTTGTCCCTTCACTCTTCCCCAGGGCTGTGCTTTGGAATTTCTCTTTGGTTGGGACACCTGAGGTAACAAATCTGAAAGGGGACCTCCCGTTACATAGATTGACGAAAAACAATTGGGACCGAGCCAAATCCACAGAGAGGAAGATTCGTTCATGGCCCATGAGGCCTCCCCACATTCCACGGCCATCGTTGATACAAAATCCAGAGATAAAAGCCTGAGCAAGCGCCTCAGACTCGCTCTTTCTTCATTTCCTGAAGAGTTCTTCTCATGGTTTGTAGATTGGCCCTGCCATACCTACGTCCCGAACCTAAGCTTTGTTTGTGTTTTCAGACTTCTGTCCTCAAAGTCTTGGGCCACACACCCTCCAGGCTGGAGACCCTGGAGCCACACATTAAGACTGTGCCTACCCAATCCATGGGAATTCTGCCCATTCCATTGTCCAAAATCGTACAAATTAGGAGAAACCTCCAAAGTCCCCGAGGCCATCCCAATAGTATAGGTCTTCGGGGACAAACAAAGGCGGTCTGTCACCAGCTGAGCATCTACCTACACTCATTCCATAGATTGATATCCCCTGAGAAGAAGATTGAACCAGACAGGACCCTAGGCCATAATTGCATCCATTGCCTTGGTTTACAGGCATGTCTCTTCAAAAGCCTGGATTCCAATACCAGCATAGGGGGTTTTCTGATCCACCCATCAGAACAAATCTCGTCTCCACAAGGAAACTTGTGCATGGGAGCTATGTCAAAAGCTTAGGAGAATATTGATGGTCCCGTTGCCAACGCCCATTCCAAGGCCCTCATGGACACAAACACACATATTGGGCATGCCATGCCCCTAGGCCCCAATTTTTAACCATAGTTTGGGTTGTCCCTTCACTCTTCCCCAGGGCTCTGCTTTGGCATTCCTCTTTTGTTCGGACACCTGAGGTAATAAACCTGAAAGGAGACCTCCCACTTCACAGATTGCCGAAAAAAAATTGGGACCGGGCCAAATCCACAGAGAGGAAGATTCGTCCATGGCCCATGAGGCCTGTCCACATTCCACGGCCATCGTTGATACAAAATACAGAGACAAAAGCCTGAGCAAGTGCCTCAGACTCGCTCTTTCTTCATATCCTGAAGAGTTCTTCTCATGGTTTGTAGATTGTTCCTGCCATACCTACGTCCCCAAACCAAAGCTGAGTTTGTGTTTTCAGACTACTGTCCTGGATGTCCTGGGCAACACACCCTCCAGGCTGGGGCCCTTGGAGCCACACATTAGGACTGTGCCTACCAAATGCATGGGAATTCTGCCCATTCCATTGTCCAATATCGTACAAATTAGGAGAACTCTCCAAAGTCCCCGAGGCCATACCAATAGTGTAGTCTCCGGGTAAATACAAGGGCGGTCTGACACCAGGTGAGCATCTACGTCCACTCATTCCATAGCTGAATATTCTCAGAGAAGATTATTGAACCAGACAGGTCCCTAGGCCATAATCAGATCCATTGCTTTGGTTACAGGCATGTCTCCTCAAAAGCCTGGAATCCAATACCAGCATAAGTTGTTTCCTGAGGCACCCATCAGAACAAATCTCGTCTCCACAATGAAACGTGTGCATGGGAGCTATGTCAAAATCTTAGGAGAATACTTGATGGTCCCGTTGCCAACGCCCCATTCCAAAACCCTCATGGACACAAAAAACATTAGGCCCCATCCTCAGAAAAGTCCAATTCAACTCAGCCACCCCAGTTGCCCCCGCAGAGCCATCCGATCTCAACTGTTTTGTTGCTAGGAGCAATTGGAATGCAAGGCGGCTTCCCTGGCATCCATCCTCCAACGTTATTCTGGTGTCATTCCATATGGGATGTCCTGGAGCTTCCCAACAGGTCTCAATTGTCCCGCCGAAGGAATCCTTGAAGGGGGCATCCCACAACTCCCAACGTGGGAAAAACATCATGGCCTTGAGATTCCGCTCCGTTCATGAAGGGGCAGTCATGCACAGAAACTCAAACCTGAGCCAACGTCTGATCCTCGCCGTGACTTCAGATGCTTGAGATATTGGTTCAGATCGGCAGGTGGTACCTGCCGTGCCCACCGCCTGAAGCCCAAGTGTAGCTTCTGTTCTCAGACTTCTGTCCTTACACTCCTGGCCCAGAAGCCCTCAAGTTTGGCAATTCCGGAATCACAATGCAGCACTCTGCCTGCCCTCTAGAAAAAATATCTTGCCTAATGAGCTGCCCAGGCACCTCAAAAGACGATAAACCTACACGCCACTCGACTGTACCCAAATTATATAGTCTACCCTGGCAATAATGCATTGTCTGTCACTACCGGAGTTAGAACCTCCTGACCAACACCCAGGCAGCTGACCGCACACTGAGCATATCAACCTGGCATGGCCTTTGTCCTCATCTCTTCCCAACTGCGGTTTTTCAGGCTTCAGACCTAGACCTTATCTCCAACCACTGCCCTGGGTTGAAAATGATGCAGAAATCAGAACACATTCCCCATGGCAAGAGACCTTGTGATTGGCATGTTGTCCGAAGTCCAATGTAGATGAAACCAGTGTGCCCTATGGGGCCCCGCCCAGGCTCGCGGGCCACATTGGTCACAAAGACACAATGTGACCATCAGCCTGAGCCCAGTCCTCTGGTAAGGCCTTTCAGTGGCTGGATGAAGAGACAGCATATTGGGCATGCCATGCCCCTAGGCCCCAATTTTTAACCATAGTTTGGGTTGTCCCTTCACTCTTCCCCAGGGCTCTGCTTAGGAATTCCTCTATGTTCGGACACCTGAGGTAATAAACCTGAAAGGAGACCTCCCATCCCACAAATTGCCAAAAAAAAATTGGGACCGGGCCAAATCCACAGAGAGGAAGTTTCGTCCATGGCCCATGAGGCCTCTCCACATTCCACGGCCATCGTTGATACAAAATACAGAAACAAAAGCCTGAGCAGGTGCCTCAGACTCGCTCTTTCTTCATATCCTGAAGAGTTCTTCTCATGGTTTGTAGATTGTGCCTGCCATACATACGTCCCCAAACCAAAGCTGAGTTTGTGTTTTCAGACTACTGTCCTGGATGTCCTGGGCCACACACCCTCCAGGCTGGGGCCCTTGGAGCCACACATTAGGACTGTGCCTACCAAATCCATGGGAATTCTGCCCATTCCATTGTCCAATATCGTACAAATTAGGAAAACTCTCCAAAGTCCCCGAGGCCATACCAATAGTGTAGTCTCCGGGTAAAAACAAGGGCGGTCTGACACCAGGTGAGCATCTACGTCCACTCATTCCATAGCTGAATATTCTCAGAGAAGATTATTGAACCAGACAGGACCCTAGGCCATAATCAGATCCATTGCTTTGGTTACAGGCATGTCTCCTCAAAAGCCTGGATTCCAAGACCAGCATAAGTTGTTTCCTGAGGCACCCATCAGAAAAAATCTCATCTCCACAAGGAAACGTGTGCATGGGAGCTATGTCAAAATCTTAGGAGAATACTTGATGGTCACGTTGCCAACGCCCCATTCCAAGGCCCTCATGGACACAAAAAACATTAGGCCCCATCCTCAGAAAAGTCCATTTCAACTCAGCCACCCCAGTTGCCCCCGCAGAGTCATCCGATCTCAACTGTTTTTTTGCTAGGAGCAATTGGAATGGGAGGCGGCTTCTCTGGCATCAATACTCCAAAGTTATTCTGGCGTCATTCCATATGGGATGTCCTGGAGCTTCCCAACAGGTCTCAATTGGCCCGCCGAAGGAATCCTTGAAGGGGGCATCCCACAACTCCCAACGTGGGAAAACCTCAATTGCCTTGAGTTTCCGCTCCGTTCATGAAGGGGCAGTCATTCACAGAAACTCAAACCTGAGCCAACGTCTGATCCTCGCCGTGACTTCAGATGCTTGAGATATTGGTTCAGATCGGCAGGTGGTACCTGCCGTGCCTTCGGCCTGAAGCCCAAGTCCAGCTTGTGTTCTCAGACTTCTGTCCTTACACTCCTGGCCCAGAAGCCCTCAAGTTTGGCAATTCCGGAATCACAATGCAGCACTCTGCCTGAACGTTAGAAAATATATCTTGCCTAATGAGCTGCCCAGGCAACTCAAATGAGGATAAACCTACACGGCACTCCACGGTACACATATCATATAGTCTATTCTGGGCACTAATGCACTGTCTGACACAACCTGAGCCAGAACCTCCTGACCAACACCCAGGCAGCTGACTACACACTGAGCATATCAGACCCGCCATGGCCGTAGGCTGTCATCTCTTCCCAACTGCGTTTTTCAGGCTTCAGAACCTAGACCGTATCTCCAACCACTACCCAGGTTTGAATATGATGCAAAATTCAGAACACCTTCCCCATGGCAAGAGACCTTGTGATTGGCACGTTGTCCAAAGTTCAGTGTAGTTGAAACCAGTGTGGCCCATGAGGCCCTGCCCATGCCCGCGGGCCACATTGGCCACAAACACACATTGTGACCCTCAGCCTGAGCCCAGTCCTCAAGTAAGGCCTCTCAGTGGCTGTATGAAGTGACAGCATATTGGGCCTGCCATGCACCTAGGCCCCAATTTTTAACCATAGTTTGGGTGGTCCCTTCACTCTTCCCCAGGGCTCTGCTTTGGAATATCTCTTTTGTCGGACACCTGAGGTAACAAACCTGAAAGGGGACGTCCCATCCCACTGATTGATGAAAAACATTGGGACGGGGCCAAATCCACAGAGAATAAGATTCGTGCAAGCCCCATGAGGCCTCCACACATTCCACGGCCATCGTTGATACAAAATCCAGGGACAAAAGACTGAGCAGGCGCCTCAGACTCGCTTTTCTTCATATCCGGAAGAGTCCTTCTCATGGTTTGTAGATAGGGCCTGCCATACCTACCTCCACAAACCTAAGCTGCGTTTGTGTTTTCAGACTTCTGTTCTCAAAGTCCCGGGCCACACACCCTCCAGGCTGGGTAACTGGAGCCACACATTAAGACTGTGCCTACAGAATCCATGGGAATTCTGCCCATTTCATTGTCCAAAATGGTACAAATTAGGAGAAACCTCCAAAGTCCCCAAGGCCATCCCAATAGTGTAGGTCTCCGGGGACAAACAAAGGCGGTCTGACACCAGCTGAGCTTCTACCTCCACTCATTCCATAGATTGATATCCCCTGAGAAGATGATTAAACCAGACAGGACCCTAGGCCATAATCGGATCCATTGCTTTGCTTTACAGGCATGTCTCCTCAAAAGCCTGGATTCCAATACCAGCATAAGGGGTTTCCGGAGGCACCCATCAGAACAAACCTCGTCTGCACAAGGAAACTTGTGCATGGGAGCTATGTCAAAAGCTTAGGAGAATACTTCAGGGTCCCGGTGCCACCGCCCCATTCCAAGGCCCTCATGGACACAAACACACATTAGGCCCCATCCTCACGAAAGTCCATTTCAAGTCAACCACCCTGGTTGGTCTCGCATAGCCATCCGATCTCAACTGTCTTGTTGCTAGGAGACAATTGGAATGCGAGGCGGGCTTCCTTGGCATCCATCCTCGAAAGGTGATCTGGAGTCATTCTATATGGGATGTCCTGGAGCTGCCCAACAGGTATCAATTGTCCCGCAGAAGGTATCCTTGAAGGGGGCATCCCACTACTCCCAACGTGGGAAAACCTCCATGGCCTTGAGATTCCACTCCGTTCATGAAGGGGCAGTCGTGCACAGAAAGTCCAACCTGAGCGAACGTCTGATCCTCGCAGTGACTTCAGATGCATGAGATATTGGTTCAGATCTGCAGGGGGTACCTGCCGTGCCCTCGGCCTGAAGCCCAAGTCTAGCTTGTGTTCTCAAACTTCTGTCCTCACACTCCTGGCCCAGAAGCCCTCAAGTTTGGCAATTCCGGACCCACAATGCAGCGCTTGCCTGTCCTCTAGAAAAAATATCTTGCCTAATGAGCTGCCCAGGCACCTCAATGAAGATAAACCTACACGGCACTCGACTGTACCCAAATTATATAGTCTAACGTGGGCACTAATGCACTGTCTGACACAACCTGAGCCAGAACCTCCTGACCAACACCCAGGCAGCTGACTGCACATTGAGCATATCAGACGCCATGACCTTAGGCTGTCATCTCTTCCCCACTCTGGTTTTTCAGGCTTCAGAACCCAGACCGTATCTCCAACTACTGCCCAGGTTTGAATATGATGCAAAAATCAGAACACCTTCCCCATGGCAAGAGACCTTGTGATTGGCACGTTCTCCAAAGCTCAGTGTAGTTGAAACCAGTGTGGCCCTTGAGGCCCCTCCCATGCTCACGGGCACATTAGCCACAAACACACATTGTGACCCTCAGCCTGACCCCAGTCCTCAAATAAGGCTTCTCATTGGCTGGATGAAGAGATAGCATTAGAGGCCTGCCACGCCCCTTGGCCCCAATTTTTAACCATAGTTTGGTTGTCCATTCACTCTTCCCCAGGGCTGTGCTTTGGAATTTCTCTTTGGTTGGGACACCTGAGGTAACAAATCTGAAAGGGGACCTCCCGTTTCACAGATTGACGAAAAACAATTGGGAAAGGGCCAAATCCACAGAGAAGAAGATTCGTCCATGGCCCATGAGGCCTCCCCACATTCCACGGCCATCGTTGATACAAAATCCAGAGACAAAAGCCTGAGCAAGCGCCTCAGACTCGCTCTTTCTTCATTTCCTGAAGAGTTCTTCTCATGGTTTGTAGATTGGCCCTGCCATACCTACGTCCCGAACCTAAGCTTTGTTTGTGTTTTCAGACTTCTGTCCTCAAAGTCTTGGGCCACACACCCTCCAGGCTGGAGACCCTGGAGCCACACATTAAACTGTGTCTACCCAATCCATGGGAATTCTGCCCATTCCATTGTCCAAAATCGTACAAATTAGGAGAAACCTCCAAAGTCCCCGAGGCCATCCCAATAGTATAGGTCTTCGGGGACAAACAAAGGCGTTCTGTCACCAGCTGAGCATCTACATCCACTCATTCCATAGATTGATATCCCCTGAGAAGAAGATTGAACCAGACAGGACCCTAGGCCATAATTGGATCCATTGCCTTGGTTTACAGGCATGTCTCTTCAAAAGCCTGGATTCCAATACCAACATACGGGGTTTTCTGATCCACCCATCCGAACAAATCTCGTCTCCAGAAGGAAACTTGTGCATGGGAGCTATGTCAATAGCTTAGGAGAATAATTCAGGGTTCCGGTGCCACCGCCCCATTCCAAGGCCCTCATGGACACAAACACACATTAGGCCCCATCCTCAGGAAAGTCCATTTCAACGCAGCCACCCCGGTTGCTCCCGCAGAGCCATCCGATCTCAACCGTCTTGTTGCCAAGAAACAATTGGAATGTGAGGCGGGCTTCCCTGGCATCCATCCTCGAACTGTTCTCTGGAGTCATTCGTATGGGATGTCCTGGATCCGCCCAACAGTTCTCAATTGTCCCGCAGACGGAACCCTTGAAGGGGGCATTCCACAACTCCCAACGTGGGAAAACCTCCATGGCCTTGAGATTCCGCTCCGTTCATGAAGGGGCAGTCATGCACAAAACTCCAACCTGAGCCAACGTCTGATCCTCGCCGTGAATTCAGATGCATGAGATAATGGTTCAGATCATCAAGGGGTTACCTGCCATGCCCTCGGCCTGAAGCCCAAGTCTAGCTAGTGTTCTCAGACTTCTGTCCTCACGCTCCTGGCCCAGAATCCCTCAAGTTTGGCAATTCCGAACCCACAATGCAGCACTATGCCTGCCCTCTAGAAAAATATCTTGCCTAAGGAGCTGCCCAGGCACCTCAAATGAGGATAAACCTACACGGCACTCGAGTGTACCCAAATTATATAGTCTAACGTGGGCACTAATGCACTGTCTGACACAACCTGAGCCAGAACCTCCTGACCAACACCCAGGCAGCTGACTGCACACTGAGCATATCAGACCCGCCATGGCCTTAGGCTGTCATCTCTTCCCAACTGCGTTTTTCAGGCTTCAGAACCTAGACCGTATCTCCAACCACTGCCCAGGTTTGAATATGATGCAAAATTCAGAACACCTTCCCCATGGCAAGAGACCTTGTGATTGGCACGTTGTCCAAAGTTCAGTGTAGTTGAAACCAGTGTGGCCCATGAGGCCCCGCCCATGCCCGCCGGCCACATTGGACACAAACACACATTGTGACCCTCAGCCTGAGCCCAGTCCTCAAGTAAGGCCTCTCAGTGCTGGATGAAGTGACAGCATATTGGGCCTGCCATGCACCTAGGCCCCAATTTTTATCCATAGTTTGGGTGGTCCCTTCACTCTTCCCCAGGGCTCTGCTTTGGAATTCCTCTTTTGTCGGACACCTGAGGTAAGAAACCTGAAAGGGGACGTCCCATCCCACTGATTGATGAAAAACATTGGGACCGGGCCAAATCCACAGAGAATACGGCCATCGTTGATACAAAATCCAGGGACAAAAGACTGAGCAGGCGCCTCAGACTCGCTTTTCTTCATATCCTGAAGAGTCCTTCTCATGGTTTGTAGATAGAGCCTGCCATACCTACCTCCACAAACCTAAGCTGCGTTTGTGTTTTCAGACTTCTGTTCTCAAAGTCCCGGGCCACACACCCTCCAGGCTGGGGAACCTGGAGCCACACATTAAGACTGTGCCTACAGAATCCATGGGAATTCTGCCCATTTCATTGTCCAAAATGGTACAAATTAGGAGAAACCTCCAAAGTTCCCAAGGCCATCCCAATAGTGTAGGTCTCCGGGGACAAACAAAGGCGGTCTGACACCAGCTGAGCATCTACCTCCACTCATTCCATAGATTGATATCCCCTGAGAAGTTGATTAAACCAGACAGGACCCTAGGCCATAATCGGATCCATTGCTTTGCTTTACAGGCATGTCTCCTCAAAAGCCTGGATTCCAATACCAGCATAAGGGGTTTCCTGAGGCACCCATCTGAACAAACCTCGTCGGCACAAGGAAACTTGTGCATGGGAGCTATGTCAAAAGCATAGGAGAATACTTCAGGGTCCCGGTGCCACCGCCCCATTCCAAGGCCCTCATGGACACAAACACACATTAGGCCCCATCCTCACGAAAGTCCATTTCAAGTCAACCACCCTGGTTGGTCCCGCATAGCCATCCGATCTCAACTGTCTTGTTGCTAGGAGACAATTGGAATGCGAGGCGGGCTTCCTTGGCATCCATCCTCGAACGGTGATCTGGAGTCATTCTATATGGGATGTCCTGGAGCTGCCCAACAGGTATCAATTGTCCCGCAGAAGGTATCCTTGAAGGGGGCATCCCACAACTCCCAACGTGGGAAAACCTCCATGGCCTTGAGATTCCATCCGTTCATGAAGGGGCAGTCGTGCACAGAAAGTCCAACCTGAGCGAACGTCTGAACCTCGCAGTGACTTCAGATGCATGAGATATGGGTTCAGATCTGCAGGGGGTACCTGCCGTGCGCTCGGCCTGAAGCCCAAGTCTAGCTTGTGTTCTCAAACTTCTGTCCTCACACTCCTGGCCCAGAAGCCCTCAAGTTTGGCAATTCCGGACCCACAATGCAGCGCTTGCCTGTCCTCTAGAAAAAATATCTTGCCTAATGAGCTGCCCAGGCACCTCAAATGAGGATAAACTTACACGGCACTCGACTGTACCCAAATTATATAGTCTAACGTGGGCACTAATGCACTGTCTGACACAACCTGAGCCAGAACCTCCTGACCAACACCCAGGCAGCTGACTGCACACTGAGCATATCAGACCCGCCATGGCCTTAGGCTGTCATCTCTTCCCAACTCTGGTTTTTCAGGCTTCAGAACCCAGACCGTATCTCCAACTACTGCCCAGGTTTGAATATGATGCAAAAATCAGAACACCTTCCCCATGGCAAGAGACCTTGTGATTGGCACGTTCTCCAAAGCTCAGTGTAGTTGAAACCAGTGTGGCCCATGAGGCCCCGCCCATGCTCGCGGGCACATTGGCCACAAACACACATTGTGACTCTCAGCCTGAGCCCAGTCCTCAAATAAGGCCTCTCATTGGCTGGATGAAGAGATAGCATTTTGGGCCTGCCATGCCCCTCGGCCCCAATTTTTAACCATAGTTTGGTTGTCCCTTCACTCTTCCCCAGGGCTGTGCTTTGGAATTTCTCTTTGGTTGGGACACCTGAGGTAACAAATCTGAAAGGGGACCTCCCGTTACACAGATTGACGAAAAACAATTGGGACCGGGCCAAATCCACAGAGAGGAAGATTCGTCCATGGCCCATGAGGCCTCCCCACATTCCACGGCCATCGTTGATACAAAATCCAGAGACAAAAGCCTGAGCAAGCGCCTCAGACTCGCTTTTCTTCATTTCCTGAAGAGTTCTTCTCATGGTTTGTAGATTGGGCCTGCCATACCTACGTCCCGAACCTAAGCTTTGTTTGTGTTTTCAGACTTCTGTCCTCAAAGTTATGGGCCACACACCATCCAGGCTGGGGCCCCTGGAGCCATACATTAGGACTGTGCCTACCCAATCCATGGGAATTCTGCCCATTCCATTGTCCAAAATCGTACAAATTAGGAGAAACCTCCAAAGTCCCCTAGGCCATCCCAATAGTATAGGTCTCCGGGGAAAAACAAAGGCGGTCTGACACCAGCTGTGCATCTACCTCCACTCATTCCATAGATTGATATCCCCTGAGAAGAAGATTGAACCAGACAGGACCCTAGGCCATAATTGGATCCATTGCCTTGGTTTACAGGCATGTCTCTTCAAAAGCCTGGATTCCAATACCAGCATAGGGGGTTTTCTGATCCACCCATCAGAACAAATCTCGTCTCCACAAGGAAACTTGTGCATGGGAGCTATGTCAATAGCTTAGGAGAATAATTCAGGTTCCCGGTGCCACCGCCCCATTCCAAGGCCCTCATGGACACAAACACACATTAGGCCCCATCCTCAGGAAAGTCCATTTCAACGCAGCCACCCCGGTTGCTCCCCCAGAGCCATCCGATCTCAACTGTCTTGTTGCCAAGAAACAATTGGAATGCGAGGCGGGCTTCCCTGGCATCCATCCTCGAACTGTTCTCTGGAGTCATTCGTATGGGATGTCCTGGATCCACCCAACAGTTCTCAATTGTCCCGCAGACGGAACCCTTGAAGGGGGCATTCCACAACTCCCAACGTGGGAAAACCTCCATGGCCTTGAGATCCGCTCTGTTCATGAAGGGGTAGTCATGCACAAAACTCCAACCTGAGCCAACGTCTGATCCTCGCCGTGAATTCAGATGCATGAGATATTGTTTCAGATCTGCAGGGGGTACCTGCCATGACCTCGGCCTGAAGCCCAAGTCTAGCTAGTGTTCTCGGACTTCTGTCCTCACGCTCCTGGCCCAGAAGCCCTCAAGTTTGGCAATTCCGTACCCACAATGCAGCACTATGCCTGCCCTCTAGAAAAAATATCTTGCCTAAGGAGCTACCCAGGCACCTCAAATGAGGATAAACCTACACGGCACTCGACTGTACCCAAATTATATAGTCTAACGTGGGCACTAATGCACTGTCTGACACAACCTGAGCCAGAGCCTCCTGACCAGCACCCAGGCAGCTGACCGCACACTGAGCATATCTGACCCGCCATGGCCTTAGGCTGTCATCTCTTCCCAACTGCGGTTTTTCAGGATTCAGAACCTAGACCTTATCTCCAACCACTGCCCAGGGTTGAAAATGATGTTGAAATCACAACACCTTCCCTATGGCAACAAACCTTGTGATTGGCACGTTGTCCAAAGTTCAGTGTAGTTGAAATGAGTGTGGCCCATGAGGCCCCGCCCATGCTCGTGGGCCACATTGGTCACAAACACACATTGCGACCTCAGCTTGAGCCCAGTCCTCAAGCAAGGCCTCTCAGTGGCTGGATGAAGAGACAGCATATTGGGCCTGCCATGCCCCTAGGCCCCAATTTTAACCATAGTTTGGGTTGTCCCTTCACTCTTCCCCAGGGCTCTGCTTTGGAATCCTCTTTTGTTCGGACACCTGAGGTAACAAACCTGAAATGGGACCTCCAATCCCACTGATTGACGAAAAACTTTGGGACTGGGCCAAATAGACAGAGAGGAAGATTCGTCCAAGGCCCATGAGGCCTCCCCACATTCCACGGCCATCGTTGATACAAAATCCAGGGACAAAAGCCTGAACAAGCGCCTCAGACTCGCTTTTCTTCATATCCTGAAGAGTCCTTCTCATGGTTTGTAGATTGGGCTTGCCATACCTACCTCCACAAACCTAAGCTGAGTTTGTGTTTTCAGACTTCTGTCCTCAAAGTCCTGGGCCACACACCCTCCAGGCTGGGGACACTGGAGCCAAACATTAAGATTGTGCCTACACAATCCATGGGAATTCTTCCCATTCCATTGTCCAAAATCGTACAAATTAGGAGAAACCTCTATAGTCCCCGAGGCCATCCCAATAGTGTAGGTCTCCGGGAACAAACAAGGGCGGTCTGACACCAGGGGAGCATCTACCTCCACTCATACCATAGATGGATATCCCCAGAGAAGGGGATTGAACCAGACAGGACCCGAGGCCATTATCGGATCGATTGCTTTGGTTTACAGGCATATATCCTCAAAAGCCTGGATTCCAATACCAGCATAGGGGGATTCCTGAGGCACCCATCAGAACAAATCTCGTCTCCACAAGGAAACTTGTGCATGGGAGCTATGTAAAAAACTTAGGAAAATACTTCAGGGTCCCGGGGCCACCACCCGAATCCAAGGCCCTCATGGACACAAACACACATTAGGGCCCATCCTCAGGACAGTCCATTTCAACTCAGCCACCCCGGTTGTTCCCGCATAGCCATCCGATCTCAACTGTCTTGTTCCTAGGAGACAATTGGAATGCGAGGCAGTCTTCCCTGGCATCCATCCGCGAACGGTGCTCTGGAGTCATTCCATATGGGATGTCCTGGAGCTGCCCAACAGGTCTCAATTGATCCGCAGAAGGAATCTTTGACGGAGGCATCCCACAACTCCCAACGTGGGAAAACCTGATGGCCTTGAAATTCCGTTCCGTTCATTAAGGGGCAGATATGCACAGAAACTGCAACCTGAGCCAACGTCGGAACCTCGCCGTGACTTCAGATGCATGAGATATTGGTTCAGATCTGCAGGGGGTACCGGCTGTTCCCTCCGCCTGAAGCCCAAGTCTACCTGGTGTTCTCAGACTTCTGTCCTCACACACCTGGCCCAGAAGACCTCAAGTTTGGCAATTCCGGACCCACAATGCAGCACTATGCCTGCCCTCTAGAAAAAATATCTTGCCTAATGAGCTGCCCAGACACATTAAATGATGATAAACCTACACAGAACTCGACTTTACCCGAATTATATAGTCTAACCTGGGCACTAATGCACTGTGGGACACAACCTGAGCCCTGACATCCTGACCAACACCCTGAAAGCTGAACGCACACTGAGCACATAAGACCCGCCATGGCCTTATGTCATCATCTCTTTCCTACTTCAGTTTTTAGGCTCAGAACAGAGACCTTATCTCCAATGACTGCCCAGGGTTGAGTGTGATGCAGAAATCAGAACTCCTCCTTACCCATGGCAAGTTACCTTGTGGTTGGCACGTTTTCCAACGTTCAGTGTAGGAGAAACCAGCATTCACCCTGAGGCCCCAACCATTCTTGTGTGTGAGGAGGTCATAAACACGCATTGTGACCCTCAGCATGAGTCCTGTCCTCTAGTAAGTCCTCTCAGTGGCTGGACCATTAGATGTCATAATGGGCTAGACATGTCCCTGGCCCCATTTTTAACCAGATTTCTGATTGTCCAGTCGCCCCTCCCCAGGGCTCTACTCTGGAATCACTCATTTGGTGGGACACCTGAGGTTAAAAATAAAACAACAACAACAAAAAAACGGACCTCTCCCATCCCACAGATGACCCCAAACACTTTGGACGGGGCCAAACCACCAGAGAGTAAGACTCGTCTATTTCACATGAAGTCACCCAGAAATTTACCACCATGAGTGACACGATATCCAGAGACAAAACCTTAAGCAAGAGCCTCACACTCGCCCTTTTTCCAAATCCCGAAAAGTTCTCCTCATGGTCTATAGATCAGTCCTGCCATACCTATGACCCGAAACATAAGCCAAGTTTGTGTTTTCAGACAACTGTCCAAACAGCCCTGGCCTACATAACCTACAGGCTCAGGCCCCTGGAGCCAAACCTGAGGACTGTACTTGCCCTCTCCAAGGGAATTGTGTGTGCCCATTCCAATGGCCACAACCCTTCTAATAGGATAAACCTCCAACGTCCCTGATCCATCTCACTAGTGCTGGCTTCCCAGGAAATACAGGGGCAATCTGAGCCCATCTGAGCACCTCCCTGCACTCAGACCCATAGACAGATGTCCCCAGAGGTTTAAAGGAAAGAACAGGCCCCTAGGCACTAATCAGATCCATTGCTTTGGTTTCCAGGAATCTCTCCTCAGAGGCCTGGATTTCAAAACCAGCATATGGCTGTTTCTTGACTCAACCATCAAAAAACATCTCATCTACACATGGGAAACTTGCACGTTGGAGCTGTGTCAAAGAATTTGTTTAGGAGAACCCTTCAGGGTCCCAATGCCACTGCTTCATTCCAAGGGCTCCATAGACACAAAAGCACATTAGGACCCAAACAGGAGAGTCCATTTGAACTCAGCCTCATCGGTTGCTCCCCCAGATCCAGCAGATCTAACCTATTTTTGATTCTAGGAGACAATTGGAATGCCAGGTGGACTCCCCAGCTATCCTTCCTTAGAACCTTGCTCAGAATCATTGGCCTGGAGCGAAACAAGAGGTCTCAATTGTCCTGCAGAATACTCTTGCAGTTTGGAGCTGTACACAACTCCCATCGTGGGAAAACCCCCAAGCCCTCGTGATGCCCCCCCTTCATGAAGGGGCCATGAGGGACAGAAACTCCAACCTGAGCGATCATCTGACCCTCGCCCGGATTTCAGATGCACGAGATCTCTATTCAGGTCTGTAGATTATGCCGGCCATGTCCTCACCCAGAAAACTAAGCCTAGCTTGTGTATTCAGACTTCTGTCCTAAGACTATTGGCCCACAAGCCCTCCAGTTTGGCAATCCAGAACTACAATGCAGCACTCTGCCAGCCCTCCAGAAGAAAAACATTGCCCTCTGGGGCTACCAGTAACCCCAAATGAGAATCAACCTGCACCTACCTTGGCTGTACCCCAAATACATAGGCTGACCAGGGCATTAATGCCCTTTCTGACACAGCCTGAGCCTGGACCTCCTGGCCCTACCCAGACAACTCTCCCCAAACTGAGCACATCAAGCCGCAATGGCCTTAGGTCGTCATCTGTTTCCAACCTCGGTTTTCAGGCTTAAGAACCTAGACCTTATCTCTAATCACTGCCCAGGGTTGAAAGTGATGCCGAAATCAGAACTCATCCCCATGGCAAGATATCTTCTGGTTGGCATGTTGTCCAACATTCAGTGTAGTTGAAACCAGTGTGGCGATGAGGCACCACCCATGCTCGCGGGCCACATGGGTCACAAACACACATTGTGACCCTCAGACTGAGCCCAGTCCTCAGGTAAGGCCTCTCAGTGGCTTGATGAAGAGATAGCATATTGGGCTTGCCATGCCCCTAGGCCCCAATTTTTAACCATATTTCGGGTTGTCCCTTCAGTCTTCCCCACGGCTTTGCTTTGGAATTCCCCTTAGGTGGGACACCTGAGGTAACAAAACTGAAAGGAGTCCTCCCATCCCACAGATTGACGAAAAACAATTGGGAATCGGGCCAAATCCTCAGAGAGGAAGATCTGTCCATGGCCCATGAGGCCTCCCCGACATTCCACGGCCACCGCTGATACAAAATCCAGAGACAAAAGCCTGAGCAAGCGCCTCAGTCTCGCACATTCTTCATATCCTGAAGAGTTCTTCTCATGGTTTGTAGATCGGGCCTGCCATACCTACGTCCCCATACCTAAGCTGAGTTTGTGTTTTCAGACATCTGTCCTCAAAGTCCTGGGCCACACACCCTCCAGGCTGGGGCCCCTGGAGCCACACATTAGGACTGTGCCTACCAATCCATGGGAATTCTGCCCATTCCATTGTCCAAAATCGTACAAATTAGGAGAAACCTCCAAAGTCCCTGAGACCATCCCAATAGTGTAGGTCGCCCGGGACAAACAAGGGCGGTCTGACACCAGCTGAGCATCTACCTCCACTCCTACCGTAGATGGATGTCCCCAGAGAATAAGATTGAACCAGACAGCACCCAGGCCATAAAAGGTTCCATTGCTTTGGTTTACAGGCATGTCTCCTCCAAAGCCTGATTCCAATACGAGCATAGGGGTTTTCCTGAGGCACCCATCAGAACTCATCTCGTCTCCACAAGGAAACCTGTGCATGGGAGCTATGTCAAAAGCTTAGGAGAGTACTTCAGGGTCCCGGTGCCACCGCCCCATTCCAAGGACCTCATCTACACAAAAACCCATTAGGACCCATCCTCAGGAGTGTCCATTTCAACTCAGCCACCCCGGTTGCTCCTGCAGAGCCATCAGATCTAAACTGTCTTGCTGCTAGGAGAAAATTGGAATGCGAGGCGGGCTTCCCAGGGCTCCATCCTCGAAAGGAGCTCTGGAGTCATTCCATATGGGATGTCCTGGAGCTGTCCAACAGGACTCAATTGTCCCGCAGAAATAATCCTTGAAGGGGGCATCCCACAACTCCCAACGTGGGAACACCTCCATGGCCTCGAGAATCCTCTCCCTTCATGAAGCGGCCGTCATGCACAGAAACTCCAACCTGAGCCAACGTCTGATCCTCGCCCTGACTTCAGATGCATGAGATATTGGTTCAGATCTGCACGGGGTACCTGCCGTGCCCTCGCCCTAAACCCAAGTCTAGCTTGTCTTCTCAGACTTCCGTCCCCACACCCCTGGCTCTGAAGCCCTCAAGATTGGCAATTCCGGACCCACAATGCAGCACTCTGCCTGCCCTCTAGAAAAAAAATTATTGCCTCATGAGCTGCCCAGGCACCTTAAATGAGGTAAACCTACACTGCACTTGACTTTACCCAAATTCTATAGTCAAACCTGGGCACTAAGGCACTGTCGGACACAACTAGAGCCCGGACCTCCTGACCAACACCCAGGAAGCTGACCGCACACTGAGCACATACGACCCGCAATGGCCTTAGGTTATCATGTCTTCCCTACCTCAGTTTTCAGGCTTCAGAACCGAGAACTTATCTCCAATCACTGCCCAGTGGTGAGTGTGATGCAGAAATCAGAACTCCTCCTTACCCATGGCAAGTTACCTTGTGGTTGGCACGTTTTCCATCATTCAGTGTAGGAGAAACCAGCATTCACCCTGAGGCCCCGACCATTCTTGATTGTGAGGAGGTCATAAACACGCATTGTGACCCTCAGCATGAGTCCTGTCCTCTAGTAAGTCCTCTCAGTGGCTGGACCATTAGATGTCATAATGGGCTTGACATGTCCCTAGGCCCCAATTATTAACCAGATTTCTCATTGTCCAATCGCCCCTCCCCAGGGCTCTACTCTGGAATCCCTCATTTGGTGGGACACATGAGGTTAAAAAAAAAAAGCAACAACAACAAAAAAACGGACTTCTTCCATCCCACAGAATGACCCCAAACTCTTTGGACGGGGCCAAACCACCAGAGAGTAAGACTCGTCCATTTCCCATGAAGTCACCCAGAAATTTCACCACCATGAGTGACACGATATCCAGAGACAAAAACTTGAGCAAGAGCCTCAGACTCGCCCTTTTTCCAAATCCCGAAGAGTTCTCCTCATCGTCTGTAGATCAGTCCTGCCATACCTATGACCCGAAACAGAAGCCGAGTTTGTGTTTTCAGACAATTGTTCAAACAGCACTGGCCAACACAACCTACAGGCTCAGGCCCCTGGAGCCAAACCTGAGGACTGTACTTTCCCTCTCCAAGGGAATTGTGTGTGCCCATTCCAATGGCCACAACCCTTCTAATAGGATAAACCTCCAAACCTGATCCATCTCACTAGTGCTGGCTTCCCAGGAAATACAGGGGCAATCTGAGCCCATCTGAGCACCTACCTGCACTCAGACCCATAGACAGATGTCCCCAGAGGTTCAAAGGAAAGAACAGGCCCCTAGGCACTAATCAGATCCATTGCTTTGGTTTCCAGGCATCTCTCCTCAGAGACCTGGATTTCAAACCATCATATGGCTGTTTCTTGACTCACCCATCAGAAAACATCTCATCTACACATGGGAAACTTGCACGTTGGAGCTGTGTCAAAGAGTCTGTTTAGGAGAACCCTTCAGGGTCTAAGTGCCACCGCTTCATTCCAAGGTCTCCATAGACACAAAAGCACATTAGGACCCAAACAGGAGAGTCCATTTCAACCTAGCCTCCTCGGTTGCTCCCCCAGATCCAGCAGATCTAACCTGTTTTTGATGCTAGGAGACAATTGGAATGCGAGGTGGACTACCCAGCCATCCATCCTTAGAACCCTGCTCAGAATCATTGGCCTGGAGCCAAACAACAGGTCTCAATTGTCCTGCAGAAGACTCTTTGCAGTTTGGAGCTGTTCACAACTCCCATCGTGGGAAAACTCCCATGGCTTCGTGATGCCCCCCCCCTTCATGAAGGGGCCATCAGTGACAGAATCCCAAAATGAGCGATTGTCTGAACCTCGCCCTGACTCCAGATGCACGAGATCTCGATTCAGGTCTGTAGATTGTGCCTGCCATGTCCTCACCCAGACCGAAGCCTAGCTTGTGTTCTCCGACTTCTGTCCTCAGACTACTGGCCCAAAAGCTCTCCAGTTTGGCAATCCAGAACTACAATGCAGCACTCTGCCAGCCTTCCAGAAGAAAATCATTGCTCTCTGCGGCGACCCAGTAACCCCTAATGAGAATCAAACTGCACCTACCCTGGCTGTACCACAAATACATAGGCTGATCAGGGCATTATTGCCCTTTATGACACAGCCCGAGCCTGGAACTCCTGGCCCCACCCAGACAACTGTTCTCAAACTGAGCACATCAAGCCGCCATGGCCTTAGGTCGTCATCTCTTCCCAACCTCGGTTTTCAGGCTTCAGAACCTAGAATTTATCCAATTACTTCCCAAGGTTGAAAGTGAGCAGTAACCAGAATTCCTTCCCCACAGCCAGGAACCTTGTGGTTGGCATGTTGTCCAACGTTCAGTGTAGTTGCAACCAGTGTGGCCCATGAGTCCCAGCCCATGCTCACGGGCCGCATGGATCCCAAACACACATTGTGACCCACAGTCTGAGCCCAGTCTACAAGTAAGGCCTCTCAGTGGCTGGATGAAGAGATAGCATATTGGGCTTGCCATGCCCCTAGGCCCCAATTTTTAACCATAGTTCGGGTTGTCCCTTCAGTCTTCCCCACGGCTTTGCTTTCGAATTCCTCTTTTGGTGGTACACCAGAGGTAACAAAACTGAAAGAGTCCTCCCATCCCACATATTGACGAAAAACAATTGGGAATCGGGCCAAATCCTCAGAGAGGAAGACTCGTCCATGGCCCATGTGTCCTCCCCGACATTCCGCGACCACCGCTGATACAAAATCCAGAGACAAAAGCCTGAGCAAGCGCCTCAGTCTCGCAATTTCTTCATATCCTGAAGAGTTCTTCTCATGGTTTGTAGATCGGGCCTGACATACCTACGTCCCCAAACCTAAGCTGAGTTTGTGTTTTCAGACTTCTGTCCTCAAAGTCCTGGGCCACACACCCTCCAGGCTGGGGCCCCTGGAGCCACACATTAGGACTGTGCCTACCAATCCATGGGAATTCTGCCCATTCCATTGTCCAAAATCGTACAAATTAGGAGAAACCTCCAAAGTCCCTGAGACCATCCCAATAGTGTAGGTCGCCCGGGACAAACAAGGGCGGTCTGACACCAGCTGAGCATCTACCTCCACTCCTACCGTAGATGGATGTCCCCAGAGAAGAAGATTGAACCAGACAGCACCCAGGCCATAAAAGGTTCCATTGCTTTGGTTTACAGGCATGTCTCCTCCAAAGCCTGATTCCAATACGAGCATAGGGGTTTTCCTGAGGCACCCATCAGAACTCATCTCGTCTCCACAAGGAAACCTGTGCATGGGAGCTATGTCAAAAGCTTAGGAGAGTACTTCAGGGTCCCGGTGCCACCGCCCCATTCCAAGGACCTCATCTACACAAAAACCCATTAGGACCCATCCTCAGGAGTGTCCATTTCAACTCAGCCACCACGGTTGCTCCTGCAGAGCCATCAGATCTAAACTGTCTTGCTGCTAGGAGAAAATTGGAATGCGAGGCGGGCTTCCCAGGGCTCCATCCTCGAAAGGAGCTCTGGAGTCATTCCATATGGGATGTCCTGGAGCTGTCCAACAGGACTCAATTGTCCCGCAGAAATAATCCTTGAAGGGGGCATCCCACAACTCCCAACGTGGGAACACCTCCATGGCCTCGAGAATCCTCTCCCTTCATGAAGCGGCCGTCATGCACAGAAACTCCAACCTGAGCCAACGTCTGATCCTCGCCCTGACTTCAGATGCATGAGATATTGGTTCAGATCTGCACGGGGTACCTGCCGTGCCCTCGCCCTAAACCCAAGTCTAGCTTGTCTTCTCAGACTTCCGTCCCCACACCCCTGGCTCTGAAGCCCTCAAGATTGGCAATTCCGGACCCACAATGCAGCACTCTGCCTGCCCTCTAGAAAAAAAATTATTGCCTCATGAGCTGCCCAGGCACCTTAAATGAGGTAAACCTACACTGCACTTGACTTTACCCAAATTCTATAGTCAAACCTGGGCACTAAGGCACTGTCGGACACAACTAGAGCCCGGACCTCCTGACCAACACCCAGGAAGCTGACCGCACACTGAGCACATACGACCCGCAATGGCCTTAGGTTATCATGTCTTCCCTACCTCAGTTTTCAGGCTTCAGAACCGAGAACTTATCTCCAATCACTGCCCAGTGGTGAGTGTGATGCAGAAATCAGAACTCCTCCTTACCCATGGCAAGTTACCTTGTGGTTGGCACGTTTTCCATCATTCAGTGTAGGAGAAACCAGCATTCACCCTGAGGCCCCGACCATTCTTGATTGTGAGGAGGTCATAAACACGCATTGTGACCCTCAGCATGAGTCCTGTCCTCTAGTAAGTCCTCTCAGTGGCTGGACCATTAGATGTCATAATGGGCTTGACATGTCCCTAGGCCCCAATTATTAACCAGATTTCTCATTGTCCAATCGCCCCTCCCCAGGGCTCTACTCTGGAATCCCTCATTTGGTGGGACACATGAGGTTAAAAAAAAAAAGCAACAACAACAAAAAAACGGACTTCT
The DNA here is from genome assembly GCF_964662115.1 of Mustela nivalis. NCBI lineage: Eukaryota > Metazoa > Chordata > Mammalia > Carnivora > Mustelidae > Mustela > Mustela nivalis. Next base: position 1,758,679 of record NW_028136501.1, on the reverse strand, counting down.
TCCATCCCACAGAATGACCCCAAACTCTTTGGACGGGGCCAAACCACCAGAGAGTAAGACTCGTCCATTTCCCATGAAGTCACCCAGAAATTTCACCACCATGAGTGACACGATATCCAGAGACAAAAACTTGAGCAAGAGCCTCAGACTCGCCCTTTTTCCAAATCCCGAAGAGTTCTCCTCATCGTCTGTAGATCAGTCCTGCCATACCTATGACCCGAAACAGAAGCCGAGTTTGTGTTTTCAGACAATTGTTCAAACAGCACTGGCCAACACAACCTACAGGCTCAGGCCCCTGGAGCCAAACCTGAGGACTGTACTTTCCCTCTCCAAGGGAATTGTGTGTGCCCATTCCAATGGCCAAAACCCTTCTAATAGGATAAACCTCCAAACCTGATCCATCTCACTAGTGCTGGCTTCCCAGGAAATACAGGGGCAATCTGAGCCCATCTGAGCACCTACCTGCACTCAGACCCATAGACAGATGTCCCCAGAGGTTCAAAGGAAAGAACAGGCCCCTAGGCACTAATCAGATCCATTGCTTTGGTTTCCAGGCATCTCTCCTCAGAGACCTGGATTTCAAAACCATCATATGGCTGTTTCTTGACTCACCCATCAGAAAACATCTCATCTACACATGGGAAACTTGCACGTTGGAGCTGTGTCAAAGAGTCTGTTTAGGAGAACCCTTCAGGGTCTAAGTGCCACCGCTTCATTCCAAGGTCTCCATAGACACAAAAGCACATTAGGACCCAAACAGGAGAGTCCATTTCAACCTAGCCTCCTCGGTTGCTCCCCCAGATCCAGCAGATCTAACCTGTTTTTGATGCTAGGAGACAATTGGAATGCGAGGTGGACTACCCAGCCATCCATCCTTAGAACCCTGCTCAGAATCATTGGCCTGGAGCCAAACAACAGGTCTCAATTGTCCTGCAGAAGACTCTTTGCAGTTTGGAGCTGTTCACAACTCCCATCGTGGGAAAACTCCCATGGCTTCGTGATGCCCCCCCCCTTCATGAAGGGGCCATCAGTGACAGAATCCCAAAATGAGCGATTGTCTGAACCTCGCCCTGACTCCAGATGCACGAGATCTCGATTCAGGTCTGTAGATTGTGCCTGCCATGTCCTCACCCAGACCGAAGCCTAGCTTGTGTTCTCCGACTTCTGTCCTCAGACTACTGGCCCAAAAGCTCTCCAGTTTGGCAATCCAGAACTACAATGCAGCACTCTGCCAGCCTTCCAGAAGAAAATCATTGCTCTCTGCGGCGACCCAGTAACCCCTAATGAGAATCAAACTGCACCTACCCTGGCTGTACCACAAATACATAGGCTGATCAGGCCATTATTGCCCTTTATGACACAGCCCGAGCCTGGAACTCCTGGCCCCACCCAGACAACTGTTCTCAAACTGAGCACATCAAGCCGCCATGGCCTTAGGTCGTCATCTCTTCCCAACCTCGGTTTTCAGGCTTCAGAACCTAGAATTTATCCAATTACTTCCCAAGGTTGAAAGTGAGCAGTAACCAGAATTCCTTCCCCACAGCCAGGAACCTTGTGGTTGGCATGTTGTCCAACGTTCAGTGTAGTTGCAACCAGTGTGGCCCATGAGTCCCAGCCCATGCTCACGGGCCGCATGGATCCCAAACACACATTGTGACCCACAGTCTGAGCCCAGTCTACAAGTAAGGCCTCTCAGTGGCTGGATGAAGAGATAGCATATTGGGCTTGCCATGCCCCTAGGCCCCAATTTTTAACCATAGTTCGGGTTGTCCCTTCAGTCTTCCCCACGGCTTTGCTTTCGAATTCCTCTTTTGGTGGTACACCAGAGGTAACAAAACTGAAAGAGTCCTCCCATCCCACATATTGACGAAAAACAATTGGGAATCGGGCCAAATCCTCAGAGAGGAAGATTCGTCCATGGCCCATGTGTCCTCCCCGACATTCCGCGACCACCGCTGATACAAAATCCAGAGACAAAAGCCTGAGCAAGCGCCTCAGTCTCGCAATTTCTTCATATCCTGAAGAGTTCTTCTCATGGTTTGTAGATCGGGCCTGACATACCTACGTCCCCAAACCTAAGCTGAGTTTGTGTTTTCAGACTTCTGTCCTCAAAGTCCTGGGCCACACACCCTCCAGGCTGGGGCCCCTGGAGCCACACATTAGGACTGTGCCTACCAATCCATGGGAATTCTGCCCATTCCATTGTCCAAAATCGTACAAATTAGGAGAAACCTCCAAAGTCCCTGAGACCATCCCAATAGTGTAGGTCGCCCGGGACAAACAAGGGCGGTCTGACACCAGCTGAGCATCTACCTCCACTCCTACCGTAGATGGATGTCCCCAGAGAATAAGATTGAACCAGACAGCACCCAGGCCATAAAAGGTTCCATTGCTTTGGTTTACAGGCATGTCTCCTCCAAAGCCTGATTCCAATACGAGCATAGGGGTTTTCCTGAGGCACCCATCAGAACTCATCTCGTCTCCACAAGGAAACCTGTGCATGGGAGCTATGTCAAAAGCTTAGGAGAGTACTTCAGGGTCCCGGTGCCACCGCCCCATTCCAAGGACCTCATCTACACAAAAACCCATTAGGACCCATCCTCAGGAGTGTCCATTTCAACTCAGCCACCCCGGTTGCTCCTGCAGAGCCATCAGATCTAAACTGTCTTGCTGCTAGGAGAAAATTGGAATGCGAGGCGGGCTTCCCAGGGCTCCATCCTCGAAAGGAGCTCTGGAGTCATTCCATATGGGATGTCCTGGAGCTGTCCAACAGGACTCAATTGTCCCGCAGAAATAATCCTTGAAGGGGGCATCCCACAACTCCCAACGTGGGAACACCTCCATGGCCTCGAGAATCCGCTCCCTTCATGAAGCGGCCGTCATGCACAGAAACTCCAACCTGAGCCAACGTCTGATCCTCGCCCTGACTTCAGATGCATGAGATATTGGTTCAGATCTGCACGGGGTACCTGCCGTGCCCTCGCCCTAAACCCAAGTCTAGCTTGTCTTCTCAGACTTCCGTCCCCACACCCCTGGCTCTGAAGCCCTCAAGATTGGCAATTCCGGACCCACAATGCAGCACTCTGCCTGCCCTCTAGAAAAAAAATTATTGCCTCATGAGCTGCCCAGGCACCTTAAATGAGGTAAACCTACACTGCACTTGACTTTACCCAAATTCTATAGTCAAACCTGGGCACTAAGGCACTGTCGGACACAACTAGAGCCCGGACCTCCTGACCAACACCCAGGAAGCTGACCGCACACTGAGCACATACGACCCGCAATGGCCTTAGGTTATCATGTCTTCCCTACCTCAGTTTTCAGGCTTCAGAACCGAGAACTTATCTCCAATCACTGCCCAGTGGTGAGTGTGATGCAGAAATCAGAACTCCTCCTTACCCATGGCAAGTTACCTTGTGGTTGGCACGTTTTCCATCATTCAGTGTAGGAGAAACCAGCATTCACCCTGAGGCCCCGACCATTCTTGAGTGTGAGGAGGTCATAAACACGCATTGTGACCCTCAGCATGAGTCCTGTCCTCTAGTAAGTCCTCTCAGTGGCTGGACCATTAGATGTCATAATGGGCTTGACATGTCCCTAGGCCCCAATTTTTAACCAGATTTCTGATTGTCCAATCGCCCCTCCCCAGGGCTCTACTCTGGAATCCCTCATTTGGTGGGACACATGAGTTTAAAAAAAAAACAACAACAACAACAACAAAACGGACCTCTTTCGTCCCACACAATGACCCCAAACACTTTGGACGGGGCCAAACCACCAGAGAGTAAGACTCGTCCATTTCCCATGAAGTCACCCAGAAATTTCACCACCATGAGTGACACGATATCCAGAGACAAAAACTTGAGCAAGAGCCTCAGACTCGCCCTTTTTCCAAATCCCGAAGAGTTCTCCTCATCGTCTGTAGATCAGTCCTGCCATACCTATGACCCGAAACAGAAGCCGAGTTTGTGTTTTCAGACAACTGTTCAAACAGCACTGGCCAACACAACCTACAGGCTCAGGCCCCTGGAGCCAAACCTGAGGACTGTACTTCCCCTCTCCAAGGGAATTGTGTGTGCCCATTCCAATGGCCACAACCCTTCTAATAGGATAAACCTCCAAAGTCCCTGATCCATCTCACTAGTGCTGGCTTCCCAGGAAATACAGGGTCAATCTGAGCCCATCTGAGCACCTACCTGCACTCAGACCCATAGACAGATGACCCCAGAGGTTCAAAGGAAAGAACAGGCCCCTAGGCACTAATCAGATCCATTGCTTTGGTTTCCAGGCATCTCTCCTCAGAGACCTGGATTTCAAAACCAGCATATGGCTGTTTCTTGACTCACCCATCAGAAAACATCTCATCTACACATGGGAAACTTGCACGTTGGAGCTGTGTCAAAGAGTCTGTTTAGGAGAACCCTTCAGGGCCTAAGTGCCACCGCTTCATTCCAAGGTCTCCATAGACACAAAAGCACATTAGGACCCAAACAAAAGAGTCCATTACAACTCAGCCTTCTCGGTTGCTCCCCCAGATCCAGCAGATCTAACCTGTCTTGTTGCTAGGAGACAATTGGAATGTGAGGTGGGCTACCCAGCCATCCACCCTTAGAACCATGCTAAGTATCATTGGCCTGGAGCCAAACAACAGGTCTCAATTGTCCTGCAGAAGACTCTTTGCAGTTTGGAGCTTTTCACAACTCCCATCGTGGGAAAACGCACATGGCCTCGTGATGCCCCCCATTCATGAAGGGGCCATCAGGGACAGAAACTCCAACCTGAGCGATCGTCTGATACTCTCCCTGACTTCAGATGCACGAGATCTCGATTCAGGTCTGTAGATTGTGCCTGCCTTGTCCTCACCCAAAACCGAAGCCTAGCTTGTGTTCTCAGACATCTGTCCTCAGACTACTGGCCCACAAGCCCTCCAGTTTGGCAATCCAGAACTACAATGCAGCACTCTGCCAGCCCTCCAGAAGAAAAACATTGCCCTCTGGGGCTACCCAGTAACCCCAAATGAGGATCAACCTGCACCTACCTTGGCTGTACCCCAAATACATAGGCTGACCAGGGCACTAATGCGCTTTCTGACACAGCCTGAGCCTGGACCTCCTGGCCCCAGCCAGACAGCTCGCCGCACACTGAGCACATCGAGCCGCCATGGCCTTAGTTCGTCATCTCTTCCCAACCTCGGTTTTCAGGCTTCAGAACCTAGACCTTGTCTCCAATCCCTGCACAGGGTTGAACGTGATGCAGAAATCAGAACTCCTTCCCCATGGCAAGAAACCTAGTGGTTGGCATGTTGTCCAACGTTCATTGTAGTTGAAACCAGTGTGGCCCATGAGGCCCCACCATGCTCGCGGGCCACATGGGTCACAAACACACATTGTGACCCTCAGCCTGAGCCCAGTACTCAGGTAAGTCCTCTCAGTGGCTGGATGAAGAGATAGCATATTGGGCTTGCCTAGCCCCTAGGCCCCAATTTTTAACCATAGTTCGGGTTATCCCTTCAGAATTCCCCACGGCTTTGCTTTGGAATTCCGCTTTGGTGGGACACCTGAGGTATCAAAACTGAAAGGAGTCCTCCCATCCCACAGAGTGACGAAAAACAATTGGGAATTGGGCCAAATCGTCAGAGAGGAAGATTTGTCCATGGCCCATGAGGCCTCCCCGACATTCCACGGCCACCGCTGATACAAAATCCAGAGACAAAAGCCTGAGCAAGCGCCTCAGTCTCGCACTTTCTTCATATCCTGAAGAGTTCTTCTCATGGTTTGTAGATCGGGCCTGCCAGACCTAAGTCCCCAAACCTAAGCTGAGTTTGTGTTTTCAGACGTCTGTCCTCAAAGTCCTGGGCCACACACCCTCCAGGCTGGGGCCCCTGGAGCCACACATTAGGACTGTGCCTACCAATCCATGGGAATTCTGCCCATTCCATTGTCCAATATCATAGAAATTAGGAGAAACCTCCAAAGTCCCTGAGACCATCCCAATAGTGTAGGTCGCCCGGGACAAACAAGGGCGGTCTGACACCAGCTGAGCATCTACCTCCACTCCTACCGTAGATGGATGTCCCCAGAGAAGAAGATTGAACCAGACAGCACCCAGGCCATAAAAGGTTCCATTGCTTTGGTTTACAGGCATGTCTCCTCCAAAGCCTGATTCCAATACGAGCATAGGGGTTTTCCTGAGGCACCCATCAGAACTCATCTCGTCTCCACAAGGAAACCTGTGCATGGGAGCTATGTCAAAAGCTTAGGAGAGTACTTCAGGGTCCCGGTGCCACCGCCCCATTCCAAGGCCCTCATCGACACAAAAACCCATTAGGACCCATCCTCAGGAGTGTCCATTGCAACTCAGCCACCCCGGTTGCTCCTGCAGAGCCATCAGATCTAAACTGTCTTGCTGCTAGGAGAAAATTGGAATGCGAGGCGGGCTTCCCAGGGCTCCATCCTCGAAAAGAGCTCTGGAGTCATTCCATATGGGATGTCCTGGAGCTGTCCAACAGGACTCAATTGTCCCGCAGAAATAATCCTTGAAGGGGGCATCCCACAATTCCCAACGTGGGAAAACCTCCATGGCCTCGAGATTCCGCTCCCTTCATGAAGCGGCCGTCATGCACAGAAACTCCAACCTGAGCCAACGTCTGATCCTCGCCCTGACTTCAGATGCATGAGATATTGGTTCAGATCTGCACGGGGTACCTGCCGTGCCCTCGCCCTAAACCCAAGTCTAGCTTGTCTTCTCAGACTTCCGTCCCCACACCCCTGGCTCTGAAGCCCTCAAGATTGGCAATTCCGGACCCACAATGCAGCACTCTGCCTGCCCTCTAGAAAAAAAATTATTGCCTCATGAGCTGCCCAGGCACCTTAACTGAGGTAAACCTACACAGCACTTGACTTTACCCAAATTCTATAGTCAAACCTGGGCACTAATGCACTGTCGGACACAACTAGAGCCCGGACCTCTTGACCAACACCCAGGAAGCTGACCGCACACTGAGCACATACGAACCGCAATGGCCTTAGGTTACCATGTCTTCCCTACCTCAGTTTTCAGGCTTCAGAACCGAGAACTTATCTCCAATCACTGCCCAGGGGTGAGTGTGATGCAGACATCAGAACTCCTGCTTACCCATGGCAAGTTTCCTTGTGGTTGGCACGTTTTCCAACCTTCAGTGTAGAAGAAACCAGCATTCACCCTGAGGCCCCGACCATTCTTGAGTGTGAGGAGGTCATAAACACGCATTGTGACCCTCAGCATGAGTCCTGTCCTCTAGTAAGTCCTCTCAGTGGCTGGACCATTAGATGTCATAATGGGCTTGACATGTCCCTAGGCCCCAATTTTTAACCAGATTTCTGATTGTCCAGTCGCCCCTCCCAGAGCTCTACTCTGGAATCCCTCATTTGTTGGGACACATGAGGTTAAAAAAAAAAAAAAGCAACAACAACAAAAAAAACGGACTTCTTCCAACCCACAGAATGACCCAAAACTCTTTGGACGGGGCCAAACCACCAGAGAGTAAGACTCGTCCATTTCCCATGAAGTCACCCAGAAATTTCACCACCATGAGTGACACGATATCCAGAGACAAAAACTTGAGCAAGAGCCTCAGACTCGCCCTTTTTCCAAATCCCGAAGAGTTCTCCTCATCGTCTGTAGATCAGTCCTGCCATACCTATGACCCGAAACAGAAGCCGAGTTTGTGTTTTCAGACAACTGTTCAAACAGCACTGGCCAACACAACCTACAGGCTCAGGCCCCTGGAGCCAAACCTGAGGACTGTACTTCCCCTCTCCAAGGGAATTGTGTGTGCCCATTCCAATGGCCACAACCCTTCTAATAGGATAAACCTCCAAAGTCCCTGATCCATCTCACTAGTGCTGGCTTCCCAGGAAATACAGGGTCAATCTGAGCCCATCTGAGCACCTACCTGCACTCAGACCCATAGACAGATGACCCCAGAGGTTTAAAGGAAAGAACAGGCCCCTAGGCACTAATCAGATCCATTGCTTTCGTTTCCAGGCATCTCTCCTCAGAGACCTGGATTTCAAATCCAGCATATGGCTGTTTCTTGACTCACCCATCAGAAAACATCTCATCTACACATGGGAAACTTGCACGTTGGAGCTGTGTCAAAGAGTCTGTTTAGGAGAACCCTTCAGGGCCTTAGTGCCACCGCTTCATTCCAAGCTCTCCATAGACACAAAAGCACATTAGGACCCAAACAGGAGAGTCCATTTCAACCTAGCCTCCTCTGTTGCTCCCCCAGATCCAGCAGATCTAACCTGTTTTTGATGTTAGGAGACAATTGGAATGCGAGGTGGACTACCCAGCCATCCATCCTTAGAACCCTGCTCAGAATCATTGGCCTGGAGCCAAACAACAGGTCTCAATTGTCCTGCAGAAGACTCTTTGCAGTTTGGAGCTGTTCACAACTCCCATCGTGGGAAAACTCCCATGGCCTCGTGATGCCGCCCCCCCCTTCATGAAGGGGCCATCAGGGACAGAATCCCAAAATGAGCGATTGTCTGAACCTCGCCCTGACTCCAGATGCACGAGATCTCGATTCAGGTCTGTAGATTGTGCCTGCCATGTCCTCACCCAGTCCGAAGCCTAGATGTGTTCTCCAACTTCTGTCCTCAGACTACTGGCCCACACGCTCTCCAGTTTGGCAAACCAGAACTACAATGCAGCACTCTGCCAGCCTACCAGAAGAAAAACATTGCTCTCTGCGGCTACCCAGTAACCCCTAATGAGAATCAAACTGCACCTACCCTGGCTGTACCACAAATACATAGGCTGATCAGGCCATTATTGCCCTTTATGACACAGCCCGAGCCTGGAACTCCTGGCCCCACCCAGACAACTGTTTGCAAACTGAGCACATCAAGCCGCCATGGCCTTAGGTCGTCATCTCTTCCCAACCTCGGTTTTCAGACTTCAGAACCTAGAATTTAATCCAATCACTGCCCAAGGTTGAACGTGAGCAGTAACCAGAACTCCTTCCCCACGGCCAGGAACCTTGTGGTTGGCATGTAGTCCAACGTTCAGTGTAGTTGCAACGAGTGTGGCCCATGAGGCCCAGCCCATGCTCGCGGGCCGCATGGATCCCAAACACACATTGTGACCCACAGTCTGAGCCCAGTCTACAAGTAAGGCCTCTCAGTGGCTGGATGAAGAGATAGCATATTGGGATTGCCATGCCCCTAGGCCCCAATTTTTAACCATAGTTCGGGTTGTCCCTTCAGTCTTCTCCACGGCTTTGCTTTGGAATTCCTCTTTTGGTGGTACACCTGAGGTAACAAAACTGAAAGAGTCCTCCCATCCCACAGATTGACGAAAAGCAATTGGGAATCGGGCCAAATCCTCAGAGAGGAAGATTCGTCCATGGCCCATGGTCCTCCCCGACATTCCACGACCACCGCTGATACAAATCCAGAGACAAAAGCCTGAGCAAGCGCCTCAGTCTCGCACTTTCTTCATATCCTGAAGAGTTCTTCTCATGGTTTGTAGATCGGGCCTGCCATACCTACGTCCCCATACCTAAGCTGAGTTTGTGTTTTCAGACGTCTGTCCTCAAAGTCCTGGGCCACACACCCTCCAGGCTGGGGCCCCTGGAGCCACACATTAGGACTGTGCCTACCAATCCATGGGAATTCTGCCCATTCCATTGTCCAAAATCGTACAAATTAGGAGAAACCTCCAAAGTCCCTGAGACCATCCCAATAGTGTAGGTCGCCCGGGACAAACAAGGGCGGTCTGACACCAGCTGAGCATCTACCTCCACTCCTACCGTAGATGGATGTCCCCAGAGAAGAAGATTGAACCAGACAGCACCCAGGCCATAAAAGGTTCCATTGCTTTGGTTTACAGGCATGTCTCCTCCAAAGCCTGATTCCAATACGAGCATAGGGGTTTTCCTGAGGACCCATCAGAAATCATCTCGTCTCCACAAGGAAACCTGTGCATGGGAGCTATGTCAAAAGCTTAGGAGAGTACTTCAGGGTCCCGGTGCCACCGCCCCATTCCAAGGCCCTCGTCGACACAAAAACCCATTAGGACCCATCCTCAGGAGTGTCCATTTCAACTCAGACACCCCGGTTGCTCCTGCAGAGCCATCAGATCTAAACTGTCTTGCTGCTAGGAGAAAATTGGAATGCGAGGCGGGCTTCCCAGGGCTCCATCCTCGAAAGGAGCTCTGGAGTCATTCCATATGGGATGTCCTGGAGCTGTCCAACAGGACTCAATTGTCCCGCAGAAATAATCCTTGAAGGGGGCATCCCACAACTCCCAACGTGGGAACACCTCCATGGCCTCGAGAATCCGCTCCCTTCATGAAGCGGCCGTCATGCACAGAAACTCCAACCTGAGCCAACGTCTGATCCTCGCCCTGACTTCAGATGCATGAGATATTGGTTCAGATCTGCACGGGGTACCTGCCGTGCCCTCGCCCTAAACCCAAGTCTAGCTTGTCTTCTCAGACTTCCGTCCCCACACCCCTGGCTCTGAAGCCCTCAAGATTGGCAATTCCAGACCCACAATGCAGCACTCTGCCTGCCCTCTAGAAAAAAAATTATTGCCTCATGAGCTGCCCAGGCACCGTAAATGAGGTAAACCTACACAGCACTTGACTTTACCCAAATTCTATAGTCAAACCTGGGCACTAATGCACTGTCGGACACAACTAGAGCCCGGACCTCCTGACCAACACCCAGGAAGCTGACCGCACACTGAGCACATACGACCCGCAATGGCCTTAGGTTATCATGTCTTCCCTACCTCAGTTTTCAGGCTTCAGAAATGAGAACTTATCTCCAATCACTGCCCAGGGGTGAGTGTGATGCAGACATCAGAACTCCTCCTTACCTATGGCAAGTTTCCTTGTGGTTGGCACGTTTTCCAACCTTCAGTGTAGAAGAAACCAGCATTCACCCTGAGGCCCCGACCATTCTTGAGTGTGAGGAGGTCATAAACACGCATTGTGACCCTCAGCATGAGTCCTGTCCTCTAGTAAGTCGTCTCAGTGGCTGGACCATTAGATGTCATAATGGGCTTGACATGTCCCTAGGCCCCAATTTTTAACCAGATTTCTGATTGTCCAAACGCCCCTCCCCAGAGCTCTACTCTGGAATCCCTCATTTGGTGGGACACATGAGGTTAAAAAAAAAAAACGCAGCAACAACAAAAAAAAAACGGACTTCTTCCATCCCACAGAATGACCCCAAACTCTTTGGACGGGGCCAAACCACCAGAAAGTAAGACTCGTCCATTTCCCATGAAGTCACCCAAAAATTTCACCACCATGAGTGACACGATATACAGAGACAAAAACTTGAGCAAGAGCCTCAGACTCGCCCTTTTTCCAAATCCCGAAGAGTTCTCCTAATCGTCTGTAGATCAGTCCTGCCATACCTATGACCCGAAACAGAAGCCTAGTTTGTGTTTTCAGACAACTGTTCAAACAGCACTGGCCAACACAACCTAAGGCGCAGGCCCCTGGAGCCAAACCTGAGGAATGTACTTTCCCTCTCCAAGGGAATTGTGTGTGCCCATTCCAATGGCCACAACCCTTCTAATAGGATAAACCTCCAAAGTCCCTGATCCATCTCACTAGTGCTGGCTTCCAAGGAAATACAGGGTCAATCTGAGCCCATCTGAGCACCTACCTGCACTCAGACCCATAGACAGATGTCCCCAGAGGTTTAAAGGAAAGAACAGGCCCCTAGGCACTAATCAGATCCATTGCTTTGGTTTCCAGGCATCTCTCCTCAGAGACCTGGATTTCAAATCCAGCATATGGCTGTTTCTTGACTCACCCATCAGAAAACATCTCATCTACACATGGGAAACTTGCACGTTGGAGCTGTGTCAAAGAGTCTGTTTAGGAGAACCCTTCAGGGCCTAAGTGCCACCGCTTCATTCCAAGGTCTCCATAGACACAAAAGCACATTAGGACCCAAACAGGAGAGTCCATTTCAACCTAGCCTCCTCGGTTGCTCCCCCAGATCCAGCAGATCTAAACTGTCTTGTTGCTAGGAGACAATTAGAATGCGAGGTGGGCTACCCAGTCATCCACCCTTAGAACCCTGCTCAGAATCATTGGCCTGGAGCCAAACAACAGGCCTCAATTGTCCTGCAGAAGACTCTTTGCAGTTTGGAGCTGTTCACAACCCCCATCGTGGGAAAACCCCCATGGCCTCGTGATGCCCCCCCTTCATGAAGGGGCCATCAGGGACAGAAACTCCAACCTGAGCGATCGTCTGATCCTCGCCCTGACTTCAGATGCACGACATCTCAATTCAGGTCTGTAGATTGTGCCTGCCATGTCCTCACCCAGAAACCGAAGCCTAGCTTGTTTCTCAGACATCTGTCCTCAGACTACTGGCCCACAAGCCCTCCAGTTTGGCAATTCAGAACTACAATGCAGCACTCTGCCAGCCCTCCAGAAGAAAAACATTGCCCTCTGGGGCTACCCAGTAACCCCAAATGAGGATCAACCTGCACCTACCTTGGCTGTACCCCAAATACATAGGCTGACCAGGGCACTAATGCGCTTTCTGACACAGCCTGAGCCTGGACCTCCTGGCCCCAGCCAGACAGCTGGCCGCACACTGAGCACATCGTGCCGCCCTGGCCTTAGGTCGTCATCTCTTCCCAACATCGGTTTTCAGGCTTCAGAACCTAGACCTTATCTCCAATCCCTGCCCAGGGTTGAACGTGATGCAGAAATCAGAACTCCTTTTCCATGGCAAGAAACCTTGTGGTTGGCATGTTGTCCAACGTTCAGTGTAGTTGAAACCAGTGTGTCTCATGAGGCCCCGCCTATGCTCGTGGGCCACATGGGTCCCAAACACACATTGTGACCGGGAGCCTGAACCCAGTCCTCAAGTAAGGCCTCTCAGTGGCTGGATGAAGAGATAGCATATTGGGCTTGTCATGCCCCTAGGCCCCAATTTTTAACCATAGTTCGGGTTGTCTCTTCAGTCTTCCCCACGGCTTTGCTTTGGAATTCCTCTTTTGGTGGGACACCGGAGGTAACAAAATAAAGGAGTCCTCCCATCCCACAGATTGACGAAAAACAATTGGAAATCGGGCCAAATCCTCAGAGAGGAAGATTCGTCCATTGTCCATGAGGCTTCCCGGACATTCCACGGCCACCGCTGATACAAAATCCAGAGACAAAAGCCTGAGCAAGCGCCTCAGACTCGCACTTTCTTCATATCCTGAAGAGTTCTTCTCATGGTTTGTAGATCGGGCCTGCCATACCTACGTCCCCAAACCTAAGCTGAGTTTGTGTTTTCAGACGTCTGTCCTCAAAGTCCTTGGCTACACACCCTCCAGGCTGGGCCCCTGGAGCCACACATTAGGACTGTGCCTACGAATCCATGGGAATTCTGCCCATTCCATTGATAAAATCGTACAAATTAGGAGAAACCTCCAATGTCCCTGAGGACATCCCAATAGTGTAGGTCGCCCGGGACAAACAAGGGCGGTCTGACACCAGCTGAGCATCTACCTCCACTCATACCATAGATGGATGTCCCCAGAGAAGAAGATTGATCCAGACAGGACCCGAGGACATAATAGGATCCATTGCTTTGGTTTACAGGATGTCTCCTCAAAAGCCTGATTCCAATACGAGCATAGGGGTTTTCCTGAGGCACCTATCAGAACTCATCTCGTCTCCACAAGGAAACCTGTGATTGAGAGCTATGTCAAAGCTTAGGAGATTCTTCAGGGACCCGATGTCACCGCCCCATTTCAAGGCCCTCATGGACACAAAAACACATGAGGACCCATCCCCAAAAATGTCCATTTGAACTCAGCCACCCCGGTTGTTCCCGCAGAACCATCAGATCTAAACTCTCCTGTTGCTAAGAGGCAATTGGAATTCGTGGCGGGCTTTCCAGGCATCCATCCTCGAACGGTGCTCTGGAGTCATTCCATATGGGATGTCCTAGAGCTGTCCAACAGGTCTCAATTGTCCTGCAGAAGGAATCCTTGAAGGGGGCATCCCAAAACTCCCAACGTGGGAAAACCTCAATGGTCTCGAAATCCGCTCCCTTCATGAAGCAGCCGTCATGCACAGAAACTCCAACCTGAGCCAACGTCTGACCCTCGCCCTGACTTCAGATGCATGAGATATTGGTTCAGATCTCTAGGGGGTACCTGCCGTGCCCTCGCCCTTAAACCCAATTCTAGATTGTCTTCTCAGACTTCCGTCCTCACACCCCTGGCCCTGAAGACCTCAAGTTTGGCAATTCCGGACCCACAATGCAGCACTCTGCCAGCCCTCTAGAAAAAAATTATTGCCTCATGAGGTGCCCAGGCTCCTTAAATGAGTATAAGCCTACTCAGCACTCGACTTTACCCAAATTATATAGTCTCACCTGGGCACAAATGCACTGTCGGACACAACCTGAGCCCGGAGCTCCTAACCAAGCCCAGGAAGCTGACCGCACACTGAGCACATAAGACCCGCCATGGCCTTAGTTCATCATCTCTTCCCTACCTCAGTTTTCAGGCTTCAGAACCGAGCCCTTAACACCAATCACTGCCCAGGGGTGAGTGTGATGCAAAAATCAGAATTCCTTCTTACACATGGCAAGTAACCTTGTGGTTGGATCTTTGTCCAACGTTCAGTGTAGGAGAAACCAGCATTCTCCCTGAGGCCCCGCCCATTCTTGAGTGCGATGAGGGCCTACACACGCATTGTGACCCTCAGCATGAGTCCTGTCCTCTTGTAAGTCCTCTCAGTGGCTGGACCATTAGATGTCATAATGGGCTTGACATGTCCCGAGGCCCCATTTTTAACCAGAATTCTGATTGTCCAGTCGCCCCTCCACAGGCTCTACACTGGAATCCCTAATTTGGTGGGACACCTGAGGTTATAAAAGAAAACAACAACAAAAAAAACAAACGGACTTCTTCCATCCCACAGTATGACCACAAACTCTTTGGACGGGGCCAAACCACCTGAGTAAGACTCATCCATTTCCCATGAAGTCACCCAGAAATTTCACGACCATGAGTGACACGGTATCCAGATACAAAAACTTGAGCAAGAGCCTCCGACTCGCACTTTTTTCAAATCCCTACTTGTCGCAATGGAAAATGGGAATGCGATGCATGCTGTACAGGGATCCATCCTTCGAACCCTGCTCTCCAGTCCTTCCGTATGTTACGTCCTTGAGCCATGCAACAGGACTCGAATGTCCCGCAGAACGAAACCTTGTGGTTAGGGGCAACATCCAAACACAGTGTGGGAAAACTTCCTTGGCCTCATGAGGCCTTCGCTTCATGAAGGTGCCATCATGGACACATACTCCAGCCTCAGCCAACGTCTGATCCTCAGCCTGAATTCAGATGCAGGAGCTTTTGATTCAGCCTCTGCAGAGTGAGCCTGCTCTGCCCTTGGCTCCAATCCTCACTCTAGCTTGTGTTTTCAGACTTCCGTCCTCACACTCCTGGACCACAAACCCTCCCTACTGGGAATTCTGGGGCCACAATGAAGCACTCTGCCTGCCTCCCAGGAGAAAAACATTGTATATGGTGCTGCCCAGACACCCCAAATGAGGATCAAACTGCTGGGCCCTCGGCACAACCCCTGTTGCATAGGCTACCTTAAAAACTGATGCTCTGTCGCAAATAGCCTGAGCCCAGACCTTCCAACAGACACCGAAACAGCTGGCTGCACACCCAGCACATTGGACCCGCCACTGTCTTAGGCCACAATCCATTCCCAATCTGGGTTTTCAGTCATCGAACCTAGACCTTATCTCCAATCCCTGCACAGGGGGGAACCTGATGCACAAGTCAGAACCCCTCCTTCCCCATGGCAAGAAACCTTGCTGCTGGCAGTGAGTCAAACCTTCAGTGTAGGAGAAAACGGCATGGCCCATGAGGCCACCCCCATGCGTGAGGGCCGCCTTGGGCACAAACACACATTGTGACCCTCAGCGTGAGTACCTTATTCAAGTAACGCCTCTCAGTGACTGGACCAAGAGCCCGCATATGTGGCTTTCCATGCCCACACGCACCCAGGACTAACTAGATGGTGTGTATTCCATTTGAGGTAACCCACTGCTGTGCTCTAGAGTCCCTCTCCTGGGGGGTCCCCTGTGGCTGAAAACAGTACTCTTCCCTTCCCACTGAATGAACCCAAACACGTGAAAGCTTGGACAATCCCCGGTGAGGAAGGCTCTACCTCGGCCCCTGAGGCAACCCCTACCCTGAACAGCCACTGTGAACGCAACACCCAGAGACAAAAGCCTGAGTGACTGCCTCCAACTTGCCCTCCTTGGATATCCAGAGGATCTCCCCTCACGGACTGCAGATCAGGCCTGCCATTACCTTGACCCCTAGCTGAGCCAAGTTTGCTTTTTCAGACATCTGTCCCCACAGCCCTTGCAAACACAGCCTCTAGGCTGGGTCCTCTGGAGCCATACCACAGGACCGTGCCTGCTCTCTCCTGGGAAACTGTGTCCATTCCTTTGGCCATACAACTCCAGAATATGAGAAACCTAAAGGCCCCCGAGGACATCCCACTACTGGGAGCCTCCCTGGACACACAGGGGCATTTGGACACAAGCTGAGCACCTACCTCCACGAAAGCATGCACACAGATGTCAACAGAGATAGAAGGTTGAGTCAGACAGGCCCTTAGGCCCTAATCTCAACTCTCGCTTTGGTTTCCAGGTGTCACTCTTCAGAGGCTTTGGTTCAAAGAACAGGATATGGGGCTTTCCTGAGGCACTGAACAGAACTCCTCTCGTCTCCACATGGGAAGCTTCCTTGTTGGAGCCGTGTCAAACACTTCAGGTTGGAGAACCCTGCAGAGTTCTAGGCCACCTCCACATTCCAAGGTCTCCCAGGCCACCAACCCACAGTAGGACTCATCTTCAGGAGAGTCCATTTCAACTCTCCCCTCTGGGTAGCTCACCCAGGAGCCCACAGATTGAGCCTGCCTTGTCCTGACTAAAGAGTGGGAATATGAGGTGGCTTTCCCAGGCATCCATGCTTAGACACCTGCTCTCGAGTCTTTCCGCATGGGGCCTCCTGGAACCATCCAATAGGACTCGACTGTCGTGCAGAAGGAAACCTTGAGGTTTGGAGTAGTTCACAAATCCCATCGTAGACAAACCTCCCTGGCCTCATGAAGCCCCCACACCCTTCAGGAAGAGGCCATGCTGGACAAAAACTCTAGCCTGAGGCACGTCTCATAGTTGACATGACCTTAGTGCAGGAGATCTCGTTTCAGCTTCTGCAGAGTGGGCCTGCCGTGCCCTCGGTCCCAAACCTCACGCTAGCTTGTGTTTTCAGACTTCCTTCCTCACACTCCTGGCAAACAAGCCCTCCGGACTAGGAACTACAGAACCACAACCCAGCCCAGTGTCTGCCCAACGGAAGAAAAAGGTTTCCCTGTGGGGCTCTCCAGAAAACTCAGATAAGGATCAACCTACTCGGGCCTCGACGGTAACCGAACTGGATAGGCTGCTCTGGGCACTCATGCTCTGTCTGACACAGCCTGAATCCAGACGTCCAGACAGACAAGGAGACAGCTGGCCGCACACCCAGCACTTCGGACACGCCATGGTCTTATGCCGTCACCTCTTCCTAACCTTGGTTTTCAGATATCTGAACCTAGACATTATATCAATTCCCCACACAGCTGGGTATCGGAAGCACGAAACAGACCCTGTCCTTCTTCATGGCTGTAAAGCCTGCTCTTGGCATGGAGTCACACCTACAGGGTGGGATAAACCTTCATGGCCCCTGATGCCACGCCCAAACGTGAGTGCTGCTTGGGTACAGATTCACACTGTGACCCTCAGCATGAGCCCCATGTCAAAGAAAGGTCTGTTATGGCCTGGACCAAGAGCCCACAAATGCGGCTTGCCAATCCCCTATGCACCCAATCCTCACCAGGGTATGAGTTTTACAGTCGCCCCTCCCGTACCTGGGGCTCTGCTCTGGAATCCCTTTCTTGGAGAGACACATGAGCCAGACAACACGACTCCACCCTTCCCACAAAATGACCCCAAACTCTTGGGAGCTGGGACAAATCCGCAGAGAGGGATACTCGTCCACAGTCCCTGAGGCCACCCCTCCAATCTACGGCTATCCCGGACACAACATCCAGAGACAAAAGCCTCCCACTCGCCCTTGTTTCAGAGGCCCAGGAGCTCCCACTCGGGCTGTACATTCGGCCTGCCATAACCTAGGCACCACTCATAAGCTGAGTTTGTGTTTTCAGACTTCTGTGCCCACAGCCTGGACCCACACATCCTCCAGGCTAGGGCCTCTGGAGCCACAGCGAAAGATTGTGCCTGCCCTCTCCAAGGAAAGTGTGCCCAATCCATTGACCACACCTCTACAAGTTAGGGAAAAACTCCAAGGCCCCTGAGGCCATCAATAGTGTAGGCCACCCTGGTCTAAGAGGGGCTCTCTGACACCAGCGGAGCAACTATCTCCACTTAGACTCTCAGACAGTGTCCCCAGAGACAGAAGGTTGAAATGGACAGGCCCCCAGGCCCTAATCTGAACCGTAGCTTTGGTTTCCATGTGTCCGTCCTCAGAGGACTGTTTTCGTAGACCAGCACACGGGGCTTTTCTGAGGCAGCAAACCAAACTTCTCTCGTCTCCACATTTGGAGCTTCTTACTGGGGATGAATCAAACCCTTCAGTTAGGAGAGTTCCGCAGGGCCACTGAACAACCAGAACATTCCAAGGTCTCCATGGACCCAAATGCACATTATGAGGCATCCTCAGGAGAGGACATTTCAACTCAGCCCCCTGGGTAGCGTGCCCCAGAGGCAGCAGATCAAACATATCTTGTCGCTAATGGCCAATGGGAATGCGAGGCATGCTGTACAGGGATCCATCCTTCGAACCCTGCTCTCCAGTCCTTCCGTATGGTATGTCCTGGAGCCATGCAACAGGACTCGAATGTCCCGCAGAACGAAACCTTGTGGTTTGGAGCAATTTCCAAACTCAGCGTGGAAAAACTTCCTTGGCCTCATGAGGCCCCCGCTTCATGAAGGTGCCATTATGGACACATACTCCAGTCTCAGCCAACGTCTGATCATCAGCCTGACTTCCGATGCAGTAGATTTTGATTCAGTCTCTGCAGAGTGGGCCTGCTCTGCCCTTGGCTCAAATCCTCACACTAACTTGTGTTTTCCGACTTCCGTCCTCACACTCCTGGCCCACAAACCCTCCCTACTGGGAATTCTGGGGCCACAATGAAGCACTCTGCCTGCCTCCCAGGAGAAAAACATTGTCTATGGTGCTGCCCAGGGACCCCAAATGAGAATCAAACTGCTTGGCCCTCGGAAACACCCCAATTTCATAGGCTACCTTAAACACTGATGCTCTGTCGCAAATAGCCTGAGCCCAGACCTTCCAACAGACACTGACACAGCTGCCTGCACACCCAGCACATTGTACACGCCACTGCCTTAGGCCACCATTCTTTCCCAACCTGGGTTTTCAGTCATCGGAACCTAGACCTTATCTCCAATTCCTGCACAGGGGGAAAACTCAAACAAAAAAAGTGAATAAACATAAAAACCTCCAGAGAACAAATGTCTGAAAAAAAACAAAACAGTTTCCTCAGAACCCACCACATTGAGAGGGGCGCGAGAACTTAACTCAGGGTACATCACTGACCAAAAACCCACGTGGCAGGCCCCTCTCCTAGAAAACAAACCAAGAAAGAAAAAAAAAAGAGAGAGAGAGAAAAAATAAAAAAGGACTACAAGAGTACAACCACTACTTCATAGGAAAAGTTTTTTTTTTTTTTTTATTCATTCCGACTATTCTGGTATATATATATATATATTTATATCCACTCTCCAATCTTTATCTTCCACCAGTGTTTCTGTGTTTTTGTGTTTGTCCTGAATGTATATAAATCTTACACGTGGGGTTCTTTTTGACGACGTTCTTCCTTTTTTTTTTGTATATATATATATATATATTTTTTTTTTTCTCTTGTCATATACATATATATACATATATATATATGTAATTTTATTAACCTGTACCATCAGAGCGAGCTGTCCAGTACATCAAATTCCAAAATAACTTTCTAACCTTAAATTTTTGATATATACACCTATGTTTTCCTTTTGCATTTTTATTTTTTTATTCCTACATTTTTTTTATATTTTAGTTTAGTTTAGTTTTTTCCTTTTTATTTTTATCTTCTATTATTCATATAGAGTTAAACTTCAAAGTAGTCCCCTTTCCCCAGTCAATACTACCCCTAGGTAACTAATTTTTAATACCCCTTTATCTTAGGAAAGTTGAGTCCTTTAACAAATATATCAAGATACATCCAGGAAAAATTAAAACAAACTTCCTCGCAGACACTGAGAATTTATATCCACTCTCCAATCTTTATCTTCCACCAGTGTTTCTGTGTTTTTGTGTTTGTCCTGATAGTATATAAATCTTACACGTGGGGTTCTTTTTGACGACGTTCTTCCTTTTTTTTTGTATATATATATATATTTTTCTCTTGTCATATACTTTTATCAGTCTTTTTGTTTGTCTACTTCATAAATCTTACCTTGGGGCTCATTTGGGCTGAACTTTTTCTTTAATCTTCCCTTTCTTTCCTGTCTCTATCTCTTTTTTTGTTTTTTTTTCTTTTTCTTTTCTTTTTTCTCTCATTTGGGTGGGGAATCATGATTGTTCAGAAGTTTTCCAGTGTGCACCTTGACTGCACCATGGCTGATACATCCAGCTACATCTGTTCAGTCATCTCTCACCAAAATGACTAGGAGGAGGAATCCCCAACAGAAGAAAAATACAGTGGATGGACCTTCTGCACTAGAGCTAATGGCTATCAGCATAGACAATATGTTGGAAAGAGAATTCAGGTTAACAATAATCCAGGAAATAGCTAGTTTGGAGAAAGGCATGGATGACCAAACATAATTGATAAAGGCCAAGCTGAAAGCGATGAGACATGATGTTCACAATGTTAGGGCGAAGCTTAAAGCTACCAGGGAGGAGGTCCACAGTGCTCTCAATGAGTTCCAATCTAATCTAAACTCTCTCAAAGCTAGGGTAACTGAGACAGAAGATAGAATTAGTGATCTGGAGGACAAACAGATAGAGAGAAAGGATCAGGAGGAAGCCTGGAACAAACAGCTTAGAAATCACAAAAACAGAATCAGGGTAATAAATGGTGCCATGAAACGTTCCAACCTCAGAATTACTGGAATCCCTGAAGGGGAGAAGAAAGAAAGATCTAGAAGATATAGTAGAACAAGTCCTTCAAGAAAATTTTCCCAATCTCGCGAATGGAACCAGAATTCATGTACTGGAGGCTAAATGGTCTCCACCCAAGATTATACATTAAAAAAAAAAACATACAATACAAAACAAAACAAAACAAAACAAAAACACGACACCTGATAGTCAAATTGAGGAATTATAATTGTAGGTATAATCTCCTGAAAGCTGCTAGGGCAAAGAGGCTCCTTACTTACATAGGAAAGCCCATCAATATAACATCAGACCTGTCCACAGAAGCCTGGCAAGCCAGAAAAGGCTGGCAAGATATATTCAGGGCACTAAATGAGAAGAACATGCAGCCAAGAATACTTTATCCATCAAGACTGACATTCAGAATGGATGGAGATATAAAGAGTTTCCAAGACTGGCAAGACTTAAAAGACTATGCTACCACCAAGCTGACACTGCAGGAAATATTAAGGGGGGTTCTATAAAAGAGTAAAAATCCTAAGAATAGCACGGAGGAGAAATATAGAAACAATCTACAGAAAGAAAGACTTCAAAGGTAACTCGATGTCAATAAAAACGTATCTATCAATAATCAATCTCAATGCGAATGGCCTAAATGCGCCCATAAAACAGCACAGGGTTGCAGATTGGATAAAACGACAGAACCCATCCATATGTTCTCCACAAGAGACCCATTTTGAACCTAAAAATACACCCAGACTGAAAGTGAAGGGACGGAGAAGCATCTTTCATGACAATGGGCCTCAAAAGAAGGCCGGGGTAGCGATTCTCATATCAGATAAATTAGATTTTAAACTAAAGGCTTTAGTCAGAGATACAGAAGGACACTACATAATTCTTAAAGGGACAATCCACCAAGATGATCTAACAATTGTAAATATCTATGCCTCTAATATGGGAGCAACCAATTACATAAGAAAACTGTTAATCAAGATAAAGAGTCATATTGATATGAATACACTAATCATAGGAGATCTTAACATGCCTCTCTCAGAAATAAACAGATCATTGAAGCAGAAAATCAATAAAGAAACAAGAGCATTGAATGACACATTGGAACAAATGGATCTCATAGATATATTCAGAACATTCCACCCTAAAACAAAAGAATACTCATTCTTCTCAAGAGCACAGGGAACCTTCTCAAGAATAGACCACATGCTGGGTCATAAATCAGGACTAAACTGATATCAAAAGACTGAGATTTTTCCCGCATATTCTCAGATCATAATGCTTTGAACCTGGAGCTTAATCACAAGGAAAAGTACAGAAGGAACTCAAAAACCTGGAAGCTAAAGACCATCTTGCTTAAGAATGCTTGGATCAACCAGGAGATCAAAGAAGAACTGAAACAAATGGAAACCAATGAGAATAAAGACACTTCGATCCAAACCCTATGGGATACAGCAAAGGCGGTTCTAAGGGGGAAATCCATAGACATCCAAGCCTCCCTCAAAATTTTGAAAAATCCAGAATACACCAGCTGTCTCTACACCTTAAAGAACTGGAGAATCAACAAAAAAATCAAACCAACTCCACACATAAGAAGAGAAATCATCAAGATTAGAGCTGAGATCAATGAGGTAGAAACCAAAGATACAGTAGAACGTATTAATGAAACTAGAAGTTGGTTTTTTTGAAAGAATCAAGAAGATCAATAAGGCACTGGCCACACTAATCCAAAAGAAAATAGAGAAAGCCCAAATTCACAAAATTATAAATAAAAACGGAGAGATCACAACTAACAACGAGGAAGTAGAAACAATCATCAGAAGTTATTATCATTAGTTATATGCCAATAAGCTTAGCAACCTTGATGAAATGGATGCATTCTTGGAAAACTATATAAACTTCCAAAATTGAACCAGGAAGAGATCGACAACCTGAATCGACCGATATCTAGTAACGAGATATAAGCAGTGATCAAAAACCTCCCAAGAAACAAGAGCCCAAGACCTGACGGATTGCTTGGGGAATTCTACAAACTTTCAAAGAAGAAATAACATCTATTCTCCTGAAGCTGTTTCAAAAAATTGAAGCAGAAGAAAAACTTCCAGACTCTTTCTATGAAGCCAGAATTACCCTGATCCCCAAACCAGGCAAATACCCTACCAAAATGGATAATTTCAGACCAATATCACTGATGAATATGGATGCTAAGATTCTCAACAAGATACTTGCAAACAGGGTCAAACAGCACATTAAAAAGATTATCTACAATGACCAGGTGGGATTCATCCCTGGGCTACAAGGATGGTTCAACATTCATAAATCAATCAATGTCATTGAAAAAATTAATATGAGAAGAGAGAAGAACCACATGGTCCTCTCAATCAATGCAGAAAACACATTAGACAAAATCCAGCATCCATTCGTGATTAAAACGCTGCAAAATATAGGGATAGAGGGAACATTCCTGAACTTCATCATATCTATCTATGAAAGACCCACAGAAAATATAATCCTCAATGGGAAAAATCTTGCAGCCTTCCCGTTGAGATCAGGATCACGACAAGGATGCCCACTCTCACCAGTCTTGTTCAACAAAGAAAACAGAAGTGAAGATGTACCTTTGGGACTTCATCAGAATCAAATACTTCTGCACTGCAAAGGAAACTGTCAATGAAACAAAGAGGCAACCCACAGATTGCGAGAAGATATTTGTAAATGACAGTACAGACAAAAGGTTGATATCCAGGATCTATAGAGAACTCCTCAAACTCAACACACACAAAACAGACAATCATATAAAAAATTGGACAGAAGATAGGAACAGACACCTCTCCAATGAAGACATAGAAATGGCTATCAGACACATGAAAAAATGTTTATCATCACTAGCCAACAGGGAAATGCAAATTAAAACCACATTGAGATAGCACCTTACACCAGTTAGAATGGCCAAAATTAGCAAGACAGGAAACATGTGTTGGGGAGGATGTGGGGAAAGGGGAAACCTCTTACACTGCTGTCCTGAATACAAGTTGGTACAGGCACTTTGGAGAAAAGAATGGAGATTCCTCAAGAAATTAAAAACAGAGCTTCCCTATGACCTTGCAATTGCACTACTTGGTATTTACCACAAAGATACAGATGTAGTGAAAAGAAGGGCCATCTGTACCCCAATATTTAGAACAGCAATAGCCATGGTCACCAAACTGTGGATAGAACCAAGATGCTCTTCAAAGGACAAAAGGATAAGGAAGATGTGGGCCATATACACTATGGAGTATTATGCCTCCCTCAGAAGGAATGAATGCCCTACTTCTGTAGCAACATGGACGGGACTAGAAGAGATTCTACTGAGTGAAATAAGTCAAGCAGAGAGTGTCAATTATCATATAGTTTCACCTATGTGTGGAGCACAACAAATAGCATGGAGGACAAGGGGAGATGGATAGGAGAAGGGAGTGGAGGGAAATTGGAAGGGGGGGTGAACCATGAGAGATTATGGACTCTGAAAATGAATTGGAGGGATTTAAGGGGCAGAGGGTTGGGGGGTTGGGGGAACCAAAAGGTGAGTATTATCGAGGGCATGGATTGCTGGATGTGGTTCTAAAACAATGAATAGATTTAAAAAATGAACAGTTGTATGCCAATAAGCTAGTCCCCCTAGGTGAAATGGATGTATTCCCAGAAAACTATACAAGCCCAAAATTGAACCAGGAAGACAGTCACAACTTGCATAGACCGTTAACCAGTAACGGTATTGAAGTCATGACCAAAAACCTCACAAAAGTTCCATCCACGTCCTCTGTTGATGGACATCTAGGTTCTTTCCATAGTTTGGCTATTGTGGACAGTGCTGCTAAAAACATTCTGGTGCATGGGCCCCTTCGGATCACTACATTTGTATCTTTTGGGCAAATACCCAGTAGTGCAATTGCTGGGTCATAGGGTAGTTCTATTTTCAACATTTTGAGGAACTTCCATGCTGTTTTCCAGAGTGGTTTCACCCGCTTGCATTCCCACCAGCAGTGTAGGAGGGTTTCCCTTTCTACACATCCACGCCAGCATCTGTCACTTCCTGACTTGTTAATTTTAGCCATTCTGACTAGTGTGAGGTGATATCGCATTGTGGCTTTAATTTTTATATCCCTGATGCCGAGTGATATAGAGCACTTTTTCATGTGTCTGTTGGCCATCTGGATGTCTTCTTTGCAGAAGTGTCTGTTCATGTTCTCTGCCCATTTGTTGATTGGATTATTTGTTCTTTGGGTGTGGAGTGTGCTAAGCTCTTTACAGATTTGGACACTAGCCCTTTATCCGATATGTCATTTGCAAATATCTTCTCCCATTCTGTCAGTTGTCGTTTGGTTTTGTTAACTGTTTCCTTTGCTGTGCAAAAGCTTTTGATCTTGATGAAATCCCAATAGTTCATTTTTGCCCTTGCTTCCCTTGCCTTTGGCGATGTTCCTAGGAAGATGTTGCTGCCGCTGAGGTCGAAGAGGTTGTTGCCTGTGTTCTCCTCAAGGATTTTGATGTATTCCTTTCTCACATCGAGGTCCTTCATCCATTTTGAGTCTATTTTTGTGTGTGGTGTAAGGAAATGGTCCAATTTCATTTTTCTGCATGTGGCTGTCCAATTTTCCCAACACCATTTATTGAAGAGACTTTTTTCCATTGGACATTCTTTCCTGCTTTGTTGAAGATTAGTTGACCATTGAGTTGAGGGTCTAGTTCTGGGTTCACTGTTCTGTTCCATTGATCTGTGTGTCTGTTTTTGTGCCAGTACCATGCTGTCTTGATGATGACAGCTTTGTGATAGAGCTTGAAGTCCGGAATTGTGATGCCACCAACTTTGGATTTCTTTTTCAATATTCCTTTGGCTATTCGAGGTCTTTTCTGGTTCCATGTAAATTTTAGGATTATTTGTTCCATTTCTTTGAAAAAGATGGATGGTACTTTGATAGGAATTGCATTAAATGTGTAGATTGCTTTAGGTAGCACAGATATTTTCACAATATTAATTCTTACAATCCAGGAGCATGGAACATTTTTCCATTTCTTTGTGTCTTCCTCAATTTCTTCCATGAGTACTTCATAGTTTTCTGAATATAGATTCTTTGCCACTTTGGTTAGGTTTATTCCTAGGTATCTTGTGATTTTGGGTGCAATTGTAAATGGGACTAGAGGGTATCATGCTTAGCAAAATGAGTCAAGCAGAGAAAGAAAACTACCATATGGTCTTCCTGATATGAGGAGGTGGAGATGCAATGGGCAGGAGAGGTTAAGGGGTAGGAGAAGAATAAACGAAGCAAGATGGGATTGGGAGGGAGACAAACCATAAGTTACTCTTAATCTCATGAAACAAACTGAGGGTTGCTGGGGAGAGGGGGGTTGGGTGAAGGGGGGTTGGGTTATGGACATTGGGGAGGTTATGTGCTATGGGGAGTTCTGTGAAGTGTGTAAACCTGTTGATTCACATACCTGTACCCTCAGGGATAAAATTATATGTTTATAAAAAATAAAAAAATTAAAAAGGAAAAAAAAATCTCCCACCCCAACAAAAAGAGCCCAGGATCTGACGAATTTTCTGGGCAATTCAACCAAACCTTCACAGAAGATGTAACACCTCTTCTCCTGGAGCTCTTTCCAAAAATTGAAGCAGAAGGAAAACTTTCATATACTTTTTATGAAGCTAGCATTATGCTCATCCCGAAACCAGGCAAATAACGCACCAAAAAGGATAAATGTTCATCATCACTAGCCATCAGGGAGATTCAAATTAAAACCACATTGAGATATCACCTTACACCAGTTAGAATGACCAAAATTAGCAAGACAGGAAACAACATGTGTTGGAGAGGATGTGGAGAAAGGGGAACCCTCGTCCACTGTTGGTGGGAATGCAAGTTGGTGCAGCCTCTCTGGAGAACAGTGTTGGAGAATCCTCAAGAAATTAAAAACAGAACTTCCCTATGACCCTGCAATTGCACTCCTGGGTATTGACCCGAAAGATACAGGTGGAGTGAAAAGAAGGGCCATCTGTACCCCAATGTTTATAGTAGCAATGGCCACGGTCGCCAAACTGTGGAAAGAACCAAGATGCCCTTCAACGGACGAATGGATTAGGAAGATGTGGTCCATATACACTATGGAGTATTATGCCTCCATCAGAAAGGATGAATTCCCAGCTTTTGGAACAACATGGACGGGACTGGAAGAGATAATGCTAAATGAAATGAGTCAAACAGAGAGTCAATGATCATATGATTTCACTTATTTGTAGAGCATAACAAATAGTATGGAAGGCATGGGGAGTTAGAGAGGAGAAGGGAGTTGGGGTAAATTGGAAATGTAAGTGAACTATGAGAGAGTATGGACTCTGAAAAACAATCTGAGGGGTTTGAAGTTGTGGGGGTGTGGGATGTTGGGGTACCAGGTAGTGGGTATTATAGAGGGCACAGATTGCATGGAGCACTGGGTGTGGTGAAAAAATAATGAATACTGTTATGCTGAAAATAAATTAATTAATAAAAAATAAAGAAATAAAAAAAAAAGCTTGTGGCCTTCCCGTTGAGATCAGGAACATGAGAAGTATGCCTACTCCCACCACACTTGTTTAACTAAGTATTAGAAGTCCTAGCAACAGCAATCAGACAACAAAGAGAAATAAAAGGTATCCAAATTAGCAATGAAGAAGTCAAACACTCTTCGCAGATGACATGATTCTTTATAGGGAAAACCCAAAAGACTCCACCCCCAAACTACTAGAACTCATACAGCAATTCAGCAACGTGGCAGGATAGAAAGTCAATGTACAGAAATCAGTGGCTTTCTTATACACTAACAATGAAAATACAGAGTGGGAAATTAGAGATTTACTACAAAGCTGAGATCATCAAGATAGCATTGTATTGGCATAAAAAAAGACACATAGACCAGTGGAACAGAGTAGAGAGCCCAGATATGGACCCTCAACTCTATGGGCAAATAATCTTTGACAAAACAGGAAAACATATACAGTGGTAAAAAGTCACTCTCTTCAATAAATGGTGCTGGGTAAACTGGGAAGCTCTATGTAGAAAAATGAAACTCGACCATTCTCTTACACCATACACAAAGATAAACTCAAAATGGATAAAAGACCTCAACATGAGACAGGAATCCATCAGAACCCTAGAGGAGAACATAGGCAGTAATTTCTTTGATATCAGCCACAGCAACTTTTTTCAAGAAATATCTCCAAAGACAAAGGAAAAAAAGTTAAAATGAACTTTTGGGACTTCATCAAAATCAAAAGCTTCTGCACAGCAAAGGAAACATTTAAGAAAACAAAGAGGCAACCCACGGAATGGGAGAAGATATTTGCAAATGACTGTACAGACAAAAGGTTGATATCCAGGATCTATAAAGAACTCCTCAAACTCAACACACACAAAACAGACAATCATATCAAAACAGACAATCATATCACAAAACAGACAATCATATCAAAAAAAAAATCAGAAGATATGACAAGACACTTCTCCAATCAAGACATACACATCGCTATCAGACACATGAAAAAATGTTAATCATCACTAGCCATCAGAGAGATTCAAATTAAAACCACATTGAGATATCACCTTACACCAGTTAGAATGACCAAAATTAGCAAGACAGGAAACAACATGTGTTGGAGAGGATGTGGAGAAAGGGGAACCCTCTTCCACTGTTGGTGGGAATGCAAGTTGCTACAGCCTCTCTGGAGAACAGTGTTGGAGAATCCTCAAGAAATTAAGAACAGAACTTCCCTATGACCCTGCAATTACACTCCTGGGTATTGACCCGAAATATACAGGTGGAATGAAAAGAAGGGCCATCTGTACCCCAATGTTTATAGCAGCAATGGCCGCGGTCATCAAACTGTGGAAAGAACCAAGATGCCCTTCAACGGACGAATAGATAAGGAGGATGTGGTCCATATACACTATGGAGTATTATGCCTCCATCAGAAAGGATGAATTCCCAGCTTTTGGAGCAACAGGGATGGGACGCGAAGAGATTCTCCTTAGTGAAATAAGTCAAGCAGAGAGAGTCAATGATCATATGGTTTCAATTATTTGTGAAGCATAACAAATAGCATGGAAGACATGGGGAGATAGAGAGGAGAAAGGAGTTGGGGGAAATTGGAAGGAGAGGTGAACCATGAGAGACTATGGACTCTGAAAAACAATCTGAGTGTTTTGAAGGGGCAGGGGGTGGGAGGTCGGGGTACCAGGTGGTGAGCATACAGAGGGCATGGATTCCATGGAGCACTCGGTGTGGTGCAAAATAATGAATACTGTTATGCTGGAAATAAATACAAAATAAATTAAAAAAATAAGAAAAAGAAAATTGGGAGCATCACTTTGCCCAATTTCAAGGGTAACTACAAAGCTGTGATCACCAAGACAGAATGGTACTGGCATAAAAACAGACACATAGACATGTGGAATAGAGTAGAGAGCTCATATATTGACCATCAACTCTATGGTCAAATAATCTTCAACAAAGCGGGAAAATATACAGTGGAAAAAATACAGTCTTTTCAATAAATGGTGCGGAAAAATTGGGCCATCCCTGTGTAGATGAATGAAACTTAACCATTCTCTTCCACCATACACAAAGAGAAACTCGAAAAGGATAAAAGAGCTCAACATTGGGGGGAGGGGACCAGATGGCAGGCAAGTAGGAGGAGGCGACTTTTCAACCTGTACCCGAAAGTGAGCTGATTACCAACCAAAGAACTACGATCACCCATGAAATCAGCCTGAGGTCAGAATTATACACGTCTGGATCTCTATAATTTTTAACTATGGTAAAAATTGGGGCCTAGAGGCATGGCAGGCCCAATATGCTGTATCTTCATCCAGTCACTGAGAGGCCTTACTTGAGGACCGGGCTCAGGCTGAGGGTCACAATGTGTGTTTGTGACCAATGTGGCCCGCGAGCATGGGCGGGGCCTCATGGGCCACACTAGTTTCAACTACACTGAACTTTGGACAACATGTCAATCACAAGGTCTCTTGCCATGGGGAAGGATTTCTGATTTCTGCATCATTTTCAACCCTGGGCAGTGGTTGGAAATAAGGTCTAAGTTCTGAAGCCTGAAACCGCAGTTGGAAAGACCGCCATGGCTGGTCTGATGTGTTCAGTGTGCGTTCATCTGCCTGGGTTTGGTAAGGAGTTTCGGGCTCAGGTTGTGTCAGACAGTACATTAGTGCCCAGGTTAGACTGTATAATTGGGGTACAGTCGAGTGCCATGTAGGTTGATCCTCTTCTGAGGTGCATGGGCAGCTCATGAGGCAATAATTTTTTTCTAGAGGGCAGGCAGAGTGCTGCATTGTGGGTCCGGAATTGCCAAAATCGAGGGCTTCTGGGCCAGGAGTGTGAGGACAGAAGTCTGAGAACACAAACTAGTCTTGGGCTTCAGGCCGAGGTCATGGCAGGTAACCCCTGCAGATCTCTACATATCTCATGAATCTGAAGTCCCGGTGAGGATCAGACGTTGGCTCAGGTTGGAGTTTCTGTACATGACTGCCCCTTCATAAACGGAGCGGAATCTCAAGGCCATGGAGGTTTTCCACGTTGGGAGTTGTGGGATGCCCCCTTCAAGGATTCCTTCTCCAGGACAATTGAGACCTGTTGGGCAGCTCCAAGACATCCCATATGGAATGACTCCAGAGCACCGTTGGAGGATGGATGCCAGGGAAGCCCGCCTCGCATTCCAATTGTCTCCAAGCAAAAAGACAGTTGAGATCTGATGGCTCCTCAGGAGCAACCGAAGTGGCTGAGTTGAAATGGACTTTCCTGAGGATGGTGCTAATGTGTGTTTGTGTCCATGAGGGTCTTGGTATGAGGCGGTGGACCGGGACCCTGAAGTATTCTCCTAAGATTTTGACATAGCTCCCATGCACAAGTTTCCTTGTGGAGACGAGATTTGTTCTGATGGGTGCCTCAGGAAACCCCTATTTGGGCTTGGAATCCAGACTTTTGAGGAGACATGCCTGTAAAACAAGCAATGGATCCGATTATGGCCTAGGGTCCTGTCGGGTACCATCTTCTTCTCTGCGGACATCCATCTATGGTATGAGAGGAAGTAGATGCTCAGCTGGTGTCAGACCGCCCTTGTTTGTCATGGGAGACCTACACTATTGGGATGGCCTCGGGACTTTGGAGGGTTCTCCTAATTTGTACGATTTTGGACAATGGAATGGGCAGAATTCCCAAGCATGGGGTAGGCACACTCCTAATGTGTGGCTCCAGGGACCCTAACCTGGAGGGTGTGTTGCCCAAGACTTTGAGGATAGAAGTCTGAAAACACAAACTCAGCTTAGGTTTGGGGACGTAGGTATGGCAGGCCCAATCTACAAACCATGAGAAGAAATCTTCAGGATATGAAGAAAGAGCGAGTCTGAGGGGCTTGCTCAGGCTTTTGTCTCTGGATTTTGTATCAACGATGACCGTGGAATGTGGAGAGGCCTCATGGGCCATGGACGAATCTTCCTCTCTGTGGATTTGGCCCGGTCCCAATTGTTATTCGTCAATCTGTGGGATGGGAGGTCTCCTTTCAGTATTGTTACCTCAGGTGTCCCAACCAAAGAGGAATTCCAAGGCAGAGCCCTGGGGAAGAGTGAATGGACATACAAAACTATGGTAAAAAATTGGGACCTAGGGGCATGGCAGGCCCAATATGCTGTCTCTTCATCCAGCCACTGAAAGGCCTTACTTGTGGACTGGGCTCAGGCTGAGGGTCACAATGTGTGTTTGTCACCAATGTGGCCCGCGAGCATTGGCGGGGCTTCATGGGAAACACTGGTTTCAACTACACTGAACTTTGGACAACATGCCAATCACAAGGTCTCTTGCCATGGGGAAGGAGTTCTGATTTCTGCATCATTTTCAACCCTGGGCAGTGGTTGGAGATAAAGTCTAGGTTCTGAAGCCTGAAAACCGCAGTTGGGAAGAGATGACGACCTAAGTCCATGGTGGCTCTGATGTGCTCAGTGTTTGGTCAGATGCCTTGGTGTTGGTCAGGAGTTTCGGACTCAGGTTGTGTCAGACAGTACATTAGTGCCCAGGTTAGACTATATAATTTGGGTACAGTCGAGTGCCGTGTAGGTTGATCCTCATTTGCGGTTCCTGGTCAGCTCATTAGGCTAAATATTTTTTCTAGAGGGAAGGCAGAGTGCTGCATTGTGGTTCCGGAATTGCCAAACGTGTGGGCTTCTGGGCCAGGAGTGTGTGGACAGACGTCTGAGAACACAAGCTAGACTTGGGCTTCAGGGCGAGGGCACGGCAGGTACCCCCTGCAGATCTGAACCAATCTTTCATGCATCTGAAGTCACGGCGAGGGTCAGACGTTGGCTCAAGTTGGAGGTTCTTTGCATTACTGCCCCTTCATGAACGGAGCGGAATATCAAGGCCATGGAAGTTTTCCCAGGTTGGGAGTAGTGGGATGCCCCCTTCAAGGATTCCTTCTCCGGGACAATTGAGACCTGTTGAGCAGGGCCAGGACTTCCAGTATGGAATGACTCCAGAGCACCATTCGAGGATGGATGCCAGGGAAGCCCGCCTCGCATTCCAATTGTCTCCTAGCAACAAGACAGTTGAGATCTGATGGCTCTGCCGGAGCAACCGGGGTGGCTGAGTTGAAATGGACTTTCCTGAGGATGGAGCCTAAAGTGTGTTTGTGTCCATGAGGGACTTGGAATGGGGCGGTGGCACCGGGACCCTGAAGTATTCTCCTAAGATTTTGACATAGCTCCCATGCACAAGTTTCCTTGTGGAGACGAGATTTGTTCTGATGGGTGCCTCAGGAGACCCCCTATGCTGGTCTTGGGATCCAGGCTTTTGAGGAGACATGCCTGCAAACCAATGCCTTGGATCCGATTATGGCCTAGGGTTTTTTCTTGTTACATCTTCCTCTATGGAGACATCAATCTATGATATGAGTGGAAGTAGATGCTCAACTTGTGTCAGACCGCCCTTGTATGTCCCGGGAGACCTACACTATTGGGATGGCCGCGGGGACTTTGGAGGGTTCACCTAATTTGTACGATTTTGAACAATGAAAAGGGCAGAATTCCCATGCATTCGGTAGGCACAGTCCTAATGTCTGGCTCCAGGCGCCCCAGCCTTGAGGTTGTTTGCCCAGGCCTTTGAGGACAGAAGTCTGAAAACACAAACTCAGCTTAGGTTTGGGGACGTAGGTATGGCAGGCCCAATCTACAAACCATGAGAAGAACTCTTCAGGATATGAAGAAAGAGCGAGTCTGAGGCGCTTGCTCAGGCTTTTGTCTCTGGATTTTGTATCAACGATGACCGTGGAATGTGGAGAGGCCTCATGGTCGATGGACGAATCTTCCTCTCTGTGGATTTGGCCCGGTCCCAATTGTTATTCGTCAATCTGTAGGATGGGTGGTCTCCTTTCAGTTTTGTTATATTAGGTGTCCCAACCAAAGAGGAATTCCAAGGCAGAGCCCTGGGGAAGAGTGAAGGGACAAACAAAACTATGGTAAAACATTGGGGCCTAGGGGCATGGCAGGCCCAATATGCTGTCTCTTCATCCAGCTACTGAGAAGCCTTACTTGAGGACTGGGCTTAGGCTGAGGGTCACAATGTGTGTTAGTCACCAATGTGGCCCGCGAGCATGGGCGGGGCTTGTTGGGACACACTGGTTTCAACTACACTGAAGTTTGGACGACATGCCAAACACAAGGTCTGTTGCCATGGGGAAGGAGTTCTGATTTCTACATCATTTTCAACCCTGGGCAGTGGTTGGAGATAAGGTCTAGGTTCTGAAGCCTGAAAACCGCAGTTGGGAATAGTCGACGACATAAGGCCTTGGAGGGTCTGATGCGCTCAGTGTGCGGTCAGCTGCCTGGGAGTTGGTCAGGAGGTTCGGGCTCAGGTTGTGTCAGACAGTGCATTAGTGCCCAGGTTAGAGTATATAATTTGGGCATAGTCGAGAGCCGTGTAGGTTGATCCTCATTTGAGGTGCCTGGGCAGCTCATTAGGCGAGATATTTTTTCTAGAGGGCTGGCAGAGTGCTGCATTGTGGGTCCGGAATTGCCAAACTTGAGGGATTCTGGGCCAAGAGTGTGCGGACAGACGTCTGAGAACACAAGCTACACTTGGGCTTCAGGCCGAGGACACGGCAGGTACCCCCTGAACCAATATCTCATGCATCTGAAGTCACGGCGAGGTTCAGACGTTGGCTCAGGTTGGAGTTTCTGTGCATGACGGCCGCTTCATGAAGGGAGCAGAATCTCGAGGCCATTGAGGTTTTCCCACGTTGGGAGTTGTGGGATGCCCCCTTCAAGGATTCCTTCTGCGGGACAATTGAGATCTGTTGGGCAGCTCCAGGACATCCCATATAGAATGACTCCAGAGCACCGTTCGAGGATGGATGCCAGGGAAGCCCGCCTCGCATTCCAATTGTCTCCTAGCAACAAGGCAGTTGAGATCGGGTGGGTCTTCGGGAGTATCCGGGGTGGCTGAGTTGAAATGGACTTTCCTGAGGATGGGGCCTTATATATGTTTGTGTCCAGGAGGGCCTTGGAATGGGGCGGTGGCCCTGGGACCCTGAAGTATTCTCCTAAGCTTTTGACATAGCTCCCATGCACAAGATTCTTTGTGGAGACGAGATTTGTTCTGATGGGTGCCTCAGGAAACCCCCTATGCTGGTCTTGGGATCCAGGCTTTTGAGGAGACATGCCTTCAAACCAATGCCTTGGATCCGATTATGGCCTAGGGTTTTTTCTTGTTACATCTTCCTCTATGGAGACATCAATCTATGATATGAGTGGAAGTAGATGCTCAACTTGTGTCAGACCGCCCTTGTATGTCCCGGGAGACCTACACTATTGGGATGGCCGCGGGGGCTTTGGAGGGTTCACCTAATTTGTACGATTTTGGACAATGAAAAGGGCAGAATTCCGATGCATTCGGTAGGCACAGTCCTAATGTCTGGTTCCAGGGGCCCCAGCCTTGAGGTTGTTTGCCCAGGCCTTTGAGGACAGAAGTCTGAAAACACAAACTCAGCTTAGGTTTGGGGACGTAGGTATGGCAGGCCCAATCTACAAACCATGAGAAGAACTCTTCAGGATATGAAGAAAGAGCGAGTCTGAGGCGCTTGCTCAGGCTTTTGTCTCTGGATTTTGTATCAACGATGACCGTGGAATGTGGAGAGGCCTCATGGTCGATGGACGAATCTTCCTCTCTGTGGATTTGGCCCGGTCCCACTTGTTATTCGTCAATCTGTGGGATGGGTGGTCTCCTTTCAGTTTTGTTATATCACGTGTCCCAACCAAAGAGGAATTCCAAGGCAGAGCCCTGGGGAAGAGTGAAGGGACAAACAAAACTTTGGTAAAACTTTGGGGCCTAGGGGCATGGCAGGCCCAATATGCTGTCTCTTCATCCAGCCACTGAGAAGCCTTACTTGAGGACTGGGCTCAGGCTGAGGGTCACAATGTGTGTTAGTCACCAATGTGGCCCGCGAGCATGGGCGGGGCTTGTTGGGACACACTGGTTTCAACTACACTGAAGTTTGGACGACATGCCAAACACAAGGTCTGTTGCCATGGGGAAGGAGTTCTGATTTCTACATCATTTTCAACCCTGGGCAGTGGTTGGAGATAAGGTCTAGGTTCTGAAGCCTGAAAACCGCAGTTGGGAAGAGTCGACGACATAAGGCCTTGGAGGGTCTGATGCGCCTAGTGTGCGGTCAGCTGCCTGGGAGTTGGTCAGGAGGTTCGGGCTCAGGTTGTGTCAGACAGTGCATTAGTGCCCAGGTTAGAGTATATAATTTGGGCATAGTCGAGAGCCGTGTAGGTTGATCCTCATTTGAGGTGCCTGGGCAGCTCATTAGGCGAGATATTTTTTCTAGAGGGCTGGCAGAGTGCTGCATTGTGGGTCCGGAATTGCCAAACTTGAGGGATTCTGGGCCAGGAGTGTGCGGACAGACGTCTGAGAACACAAGCTACACTTGGGCTTCAGGCCGAGGGCACGGCAGGTACCCCCTGAACCAATATCTCATGCATCTGAAGTCACGGCGAGGTTCAGACGTTGGCTCAGGTTGGAGTTTCTGTGCATGACGGCCGCTTCATGAAGGGAGCAGAATCTCGAGGCCATTGAGGTTTTCCCACGTTGGGAGTTGTGGGATGCCCCCTTCAAGGATTCCTTCTGCGGGACAATTGAGACCTGTTGGGCAGCTCCAGGACATTTCATATAGAATGACTCCAGAGCACCGTTCGAGGATGGATGCCAGGGAAGCCCGCCTCGCATTCCAATTGTCTCCTAGCAACAAGGCAGTTGAGATCGGGTGGGTCTTCGGGAGTATCCGGGGTGGCTGAGTTGAAATGGACTTTCCTTAGGATGGGGCCTTATATGTGTTTGTGTCCAGGAGGGCCTTGGAATGGGGCGGTGGTCCTGGGACCCTGAAGTATTCTCCTAAGCTTTTGACATAGCTCCCATGCACAAGTTTCCTTGTGGAGACGAGATTTGTTCTGATGGGTGCCTCAGGAAACCCCCTATGCTGGTCTTGGGATCCAGGCTTTTGAGGAGACATGCCTGCAAACCAATGCCTTGGATCCGATTATGGCCTAGGGTTTTTTCTTGTTACATCTTCCTCTATGGAGACATCAATCTATGATATGAGTGGAAGTAGATGCTCAACTTGTGTCAGACCGCCCTTGTATGTCCCGGGAGACCTACACTATTGGGATGGCCGCGGGGACTTTGGAGGGTTCACCTAATTTGTACGATTTTGGACAATGAAAAGGGCAGAATTCCGATGCATGCGGTAGGCACAGTCCTAATGTCTGGCTCCAGGGGCCCCAGCCTTGAGGTTGTTTGCCCAGGCCTTTGAGGACAGAAGTCTGAAAACACAAACTCAGCTTAGGTTTGGGGACGTAGGTATGGCAGGCCCAATCTACAAACCATGAGAAGAACTCTTCAGGATATGAAGAAAGAGCGAGTCTGAGGCGCTTGCTCAGGCTTTTGTCTCTGGATTTTGTATCAACGATGACCGTGGAATGTGGAGAGGCGTCATGGTTGATGGACGAATCTTCCTCTCTGTGGATTTGGCCCGGTCCCACTTGTTATTCGTCAATCTGTGGGATGGGTGGTCTCCTTTCAGTTTTGTTATATCAGGTGTCCCAACCAAAGAGGAATTCCAAGGCAGAGCCCTGGGGAAGAGTGAAGGGACAAACAAAACTATGGTAAAACATTGGGGCCTAGGGGCATGGCAGGCCCAATATGCTGTCTCTTCATCCAGCCACTGAGAAGCCTTACTTGAGGACTGGGCTTAGGCTGAGGGTCACAATGTGTGTTAGTCACCAATGTGGCCCGCGAGCATGGGCGGGGCTTGTTGGGACACACTGGTTTCAACTACACTGAAGTTTGGACGACATGCCAAACACAAGGTCTGTTGCCATGGGGAAGGAGTTCTGATTTCTACATCATTTTCAACCCTGGGCAGTGGTTGGAGATAAGGTCTAGGTTCTGAAGCCTGAAAACCGCAGTTGGGAAGATTCGACGACATAAGGCCTTGGAGGGTCTGATGCGCTCAGTGTGCGGTCAGCTGCCTGGGAGTTGGTCAGGAGGTTCGGGCTCAGGTTGTGTCAGACAGTGCATTAGTGCCCAGGTTAGAGTATATAATTTGGGTATCGTCGAGAGCCGTGTAGGTTGATCCTCATTTGAGGTGCCTGGGCAGCTCATTAGGCGAGATATTTTTTCTAGAGGGCTGGCAGAGTGCTGCATTGTGGGTCCGGAATTGCCAAACTTGAGGGATTCTGGGCCAGGAGTGTGCGGACAGACGTCTGAGAACACAAGCTACACTTGGGCTTCAGGCCGAGGGCACGGCAGGTACCCCCTGAACCAATATCTCATGCATCTGAAGTCACGGCGAGGTTCAGACGTTGGCTCAGGTTGGAGTTTCTGTGCATGACGGCCGCTTCATGAAGGGAGCAGAATCTCGAGGCCATTGAGGTTTTCCCAGGTTGGGAGTAGTGGGATGCCCCCTTCAAGGATTCCTTCTGCGGGACAATTGAGACCTGTTGGGCAGCTCCAGGACATCCCATATAGAATGACTCCAGAGCACCGTTCGAGGATGGATTCCAGGGAAGCCCGCCTCGCATTCCAATTGTCTCCTAGCAACAAGGCAGTTGAGATCGGGTGGGTCTTCGGGAGTATCCGGGGTGGCTGAGTTGAAATGGACATTCCTGAGGATGGGGCCTAATATGTGTTTGTGTCCAGGAGGGCCTTGGAATGGGGCGGTGGTCCTGGGACCCTGAAGTATTCTCCTAAGCTTTTGACATAGCTCCCATGCACAAGTTTCCTTGTGGAGACGAGATTTGTTCTGATGGGTGCCTCAGGAAACCCCCTATGCTGGTCTTGGGATCCAGGCTTTTGAGGAGACATGCCTGCAAACCAATGCCTTGGATCCGATTATGGCCTAGGGTTTTTTCTTGTTACATCTTCCTCTATGGAGACATCAATCTATGATATGAGTGGAAGTAGATGCTCAACTTGTGTCAGACCGCCCTTGTATGTCCCGGGAGACCTACACTATTGGGATGGCCGCGGGGACTTTGGAGGGTTCACCTAATTTGTACGATTTTGGACAATGAAAAGGGCAGAATTCCGATGCATTCGGTAGGCACAGTCCTAATGTCTGGCTCCAGGGGCCCCAGCCTTGAGGTTGTTTGCCCAGGCCTTTGAGGACAGAAGTCTGAAAACACAAACTCAGCTTAGGTTTGGGGACGTAGGTATGGCAGGCCCAATCTACAAACCATGAGAAGAACTCTTCAGGATATGAAGAAAGAGCGAGTCTGAGGCGCTTGCTCAGGCTTTTGTCTCTGGATTTTGTATCAACGATGACCGTGGAATGTGGAGAGGCGTCATGGTTGATGGACGAATCTTCCTCTCTGTGGATTTGGCCCGGTCCCACTTGTTATTCGTCAATCTGTGGGATGGGTGGTCTCCTTTCAGTTTTGTTATATCAGGTGTCCCAACCAAAGAGGAATTCCAAGGCAGAGCCCTGGGGAAGAGTGAAGGGACAAACAAAACTATGGTAAAACATTGGGGCCTAGGGGCATGGCAGGCCCAATATGCTGTCTCTTCATCCAGCCACTGAGAAGCCTTACTTGAGGACTGGGCTTAGGCTGAGGGTCACAATGTGTGTTAGTCACCAATGTGGCCTGCGAGCATGGGCGGGGTTTGTTGGGACACACTGGTTTCAACTACACTGAAGTTTGGACGACATGCCAAACACAAGGTCTGTTGCCATGGGGAAGGAGTTCTGATTTCTACATCATTTTCAACCCTGGGCAGTGGTTGGAGATAAGGTCTAGGTTCTGAAGCCTGAAAACCGCAGTTGGGAAGAGTCGACGACATAAGGCCTTGGAGGGTCTGATGCGCTCAGTGTGCGGTCAGCTGCCTGGGAGTTGGTCAGGAGGTTCGGGCTCAGGTTGTGTCAGACAGTGCATTAGTGCCCAGGTTAGAGTATATAATTTGGCTATAGTCGAGAGCCGTGTAGGTTGATCCTCATTTGAGGTGCCTGGGCAGCTCATTAGGCGAGATATTTTTTCTAGAGGGCTGGCAGAGTGCTGCATTGTGGGTCCGGAATTGCCAAACTTGAGGGATTCTGGGCCAGGAGTGTGCGGACAGACGTCTGAGAACACAAGCTACACTTGGGCTTCAGGCCGAGGGCACGGCAGGTACCCCCTGAACCAATATCTCATGCATCTGAAGTCACGGCGAGGTTCAGACGTTGGCTCAGGTTGGAGTTTCTGTGCATGACGGCCGCTTCATGAAGGGAGCAGAATCTCGAGGCCATTGAGGTTTTCCCACGTTGGGAGTTGTGGGATGCCCCCTTCAAGGATTCCTTCTGCGGGACAATTGAGACCTGTTGGGCAGCTCCAGGACATCCCATATAGAATGACTCCAGAGCACAGTTCGAGGATGGATGCCAGGGAAGCCCGCCTCGCATTCCAATTGTCTCCTAGCAACAAGGCAGTTGAGATCGGGTGGGTCTTCGGGAGTATCCGGGGTGGCTGAGTTGAAATGGACTTTCCTGAGGATGGGGCCTAATATGTGTTTGTGTCCAGGAGGGCCTTGGAATGGGGCGGTGGTCCTGGGACCCTGAAGTATTCTCCTAAGCTTTTGACATAGCTCCCATGCACAAGTTTCCTTGTGGAGATGAGATTTGTTCTGATGGGTGCCTCAGGAAACCCCCTATGCTGGTCTTGGGATCCAGGCTTTTGAGGAGACATGCCTGCAAACCAATGCCTTGGATCCGATTATGGCCTAGGGTTTTTTCTTGTTACATCTTCCTCTATGGAGACATCAATCTATGATATGAGTGGAAGTAGATGCTCAACTTGTGTCAGACCGCCCTTGTATGTCCCGGGAGACCTACACTATTGGGATGGCCGCGGGGACTTTGGAGGGTTCACCTAATTTGTACGATTTTGGACAATGAAAAGGGCAGAATTCCGATGCATTCGGTAGGCACAGTCCTAATGTCTGGCTCCAGGGGCCCCAGCCTTGAGGTTGTTTGCCCAGGCCTTTGAGGACAGAAGTCTGAAAAAACAAACTCAGCTTAGGTTTGGGGACGTAGGTATGGCAGGCCCAATTTACAAACCATGAGAAGAACTCTTCAGGATATGAAGAAAGAGCGAGTCTGAGGCGCTTGCTCAGGCTTTTGTCTCTGGATTTTGTATCAACGATGACCGTGGAATGTGGAGAGGCCTCATGGTCGATGGACGAATCTTCCTCTCTGTGGATTTGGCCCGGTCCCACTTGTTATTCGTCCATCTGTGGGATGGGTGGTCTCCTTTCAGTTTTGTTATATCAGGTGTCCAACCAAAGAGGAATTCCAAGGCAGAGCCCTGGGGAAGAGTGAAGGGACAAACAAAACTATGGTAAAACATTGGGGCCTAGGGGCATGGCAGGCCCAATATGCTGTCTCTTCATCGAGCCACTGAGAAGCCTTACTTGAGGACTGGGCTTAGGCTGAGGGTCACAATGTGTGTTAGTCACCAATGTGGCCCGCGAGCATGGGGGGGGCTTGTTGGGACACACTGGTTTCAACTACACTGAAGTTTGTACGACATGCCAAACACAAGGTCTGTTGCCATGGGGAAGGAGTTCTGATTTCTACATCATTTTCAACCCTGGGCAGTGGTTGGAGATAAGGTCTAGGTTCTGAAGCCTGAAAACCGCAGTTGGGAAGAGTCGACGACATAAGGCCTTGGAGGGTCTGATGCGCTCAGTGTGCGGTCAGCTGCCTGGGAGTTGGTCAGGAGGTTCGGGCTCAGGTTGTGTCAGACAGTGCATTAGTGCCCAGGTTAGAGTATATAATTTGGGCATAGTCGAGAGCCGTGTAGGTTGATCCTCATTTAGGTGCCTGGGCAGCTCATTAGGCGAGATATTTTTTCTAGAGGGCTGGCAGAGTGCTGCATTGTGGGTCCGGAATTGCCAAACTTGAGGGATTCTGGGCCAGGAGTGTGCGGACAGACGTCTGAGAACACAAGCTACACTTGGGCTTCAGGCCGAGGGCACGGCAGGTACCCCCTGAACCAATATCTCATGCATCTGAAGTCACGGCGAGTTTCAGACGTTGGCTCAGGTTGGAGTTTCTGTGCATGACGGCCGCTTCATGAAGGGAGCAGAATCTCGAGGCAATTGAGGTTTTCCCACGTTGGGAGTTGTGGGATGCCCCCTTCAAGGATTCCTTCTGCGGGACAATTGAGACCTGTTGGGCAGCTCCAGGACATCCCATATAGAATGACTCCAGAGCACCGTTCGAGGATGGATGCCAGGGAAGCCCGCCTCGCATTCCAATTATCTCCTAGCAACAAGGCAGTTGAGATCGGGTGGGTCTTCGGGAGTATCCGGGGTGGCTGAGTTGAAATGGACTTTCCTGAGGATGGGGCCTTATATGTGTTTGTGTCCAGGAGGGCCTTGGTAAGGGGCGGTGGCCCTGGGACCCTGAAGTATTCTCCTAAGCTTTTGACATAGCTCCCATGCACAAGTTTCCTTGTGGAGACGAGATTTGTTCTGATGGGTGCCTCAGGAAACCCCCTATGCTGGTCTTGGGATCCAGGCTTTTGAGGAGACATGCCTGCAAACCAATGCCTTGGATCCGTTTATGGCCTAGGGTTTTTTCTTGTTACATCTTCCTCTATGGAGACATCAATCTATGATATGAGTGGAAGTAGATGCTCAACTTGTGTCAGACCGCCCTTGTATGTCCCGGGAGACCTACACTATTGGGATGGCCGCGGGGACTTTGGAGGGTTCACCTAATTTGTACGATTTTGGACAATGTAAAGGGCAGAATTCCCATGCATTCGGTAGGCACAGTCCTAATGTCTGGCTCCAGGGGCCCCAGCCTTGAGGTTGTTTGCCCAGGCCTTTGAGGACAGAAGTCTGAAAAAACAAACTCAGCTTAGGTTTGGGGACGTAGGTATGGCAGGCCCAATCTACAAACCATGAGAAGAACTCTTCAGGATATGAAGAAAGAGCGCGTATGAGGCGCTTGCTCAGGCTTTTGTCTCTGGATTTTGTATCAACGATGACCGTGGAATGTGGAGAGGCCTCATGGTCGATGGACGAATCTTCCTCTCTGTGGATTTGGCCCGGTCCCACTTGTTATTCGTCAATCTGTGGGATGGGTGGTCTCCTTTCAGTTTTGTTATATCAGGTGTCCCAACCAAAGAGGAATTCCAAGGCAGAGCCCTGGGGAAGAGTGAAGGGACAAACAAAACTATGGTAAAACATTGGGGCCTAGGGGCATGGCAGGCCCAATATGCTGTCTCTTCATCGAGCCACTGAGAAGCCTTACTTGAGGACTGGGCTTAGGCTGAGGGTCACAATGTGTGTTAGTCACCAATGTGGCCCGCGAGCATGGGCGGGGCTTGTTGGGACACACTGGTTTCAACTACACTGAAGTTTAGACGACATGCCAAACACAAGGTCTGTTGCCATGGGGAAGGAGTTCTGATTTCTACATCATTTTCAACCCTGGGCAGTGGTTGGAGATAAGGTCTAGGTTCTGAAGCCTGAAAACCGCAGTTGGGAAGAGTCGACGACATAAGGCCTTGGAGGGTCTGATGCGCTCAGTGTGCGGTCAGCTGCCTGGGAGTTGGTCAGGAGGTTCGGGCTCAGGTTGTGTCAGACAGTGCATTAGTGCCCAGGTTAGAGTATATAATTTGGGCATAGTCGAGAGCCGTGTAGGTTGATCCTCATTTGAGGTGCCTGGGCAGCTCATTAGGCGAGATATTTTTTCTAGAGGGCTGGCAGAGTGCTGCATTGTGGGTCCGGAATTGCCAAACTTGAGGGATTCTGGGCCAGGAGTGTGCGGACAGACGTCTGAGAACACAAGCTACACTTGGGCTTCAGGCCGAGGGCACGGCAGGTACCCCCTGAACCAATATCTCATGCATCTGAAGTCACGGCGAGGTTCAGACGTTGGCTCAGGTTGGAGTTTCTGTGCATGACGGCCGCTTCATGAAGGGAGCAGAATCTCGAGGCCATTGAGGTTTTCCCAGGTTGGGAGTAGTGGGATGCCCCCTTCAAGGATTCCTTCTGCGGGACAATTGAGACCTGTTGGGCAGCTCCAGGACATCCCATATAGAATGACTCCAGAGCACCGTTCGAGGATGGATTCCAGGGAAGCCCGCCTCGCATTCCAATTGTCTCCTAGCAACAAGGCAGTTGAGATCGGGTGGGT
Organism: Mustela nivalis; assembly: GCF_964662115.1. Classification (NCBI taxonomy): domain Eukaryota; kingdom Metazoa; phylum Chordata; class Mammalia; order Carnivora; family Mustelidae; genus Mustela; species Mustela nivalis. The sequence continues at coordinate 1,714,689 of NW_028136501.1, read as the reverse complement.
CTTCGGGAGTATCCGGGGTGGCTGAGTTGAAATGGACATTCCTGAGGATGGGGCCTAATATGTGTTTGTGTCCAGGAGGGCCTTGGAATGGGGCGGTGGTCCTGGGACCCTGAAGTATTCTCCTAAGCTTTTGACATAGCTCCCATGCACAAGTTTCCTTGTGGAGACGAGATTTGTTCTGATGGGTGCCTCAGGAAACCCCCTATGCTGGTCTTGGGATCCAGGCTTTTGAGGAGACATGCCTGCAAACCAATGCCTTGGATCCGATTATGGCCTAGGGTTTTTTCTTGTTACATCTTCCTCTATGGAGACATCAATCTATGATATGAGTGGAAGTAGATGCTCAACTTGTGTCAGACCGCCCTTGTATGTCCCGGGAGACCTACACTATTGGGATGGCCGCGGGGACTTTGGAGGGTTCACCTAATTTGTACGATTTTGGACAATGAAAAGGGCAGAATTCCGATGCATTCGGTAGGCACAGTCCTAATGTCTGGCTCCAGGGGCCCCAGCCTTGAGGTTGTTTGCCCAGGCCTTTGAGGACAGAAGTCTGAAAACACAAACTCAGCTTAGGTTTGGGGACGTAGGTATGGCAGGCCCAATTTACAAACCATGAGAAGAACTCTTCAGGATATGAAGAAAGAGCGAGTCTGAGGCGCTTGCTCAGGCTTTTGTCTCTGGATTTTGTATCAACGATGACCGTGGAATGTGGAGAGGCCTCATGGTCGATGGACGAATCTTCCTCTCTTTGGATTTGGCCCGGTCCCACTTGTTATTCATCAATCTGTGGGATGGGTGGTCTCCTTTCAGTTTTGTTATATCAGGTGTCCCAACCAAAGAGGAATTCCAAGGCAGAGCCCTGGGGAAGAGTGAAGGGACAAACAAAACTATGGTAAAACATTGGGGCCTAGGGGCATGGCAGGCCCAATATGCTGTCTCTTCATCGAGCCACTGAGAAGCCTTACTTGAGGACTGGGCTTAGGCTGAGGGTCACAATGTGTGTTAGTCACCAATGTGGCCCGCGAGCATGGGCGGGGCTTGTTGGGACACACTGGTTTCAACTACACTGAAGTTTGGACGACATGCCAAACACAAGGTCTGTTGCCATGGGGAAGGAGTTCTGATTTCTACATCATTTTCAACCCTGGGCAGTGGTTGGAGATAAGGTCTAGGTTCTGAAGCCTGAAAACCACAGTTGGGAATAGTCGACGACATAAGGCCTTGGAGGGTCTGATGCGCTCAGTGTGCGGTCAGCTGCCTGGGAGTTGGTCAGGAGGTTCGGGCTCAGGTTGTGTCAGACAGTGCATTAGTGCCCAGGTTAGAGTATATAATTTGGGCATAGTCGAGAGCCGTGTAGGTTGATCCTCATTTGAGGTGCCTGGGCAGCTCATTAGGCGAGATATTTTTTCTAGAGGGCTGGCAGAGTGCTGCATTGTGGGTCCGGAATTGCCAAACTTGAGGGATTCTGGGCCAGGAGTGTGCGGACAGACGTCTGAGAACACAAGCTACACTTGGGCTTCAGGCCGAGGGCACGGCAGGTACCCCCTGAACCAATATCTCATGCATCTGAAGTCAAGGCGAGTTTCAGACGTTGGCTCAGGTTGGAGTTTCTGTGCATGACGGCCGCTTCTTGAAGGGAGCAGAATCTCGAGGCCATTGAGGTTTTCCCACGTTGGGAGTTGTGGGATGCCCCCTTCAAGGATTCCTTCTGCGGGACAATTGAGACCTGTTGGGCAGCTCCAGGACATCCCATATAGAATGACTCCAGAGCACCGTTCGAGGATGGATGCCAGGGAAGCCCGCCTCGCATTCCAATTGTCTCCTAGCAACAAGGCAGTTGAGATCGGGTGGGTCTTCGGGAGTATCCGGGGTGGCTGAGTTGAAATGGACATTCCTGAGGATGGGGCCTAATATGTGTTTGTGTCCAGGAGGGCCTTGGAATGGGGCGGTGGTCCTGGGACCCTGAAGTATTCTCCTAAGCTTTTGACATAGCTCCCATGCACAAGTTTCCTTGTGGAGACGAGATTTGTTCTGATGGGTGCCTCAGGAAACCCCCTATGCTGGTCTTGGGATCCAGGCTTTTGAGGAGACATGCCTGCAAACCAATGCCTTGGATCCGATTATGGCCTAGGGTTTTTTCTTGTTACATCTTCCTCTATGGAGACATCAATCTATGATATGAGTGGAAGTAGATGCTCAACTTGTGTCAGACCGCCCTTGTATGTCCCGGGAGACCTACACTATTGGGATGGCCGCGGGGACTTTGGAGGGTTCACCTAATTTGTACGATTTTGGACAATGAAAAGGGCAGAATTCCGATGCATTCGGTAGGCACAGTCCTAATGTCTGGCTCCAGGGGCCCCAGCCTTGAGGTTGTTTGCCCAGGCCTTTGAGGACAGAAGTCTGAAAACACAAACTCAGCTTAGGTTTGGGGACGTAGGTATGGCAGGCCCAATTTACAAACCATGAGAAGAACTCTTCAGGATATGAAGAAAGAGCGAGTCTGAGGCGCTTGCTCAGGCTTTTGTCTCTGGATTTTGTATCAACGATGACCGTGGAATGTGGAGAGGCCTCATGGTCGATGGACGAATCTTCCTCTCTGTGGATTTGGCCCGGTCCCACTTGTTATTCGTCAATCTGTGGGATGGGTGGTCTCCTTTCAGTTTTGTTATATCAGGTGTCCCAACCAAAGAGGAATTCCAAGGCAGAGCCCTGGGGAAGAGTGAAGGGACAAACAAAACTATGGTAAAACATTGGGGCCTAGGGGCATGGCAGGCCCAATATGCTGTCTCTTCATCGAGCCACTGAGAAGCCTTACTTGAGGACTGGGCTTAGGCTGAGGGTCACAATGTGTGTTAGTCACCAATGTGGCCCGCGAGCATGGGCGGGGCTTGTTGGGACACACTGGTTTCAACTACACTGAAGTTTGGACGACATGCCAAACACAAGGTCTGTTGCCATGGGGAAGGAGTTCTGATCTCTACATCATTTTCAACCCTGGGCAGTGGTTGGAGATAAGGTCTAGGTTCTGAAGCCTGAAAACCGCAGTTGGGAAGAGTCGATGACATAAGGCCTTGGAGGGTCTGATGCGCTCAGTGTGCGGTCAGCTGCCTGGGAGTTGGTCAGGAGGTTCGGGCTCAGGTTGTGTCAGACAGTGCATTAGTGCCCAGGTTAGAGTATATAATTTGGGCATAGTCGAGAGCCGTGTAGGTTGATCCTCATTTGAGGTGCCTGGGCAGCTCATTAGGCGAGATATTTTTTCTAGAGGGCTGGCAGAGTGCTGCATTGTGGGTCCGGAATTGCCAAACTTGAGGGATTCTGGGCCAGGAGTGTGCGGACAGACGTCTGAGAACACAAGCTACACTTGGGCTTCAGGCCGAGGGCACGGCAGGTACCCCCTGAACCAATATCTCATGCATCTGAAGTCACGGCGAGGTTCAGACGTTGGCTCAGGTTGGAGTTTCTGTGCATGACGGCCGCTTCATGAAGGGAGCAGAATCTCGAGGCCATTGAGGTTTTCCCACGTTGGGAGTTGTGGGATGCCCCCTTCAAGGATTCCTTCTGCGGGACAATTGAGACCTGTTGGGCAGCTCCAGGACATCCCATATAGAATGACTCCAGAGCACCGTTCGAGGATGGATGCCAGGGAAGCCCGCCTCGCATTCCAATTGTCTCCTAGCAACAAGGCAGTTGAGATCGGGTGGGTCTTCGGGAGTATCCGGGGTGGCTGAGTTGAAATGGACATTCCTGAGGATGGGGCCTAATATGTGTTTGTGTCCAGGAGGGCCTTGGAATGGGGCGGTGGTCCTGGGACCCTGAAGTATTCTCCTAAGCTTTTGACATAGCTCCCATGCACAAGTTTCCTTGTGGAGACGAGATTTGTTCTGATGGGTGCCTCAGGAAACCCCCTATGCTGGTCTTGGGATCCAGGCTTTTGAGGAGACATGCCTGCAAACCAATGCCTTGGATCCGATTATGGCCTAGGGTTTTTTCTTGTTACATCTTCCTCTATGGAGACATCAATCTATGATATGAGTGGAAGTAGATGCTCAACTTGTGTCAGACCGCCCTTGTATGTCCCGGGAGACCTACACTATTGGGATGGCCGCGGGGACTTTGGAGGGTTCACCTAATTTGTACGATTTTGGACAATGAAAAGGGCAGAATTCCGATGCATTCGGTAGGCACAGTCCTAATGTCTGGCTCCAGGGGCCCCAGCCTTGAGGTTGTTTGCCCAGGCCTTTGAGGACAGAAGTCTGAAAACACAAACTCAGCTTAGGTTTGGGGACGTAGGTATGGCAGGCCCAATTTACAAACCATGAGAAGAACTCTTCAGGATATGAAGAAAGAGCGAGTCTGAGGCGCTTGCTCAGGCTTTTGTCTCTGGATTTTGTATCAACGATGACCGTGGAATGTGGAGAGGCCTCATGGTCGATGGACGAATCTTCCTCTCTTTGGATTTGGCCCGGTCCCACTTGTTATTCATCAATCTGTGGGATGGGTGGTCTCCTTTCAGTTTTGTTATATCAGGTGTCCCAACCAAAGAGGAATTCCAAGGCAGAGCCCTGGGGAAGAGTGAAGGGACAAACAAAACTATGGTAAAACATTGGGGCCTAGGGGCATGGCAGGCCCAATATGCTGTCTCTTCATCCAGCCACTGAGAAGCCTTACTTGAGGACTGGGCTTAGGCTGAGGGTCACAATGTGTGTTAGTCACCAATGTGGCCCGCGAGCATGGGCGGGGCTTGTTGGGACACACTGGTTTCAACTACACTGAAGTTTGGACGACATGCCAAACACAAGGTCTGTTGCCATGGGGAAGGAGTTCTGATTTCTACATCATTTTCAACCCTGGGCAGTGGTTGGAGATAAGGTCTAGGTTCTGAAGCCTGAAAACCACAGTTGGGAATAGTCGACGACATAAGGCCTTGGAGGGTCTGATGCGCTCAGTGTGCGGTCAGCTGCCTGGGAGTTGGTCAGGAGGTTCGGGCTCAGGTTGTGTCAGACAGTGCATTAGTGCCCAGGTTAGAGTATATAATTTGGGCATAGTCGAGAGCCGTGTAGGTTGATCCTCATTTGAGGTGCCTGGGCAGCTCATTAGGCGAGATATTTTTTCTAGAGGGCTGGCAGAGTGCTGCATTGTGGGTCCGGAATTGCCAAACTTGAGGGATTCTGGGCCAGGAGTGTGCGGACAGACGTCTGAGAACACAAGCTACACTTGGGCTTCAGGCCGAGGGCACGGCAGGTACCCCCTGAACCAATATCTCATGCATCTGAAGTCAAGGCGAGTTTCAGACGTTGGCTCAGGTTGGAGTTTCTGTGCATGACGGCCGCTTCTTGAAGGGAGCAGAATCTCGAGGCCATTGAGGTTTTCCCACGTTGGGAGTTGTGGGATGCCCCCTTCAAGGATTCCTTCTGCGGGACAATTGAGACCTGTTGGGCAGCTCCAGGACATCACATATAGAATGACTCCAGAGCACCGTTCGAGGATGGATGCCGGGGAAGCCCGCCTCGCATTCCAATTGTCTCCTAGCAACAAGGCAGTTGAGATCGGGTGGGTCTTCGGGAGTATCCGGGGTGGCTGAGTTGAAATGGACTTTCCTGAGGATGGGGCCTTATATGTGTTTGTGTCCAGGAGGGCCTTGGAATGGGGCGGTGGCCCTGGGACCCTGAAGTATTCTCCTAAGCTTTTGACATAGCTCCCATGCACAAGTTTCCTTGTGGAGACGAGATTTGTTCTGATGGGTGCATCAGGAAACCCCCTATGCTGGTCTTGGGATCCAGGCTTTTGAGGAGACATGCCTGCAAACCAATGCCTTGGATCCGTTTATGGCCTAGGGTTTTTTCTTGTTACATCTTCCTCTATGGAGACATCAATCTATGATATGAGTGGAAGTAGATGCTCAACTTGTGTCAGACCGCCCTTGTATGTCCCGGGAGACCTACACTATTGGGATGGCCGCGGGGACTTTGGAGGGTTCACCTAATTTGTACGATTTTGGACAATGAAAAGGGCAGAATTCCGATGCATTCGGTAGGCACAGTCCTAATGTCTGGCTCCAGGGGCCCCAGCCTTGAGGTTGTTTGCCCAGGCCTTTGAGGACAGAAGTCTGAAAACACAAACTCAGCTTAGGTTTGGGGACGTAGGTATGGCAGGCCCAATCTACAAACCATGAGAAGAACTCTTCAGGATATGAAGAAAGAGCGAGTCTGAGGCGCTTGCTCAGGCTTTTGTCTCTGGATTTTGTATCAACGATGACCGTGGAATGTGGAGAGGCCTCATGGTCGATGGACGAATCTTCCTCTCTGTGGATTTGGCCCGGTCCCACTTGTTATTCGTCAATCTGTGGGATGGGTGGTCTCCTTTCAGTTTTGTTATATCAGGTGTCCAACCAAAGAGGAATTCCAAGGCAGAGCCCTGGGGAAGAGTGAAGGGACAAACAAAACTATGGTAAAACATTGGGGCCTAGGGGCATGGCAGGCCCATTATGCTGTCTCTTCATCCAGCCACTGAGAAGCCTTACTTGAGGACTGGGCTTAGGCTGAGGGTCACAATGTGTGTTAGTCACCAATGTGGCCCGCGAGCATGGGCGGGGCTTGTTGGGACACACTGGTTTCAACTACACTGAAGTTTGGACGACATGCCAAACACAAGGTCTGTTGCCATGGGGAAGGAGTTCTGATTTCTACATCATTTTCAACCCTGGGCAGTGGTTGGAGATAAGGTCTAGGTTCTGAAGCCTGAAAACCACAGTTGGGAAGAGTCGACGACATAAGGCCTTGGAGGGTCTGATGCGCTCAGTGTGCGGTCAGCTGCCTTGGAGTTGGTCAGGAGGTTCGGGCTCAGGTTGTGTCAGACAGTGAATTAGTGCCCAGGTTAGAGTATATAATTTGGGTATAGTCGAGCGCCGTGTAGGTTGATCCTCATTTGAGGTGCCTGGGCAGCTCATTAGGCGAGATATTATTTCTAGAGGGCTGGCAGAGTGCTGCATTGTGGGTCCGGAATTGCCAAACTTGAGGGATTCTGGGCCAGGAGTGTGCGGACAGACGTCTGAGAACACAAGCTACACTTGGGCTTCAGGCCGAGGGCACGGCAGGTACCCCCTGAACCAATATCTCATGCATCTGAAGTCACGGCGAGGTTCAGACGTTGGCTCAGGTTGGAGTTTCTGTGCATGACGGCCGCTTCATGAAGGGAGCAGAATCTCGAGGCCATTGAGGTTTTCCCACGTTGGGAGTTGTGGGATGCCCCCTTCAAGGATTCCTTCTGCGGGACAATTGAGACCTGTTGGGCAGCTCCAGGACATCCCATATAGAATGACTCCAGAGCACCGTTCGAGGATGGATGCCGGGGAAGCCCGCCTCGCATTCCAATTGTCTCCTAGCAACAAGGCAGTTGAGATCGGGTGGGTCTTCGGGAGTATCCGGGGTGGCTGAGTTGAAATGGACTTTCCTGAGGATGGGGCCTTATATGTGTTTGTGTCCAGGAGGGCCTTGGAATGGGGAGGTGGCCCTGGGACCCTGAAGTATTCTCCTAAGCTTTTGACATAGCTCCCATGCACAAGTTTCCTTGTGGAGACGAGATTTGTTCTGATGGGTGCCTCAGGAAACCCCCTATGCTGGTCTTGGGATCCAGGCTTTTGAGGAGACATGCCTGCAAACCAATGCCTTGGATCCGATTATGGCCTAGGGTTTTTTCTTGTTACATCTTCCTCTATGGAGACATCAATCTATGATATGAGTGGAAGTAGATGCTCAACTTGTGTCAGACCGCCCTTGTATGTCCCGGGAGACCTACACTATTGGGATGGCCGCGGGGACTTTGGAGGGTTCACCTAATTTGTACGATTTTGGACAATGTAAAGGGCAGAATTCCCATGCATTCGGTAGGCACAGTCCTAATGTCTGGCTCCAGGGGCCCCAGCCTTGAGGTTGTTTGCCCAGGCCTTTGAGGACAGAAGTCTGAAAAAACAAACTCAGCTTAGGTTTGGGGACGTAGGTATGGCAGGCCCAATCTACAAACCATGAGAAGAACTCTTCAGGATATGAAGAAAGAGCGAGTCTGAGGCGCTTGCTCAGGCTTTTGTCTCTGGATTTTGTATCAACGATGACCGTGGAATGTGGAGAGGCCTCATGGTCGATGGACGAATCTTCCTCTCTGTGGACTTGGCCCGGTCCCACTTGTTATTCGTCAATCTGTGGGATGGGTGGTCTCCTTTCAGTTTTGTTATATCAGGTGTCCAACCAAAGAGGAATTCCAAGGCAGAGCCCTGGGGAAGAGTGAAGGGACAAACAAAACTATGGTAAAACATTGGGGCCTAGGGGCATGGCAGGCCCAATATGCTGTCTCTTCATCCAGCCATTGAGAAGCCTTACTTGAGGACTGGGCTTAGGCTGAGGGTCACAATGTGTGTTAGTCACCAATGTGGCCCGCGAGCATGGGCGGGGCTTGTTGGGACACACTGGTTTCAACTACACTGAAGTTTGGACGACATGCCAAACACAAGGTCTGTTGCCATGGGGAAGGAGTTCTGATTTCTACATCATTTTCAACCCTGGGCAGTGGTTGGAGATAAGGTCTAGGTTCTGAAGCCTGAAAACCACAGTTGGGAAGAGTCGACGACATAAGGCCTTGGAGGGTCTGATGCGCTCAGTGTGCGGTCAGCTGCCTGGGAGTTGGTCAGGAGGTTCGGGCTCAGGTTGTGTCAGACAGTGAATTAGTGCCCAGGTTAGAGTATATAATTTGGGTATAGTCGAGCGCCGTGTAGGTTGATCCTCATTTGAGGTGCCTGGGCAGCTCATTAGGCGAGATATTATTTCTAGAGGGCTGGCAGAGTGCTGCATTGTGGGTCCGGAATTGCCAAACTTGAGGGATTCTGGGCCAGGAGTGTGCGGACAGACGTCTGAGAACACAAGCTACACTTGGGCTTCAGGCCGAGGGCACGGCAGGTACCCCCTGAACCAATATCTCATGCATCTGAAGTCACGGCGAGGTTCAGACGTTGGCTCAGGTTGGAGTTTCTGTGCATGACGGCCGCTTCATGAAGGGAGCAGAATCTCGAGGCCATTGAGGTTTTCCCACGTTGGGAGTTGTGGGATGCCCCCTTCAAGGATTCCTTCTGCGGGACAATTGAGACCTGTTGGGCAGCTCCAGGACATCCCATATAGAATGACTCCAGAGCACCGTTCGAGGATGGATGCCGGGGAAGCCCGCCTCGCATTCCAATTGTCTCCTAGCAACAAGGCAGTTGAGATCGGGTGGGTCTTCGGGAGTATCCGGGGTGGCTGAGTTGAAATGGACTTTCCTGAGGATGGGGCCTTATATGTGTTTGTGTCCAGGAGGGCCTTGGAATGGGGAGGTGGCCCTGGGACCCTGAAGTATTCTCCTAAGCTTTTGACATAGCTCCCATGCACAAGTTTCCTTGTGGAGACGAGATTTGTTCTGATGGGTGCCTCAGGAAACCCCCTATGCTGGTCTTGGGATCCAGGCTTTTGAGGAGACATGCCTGCAAACCAATGCCTTGGATCCGATTATGGCCTAGGGTTTTTTCTTGTTACATCTTCCTCTATGGAGACATCAATCTATGATATGAGTGGAAGTGGATGCTCAACTTGTGTCAGACCGCCCTTGTATGTCCCGGGAGACCTACACTATTGGGATGGCCGCGGGGACTTTGGAGGGTTCACCTAATTTGTACGATTTTGGACAATGAAAAGGGCAGAATTCCCATGCATTCGGTAGGCACAATCCTAATGTCTGGCTCCAGGGGCCCCAGCCTTGAGGTTGTTTGCCCAGGCCTTTGAGGACAGAAGTCTGATAACACAAACTCAGCTTAGGTTTGGGGACGTAGGTATGGCAGGCCCAATCTACAAACCATGAGAAGAACTCTTAGGATATGCAGAAAGAGCGAGTCTGAGGCGCTTGCTCAGGCTTTTGTCTCTCGATTTTGTATCTACGATGGCCGTGGAATGTTGGGAGGCCTCATGGGCCATGGACGAAACTTCCTCTCTGTGTATTTGGCCCGTTCCCAATTGTTTTTCGTTAATCAGTCGGTTGGGAAGTCGCCTATCAGGTTGGTTAGCTAGGTGTCCCAACCAAAGAGCAATTCCATAGCAGAGACCTGGGGAAGAGTGTAGGGACAACCCAAACTATGGTTAAAAATTGGGGCCTAGGGCCATGGCAAGCCCAATATGCTGTCTCTTCATCCAGCTACTGAGAGGCCTTACTTGAGGACTGGCCTCAGGCTGAGGGTCACAATGTGTGTTTTTGACCAATGTGGCCTGCGAGCATGGGCGGGGCCTCTTGGGCACACTGGTTTCAACTACACTGAACTTTGGAGAACATGTCAATCACAAGGTCTCTTGCCATGGGGAAGGAGTTCTGATTTCTGCATCATTTTCAACCCTGGGCAGTGGTTGGAGATAAGGTCTAGGTTCTGAAGCCTGGAAACCGCAGTTGTGAAGAGATGAGGACTTATGGCCATGGCGAGTCTGAGGTGCACAGTGTGCGGTCATCTGCCTGGGTGTTGGTCAGGAGGTTCGGGCTCAGGTTGTGGGCGACAGTGCATTATTGCCCAGGTTAGACTATATAATTTGGGTACAGTCAAGTGCCGTGTAGGTTGATCCTCATTTGAGGTGCCTGGGCAGCTCATTAGGCGAGATATTTTTTCTAGAGGGCAGGCAGAGTGCTGCATTGTGGGTCCGGAATTGCCAAACTTGAGGGCTTCTGGGCCAGGAGTGTGAGGACAGAAGTCTGAGAACACAAGCTACACTTAGGCTTCAGGCCGAGGGCACGGCAGGTACCCCCTGCAGATCTGAACCAATATCTCATGCATCTGAAGTCACGGCGAGTTTCAGACGTTGGCTCAGGTTGGAGTTTCTGTGCATGACGGACGCTTCATGAAGGGAGCAGAATCTCGAGGCCATTGAGGTTTTCCCACGTTGGGAGTTGTGGGATGCCCCCTTCAAGAATTCCTTCTGCGGGACAATTGAGACCTGTTGAGCAGCTCCAGGACATCCCATATAGAATGACTCCAGAGCACCGTTCGAGGATGGATGCCAGGGAAGCCCGCCTCGCATTCCAATTCACATCTAGCAACAAGGCAGTTGAGATCGGGTGCGTCTTCTGGAGTATCAGGGGTGGCTGAGTTGAAATGGACTTTCCTGAGGATGGGGCCTTATATGTGTTTGTGTCCAGGAGGGCCTTGGAATGGGGCGGTGGCCCTGGGACCCTGAAGTATTCTCCTAAGCTTTTGACATAGCTCCCATGCACAAGTTTCCTTGTGGAGACGAGATTTGTTCTGATGGGTGCATCAGGAAACCCCCTATGCTGTCTTGGGATCCAGGCTTTTGAGGAGACATGCCTGCAAACCAATGCCTTGGATCCGATTATGGCCTAGGGTTTTTTCTTGTTACATCTTCCTCTATGGAGACATCAATCTATGATATGAGTGGAAGTAGATGCTCAACTTGTGTCAGACCGCCCTTGTATGTCCCGGAAGACCTACACTATTGGGATGGCCGCGGGGACTTTGGAGGGTTCACCTAATTTGTACGATTTTGGACAATGAAAAGGGCAGAATTCCCATGCATTCGGTAGGCACAGTCCTAATGTCTGGCTCCAGGCGCCACAGCCTTGAGGTTGTTTGCCCAGGCCTTTGAGGACAGAAGTCTGAAAACACAAACTCAGCTTAGGTTTGGGGACGTAGGTATGGCAGGCCCAATCTACAAACCATGAGAAGAACTCTTCAGGATATGAAGAAAGAGCGAGTCTGAGGCGCTTGCTCAGGCTTTTGTCTCTGGATTTTGTATCAACGATGACCGTGGAATGTGGAGAGGCCTCATGGTCGATGGACGAATCTTCCTCTCTGTGGATTTGGCCCGGTCCCACTTGTTATTCGTCAATCTGTGGGATGGGTGGTCTCCTTTCAGTTTTGTTATATCAGGTGTCCCAACCAAAGAGGAATTCCAAGGCAGAGCCCTGGGGAAGAGTGAAGGGACAAACAAAACTATGGTAAAACATTGGGGCCTAGGGGCATGGCAGGCCCAATATGCTGTCTCTTCATCCAGCCACTGAGAAGCCTTACTTGAGGACTGGGCTTAGGCTGAGGGTCACAATGTGTGTTAGTCACCAATGTGGCCCGCGAGCATGGGCGGGGCTTGTTGGGACACACTGGTTTCAACTACACTGAAGTTTGGACGACATGCCAAACACAAGGTCTGTTGCCATGGGGAAGGAGTTCTGATTTCTACATCATTTTCAACCCTGGGCAGTGGTTGGAGATAAGGTCTAGGTTCTGAAGCCTGAAAACCGCAGTTGGGAAGAGTCGACGACATAAGGCCTTGGAGGGTCTGATGCGCTCAGTGTGCGGTCAGCTGCCTGGGAGTTGGTCAGGAGGTTCGGGCTCAGGTTGTGTCAGACAGTGCATTAGTGCCCAGGTTAGAGTATATAATTTGGGTATCGTCGAGAGCCGTGTAGGTTGATCCTCATTTGAGGTGCCTGGGCAGCTCATTAGGCGAGATATTTTTTCTAGAGGGCTGGCAGAGTGCTGCATTGTGGGTCCGGAATTGCCAAACTTGAGGGATTCTGGGCCAGGAGTGTGCGGACAGACGTCTGAGAACACAAGCTACACTTGGGCTTCAGGCCGAGGGCACGGCAGGTACCCCCTGAACCAATATCTCATGCATCTGAAGTCACGGCGAGGTTCAGACGTTGGCTCAGGTTGGAGTTTCTGTGCATGACGGCCGCTTCATGAAGGGAGCAGAATCTCGAGGCCATTGAGGTTTTCCCACGTTGGGAGTTGTGGGATGCCCCCTTCAAGGATTCCTTCTGCGGGACAATTGAGACCTGTTGGGCAGCTCCAGGACATCCCATATAGAATGACTCCAGAGCACCGTTCGAGGATGGATGCCAGGGAAGCCCGCCTCGCATTCCAATTGTCTCCTAGCAACAAGGCAGTTGAGATCGGGTGCGTCTTCGGGAGTATCCGGGGTGGCTGAGTTGAAATGGACTTTCCTGAGGATGGGGCCTAATATGTGTTTGTGTCCAGGAGGGCTTGGAATGGGGCGGTGGCCCTGGGACCCTGAAGTATTCTCCTAAGCTTTTGACATAGCTCCCATGCACAAGTTTCCTTGTGGAGACGAGATTTGTTCTGATGGGTGCCTCAGGAAACCCCCTATGCTGGTCTTGGGATCCAGGCTTTTGAGGAGACATGCCTGCAAACCAATGCCTTGGATCCGATTATGGCCTAGGGTTTTTTCTTGTTACATCTTCCTCTATGGAGACATCAATCTATGATATGAGTGGAAGTAGATGCTCAACTTGTGTCAGACCGCCCTTGTATGTCCCGGGAGACCTACACTATTGGGATGGCCGCGGGGACTTTGGAGGGTTCACCTAATTTGTACGATTTTGGACAATGAAAAGGGCAGAATTCCCATGCATTCGGTAGGCACAGTCCTAATGTCTGGCTCCAGGGGCCCCAGCCTTGAGGTTGTTTGCCCAGGCCTTTGAGGACAGAAGTCTGATAACACAAACTCAGCTTAGGTTTGGGGACGTAGGTATGGCAGGCCCAATCTGCAAACCATGAGAAGAACTCTTAGGATATGCAGAAAGAGCGAGTCTGAGGCGCTTGCTCAGGCTTTTGTCTCTCGATTTTGTATCTACGATGGCCGTGGAATGTTGGGAGGCCTCATGGGCCATGGACGAAACTTCCTCTCTGTGTATTTGGCCCGTTCCCAATTGTTTTTCGTCAATCAGTCGGTTGGGAAGTCGCCTTTTAGGTTGGTTAGCTAGGTGTCCCAACCAAAGTGCAATTCCATAGCAGAGACCTGGGGAAGAGTGTAGGGACAACCCAAACTATGGTTAAAAATTGGGGCCTAGGGCCATGGCAAGCCCAATATGCTGTCTCTTCATCCAGCTACTGAGAGGCCTTACTTAAGGACTGGCCTCAGGCTGAGGGTCACAATGTGTGTTTTTGACCAATGTGGCCTGCGAGCATGGGCGGGGCCTCTTGGGCCACACTGGTTTCAACTACACTGAACTTTGGAGAACATGTCAATCACAAGGTCTCTTGCCATGGGGAAGGAGTTCTGATTTCTGCATCATTTTCAACCCTGGGCAGTGGTTGGAGATAAGGTCTAGGTTCAGAAGCCTGGAAACCGCAGTTGTGAAGAGATGAGGACTTATGGCCATGGCGAGTCTGAGGTGCACAGTGTGCGGTCAGCTGCCTGGGTGTTGGTCAGGAGGTTCGGGCTCAGGTTGTGGGCGACAGTGCATTAGTGCCCAGGTTAGACTATATAATTTGGGTACAGTCGAGTGCCGTGTAGGTTGATCCTCATTTGAGGTGCCTGGGCAGCTCATTAGGCGAGATATTTTTTCTAGAGGGCAGGCAGAGTGCTGCATTGTGGGTCCGGAATTGCCAAACTTGAGGGATTCTGGGCCAGGAGTGTGAGGACAGAAGTCTGAGAACACAAGCTACACTTGGGCTTCAGGCTGAGGGCACGGCAGGTACCCCCTGCAGATCTGAACCAAGATCTCATGCATCTGAAGTCACGGCGAGGTTCAGACGTTGGCTCAGGTTGGAGTTTCCGTGCATGACGGCCCCTTTATGAACGGATCGGAATCTCAAGGCCATGCAGGTTTTCCCACATTGGGAGTTGTGGGATGCCCCCTTCAAGTATTCCTTTTGCGGGACAATTGAGACCTGTTGGGCAGCTCCAGGACATCCCATATGGAATGACTCCAGAGCACCGTTCGAGGATGGATGCCAAGGATCCCGCCTCGCATTCCAATTGACATCTAGCAACAAGTCAGTTGAGATCTGATGGCTCCGCCCGAGCAACCGGGGTGGATGAGTTGAAATGGACTTTCCTGAGGATGGGGAATAATGTGCGTTTGTGTCCCTGAGTGCCTTGCCATGGGTCCGTGGCACCGGGACCCTGAATTATTCTCCTAAGATTTTGACATAGCTCCCATGCACAAGTTTCCTTTTGGAAACGAGATTTGTTCTGATGGGTGCCTCAGGAAAGCCCCTATGCTGGAATTGGGATCCAGGCTTTTAGGAGACATGCCTGTAAACCAAAGAAATGGATCCGATTGTGACCAAGGTTCCTTTCTGGTTCCATCTTCTTCATTGGGGACATCCATCTATGGTATGAGTGGATGTAGATGCTCAGGTGTTGTCTGACCGCCCTTCTGTCCTGTGAGACCTACTGTATTGGGATGGCCTCGGGAAAATTGGAGGGTTCTTCTAATTTGTACGAATTTGGACAATGGAATGGGCAGAATTTCCATGCATGGTGTAGGCACAGTCCTAATGTGTGGCTCCATGGGCCCCAGCCTTGATCGTGTGTGGCCCAGGACTTTGAGGACAGAAGTCTGAAAACACAATCTCAGCTTAGGTTTGGGGATGTAGGTATGGCAGGCTTAATCTACAAACCATGGGAAGAACTCTTCAGGATATGAAGAAAGAGCGAGTCTGAGGCGCTTGCTCAGGCTTTGTTCTCTGGATTTTGTATCAAAGATTGCCGTGGAATGTGGGGAGGCCTCATGGGCCATGGACGAATATTCCTCTCTGTGGATTTGGCCCGGTCCCAATTTTTTTTCGTCAATCTGTGGGATGGGATTTCTCCTTTCAGGTTTGTTACCTCAGGTGTCCCAACCAAAGAGGAATTCCAAAGCAGAGCTCTGGGGAAGAGTGAAGGGACAACACAAACTATTTTTAAAATTGGGGCCTTAGGGGCATGGCAGACCCAATATGGTATCTCTACATCCAGCTACTGAGAGGCCCTACTTGAGGACTGGGCTCAGGCTGAGGGTCACAATGTGTGTTTGTGACAAATGTGGCCTGCCAGCAGGGGCGGGGCCTCATGGGCCACACTGGTTTCAACTACACTGAACTTTGGACCTCATGCCAATCACAAGGTCTCTTGCCATGGGGAAGGAGTTCTGATTTCTGTACCATTTTTAACCCTGGGCAGTGGTTGGAGATATCGTTAAGTTCTGAAGCCTGAAAACCGCAGTTGTGAAGAGATGACGACCTAAGGCCATGGCGGGTTTGATGTGCTCATTGGGCGGTTAGCTGCCTGGGTGTTGGTCAGGAGGTTCTGGCTCAGGTTGTGTCAGACAGTGCATTAGTGCCCAGGTTAGACTATATAATTTGGGTACAGTGATTGCCGTGTAGGTTGATCCTCATTTGTGGTGCCTGGGAAGCTCATTAGGCAAGATATTTTTTCTAGTGTGCCGGCAGAGTGCTGCATTTTGTGTCCGGAATTGACAAACTTGTGGGCTTCTGGGCCAGGAGTGTGAGGACAGAAGTCTGAGAACAAAAGCTAGATTTGGGCTTCAGGCCGAGGGCACGACAGGTACCCCCTTAACCAATATCTCATGCATCTGAAGTCAGGGCAGGATAAGATGTTGGCACAGGTTGGAGTTTCTGTGCATGACTGCCCCTTCATGAACGGAGCGGAATCTCAAGACCATGGAGGTTTTCCCACGTTGGGAGTTGTGGGATGCCCCCTTCGAGGATTCCTTCTGCAAGACAATTGAGACCTGTTGGTCAGCTCCAGGACATCCCATATGGAATGACTCCAGAGCACTGTTGGAGGATGGATGCCAGGGAAGCCCGCCTCACATTCCAATTGTCTCCTAGCAACAAGACTGTTGAGATCTGATGGCTCTGCAGGAGCAACCGGGGTGGCTGAGTTGAAATGGACTTTCCCGAGGATGGGGCCTAATGTGTGTTTGTGTCCATGAGGGCCTTGGAATGAGGCGGTGGCACCGGGAACCTGAAGTATTCTCCTAAGCTTTTGACCTATCACCCATGCACAAGTTTCCTTGTGGAGACGAGATTTGTTCTGATGTGTGCCTCAAGAAACCCCATATGCTGCTATTGGATTCCAGACTTTTGAGGAGACATGCCTGTAAACCAAGCAATGGATCCGATTATGGCCTAGGGTCCAGTCTTGTTCCATCTTCTTCTCTGCTGACATCCATCTATGGTATGAGAGGAGGTAGATGCTCAGCTGGTGTCAGACCGCCCTTGTTTGACACGGGATATCTCCACTATTGGGATGGCCTCAGGGACTTTGGAGGGTTCTTCTAATTTGTACGATTTTGGACAATGAAAAGGGCAGAATTCCCATGCATTGGGTAGGCACAGTCCTAATGTGTGGCTCCAGGGACCCTAACCTGGACAGTGTGTGGCCTAAGACTTTGAGATAGAAGTCTGAAAACACAAACTCAGCTTAGGTTTGGGGACGTAGGTATGGCAGGCCCAATCTAGAAACCATGAGAAGAACTCTTCAGGATATGAAGAAAGAGCGAGTCTGAGGCGCTTGCTCAGGCTTTTGTCTCTGGATTTTGTATCAACGATAGCCGTGGAATGTGGGGAGGCCTCATGGGCCATGGACGAAACTTCCTCTCTGTGGATATGGCCCGGAACCAATTGTTTTTCGTCAATCTGTGGGATGCGAGGTCTCCTTTCAGGTTTGTTAACTCAGGTGTCCCAACCAAAGAGGAATTCCAAAGCAGAGCCCTGGGGAAGAGTGAAGGAACAACCCAAACTATGGTTAAAATTTGGTGCCTTTGGGCATGGCAGGTCCAATATGCTGTATCTTCATCCAGCCACTAGGAGGCCTTACTTGAGGACTGGGCTCAGGCTGAGGGTCACAATGTGTGTTTGTGACAAATGTGGCCTGCGAGCAGGGGCGGGGCCTCATGGGCAACACTGGTTTCAACTACACTGAACTTTGGAGAACATGTCAATCACAAGGTCTCTTGCCATGGGGAAGGAGTTCTGATTTCTGTACCATTTTTAACCCTGGGCAGTGGTTGGAGATAAGGTCTAGGTTCTGAAGCCTGAAAACGGCAGTTGTGAAGAGATGACCACCTAAGGCCATGGCGGGTCTGATGTGCTCAGTGTGCGGTCAGCTTCCTGGGTGTTGGTCAGGAGGTTCGGGCTCAGGTTGTGTCAGACAGTGCATTAGTGCCCAGGTTAGACTATATAATTTGGGTACAGTCGAGTGCCGTGTAAGTTGATCCTCATTTGAGGTGCCAGGACAGCTCATTAGACAATATATTTTTTCTATTTTTTCTAGAGGGCAGGCAGAGTGCTGCATTGTGGGTTCGGAATTGCCAAACGTGAGGTCTTCTGGGCCAGGAGTGTGAGGAGAGAAGTCTGAGAACACAAACTAGACTTGGTCTTTAGGCCGAGCGCATGGAGGGTGTAAAGGGCAGAATTCCCATTCATTTTGTAGGCACACCCTAATGTGTGGCTTCAGGGTCCCCAGCCTGGAGGGTGTGTGGCCCAGGACTTTGAGTACAGAAGTCTGAAAACATAAACTCAGCTTAGGTTAGGGACGTAGGTATGGCAGGCACAATCTAAAAAGTATGAAAAGAACTCTTCAGGATATGAAGAAAGAAGGATTCTGAGGTGCTTGATCAGGCTTTTGTCTCTGGATTTTGTATCAACGATGGCCGTGGAATGTGGGGAGGCCTCATGTGCCACGGACGAATCTCCCTCTCTGTGGATTTTGCTCGGTCCCAATGGTTTTTGGTCAATCTGTGGGATGGTAGGTCTCCTCTCAGGTTTGTTACCTCAGGTGTCCAAACCAAAGAGTAATTCCAAAGCAGAGCCCTGGGGAAGAGTGAAGGCACAACCTAAACTTTGGATATAAATTGGGGCCTAGAGGCATGGCAGGCCCAATATGCTGTATCTTCATCCAGCCACTGAGAGGCCTGACTTGAGGACTGGGCTCAGGCTGAGGGTCACAATGTGTGTTGGTGACCAATGTGGCCCGTGAGCATGGGCGGGGCCTCATGGGCCACACTGGGTTAAACTACACTGAACATTGGACAACATGTCAATCACAAGATCTCTTGCCATGGTGAAGGAGATCTGATTTCTGCATCATTTTCAACCCTGGGCAGTGGTTGGAGATAAGGTCTAGGTTCTGAACTCTGAAAACCGCAGTTGGGAAGAGATGACGACCTAAGGCCATGGCGGTTCTGATGCGCTCAGTGTGCAGTCAACAGCCTGGGTTTGGTCAGGAGGATCGGGCTCAGGTTGTTTCAGACTGTTCATTAGTGCCCAGGTTTGACTATATAATTTGGATACAGTCAAGTGCCGAGTAGGTTGATCCTCATTTGAGGTGCCTGGGCAGCTCATTAGGCAAAATATTTTTTCTAGAGGGAAGGCAGAGTGCTGCATTCTTGGTAATGAATTGCCGAACTTGAGGGCTTCTCGACCAGGAGTGTGAGGACACAAGTCTGAGTACACAAGCTAGACTTGGGCTTCAGGCCGAGGGCACAGCAGGTACCCCCTGCAGATCTGAACCAGTATCTCATGCATCGGAGGTCACGGTGAGGATCAGACGTTGGCTCAGGTTGGAGTTTTTGTGCATGACTGCCCCTTCATGAACGGAGCGGAATCTCAAGGCCATGGAGGTTTTCCCAGGTTGGGAGTTGTGGGATGCCCCCTTCAAGGACTCCTTCTGCGGGACAATTGAGAACTGTTGGGCAGCGCCAGGACTTCCCATATGGAATTACTCCAGAGCAGCGTTCGAGGATGAATGCCAGGGAAGCCCACCTCACAACCCTATTGTCTCCTAGCCACAAGAGAGTTGAGATCTGATGGCTCTGCGGGAGTAACCGGGGTGGCTGAGTTGAAATGGCCTTTCCTGAGGATGGGGCCTAATGTGTGTTTGTGTCCATGATGGCCTTGGAATGGGGTGGTGGCACCGGGACCCTGAAGTATTCTCCTAAGCTTTTGACATAGCTCCCATGCACAAGTTTCCTTGTGGAGACGAGATTTGTTCTGATGGGTTCCTCAGAAAACTCCCTATGCTTGTATTGGAATCCAGGCTTTTAGGGGACATGCCTTTAAACCAAAGCAATGGATTCAATTATGGCCTAGGGTCCTGTCTGGTTTCATCTTCTTCTCTGGGGACATCCCTCTATGGTATGAGTGGAGGTAAATGCTCAGCTGTTGTCAGACCACCCTTGTTTGTCCCGGGATACCTCCACTATTTGGATGGCCTCGGGGACTTTGGAGGGTTCTCCTAATTTGTACGATTTTGGACAATGGAATGGGCAGAATTCCCATGCATGGGGTTCACACAGTCCTAATGTATGGCTCCAGGGGCCCCAGTCTGGAGGGTGTGTGGCCCAGGACTTTGAGGACAGAAGTCTGAAAACACAAACTCCATTAGGTTTGGGGACGTAGGTATGGCAGGTCCAATCTACAAACCATGAGAAGATCTCTTCAGGATATGAAGAAAGTGCGAGTCTGAGGCGCTTGCTCAGGCTTTTGTCTCTGGATTTTGTATCAGCGATGGCCGTGGAATGTCGGGGAGGCCTCATGGGCCATGGACGGATCTTCCTCTCTTATGATTTGGCCCGATTCCCAATTGCTTTTCGTCATCTGTGGGATGGGAGGACTCATTTCAGTTTTGTTACCTCAGGTGTCCCACCAAAAGAGGAATTCCAAAGCCAAGCAGTGGGGAAGACTGAAGAGACAACCCGAACTATGGTTAAAATTTGGGGCCTAGGGGCATAGCAAGCCCAATATGCTATCTCCACATCCAGCCACTGAGTGGCCTTACTTGAGGACTGGGCTCAGCCTGAGGGTCACAATGTGTGTTTGGGACCAATGTGGCCCGCGAGCATGGGCGGGGCCTCATGGGCCACACTGGTTTCAACTACACTGAACGTTGAACAACAGGCCAAGCACAAGGTTTCTTGCCATGGGGAAGGAGTTCAGATTTCTGCATCACCTTCAACCCTACGCAGTGATTGGAGATAAGGTCTAGGTTCTGAAACCTGAAAACCGAGGTTGGGAAGAGATGACGACCTAAGGCCATGGAGGCTCGATGTGCTCAGTGTGCGGCCAGCTGTCTGGGAGGGGCCAGGGGAACAAGGCTCAGGCTGTGTCAGAAAGGGCATTAGTGCCCTGGTCAGCCTATGTATTTGGGGTACAGCCAAGGTCGGTGCAGGTTGATCCTCATTTGGGGTTATTGGGTAGCCCCAGAGGACAATGTTTTTCTTCTGTAGGGCAGGCAGAGTGCTGCATTGTAGTTCTGGATTGCCAAACTGGAGGGCTTGTGGGCCAGTAGTCTGACGACAAAAGTCTGAGAACACAAGTACCCGTCATCGGGTACTCCCCTTCACCGAGGAGCCCCTGTCTTAGGTTGCTATGGTGAGGGATCAGTCTTACCCGTTTTGGCTACCGACCCAGCATACAGAGCCATATTCAGGGGGAGGCACTAGCTTCCAGAGCCATCATGGTCATGTCTGCCATGTTAATCAGCAGCTACAGCTTTAAGAACATTTGAGTCACACTCATTAGGCTTGTTCGTTTGTCTAGCCTGAGGAGGAGTACTATAAAGTTCTTATTACTAATACCAGGGTCAAAAGGCATCTTGGTGATAACTAAGGCCGTTCTTTGAGTTTGCCATGAGTGGCCCGTTTTTGATTCCGCACAATAGCTCGCATTTTATATAATTCTATAAGCATGAATTTCACCATACAGGGAAAGAGGCACATGAACAAAAGCATAAGTATTAACATTCCTATAATAGAGCCTATAGCATACCAAGTACGTGATAGCGAAGGAATATGAGAAAATAGCGAATTTACAAAATTGTCAGCAAGCTGAGCCACGGGCAGCTTGGCATGAGGAGGATTGCCAACACGTGTTGCATTAAAATAATCGTCAGTAGCAAACATGAGTTCGGGTGAGAAGAATGCACTTTAAATGCTGAGCCATTTGAAGAAGGGTCTGAAGCTGGGCAGTCTCTTGTCTCGGCCACAGTTGAACCGGCTCCGCCTTCGTGGGAACAGGCTGCAGGACAGTCATCGTCGCTATCATCACCATCACCAGCATCCTCCACAGGCTCCGTGGCCACCAGCCTGGTGAGGCGTTCCGGCACCCAGAGTGGGGTGGGCGCATCCTGCGGGAAAACACAAAGGGAACCTCGGTGCTGCCTAAGCACCGGGTTGGGCCCTTCCATAAGCCAGTAAAGACATCTTTCCATTTCAGCATAGATTGCTGTGTTTTCTGTTGGCCCCAATGGCGCTCCGCGGCTGAAACGCCATCCTTGTCAAGCGTAAGAAAATTTAAAATAAAAGTGGTCAAGTTGGTAAGGTCTGTAGGCGTGTGATGCTCCTCTCCAATTCCCCCTTTTTGTATTTTTTGCAAGGTAGTTTTAAAGGTCAGGTGAGTGCGCTCTGTATCTGCAGGGTGTAGTGGAATGGAAAAGAAACAGTCTTTGATGTCAATTACAATAGAGGGCCAGTTTTTTGGTAGCGCCGTCACGACTGGGAGCCCTAACTGAATGGGTCCCATGACCTGCATTTGATCATTAATCTGTCGTAGGTCATGTAGCAATCGCCAGTTGCCTGATTTCTTTCTTATTACAAATATGGGAGTATTCCATGGAGACGTGGATTTTTGAATATGTCCTGCCCTGAGTTGTTCTTGGACTAGCTGTTTTGCCGCCTGTAATTTATCTTTTGTTAAAGGCCACTGAGGCACCCAGCGCGGCTCCGGTGTTTTCCAAGTTCTCGCACAGCCTGACTGATATGGCGGGGGCCACTCATGGGGTGGCGCTGTGGGGTTAGAATGCAGAAGCGGCGTAATCCCCTCTGAGCTTTCGCTTTTGGAGTCAGAGTTTCGGGAGGAGCCCTTATGGGATTTTTCTTTCACTTGCTCAAAAACTTTTCCTCCCTGTAGTACTGCTCGCTGCAGGGGCTCTCGGGGGTATTGCAAACATACTTTCACAAGGGCCCACACAGCAAGAGTGCCGGCAGCAACAGTGGGGCTTTGTCTTAAATCCTCTCCCAGATGTTCCCACTGAGGCACATTCAGAAGTCCCTCCTCTATGAACCAAGGGGCAAATTCTCCTACCTCCTTTAAAAAGGCACGAGCAGTTTTTGATTTTAAAGGCGTGCCATTTGCTTTGAGGATGTCCTTTAATGGACCTTCCATCCTGTACCTAGCAAGTTCGTTTCCCATTCTGGAAATCCTTTGCTATTCCGGTCTCTGTGAACTTTTAAAACTACAGCTATACTCGTCCCAGAGACCTTTCCTGTCCGTATACAGAGATGGTGGCCAACTCCCCTTTCGTTGCTCTTACCCCAATCCTCATTCCACGCTCGGCGTCGGTTCCCGGGTTTCGGCACCAGATGTCGCTCTCGGCCCGCAAGAACGACCCGCAGACGAGGTGAGTGGCAAACCTCTTTATTGTCAATCTTCAGCCTCGGGAACCCGTACACCGATTATAGCCCCAAGTTATAGAACACAGTGGATAGAAAGCAACCAAACACCACATAACACAACTACTATAACATCCAATCAGAAGGGATACAGATGACTTCAATCCAGATCATGCGGGGAGCTCGTGCCTACTGACGTGAGCCCCCGAAACTTATTGTTCACTCTGTTTTTGTGCCGTTCCCATGGTCCCTGGTTAATCTTATACTAGTCCCGATACTTCAGTACAGGTTGTGCGTTGCCTGGAGCGCTCACACATAAACATTCACCTGCCCTTCTCCTCAAGCCTCGCCTAGTACGTGACTCCCAGCTTCTGCTGCATGGCTCTCCACAGTGGGCCATTATTCTGACGACAAAATTCTGAGAACAAAAGCTAGGCTTAGGTTTCTGGGTGAGGCCATGGCAGGCACAATCTACAGACATGAATCGAGATCTCGTGCATCTGAAGTCAGGGCGAGGATCAGACGATCGCTCAGGTTGGAGTTTCTGTCCCTGATGGCCCCTTCATGAATGGGGGGGCATCACGAGGCCATGGGTGGTTTCCCACGATGGGAGTTGTGAGAAGCTCCAAACTGCAGAGAGTCTTCTGCAGGACAATTGAGACCTGTTGTTTGGCTCCAGGCCAATGATTCTGAGCAGGGTTCTAAGGATGGAAGGCTGGGTAGCCCACCTCGCATTCCAATTGTCTCCTAGCAACAAGACAGGTTAGATCACCTGGATCTGTGGGGAGCAACCGAGGACGCTGAGTTGAAATGGACACCCCAGGGGATGGGTCCTAATGTGGTTTTGTGTCTATGGAGACCTTGGAATGAAGTGGTGGCACTGGGGCCCTAAAGGGTTCTCCTAAACAGAGGCTTTGACTCAGCTCCAACGTGCAAGTTTCCCATGTGTAGATGAGATGTTTTCTGATGGGTGAGTCAAGAAATAGCTAGATGCTGCTTTTGAAATCCAGGCCTCTGAGGAGAGATGCCTGGAAACCAAAGCAATGGATCTGATTAGTGCCTAGGGGCCTGTTCTTTCCTTTTTACCTCTGGGGACATCTGTCTATGGGTCTGAGTGCAGGTAGGTGCCCAGTTGGGGTCAGATTGCCCCTGTTTTTCCTGGGAAGCCACCACTATTGAGATGGATCAGGGACTTTGGAGGTTTATCCTATTAGAAGGGTTGTGGCCATTGGAATGGTCACACACAATTCCCTTGGAGAGGGCAAGTACAGTCCTCAGGTGTGGCTCCAGGGGCCTGAGCCTGTAGGTTGTGTAGGCCAGGGCTGTTTGGACAGTTGTCTGAAAACACAAACTCGGCTTCTGTTTCGGGTCATAGGTATGGCAGGACTGATCTACAGACCATGAGGAGAAGTCTTCGGGATTTGAAAGAATGGCGAGTGTGAGGCTCCTGCTCAAGTTTTTGTCTCTGGATATCGTGTCACTCATGGTCGTGGAATTTCTGGGTGACTTCATGGGAAATGGACGAGTCTTACTCTCTGGTGGTTTGGGCCCGTCCAAAGAGTTTGGGATCATTCTGTGGGCTGGAGGAAGTCCGTTTTTTCTTTTGTTGTTGTTGTTTTCTTTTATAACCTCAGGTGTCCCACCAAATGAGGGATTCCAGAGTAGAGCCCTGAGGAGGGGTGACTGGACCATCAGAAATCTGGTTAAAAATTGGGGCCTAGGGTCATGTCAATCCCATTATGACATCTAATAATCCACCCACTGAGAGGACTTACAAGAGGACAGGACTCATGCTGAGGGTCACAATGCGTGTGTAGGCCCTCGTCGCACTCAAGAATGGCGGGGCCTCAGGGTGAATGCTGGTTTCTCCTACACTGAACGTTGGACAACGTGCCAACCACAAATGTTCGTGCCATGGGTAAGGAGGAGTCCTGATTTCTGCATCACACTCACCCCTGGGCAGTGATTGGAGATAAGGTCTCGGTTCTGAAGCCTGAAAACTGAGGTAGGGAAGAGATGATGACCTAAGGCCATGGCGGGATTTATGTGCTCATTGTGCGGTCAGCTTTCTGGGTTTTGGTCAGGAGCTCCGCGCTCAGGTTGTGTTCGACAGTGCATTAGTGCCCAGGTTAGACTATATAATTTGTGTAAAGTCGAGTGCTGTGTAGGATTATCCTCATTTAAGGTGCCTGGGCAGCTCATGAGGCAATAATTTTTTTTCTAGAGAGCAGGCAGAGTGCAGCATTGTGGGTCCGGAATTGCCAGACGTGAAGGCTTCGGGGCCAGGAGTGTGAGGACGGACGTCTGAGAAGACAAGCTAGACTTGGGTTTCAGGGCGAGGGCACAGCAGGTACCCCCTGCAGATCTGAACCAATATCTCATGCATCTGAAGTCAGGGCGAGGATCAGACGTTGGCTCAGGTTGGAGTTTCTGTGCATGACGGCCGCTTCATGAAGGGAGCGGAATCTCGAGGCCATTGAGGTTTTCCCATTTTGGGAGTTGTGGGATGCCCCCTTCAAGGATTCCTTCTGCGGGACAATTGAGACTTGTTGGACAGCTCCAGGACATCCCATATGGAATGACTCCAGAGCATCGTTCGTGGATGGATGCCTGGGAAGCCCGCCTCGCATTCCAATTGTCTCCTAGCAAGAAGACAGTTTAGATCTGATGGCTCTGCCGGAGTAACCGTGGTGGCTGAGTTGAAATGAACTTTCCTGACGATGGGCCCTAATGTGTTTTTGTGTCCATGAGGGCCGTGGAATTGGGCGGTGGCACCGGGATCCTGAAGTACTCTCCTAAGCTTTGGACATTGCTCCCATGCACAGGTTTCGTTGTGGAGACGAGATGAGTTCTGATGGGTGCCTCAGGAAAACCCGTTAAAAACTGGGGCCTAGTGGCATGGCAAGCCCAATATGCTATCTCTTCATCCAGCCACTGAGTGGCCTTACTTGAGGCCTAGGCTCAGCCCGAGGGTCACAATGTGTGTTTGTGACCAATGTGGCCTGCGAGCATGGGCGGGGCCTCATGGGCCAGACTGGTTTCAACTACATTGATCTTTGGACAACATGCCAACCACAAGGTTTCTTGCCATGGGGAAGGAGTTCTGATTTCTGCATCAGCTTCAACCCTGGGCAGTGATTGGAGAATAGGTCTAGGTTCTGAAAACTGAAAACCGAGGTTGGGAAGAGATGACGACCTAAGGCCACGGCGGCTCGATGTGCTCAGTGTACGGCCAGCTGTCTGGGAGGGGCCAGGGTGTCCAGGCTCGGGCTGTGTCAGAAAGGGCATTAGTGCCCTCGTCAGCCTATGTATTTGGGGTACAGCCAAGGTCGGTGCAGTTTGATCCTCATTTGGGGTTACTGGATAGCCCCAGAGGACAATGTTTTTCTTCTGGGTGGCAGGCAGAGTGCTGCATTGTAGTTCTGGATTGCCAAACTGGATGGCTTGTGGGCCAGTAATCTGACGACAAAAGTCTGAGAACACAAGCTAGGCTTAGGTTTCTGGGTGAGGCCATGGCAGGCACAATCTACAGACCTGAATCGAGATCTCGTGCATCTGAAGTCAGGGCGAGGATCAGAGGATCGCTCAGGTTGGAGTTTCTGTCCCTGATAGCCCCTTCATGAATGGGGGGGCATCACGAGGCCATGGGGGTTTTCCTACGATGGGAGTTGTGAGAAGCTCCAAACTGCAGAGAGTCTTCTGCAGGACAATTGAGACCTGTTGTTTGGCTCCAGGCCAATGATTCTGAGCAGGGTTCTAAGGATAGATGGCTGGGTACACCACCTCGCATTCCAATTGTCTCCTAGCAACAATACAGGTTAGATCTCCTGGATCTGTGGGGAGCAACCGAGGACGCTGATTTGAAATGGACCCCCCTGGGGATGGGTCCTAATGTGCTTTTGTGTCTATGGAGACCTTGGAATGAAGCGATGGCACTGGGGCCCTAAAGGGTTCTCCTAAACAGAGACTTTGACATAGCTCCATCGTGCTATTTTCCCATGTGTAGATGAGATGATTTCTGACGGGTGAGTCAAGAAACATCTAGATGCTGCTTTTCAAATCCAGGCCTCTGTGGAGAGATGACTGGAAAACAAAGCAATGGATCTGATTAGTGCCTAGGGGCCTGTTCATACCTTTTTCCCTCTGGGGATATCTGTCTATGGGTCTGAGTGCAGGTAGGTGCTCAGTTGGGCTCAGATTACCCCTGTTTTTCCTGGGAAGCCACCACTATTGAGATGGATCAGGGACTTTGGAGGTTTATCCTATTAGAAGGGTTGTGGCCATTGGAATGGGCACACGCAATTCCCTTGGAGAGGGCAAGTACAGTCCTCAGGTTTGGCTCCAGGGGCCTGATCCGGTAGGTTGTGTAGGCCAGGGCTGTTTGGACAGTTGTCTGAAAACACAAACTCGACTTGTGTTTCGGGTCATAAATATGGCAGGACTGATCTACAGACCATGAGGAGAACACTTCGGGATTTGAAAGAAGGGCGAGTGTCAGGCTCCTGCTCAAGTTTTTGTCTCTGGATATCGTGTCACTCATGGTCGTGGAATTTCTGGGTGACTTCATGGGAAATGGACGAGTCTTACTCTCTGGTGGTTTGGCCCCGTCCAAAGAGTTTGGGGTCCTTCTGTGGGCTGGAAGAAGTCCGTTTTTTTTTTGTTGTTGTTTTTGATTTCTTTATTAACCTCAGGTGTCCCAACAAATGAGGGATTCCAGAGTAGAGCCCTGGGGAGTGGCTACGGGACTATCAGAAATCTGGTTAAAAATTGTGGCCTAGGGTCATGTCAAGCCCATTATGACATTTAATGGCCCAGCCACTGAGAGGACTTACTAGAGGACAGGACTCATGCTGAGGGTCACAATGCGTGTGTACGCCCTCGTCGCACTCAAGAATATGCGGGGCCTCAGGGTGAATGCTGGTTTCTCGTACACTGAACGTTGGACAACGTGCCAACTAAAAGGGTTCTTGCCAAGGGTAAGGAGGAGTTCTGATCTGCATCACACTCACCCCTGGGCAGTGATTGGAGATAAGGTCTCGGTTCTGAAGCCTGAAAACTGAGGTAGGGAAGAGATGGTGACCTAAGGCCATGGCGGGTTTTATGTGCTCAGTGTGCAGTCACCTTTCTGGGTGTTGGTCACGAGGTCCGGGCTCAGGTTGTGTTCGACAGTGCATTAGTGCCCAGGTTACACTATATAATTTGGGTAAAGTCGAGTGCTGTGTAGGTTTACCCTCTTTAAGGTGCCTGGGCAGCTCATGAGGCAATAATTTTTTTTCTAGAGGGCAGGCAGAGTGCTGCATTGTGGGTCCGGAATGGCCAAACTTGAGGGCTTCGGGGCCAGGAGTGTGAGGACGGAAGTCTGAGACGACAAGCTAGACTTGGGTTTCAGGGCGAGGGCATGGCAGGTACCCCCTGCAGATCTGAACCAATATCTCATGCATCTGAAGTCAGGGCTAGGATCAGACGTTGGCTCAGGTTGGAGTTTCTGTGCATGACGGCCGCTTCATGAAGGGAGCGGAATCTCGGGGCCATTGAGGTTTTCCCACGTTGGGAGTTGTGGGATGCCCCCTTCAAGGATTCCTTCTGCGGGACAATGGAGACCTGTTGGACAGCTCCAGGACATCCCATATGGAATGACTCCAGAGCACCGTTCGCAGATGGATGCCTGGGAAGCCCGCCTCGCATTCCATTTGTCTCCTAGCAACAAGACAGTTTAGATCTGATGGCTCTGCCGGAGCAACCGGGGTGGCTGAGTTGAAATGGACTTTCCAGAATCGGTCCTAATGTGTTTTTGTGTCCATGAAGGCCTTGGAATGGGGCGGAGGCACTGTGAACCTGAAGTACTCTCCTAAGCTTTGGACATGGCTCCCATGCACAGGTTTCCTTGTGGAGACGAGATGAGTTCTGATAGGTGCCTCAGGAAAAACCCTATGCTCGTATTGCAATCAGGCTTTTGAGGACACATGCCTGTAACCCAAAGCAATGGATCCTATTATGGCCTCGGGTCCTGTCTGGTTCAATCTTCTTCTCTGGGGACATCCATCTATGGTATTAGTGGAGGTCGATTATCAGCTGGTGTCAGACAGCCCTTGTTTGTTCCGGGCGACCTACCCTATTGGGATGGCCTCAGGGACTTTGGAGGTTTCTCCTAATTTGTACGATTTTGGACCATGGAATGGGCCGTATTCCCATGGATTGGTAAGCACAGTCCTAATGTGTGGCTCCAGGGGCCCGGCCTGGAGGGTGTGTGGCCCAAGACTTTGAGGACTGAAGTCTGAAAACACAAACTCAGCTTAGGTTTGGGGACATAGGTATGGCAGGCCCGATCTACAAACCATGAGAAGAACTCTTCAGGATATGAAGAAAGTGCGAGTCTGAGGCGCTTGCTCAGGCTTTTGTCTCTGGATTTTGTTTCAGCGATGGCCGTGGAATGTCGGGGAGGCCTCATGGGCCATGGACGAATCTTCCTCTCTGAGTCTTTGGCCCGATTCCCAATTGCTTTTCGTCAGTCTGTGGGATGGGAGGACTCATTTCAGTTTTGTTACCTCAGGTGTCCCACCAAAAGAAAATTCCAAAGCCAAGCCGTGGGGAAGACTGAAGGAACAAAGCGAACTATGGTTAAAAACTGGGGCCTAGTGGCATGGCAAGCCCAATATGCTATCTCTTCATCCAGCCACTGAGTGGCCTTACTTGAGGTCTGGGCTCAGCGTGAGGGTCACAATGTGTGTTTGTGACCAATGTGTCCCGCGAGCATGGGCGGGTCCTCATGGGCCACACTGGTTTCAACTACATTGATCGTTGGACAACATGCCAACCACAAGGTTTCTTGCCATGGGGAAGGAGTTCTGATTTCTGCATCAGCTTCAACCCTGGGCAGTGATTGGAGAATAGGTCTAGGTTCTGAAATCTGAAAACCGAGGTTGGGAAGAGATGACGACCTAAGGCCACGGCGGCTCGATGTGCTCAGTGTGTGGCCAGCTGTCTGGGAGGGGCCAGGCGGTCCAGGCTCAGGCTGTGTCAGAAAGGGCATTAGTGCCCTCGTCAGCCTATGTATTTGGGGTACAGCCAAGGTCGGTGCAGTTTGATCCTCATTTGGGGTTACTGGGTAGCCCCAGAGGACAATGTTTTTCTTCTGGAGGGCAGGCAGAGTGCTGCATTGTAGTTCTGGATTGCCAAACTGGAGGGCTTGTGGGCCAGTAGTCTGACGACAAAAGTCTGAGAACACAAGCTAGGCTTAGGTTTCTGGGTGAGGCCATGGCAGGCACAATCTACAGACCTGAGTCGAGATCTCGTGCATCTGAAGTCAGGGCGAGGATCAGACGATCGCTCAGGTTGGAGTTTCTGTCCCTGATGGCCCCTTCATGAATGGGGGGCATCACGAGGCCATGGGGGTTTTCCCACGATGGGAGTTGTGAGAAGCTCCAAACTGCAGAGAGTCTTCTGCAGGAAAATGGAGACCTTTTGTTTGACTCCAGGCCAATGATTCTGAGCAGGGTTCTAAGGATGGATGGCTGGGTACACCACCTCGCATTCCAATTGTCTCCTAGCAACAAGACAGGTTAGATCTCCTGGATCTGTGGGGAGCAACCGTTGACGCTGAATTGAAATGGACCCCCCTGGGGATGGGTCCTAATGTGGTTTTGTGTCTATGGAGACCTTGGAATGAAGCGGTGGCACTGGGGCCCTAAAGGGTTCTCCTAAACAGAGGCTTTGATATAGCTCCATCGTGCAAGTTTCCCATGTGTAGATGAGATGATTTCTGATGGGTGAGTCAAGAAACATCTAGATGCTGCTTTTGAAATCCAGGCCTCTGTGGAAAGATGACTGGAAACCAAAGCAATGGATCTGATTAGTGCCTAGGGGCCTGTTCATTCCTTTTTACCTCTGGGGATATCTGTCTATGGGTCTGAGTGCAGGTAGGTGCTCAGTTGGGCTCAGATTACACCTGTTTTTCCTGGGAAGCCACCACTATTGAGATGGATCAGGGACATTGGAGGTTTATCCTATTAGAAGGGTTGTGGCCATTGGAATGGGCACACACACTTCCCTTGGAGAGGGCAAGTACAGTCCTCAGGTTTGGCTCCAGGGGCCTGAGCCTGTAGGTTGTGTAGGCCAGGGCTGTTTGGACAGTTGTCTGAAAACACAAACTCGGTTTATGTTTCAGGTCATAAATATGGCAGGACTGATCTACAGACCATGAGCAGAGCTCTTCGGGATTTGAAAGAAGGGCGAGTGTAAGGCTCCTGCTCAAGTTTTTGTCTCTGGATATCGTGTCACTCATGGTCGTGGAATTTCTGGGTGACTTCATGGGAAATGGACGAGTCTTACTCTCTGGTGGTTTGGCCCCGACCAAAGAGTTTTGGGTCATTCTGTGGGCTGGAAGAAGTCCTTTTATTTTGTTGTTGTTGTTTTTGATTTCTTTATTAACCTCAGGTGTCCCACCAAATGAGGGATTCCAGAGTAGAGCCCTGGGGAGGGGCGACTGGACAATCAGAAATCTGGTTAAAAATTGTGGCCTAGGGACATGTCAAACCCATTATGACATTCAATGGCCCAGCCACTGAGAGGACTTACTAGAGGACAGGACTCATGCTGAGGGTCACAATGCGTGTGTATGCCCTCGTCGCACTCAAGAATGTGCGGGGCCTCGGGGTGAAAGCTGGTTTCTCCTACACTGAACGTTGGACAACGTGCCAATCACAAGGGTTCTTGCCAAGGGTAAGGAGGAGTTCTGATCTGCATCACACTCACCCCTGGGCAGTGATTGGAGATAAGGTCTCGGTTCTGAAGCCAGAAAACAGAGGTCGGGAAGAGATGATGACCTAAGGC
The DNA here is from genome assembly GCF_964662115.1 of Mustela nivalis. NCBI lineage: Eukaryota > Metazoa > Chordata > Mammalia > Carnivora > Mustelidae > Mustela > Mustela nivalis. Next base: position 1,682,646 of record NW_028136501.1, on the reverse strand, counting down.
CATGGCGGGTTTTATGTGCTCAGTGTGCAGTCACCTTTCTGGGCGTTGGTCACGAGGTCCGGGCTCAGGTTGTGTTCGACAGTGCATTAGTGCCCAGGTTAGACTATATAATTTGGGTAAAGTCGAGTGCTGTGTAGGTTTACCCTCTTTAAGGTGCCTGGGCAGCTCATGAGGCAATAATTTTTTTTCTAGAGGGCAGGCAGAGTGCTGCATTGTGGGTCCGGAATGGCCAAACTTGAGGGCTTCGGGGCCAGGAGTGTGAGGACGGAAGACTGATTAGACAAGCTAGACTTGGGTTTCAGGGCGAGGGCCCGGCAGGTATCTCCTGCAGATCTGAACCAATATCTCATGCATCTGAAGTCAGGGCTAGGATCAGACGTTGGCTCAGGTTGGAGTTTCTGTGCATGACGGCCGCTTCATGAAGGGAGCGGAATATCGGGGCCATTGAGGTTTTCCCACATTGGGAGTTGTGGGATGCCCCCTTCAAGAATTCCTTCTGCGGGACAATGGAGACCTGTTGGACAGCTCCAGGACATCCCATATGGAATGACTCCAGAGCACCGTTCGCAGATGGATGCCTGTGGAGCCCGCCTCGCATTCCATTTGTCTCCTAGCAACAAGACAGTTTAGATCTGATGGCTCTGCCGGAGCAACCGGGGTGGCTGAGTTGAAATGGACTTTCCAGAATCGGTCCTAATGTGTTTTTGTGTCCATGAAGTCTTGGAATGGGGCGGTGGCACCGGGACCCTGAAGTACTCTCCTAAGCTATGGACATGGCTCCCATGCACAGGTTTCCTTATGGAGACGAGATGAGTTCTGATAGGTGCCTCAGGAAAACACCTATGCTCGTATTGGAATCAGGCTTTTGAGGACACATGCCTGTAACCCAAAGCAATGGATCCTATTATGGCCTCGGGTCCTGTCTGGTTCAATCTTCTTCTCTGGGGACATCCATCCATGGTATGAGTGGAGGTCGATTATCAGGTGGTGTCAGACAGCCCTTGTTTGTTCCGGGCAACCTACACTATTGGGATGGCCTCAGGGACTTTGGAGGTTTCCCCTAATTTGTACGATTTTGGACCATGGAATGGGCCGAATTCCCATGGATTGGTCGGCACAGTCCTAATGTGTGGCTCCAGGGGCCCAGCCTGGAGGGTGTGTGGCCCAAGACTTTGAGGACAGAAGTCTGAAAACACAAACTCAGCTTAGGTTTGGGGACGTAGGTATGGCAGGCCCGATCTACAAACCATGAGAAGAACTCTTCAGGATATGAAGAAAGTGCGAGTCTGAGGCGCTTGCTCAGGCTTTTGTCTCTGGATTTTGTATCAGCGATGGCCGTGGAATGTCGGGGAGGCCTCATGGGCCATGGACGAATCTTCCTCTCTGATGATTTGGCCCTATTCCAATTGCTTTTCGTCAATCTGTGGGATGGGAGAACTCATTTCAGTTTTGTTACCTCAGGTGTCCCACCAAAAGAGGATTTCCAAAGCCAAGCCGTGGGGAAGACTGAAGGGACAACCCGAATTATGGTTAAAAATTGGGGCCTAGGGGCATGGCAAGCCCAATATGCTATCTCTTCATCCAGCCACTGAGTGGCCTTACTTGAGGACTGGGTTCAGCCTGAGGGTCACAATGTGTGTTGTAACCAATGTGGCCCGAGAGCATGGGCGGCGGGCATGGGCCACACTGGTTTCAAATACACTGAACGTTGGACAACATGCCACCCACAAGGTTTCTTGCCATGGGACAGGAGTTCTGATTTCTGCATCACCTTCAACCCTGCGCAGTGAAAGGACATAGGGTCTAGGTTCTGAAACCTGAAAACCGAGGTAGGGAAGAGATGACGACATAAGACCATGGCGGCTCGATGTGCTCAGTGTGCGGCCAGCTGTCTGGAGGGACCCGGGGGTCCAGGCTCAGGCTGTGTCAGAAAGGGCATTAGTGCCATGGTCAGCCTATGTATTGGGGGTACAGCCAAGATCGGTGCAGGTTGATCCTCATTTGGGGTTACTGGGTAGCCCCAGAGGACAATGTTTTTCTTCTGGAGGGCAGGCAGAGTGCTGCATTTCAGTTCTGGATTGCCAAACGGGAGGGCTTGTGGGCCAGTAGTCTGACAACAAATGTCTTAAAACACAAGCTAGGCTTAGGTTTCTGGGTGAGGCGATAGCAGGCACAATCTACAGACCTGAATCGAGATCTCGTGCATCTGAAGTCAGGGCGAGGATCAGACGATCGCTCAGGTTGGATTATCTGTCCCTGATGGCCCCTTCATGAGTGGGGGTGCATCACGAGGCCATGGGGGTTTTCCCACGATGGGATTTGTGAGAAGCTCCTAACTGCAGGGAGTCTTCTGAAGGACAATTTTGACCTGTTGTTTGGCTCCAGGCCAATGATTCTGAGCAGGGTTCTAAGGATGGATGGATGGGTAGCCCACCTCGCATTCAAATTGTCTCCTAGCAACAAGACAGGTTAGATCTCCTGGATCTGTGGGGAGCAACCGAGGACGCTGAGTTGAAATGGACACCCCTGGGGATGGGTCCTAATGTGCTTTTGTGTCTATGGAGACCTTGGAATGAAGCGGTGGCACTGGGGACCTAAAGGGTTCTCCTAAACAGAGGCTTTGACATAGCTCCAACGTGCAAGTTCCCATGTGTAGATGACATGTTTTCTGATGGGTGAGTAAAGAAACAGCTAGATGCTGCTTTTGAAATCCAGGCCTCTGTGGAGAGATGACTGGAAAGCAAAGCAATGGATCTCATTAGTGCCTAGGGGCCTGTTCTTTCCTTTTTACATCTGGGGACATCTGTCTATGGGTCTGCGTGCAGGTAGGTGCTCAGTTGTGCTCAGATTACCCCTGTTTTTCCTGGGAAGCCACCACTATTGAGATGGATCAGGGACTTTGGAGGTTTATCCTATTAGAAGGGTTGTGGCAATTGGAATGGGCACACACAATTCCCTTGGAGAGGGCAAGTACAGTCCTCAGGTTTGGCTCCAGGGGCCTGAGCCTGTAGGTTGTGTAGGCCCGGGCTGTTTGGACAGTTGTCTGAAAACACAACTCGGCTTATGTTTCGCGTCATAGGTATGGCAGGACTGATCCACAGACCATGAGGAGAACTCTTCGGGATTTGAAAGAAGGGCGAGTGTGAGGCTCCTGCTCAAGTTTTTGTCTCTGGATATCGTGTCACTCATGGTCGTGGAATTTCTGGAAGACTTCATGGAAAATGGAGGAGTCTTACTCTCTGGTGGTTTGGCCCCATCCAAAGAGTTTGGGGTCATTCTGTGGGCTGGAAGAAGTCCGTTTTTTTTGTTGTTGTTGTTGTTGTTGTTGTTGTTGTTGTTTTTGTTGTTTTCTTTATTAACCTCAGGTGTCCACCAAATGAGGGATTCCAGAGTAGAGCCCTGGGGAGGGGCGACTGGACAATCAGAAATCTGGTTAAAAATTTGGGGCTAGGGACATGTCAAGCCCATTATGACATCTCATGGTCCAGCCACTGAGAGGATTTACTAGAGCACAGGACTCATGCTGAGGGTCACAATGCGTGTGTATGCCCTAGTCGCACTCAGGCATGGGCGGGGCCTCAAGGTGAATGCTGGTTTCTCCTACAATGAATGTTGGACAACGTGCCAACCACAAGGGTTCTTGCCATGGGTAAGGAGGAGTTCTGATTTCTGCATCACACTCACCCCTGGGGAGTGATTGGAGATAAGGTCTCGGTTCTGAAGCCTGAAAACTGAGGTAGGGAAGAGATGATGACCTAAGGCCATGGCGGGTTTTATGTGATCAGTGTGCTGTCAGCTTTCTGGGTGTTGGTCAGGAGGTCCGGGCTCAGGTTGTGTTCGACAGTGCATTAGTGCCCTGGTTAGATTATATAATTTGGGTAAAGTCGTGTGCTGTGTAGTTTTACCTTCATATAAGTGCCTGGGCAGCTCATGAGGCAATAATTTTTTTTCTAGAGGGCAGGCAGAGTGCTGCATTGTGGGTCCGGAATTGCCAAACGTGAGGTCTTCGGGGCCAGGAGTGTGAGGACGGAAGTCTGAGAAGACAAGCTAGACTTGGGTTTCAGGGCGAGGGCACGGCAGGTACCACCTGCAGATCTGAACCTATATCTCATGCATCTGAAGTCAGGGCTTGGATCAGACGTTGGCTCAGGTTGGAGTTTCTGTGCATGACGGCCGCTTCATGAAGGGAGCCGAATCTCGAGGCCATTGAGGTTTTCCCACATTGGGAGTTGTGGGATGCCCCCTTCAAGGATTCCTTCTGCGGGACAAAGGAGACCTGTTGGACAGCTCCAGGACATCCCTTATGGAATGACTCCAGAGCACCGTTCCCGGATGGATGCCTGGGAAGCACGCCTTGCATCCAATTGTCTCCTAGCAAAAAGACATTTTAGATCTGATGGCTCTGCCGGAGCAACCGGGGTGGCTGAGTTGAAATGGACTTTCCTGAGGATGGGTCCTAATGTGTTTTTGTGTCCATGAGGGCCTTGGAATGGGGCGGTGGCACCGGGACCCTGAAGTACTCTCCTAAGCTTTGGACATGGCTCTCATGCACAGGTTTCCTTGTGGAGACGAGATGAGTTCTGATGGGTGCCTCAGGAAAACCCCTATGCTCGTATTGGAATCAGGCTTTTGAGGACACATGCCTGTAACCCAAAGCAATGGATCCTATTATGGCCTAGGGTCCTGTCTGGTTCAATCTTCTTCTCTGGGGACATCCATCTATGGTATGAGTGGAGGTCGATTATCAGCTGGTGTCAGACAGCCCTTAGTTGTTCCAGGCGGCCTACACGATTGGGATGGACTCAGGGACTTTGGAGGTTTCTCCTAATTTGTACGGTTTTGTACCATGGAATGGGCAGAATTCCCATGAATTGGTAGGCACAGTCCTAATGTGTGGCTCCAGGGGCCCATCCTGGAGGGTGTGTGGGCCAAGACTTTGAAGTGAGAAGGCTGAAAACACAAACTCAGCTTAGGATTGGGGACGTAGGTATGGCAGGCCCGATCTACAAACCATGAGAAGAAATCTTCAGGATATGAAGAAAGTGCGAGTCTGAGGCGCTTGCTCAGGCTTTTGTCTCTGGATTTTGTATCAGCGATGGCCGTGGAATGTCAGGGAGGTCTCATGGGCCATGGACGAATCTTACTCTCTGAGGATTTGGCCCGATTCCCAATTGATTTTCGTCAATCTGTGGTATGGGAGGTCTCCTTTCAGGTTTGTTACCTCAGGTGTCCCACCAAAAGAGGAATTCCAAAGCTAAGCCGTGGGGAAGACTGAAGGGACAACCAGAACAATGGTTAAAAATTGGGGCCTAGGGGCATGGCAAGCCCAATATGCTATCTCTTCATCCAGCCACTGAGTGGCCTTACTTGAGGACTGGGCTCAGCCTGAGGGTCACAATGTATGTTTGTGACCAATGTGGCCCGCGAGCATGGGTGGGGCCTCATGGGCCACACTGGTTTCAACTACACTGAACGTTGGACAACATGCCAACCACAAGGTTTCTTGCCATGGGGAAGGAGTTCTGATTTCTGCATCACCTTCAACCCTGGGCAGTGATTGGAGATAAGGTCTAGGTTCTGAAACCTGAAAACCGAGGTTGGGAAGAGATGACGACCTAAGGCCATGGCGGCTCGATGTGCTCAGTGTGCGGCCAGCTGTCTGGGAGGGGCCAGGGGAACAAGGCTCAGGCTGTGTCAGAAAGGGCATTAGTGCCCTGGTCAGCCTATGTATTTGGGGTACAGCCAAGGTCGGTGCAGGTTGATCCTCATTTGGGGTTATTGGGTAGCCCCAGAGGACAATGTTTTTCTTCTGGAGGGCAGGCAGAGTGCTGCATTGTAGTTCTGGATTGCCAAACTGGAGGGCTTGTGGGCCAGTAGACTGACGACAAAGTCTGAGAACACAAGCTAGGCTTAGGTTTCTGGGTGAGGCCATGGCAGGCACAATCTACAGACCTGAATCGAAATCTCATGCATCTGAAGTCAGGGCGTGGATTAGACGTTCTCTCAGGTTGGAGTTTCTGTCCCTGATGGCCCCTACATGAATGGGGGGGGGGCATCACGAGGCCATGGGGGTTTTCCCACGATGGGAGTTGTGAGAAGCTCCAAACTGCAGAGAGTCTTCTGCAGGACAATTGAGACCTGTTGTTTGTCTCCAGGCCAATGATTCTGAGCAGGGTTCTAAGGATGGATGGCTGGGTAGCCCACCTCGCATTCCAATTGTCTCCTAGCAACAAAACAGGTTAGATCTCCTGGATCTGTGGGGAGAAACCGAGGACGCTGAGTAGAAATGGACACCCTTGGGGATGGGTCCTAATGTGCTTTTGTGTCTATGGAGACCTTGGAATGAAGCGGTGGCACTGGGGCCCTAAAGGGTTCTCCTAAACAGAGGCTTTGACACAGCTCCAACGTGCAAGTTTCCCATGTGTAGATGAGATATTTTCTGATGGGTGTGTCAAGAAACAGCTAGATGCTGCTTTTGAAATCCAGGCCTCTGAGGAGAGATGCCTGGAAACCAAAGCAATGGATTTGATTAGTGCCTAGGGGCCTGTTCTTTCCTTTTTACCACTGGGGACATCTGTCTATGGGTCTGAGCGCAGGTAGGTGCTCAGTTGGGCTCAGATTGCCCGTTTTACCTGGGAAGCCACCACTATTGAGATGGATCAGGTATTTGGAGATTTATCCTATTAGAAGGGTTGTGGCCATTGGAATGGGCACACATAATTCCTTTGGAGAGAGCAAGTACAGTCCTCAGGTTTGGCTGCAGGGGCCTGAGCCTGTAGGTTGTGTAGGCCAGGGCTGTTTGGACAGTTGTCTGAAAACACAAACTCGGCTTATGTTTCGGGTCATAGTTATGGCAGGACTGATCTACAGACATGAGGAGAACTCTTCGGGATTTGAAAGAAGGGCGAGTGTGAGGCTACTGCTCAAGTTTTTGTCTCTGGATATCGTGTCACTCATGGTCGTGGAATTTCTGGGTGACTTCATGGGAAACGGACGAGTCTTACTCTCTGGTGGTTTGGCCCCGTCCAAAGAGTTTGGGGTCATTCTGTGGGCTGGAAGAAGTCCGTTTTTTTTTGTTGTTGTTGTTTTTGTTTTCTTTTTTAACCTCAGGTGTCCCACCGAATGAGGGATTCCAGAGTAGAGCCCTGGGGAGGGGCGACTGGACAATCAGAAATCTGGTTAAAAATTGGGGCCTAGGGACATGTCAAGCCAATTATGACATCTAATAGACCAGCCACTGAGAGGACTTACTAGAGGACTCATGCTGAGGGTCACAATGCATGTGTATGCCCTCGTCGCACTCAAGAATGGGCGGGGCCTCAGGGTGAATGCTGGTTTCTCCTACACTGAACGTTGGACAACGTTCCAACCACAAGGTTTCTTGCCATGGGTAAGGAGGAGCTCTGATTTCTTCATCACACTCACCGCTGGGCAGTGATTGGAGATAAGGTCTCGGTTCTGAAACCTGAAAACTGAGGTAAGGAAGAGATGATGACCTAAGGCCATGGCAAGTTTTATGTGCTCAGTGTGCGGTCAGCTTTCTGGGTGTTGGTCCTGAAGTCCGGGCTAAGGTTGTGTTCGACAGTGCATTAGTGCCCAGGTTAGACTATATAATTTGGGTATAGTCGAGTGCTCTGTAAGTTTACCCTCATTTAAGGTGCCTGGGCAGGGTCCTGTCTGGTTCAATCTTCTTCTCTGGGACATCCATCTATGGTATGAGTGGAGGTCGATTATCAGCTGGTGTCAATCAGCCCTTTTTTGTTACGGGCGACCTACACTATTGGGATGGCCTCAGGGACTTTGGAGGTTTCTCCTAATTTGTACGATTTTGGACCATGGAATGGGCAGAATTCCCATGGATTGGTAGGCACAGTCCTAATGTGTGGCTCCAGGGGCCCAGCCTGGAGGGTGTGTGGCCCAAGACTTTGAGGACAGAAGTCTGAAAACTCAAACTCAGCTTAGGTTTGGGGACGTAGGTATGGCAGGCCCGATCTACAAACCATGAGAAGAACTCTTCAGGATATGAAGAAAGTGCGAGTCTGAGGCGCTTGCTCAGGCTTTTGTCTCTGGATTTTGTATCAGCGATGGCTGTGGAATGTCGGGGAGGCCTCATGGGCCATGGACGAATCTTCCTTTCCTAGGATTTGGCTCGATTACCAATAGCTTTTCGTCAATCTGTGGGATGGGATGACTCATTTCAGTTTTGTTACCTCAGGTGTCCCACCTAAAACGGAATTCCAAAGCAAAGCCGTTGGGAAGACTGAAGGGACAACCCGAACTATGGTTAAAAATTGCGGCCTAGGGGCATGGCAAGCCCAATATGCTATCTCTTCATCCAGCCACTGAGTGGCCTTACTTGTAGACTGGGCTCAGCCTGAGGGTCACAATGTGTGTTTGTGACCAATGTGGCCCGCGAGCATGGGCGGGGCCTCATGGGCCACACTGGTTTCAACTACACTGAACGTTGGACAACATGCCAACCACAAGGTTTCTTGCCATGGGGAAGGAGTTCTGATTTCTGCATCACCTTCAACCCTGGGCAGTGATTGGAGATAAGGTCTAGGTTCTGAAACCTGAAAACCGAGGTTGGGAAGAGATAACGACCTAAGGCCATGGCGGCTCGATGTGCTCAGTGTGCGGCCAGCTGTCTGGGAGGGGCCACGGGGTCCAGGCTCATGCTGTGTCAGAAAGGGCATTAGTGCCCTGGTCAGCCTATGTATTGCGGGTACAGCCAAGGTCGGTGCAGGTTGATCCTCATTTGGGGTTTCTGGGCAGCCCCAAAGGACAATGTTTTACTTCTGGAGGGCAGGCAGAGTGCTGCATTGTAGTTCGGGATTCCCAAACTGAAGGGCTTGTGGGCCAGTAGTCTGACGACAAAAGTCTGAGAACACAAGCTAGGCTTAGGTTTCTGGGTGAGGCCATGGCAGGCACAATCCACAGACCTGAATCGAGATCTCGTGCATCTGAAGTCATGGCGAGGATCAGATGATCGCTCAGGTTGGAGTTTCTGTCCCTGATGGCCCATTCATGAAAGGGGGGGGCATCACGGGGCCATGGGGGTTTTCCCACGATGGGAGTTGTGAGAAACTCCAAATTGCAGAGGGTCTTCTGCAGGACAATTGAGACCTGTTGTTTGGCTCCAGGCCAATGATTCTGAGCAGGGTTCTAAGGATGGATGGCTGGGTAGCCAACCTCGCATTCAAATTATCAACTAGCAACAAAACAGGTTAGATCTCTGGATCTGGGGGGAGGAACCGAGGACGCTGAGTTGAAATGGACACCCCTGGGGATGGGTCCTAATGTGCTTTTGTGTCTATGGAGACCTTGGAAAGAAGCGGTGGCACTGGGGCCCTAAAGGGTTCTCCTAAACAGAGGCTTTGACACAGCTCCAACGGGCAAGTTTCCCATGTGTAGATGAGATGTTTTCTGATGGGTGAGTCAAGAAACAGCTAGATGCTGCTTTTGAAATCCAGGCCTCTAGGAGAGATGCCTGGAAACCAAAGCAATGGATCTGATTAGTGCCTAGGGGCCTGTTCTTTCCTTTAAACCTCTGGGGACATCTGTCTATGGGTCTGAGTGCAGGTAGGTGCTAAGTAGGGCTCAGATTGCCCCTGTTTTTCCTGGGAAGCCACCACTATTGAGATGGATCAGGGACTTTGGAGATTTATCCTATTACAAGGGTTGTGGCCATTGGATGCGCACACACAATTCTCTTGAAGAGGGCAAGTACAGTCCTCAGGTTTGGCTCCAGGGGCCTTAGCCTGTAGGTTGTGTAGGCCAGGGCTGTTTGGACAGTTGTCTGAAAACACAAACTCGGCTTATGTTTCGGGTCATAGGTATGGCAGGATCGATCTTCAGACCATGAGAAGAACTCTTCGGGATTTGAAAGAAGGGCGAGTGTGAGGCTCCTGCTCAAGTTTTTGTCTCTGGATATCGTGTCACTCATGGTCGTGGAATTACTGGGTGACTTCATGGGAAATGGACGAGTCTTACTCTCTGGTGGTTTGGCCTGTCCAATAATATTGGGGTCATTCTGTGGGCTGGAAGAAGTCCGTTTTGTTGTTGTTGTTGTTGTTGTTGTTGTTTTCTTTTTTAACCTCAGGTGTCCCACCAAATGAGGGATTCCAGAGTAGAGCCCTGGGGAGGGGCGACTTGACAATCAGAAATCTGGTTAAAAATTGTGGCCTAGGGACATGTCAAGCCCATTATGACATCTAATGTTCCAGCCACTGAGAGGACTTACTAGAGGACAGGACTCATGCTGAGGGTCACAATGCTTGTGTATGCCCACGTCGAACTCAAGAATGGGCGGGGACTCAGTGTGAATGCTGGTTTCTCCTTCACTGAACGTTGGACAATGTGCCAACCACAAGGGTTCTTGCCATGGGTAAGGAGGAATTCTGATTTCCGCATCACACTCACCCTTGGGCAGTGATTGGAGATAAGGTCTCGGTTCTGAAGCCTGAAAGCTGAGGAAGGGAAGAGATGATGACCTAAGGCCATGACGGGTTTTATGTGCTCATTGTGTGGTCAGCTTTCTGGGTGTTTTTCAGGAGGTCCGGGCTCAGGTTGTGTTCGACAGTGCATTAGTGCGCAGGTTAGACTATATAATTTGTGTAAAGTCGAGTGCTGTATAGGTTTACCCTCATTTAAGGTGCCTGGGCAGCTCATGAGGCAATAATTTTTTTTCTAGAGGGCAGGCAGAGTGCTGCATTGTGGGTCCGGAATTGCCAAACTTGAGGGCTTCGGGGCCAGGAGTGTGAGGACGGAAGTCTGAGAAGACAAGCTAGACTTGGGTTTCAGGGCGAGGGCTCGGCAGGTACCCTCTGCATATCTGAACCAATATCTCATGCATCTGAAGTCAGGGCGAGGATCAGAAGTTGGCTCAGGTTGTAGTTTCTGTGCATGACGGCCGCTTCATGAAGGGAGCAGAATCTCGAGGCCATTGAGGTTTTCCCACGTTGGGAGTTGTGGGATGCCCCCTTCAAGGATTCCTTCTGCTGGACAATTGAGACCTGTTGGACAGCTCCAGGACATCCCATATGGAATGACTCCAGAGCACCGTTCGCGTATGGATGCCTGGGAAGCCCGCCTCGCATTCCAATTGTCTCCTAGCAACAAGAAAGTTTAGATCTGTTGGCTCTGCTGGAGCAACCGGGGTGGCTGAGTTGAAATGGACTTTCCTGAGGATGGGTCCTAATGTGTTTTTGTGTCCATTAGGGCCTTGGAATGGGGCGGTGGCACCGGGACCCTGAAGTACTCTCCTAAGCTTTGGACATGGCTCTCATGCACAGGTTTCCTTGGGAAACGAGATGAGTTCTGATGGGTGCCTCAGGAAAAACTCTATGCTCGTATTGGAATCAGGCTTTTGAGGACCCATGCCTGTAATCCAAAGCAATGGATCCTATTATGGCCTAGGGTCCTGTCTGGTTCAATCTTCTTCTCTGGGGACATCCATCTATGGTATGAGTGGAGGTCGATTATCAGCTCGTGTCAGACAGCCCTTGTTGTTCCGGGCGACCTACGCTATTGCGATGGCCTCAGGGACTTTGGAGGTTTCTCCTAATTTGTACGATTTTGGACCATGGAATGGGCTGAATTCCCATGGATTGGTAGGAACAGTCCTAATGTGTGGCTCCAGGGGCCCAACCTGGAGGGTGTGTGGCCCAAGACTTTGAGGACAGAAGTCTGAAAACACAAACTCAGCTTTGGTTTGGGGACGTAGGTATGGCAGGACCGATCTACAAACCATGAGAAGAACTCTTCAGGAAATGAAGAAAGTGCGAGTCTGAGGCGCTTGCTCAGGCTTTTGTCTCTGGATTTTGTATCAGCGATGGCCGTGGAATGTCGGGGAGGCCTCATGGGCCATGGACGAATCTTCCTCTCTGAGGATTTGGCCCGATTCCCAATTGATTTTCGTCAATCTGTGGGATGGGAGGACTCATTTCAGTTTTGTTACCTCAGGTGACCCCCAAAAGAGGAATTCCAAAGCAAAGCCGTGGGGAAGACTGAAGGGACAACCCGAACTGTGGTTAAAAATTGGGGCCTAGGGGCATGGCAAGCCCAATATGCTATCTCTTCATCCAGCCACTGAGTGGCCTTACTTGACGACTGGGCTCAGCCTGAGGGTCACAATGGGTGTTTGTGACCAATGTGGCCCGTGAGCATGGGCGGGGCCTCATGCGCCACACTGGTTTCAACTACACTGAACGTTGGACAACATGCCAACCACAAGGTTTCTTGCCATGGGGAAGGAGTTCTGATTTCTGCATCACCTTCAACCCTGGGCAGTGATTGGAGATAAGGTCTAGGTTCTGAAACCTGAAAACCGAGATTGGAAAGAGATACGACCTAAGGCCATGGCGGCTCGATGTGCTCAGTGTGCGGCCAGCTATCTGGGAAGGGCCAGGGGGTCCAGGCTCAGGCTGTGTCAGAAAGGGCATTAGTGCCCTGGTCAGCCTATGTATTGGGGGTACAGCCAAGGTCGGTGCAGGTTGATCCTCATTTGGGGTTTCTGTGTAGCCCCAGAGGACAATGTTTTTCTTCTGGAGGGCAGGCAGAGTGCTGCATTGTAGTTCTGGATTGCCAAACTGGAGGGCTTGTGGGCCAGTAGTCTGACGACAAAAGTCTGAGAACACAAGCTACACTTAGGTTTCTGGGTGAGGCCATGGCAGGCACAATCTACAGACCTGAATCGTGTTCTCGTGCATCTGAAGTCAGGGCGAGGATTAGACGATCGTTCAGGTTGGAGTTTCTGTCCCTGATGGCCCCTTCATGAATGGGGGGGCATCACGAGGCCATGGGGGTTTTCCCACGATGGGAGTTGTGAGAAGCTCCAAACTGCAGAGAGTCTTCTGCAGGACAATTGAGACCTGTTGTTTGGCTCCAGGCCAATGATTCTGAGCAGGGTTCTAAGGATCGATGGCTGGGTTGCCCACCTCGCATTCCAATAGTCTCCTAGCAACAAGACAGGTTAGATCTCCTGGATCTGTGGGGAGTAACCGAGGACGCTGAGTTGAAATGGACACCCCTGGGGATGGGTCCTAATGTGCTTTTGTGTCTATGGAGACCTTGGAATGAAGCGGTGGCACTGAGGCCCTAAACGGTTCTCCTAAACAGAGGCTTTGACACAGCTCCAACGTGCAAGTTTCCCATGTGTAGATGAGATGATTTCTGATGGGTGAGTCAAGAAACATCTATATGCTGCTTTTGAAATATAGGCCTCTGAGGAGAGATTCCTGGAAACCAAAGCAATGGATCTGATTAGTGCCTAGAGGCCTGTTCTTTCCTTTTTACCTCTGGGGACATCTGTCTATGGTTCTGAGTGCAGGTAGGTGCTCAGTTGGGCTCAGATTGCCCCTGTTTGACCTGGGAATCCACCACTATTGAGATGGATCAGGGACTTTGGAGGTTTATCCTATTAGAAGGGTTGTGGCCATTGAAATGGTCACACACAATTCCCTTGGAGAGGGCAAGTACAGTCCTCAGGTTTGGCTCCAGGGGCCTGAGCCTGTAGGTTGTGTAGGCCAGGGCTGTTTGGACAGTTGTCTGAAAACACAAACTCGGCTTATGTTTCGGGTCATAGGTATGGCAGGACTGATCTACAGACCATGAGGAGAACTCTTCGGGATTTGAAAGAAGGGCGAGTGTGAGGCTCCTGCTCAAGTTTTTGTCTCTGGATATCGTGTCACTCATGGTCGTGGAATTTCTGGGTGACTTCATGGGAAATGGACGAGTCTTACTCTCTGGTGGTTTGGCCCCGTCCAAAGAGTTTGGGGTCATTCTGTGGGCTGCAAGATCTCCGTTTTGTTGTTGTTGTTGTTGTTGTTGTTGTTTTCTTTTTTAACCTCAGGTGTCTCACCAAATGAGGGATACCAGAGTAGAGACCTGGGGAGGGGCGACTGGACAATCAGAAATCTGGTTAAAAATTGTGGCCTAGGGACAAGTCAAGCCCATTATGACATCTAATGTTCCAGCCACTGAGAAGACTTACTAGAGGACAGGACTCATGCTGAGGGTCACAATGCGTGTGTATGCCCTCGTCGCACTCAAGAATGGGCGGGACCTCAGGGTGAATGCTGGTTTCTCCTACACTGAACGTTGGACAACGTGCCAACCACAAGGGTTCTTGCCATGGGTAAGGATGAGTTCTGATTTCCGCATCACACTCACCCTTGGGCAGTGATTGGAGATAAGGTCTCGGTTCTGAAGCCTGAAAGCTGAGGTAGGGAAGAGATGATGACCTAAGGCCATGACGGGTTTTATGTGCTCAGTGTTCAGTCAGCTTTCTGGGTGTTGGTCAGGATGTCCGGGTCAGGTTGTGTTGGACAGTGCATTAGTGCGCAGGTTAGACTATATAATTTGTGTAAAGTCGAGTGCTGTGTAGGTTGATCCTCATTTAATGTGCCTGGGCAGCTCATGAGGCAATAATTTTTTTTCTAGAGGGCAGGCAGAGTGCTGCATTGTGGGTCCGGAATTGCCAAACTTGAGGGCTTCGGGGCCAGGAGTGTGAGGACGGAAGTCTGAGAAGACAAGCTAGACTTGGGTTTCAGGGCGAGGGCATGGCAGGTACCCCCTGCAGATCTGAACCAATATCTCATGCATCTGAAGTCAGGGCGAGGATCAGACGTTGGCTCAGGTTGGAGTTTCTGTGCATGACGGCCGCTTCATGAAGGGAGCGGAATCTCGAGGTCATTGAGGTTTTCCCAGGTTGGGAGTTGTGGGATGACCCCTTCAAGGATTCCTTCTGCGGGACAATTGAGACCTGTTGTATAGCTCCAGGACATCCCATATGGCATGACTCCAGAGCACCCTTCGCGGATGGATGCCTGGGAAGCCCGCCTCGCATTCAAATTGTCTCCTAGCAACAAGACAGTTTAGATCTGATGGCTCTGCCGGGGCAACCGGGGTGGCTGAGTTGAAATGGACTATCCTGAGGATGGGTCCTAATGTGTTTTTGTGTCCATGAGGGCCTTGGAATGGGGCGGTGGCACCGGGACCCTGAAGTACTCTCCTAAGCTTTGGACATGGCTCTCATGCACAGGTTTCCTTGTGGAGACGAGATGAGTTCTGATGGGTGCCTCAGGAAAACCCCTATGCTTGTATTGGAATCAGGCTTTTGAGGACACATGCCTGTAACCCTAAGCAATGGATCCTATTATTGCCTAGCGTCCTGTCTGGTTCAATCTTCTTCTCTGGGGACATCCATCTATGGTATGAGTGGAGGTAGATTATCAGCTGGTGTCAGACAGCCCTTGTTTGGTCCGGGCGACCTACACTATTGGGATGGCCTCAGGGACTTTGGAGGTTTCTCCTAATTTGTATGATTTTGGACCATGGAATGATCAGAATTCCCATGGATTGGTAGGCACAGTCCTAATGTGTGGCTCCAGGGGCCCAGCCTGGAGGGTGTGTGGCCCAAGACTTTGAGGACAGAAGTCTGAAAACACAAACTCAGCTTTGGTTTGGGGACGTAGGTATGGCAGGCCCGATCTACAAACCATGAGAAGAACTCTTCAGGATATGAAGAAAGTGCGAGTCTGAGGCGCTTGCTCAGGCTTTTGTCTCTGGATTTTGTATCAGCGATGGCCGTAAATATTGGGGAGGACTCATGGGCCATGGACGAATCTTCCTCTCTGAGGATTTGGCCCGATTCCCAATTGCTTTTCGACAATCTGTGGGATGGGAGGACTCATTTCAGTTTTGTTACCTCAGGTGTCTCACCAAAAGAGGAATTCCAAAGCAAAGCCGTGGGGAAGACTGAAGGGACAACCCGAACTATGGTTAAAAATTGGGGCCTAGGGGCATGGCAAGCCCAATAAGCTATCTCTTCATCCAGCCACTGAGTGGCCTTACTTGAGGACTAGGCTCAGCCTGAGGGTCACAATGTGTGTTTGTGACCAATGAGGCCCGCGAGCATGGGCGGGGCCTCTTGGGCCACACTGGTTTCAACTACACTGAACGTTGGACAACATGCCAACCACAAGGTTTCTTGCCATGGGGAAGGAGTTCTGATTTCTGCATCACCTTCAACCCTGGGCAATGAATGGAGATAAGGTCTAGGTTCTGAAACCTGAAAACCGAGGTTGGGTAGAGATGACGACCTAAGGCCATGGCGGCTCGATGTGCTCAGTGTGCGGCCAGCTGTCTGGCTGGGGCCAGGAGGTCCAGGCTCAGGCTGTGTCAGAAAGCGCATTAGTGCCCTAGTCAGCCTATGTATTGGGGGTACAGCCAAGGTCAGTGCAGGTTGATCCTCATTTGGGGTTTCTGGGTAGCCCCAGAGGACAATGTTTTTCTTCTGGAGGGCAGGCAGAGTGCTGCATTGTAGTTCTGGAATTGACAAAATGGAGGGCTTGTGGGCCAGTAGTCTGACGACAAAAGTCTGAGAACACAAGCTAGGCTTAGGTTTCTGGGTGAGGCCATGGCAGGCACAATCTACAGACCTGAATCGTGTTCTCGTGCATCTGAAGTCAGGGCGAGGATCAGACGATCGTTCAGGTTGGAGTTTCTGTCCCTGATGGCCCCTTCATGAATGGGGGGGCATCACGAGGCCATGGGGGTTTTCCCACGATGGGAGTTGTGAGAAGCTCCAAACTGCAGAGAGTCTTCTGCAGGACAATTGAGACCTGTTGTTTGGCTCCAGGCCAATGATTCTGAGCAGGGTTCTAAGGATCGATGGCTGGGTTGCCCACCTCGCATTCCAATAGTCTCCTAGCAACAAGACAGGTTAGATCTCCTGGATCTGTGGGGAGTAACCGAGGACGCTGAGTTGAAATGGACACCCCTGGGGATGGGTCCTAATGTGCTTTTGTGTCTATGGAGACCTTGGAACGAAGCGGTGGCACTGAGGCCCTAAACGGTTCTCCTAAACAGAGGCTTTGACACAGCTCCAACGTGCAAGTTTCCCATGTGTAGATGAGATGATTTCTGATGGGTGAGTCAAGAAACATCTATATGCTGCTTTTGAAATATAGGCCTCTGAGGAGAGATTCCTGGAAACCAAAGCAATGGATCTGATTAGTGCCTAGAGGCCTGTTCTTTCCTTTTTACCTCTGGGGACATCTGTCTATGGTTCTGAGTGCAGGTAGGTGCTCAGTTGGGCTCAGATTGCCCCTGTTTGACCTGGGAATCCACCACTATTGAGATGGATCAGGGACTTTGGAGGTTTATCCTATTAGAAGGGTTGTGGCCATTGAAATGGTCACACACAATTCCCTTGGAGAGGGCAAGTACAGTCCTCAGGTTTGGCTCCAGGGGCCTGAGCCTGTAGGTTGTGTAGGCCAGGGCTGTTTGGACAGTTGTCTGAAAACACAAACTCGGCTTATGTTTCGGGTCATAGGTATGGCAGGACTGATCTACAGACCATGAGGAGAACTCTTCGGGATTTGAAAGAAGGGCGAGTGTGAGGCTCCTGCTCAAGTTTTTGTCTCTGGATATCGTGTCACTCATGGTCGTGGAATTTCTGGGTGACTTCATGGGAAATGGACGAGTCTTACTCTCTGGTGGTTTGGCCCCGTCCAAAGAGTTTGGGGTCATTCTGTGGGCTGCAAGATCTCCGTTTTGTTGTTGTTGTTGTTGTTGTTGTTGTTTTCTTTTTTAACCTCAGGTGTCTCACCAAATGAGGGATACCAGAGTAGAGACCTGGGGAGGGGCGACTGGACAATCAGAAATCTGGTTAAAAATTGTGGCCTAGGGACAAGTCAAGCCCATTATGACATCTAATGTTCCAGCCACTGAGAAGACTTACTAGAGGACAGGACTCATGCTGAGGGTCACAATGCGTGTGTATGCCCTCGTCGCACTCAAGAATGGGCGGGACCTCAGGGTGAATGCTGGTTTCTCCTACACTGAACGTTGGACAACGTGCCAACCACAAGGGTTCTTGCCATGGGTAAGGATGAGTTCTGATTTCCGCATCACACTCACCCTTGGGCAGTGATTGGAGATAAGGTCTCGGTTCTGAAGCCTGAAAGCTGAGGTAGGGAAGAGATGATGACCTAAGGCCATGACGGGTTTTATGTGCTCAGTGTTCGGTCAGCTTTCTGGGTGTTGGTCAGGATGTCCGGGTCAGGTTGTGTTGGACAGTGCATTAGTGCGCAGGTTAGACTATATAATTTGTGTAAAGTCGAGTGCTGTGTAGGTTGATCCTCATTTAATGTGCCTGGGCAGCTCATGAGGCAATAATTTTTTTTCTAGAGGGCAGGCAGAGTGCTGCATTGTGGGTCCGGAATTGCCAAACTTGAGGGCTTCGGGGCCAGGAGTGTGAGGACGGAAGTCTGAGAAGACAAGCTAGACTTGGGTTTCAGGGCGAGGGCATGGCAGGTACCCCCTGCAGATCTGAACCAATATCTCATGCATCTGAAGTCAGGGCGAGGATCAGACGTTGGCTCAGGTTGGAGTTTCTGTGCATGACGGCCGCTTCATGAAGGGAGCGGAATCTCGAGGTCATTGAGGTTTTCCCAGGTTGGGAGTTGTGGGATGACCCCTTCAAGGATTCCTTCTGCGGGACAATTGAGACCTGTTGTATAGCTCCAGGACATCCCATATGGCATGACTCCAGAGCACCCTTCGCGGATGGATGCCTGGGAAGCCCGCCTCGCATTCAAATTGTCTCCTAGCAACAAGACAGTTTAGATCTGATGGCTCTGCCGGGGCAACCGGGGTGGCTGAGTTGAAATGGACTATCCTGAGGATGGGTCCTAATGTGTTTTTGTGTCCATGAGGGCCTTGGAATGGGGCGGTGGCACCGGGACCCTGAAGTACTCTCCTAAGCTTTGGACATGGCTCTCATGCACAGGTTTCCTTGTGGAGACGAGATGAGTTCTGATGGGTGCCTCAGGAAAACCCCTATGCTTGTATTGGAATCAGGCTTTTGAGGACACATGCCTGTAACCCTAAGCAATGGATCCTATTATTGCCTAGCGTCCTGTCTGGTTCAATCTTCTTCTCTGGGGACATCCATCTATGGTATGAGTGGAGGTAGATTATCAGCTGGTGTCAGACAGCCCTTGTTTGGTCCGGGCGACCTACACTATTGGGATGGCCTCAGGGACTTTGGAGGTTTCTCCTAATTTGTATGATTTTGGACCATGGAATGATCAGAATTCCCATGGATTGGTAGGCACAGTCCTAATGTGTGGCTCCAGGGGCCCAGCCTGGAGGGTGTGTGGCCCAAGACTTTGAGGACAGAAGTCTGAAAACACAAACTCAGCTTTGGTTTGGGGACGTAGGTATGGCAGGCCCGATCTACAAACCATGAGAAGAACTCTTCAGGATATGAAGAAAGTGCGAGTCTGAGGCGCTTGCTCAGGCTTTTGTCTCTGGATTTTGTATCAGCGATGGCCGTAAATATTGGGGAGGACTCATGGGCCATGGACGAATCTTCCTCTCTGAGGATTTGGCCCGATTCCCAATTGCTTTTCGACAATCTGTGGGATGGGAGGACTCATTTCAGTTTTGTTACCTCAGGTGTCTCACCAAAAGAGGAATTCCAAAGCAAAGCCGTGGGGAAGACTGAAGGGACAACCCGAACTATGGTTAAAAATTGGGGCCTAGGGGCATGGCAAGCCCAATAAGCTATCTCTTCATCCAGCCACTGAGTGGCCTTACTTGAGGACTAGGCTCAGCCTGAGGGTCACAATGTGTGTTTGTGACCAATGAGGCCCGCGAGCATGGGCGGGGCCTCTTGGGCCACACTGGTTTCAACTACACTGAACGTTGGACAACATGCCAACCACAAGGTTTCTTGCCATGGGGAAGGAGTTCTGATTTCTGCATCACCTTCAACCCTGGGCAATGAATGGAGATAAGGTCTAGGTTCTGAAACCTGAAAACCGAGGTTGGGTAGAGATGACGACCTAAGGCCATGGCAGCTCGATGTGCTCAGTGTGCGGCCAGCTGTCTGGCTGGGGCCAGGAGGTCCAGGCTCAGGCTGTGTCAGAAAGCGCATTAGTGCCCTAGTCAGCCTATGTATTGGGGGTACAGCCAAGGTCAGTGCAGGTTGATCCTCATTTGGGGTTTCTGGGTAGCCCCAGAGGACAATGTTTTTCTTCTGGAGGGCAGGCAGAGTGCTGCATTGTAGTTCTGGAATTGACAAAATGGAGGGCTTGTGGGCCAGTAGTCTGACGACAAAAGTCTGAGAACACAAGCTAGGCTTAGGTTTCTGGGTGAGGCCATGGCAGGCACAATCTACAGACCTGAATCGAGATCTCGTGCATCTGAAGTCAGGGCAAGGATCAGACGATCGCTCAGGTTGGAGTTTCTGTCCCTGATGGCCCCTTCATGAATGGGGGGGCATCACGAGGCCATGGGGGTTTTCCCACGATGGGAGTTGTGAGAAGCTCCAAACTGCAGAGAGTCTTCTGCAGGACAATTGAGACCTGTTGTTTGGCTCCAGGCCAATGATTCTGAGCAGGGTTCTAAGGATGATGGCTGGGTTGCCCACCTCGCATTCCAATTGTCTCCTAGCAACAAGACAGGTTAGATCTCCTGGATCTGTGGGGAGCAACCGAGGACGCTGAGTTGAATTGGACACCCCTGGGGATGGGTCCTAATGTTCTTTTGTGTCTATGGAGACCTTGGAATGAAGCGGTGGCACTGGGGCCCTAAACGGTTCTCCTAAACAGAGGCTTTGACACAGCTCCAACGTGCAAGTTTCCCATGTGTAGATGAGATGTTTTCTGATGGGTGAGTCAAGAAAAAGCTAGATGCTGTTTTGAAATCCAGGCCTCTGAAAAGAGATACCTGGAAACCAAAGCAATGGATCTGATTAGTGCCTAGGGGCCTGTTCTTTCCTTTTTACCTCTGGGGACATCTGTCTATGGGTATGAGTGCAGGTAGGTGCTCAGTTGGGCTCAGATTGCCCCTGTTTTTCCTGGGAAGCCACCACTATTGAGATGGATCAGGGACTTTGGAGGTTTATCCTATTAGAAGGGTTGTGGCCATTGGAATGGGCACACACCATTCCCTTGGAGAGGGCAAGTACAGTCCTCAGGTTTGGCTCCAGGGGCCTGAGCCTGTAGGTTGTGTAGGCCAGGGCTGTTTGGACAGTTGTCTGAAAACACAAACTCGGCTTATGTTTCGGGTCATAGGTATGGCAGGACTGATCTTCAGACCATGAGGAGAACTCTTTCGGATTTAAAAGAAGGGCGAGTGTGAGGCTCCTGCTCAAGTTTTTGTCTCTGGATATCGTGTCACTCATGGTCGTGGAATTTCTGGGTGACTTCATGGGAAATGCACGAGTCTTACTCTCTGGTGGTTTGGCCCCGTCCAAAGAGTTTGGGGTCATTCTGTGGGCTGCAAGAAGTCCGTTTTGTTGTTGTTGTTGTTGTTGATGTTGTTGTTTTCTTTTTTAACCTCAGGTGTCCCACCAAATGAGGGATTCCAGAGTAGAGCCCTGGGGAGGGGCGACTGGACAATCAGAAATCTGGTTAAAAATTGTGGGCTAGGGACAAGTCAAGCCCATTATGACATCTAATGGTCAAGCCACTGAGACGACTTACTAGAGAACAGGACTCATGCTGAGGGTCACAATGCGTGTGTATGCCCTCGTCGCACTCAAGAATGGGCGGGACCTCAGGGTGAATGCTGGTTTCTCCTACACTGAACGTTGGACAACGTGCCAACCACAAGGGTTCTTGCCATGGGTAAGGATGAGTTCTGATTTCCGCATCACACTCACCCTTGGGCAGTGATTGGAGATAAGGTCTCGGTTCTGAAGCCTGAAAGCTGAGGTAGGGAAGAGATGATGACCTAAGGCCATGGCGGGTTTTATGTGCTCAGTGTTCGGTCAGCTTTCTGGGTGTTGGTCAGGATGTCCGGGTCAGGTTGTGTTGGACAGTGCATTAGTGCGCAGGTTAGACTATATAATTTGTGTAAAGTCGAGTGCTGTGTAGGTTGATCCTCATTTAATGTGCCTGGGCAGCTCATGAGGCAATAATTTTTTTTCTAGAGGGCAGGCAGAGTGCTGCATTGTGGGTCCGGAATTGCCAAACTTGAGGGCTTCGGGGCCAGGAGTGTGAGGACGGAAGTCTGAGAAGACAAGCTAGACTTGGGTTTCAGGGCGAGGGCATGGCAGGTACCCCCTGCAGATCTGAACCAATATCTCATGCATCTGAAGTCAGGGCGAGGATCAGACGTTGGCTCAGGTTGGAGTTTCTGTGCATGACGGCCGCTTCATGAAGGGAGCGGAATCTCGAGGTCATTGAGGTTTTCCCAGGTTGGGAGTTGTGGGATGACCCCTTCAAGGATTCCTTCTGCGGGACAATTGAGACCTGTTGTATAGCTCCAGGACATCCCATATGGCATGACTCCAGAGCACCCTTCGCGGATGGATGCCTGGGAAGCCCGCCTCGCATTCAAATTGTCTCCTAGCAACAAGACAGTTTAGATCTGATGGCTCTGCCGGGGCAACCGGGGTGGCTGAGTTGAAATGGACTATCCTGAGGATGGGTCCTAATGTGTTTTTGTGTCCATGAGGGCCTTGGAATGGGGCGGTGGCACCGGGACCCTGAAGTACTCTCCTAAGCTTTGGACATGGCTCTCATGCACAGGTTTCCTTGTGGAGACGAGATGAGTTCTGATGGGTGCCTCAGGAAAACCCCTATGCTTGTATTGGAATCAGGCTTTTGAGGACACATGCCTGTAACCCTAAGCAATGGATCCTATTATTGCCTAGCGTCCTGTCTGGTTCAATCTTCTTCTCTGGGGACATCCATCTATGGTATGAGTGGAGGTAGATTATCAGCTGGTGTCAGACAGCCCTTGTTTGGTCCGGGCGACCTACACTATTGGGATGGCCTCAGGGACTTTGGAGGTTTCTCCTAATTTGTATGATTTTGGACCATGGAATGATCAGAATTCCCATGGATTGGTAGGCACAGTCCTAATGTGTGGCTCCAGGGGCCCAGCCTGGAGGGTGTGTGGCCCAAGACTTTGAGGACAGAAGTCTGAAAACACAAACTCAGCTTTGGTTTGGGGACGTAGGTATGGCAGGCCCGATCTACAAACCATGAGAAGAACTCTTCAGGATATGAAGAAAGTGCGAGTCTGAGGCGCTTGCTCAGGCTTTTGTCTCTGGATTTTGTATCAGCGATGGCCGTAAATATTGGGGAGGACTCATGGGCCATGGACGAATCTTCCTCTCTGAGGATTTGGCCCGATTCCCAATTGCTTTTCGACAATCTGTGGGATGGGAGGACTCATTTCAGTTTTGTTACCTCAGGTGTCTCACCAAAAGAGGAATTCCAAAGCAAAGCCGTGGGGAAGACTGAAGGGACAACCCGAACTATGGTTAAAAATTGGGGCCTAGGGGCATGGCAAGCCCAATAAGCTATCTCTTCATCCAGCCACTGAGTGGCCTTACTTGAGGACTAGGCTCAGCCTGAGGGTCACAATGTGTGTTTGTGACCAATGAGGCCCGCGAGCATGGGCGGGGCCTCTTGGGCCACACTGGTTTCAACTACACTGAACGTTGGACAACATGCCAACCACAAGGTTTCTTGCCATGGGGAAGGAGTTCTGATTTCTGCATCACCTTCAACCCTGGGCAATGAATGGAGATAAGGTCTAGGTTCTGAAACCTGAAAACCGAGGTTGGGTAGAGATGACGACCTAAGGCCATGGCGGCTCGATGTGCTCAGTGTGCGGCCAGCTGTCTGGCTGGGGCCAGGAGGTCCAGGCTCAGGCTGTGTCAGAAAGCGCATTAGTGCCCTAGTCAGCCTATGTATTGGGGGTACAGCCAAGGTCAGTGCAGGTTGATCCTCATTTGGGGTTTCTGGGTAGCCCCAGAGGACAATGTTTTTCTTCTGGAGGGCAGGCAGAGTGCTGCATTGTAGTTCTGGAATTGACAAAATGGAGGGCTTGTGGGCCAGTAGTCTGACGACAAAAGTCTGAGAACACAAGCTAGGCTTAGGTTTCTGGGTGAGGCCATGGCAGGCACAATCTACAGACCTGAATCGAGATCTCGTGCATCTGAAGTCAGGGCAAGGATCAGACGATCGCTCAGGTTGGAGTTTCTGTCCCTGATGGCCCCTTCATGAATGGGGGGGCATCACGAGGCCATGGGGGTTTTCCCACGATGGGAGTTGTGAGAAGCTCCAAACTGCAGAGAGTCTTCTGCAGGACAATTGAGACCTGTTGTTTGGCTCCAGGCCAATGATTCTGAGCAGGGTTCTAAGGATGATGGCTGGGTTGCCCACCTCGCATTCCAATTGTCTCCTAGCAACAAGACAGGTTAGATCTCCTGGATCTGTGGGGAGCAACCGAGGACGCTGAGTTGAATTGGACACCCCTGGGGATGGGTCCTAATGTTCTTTTGTGTCTATGGAGACCTTGGAATGAAGCGGTGGCACTGGGGCCCTAAACGGTTCTCCTAAACAGAGGCTTTGACACAGCTCCAACGTGCAAGTTTCCCATGTGTAGATGAGATGTTTTCTGATGGGTGAGTCAAGAAAAAGCTAGATGCTGTTTTGAAATCCAGGCCTCTGAAAAGAGATACCTGGAAACCAAAGCAATGGATCTGATTAGTGCCTAGGGGCCTGTTCTTTCCTTTTTACCTCTGGGGACATCTGTCTATGGGTATGAGTGCAGGTAGGTGCTCAGTTGGGCTCAGATTGCCCCTGTTTTTCCTGGGAAGCCACCACTATTGAGATGGATCAGGGACTTTGGAGGTTTATCCTATTAGAAGGGTTGTGGCCATTGGAATGGGCACACACCATTCCCTTGGAGAGGGCAAGTACAGTCCTCAGGTTTGGCTCCAGGGGCCTGAGCCTGTAGGTTGTGTAGGCCAGGGCTGTTTGGACAGTTGTCTGAAAACACAAACTCGGCTTATGTTTCGGGTCATAGGTATGGCAGGACTGATCTTCAGACCATGAGGAGAACTCTTTCGGATTTAAAAGAAGGGCGAGTGTGAGGCTCCTGCTCAAGTTTTTGTCTCTGGATATCGTGTCACTCATGGTCGTGGAATTTCTGGGTGACTTCATGGGAAATGCACGAGTCTTACTCTCTGGTGGTTTGGCCCCGTCCAAAGAGTTTGGGGTCATTCTGTGGGCTGCAAGAAGTCCGTTTTGTTGTTGTTGTTGTTGTTGATGTTGTTGTTTTCTTTTTTAACCTCAGGTGTCCCACCAAATGAGGGATTCCAGAGTAGAGCCCTGGGGAGGGGCGACTGGACAATCAGAAATCTGGTTAAAAATTGTGGGCTAGGGACAAGTCAAGCCCATTATGACATCTAATGGTCAAGCCACTGAGACGACTTACTAGAGAACAGGACTCATGCTGAGGGTCACAATGCGTGTGTATGCCCTCGTCGCACTCAAGAATGGGCGGGACCTCAGGGTGAATGCTGGTTTCTCCTACACTGAACGTTGGACAACGTGCCAACCACAAGGGTTCTTGCCATGGGTAAGGAGGAGTTCTGATTTCCGCATCACACTCACCCTTGGGCAGTGATTGGAGATAAGGTCTCGGTTCTGAAGCCTGAAAGCTGAGGTAGGGAAGAGATGATGACCTAAGGCCATGGCGGGTTTTATGTGCTCAGTGTTCGGTCAGCTTTCTGGGTGTTGGTCAGGATGTCCGGGTCAGGTTGTGTTGGACAGTGCATTAGTGCGCAGGTTAGACTATATAATTTGTGTAAAGTCGAGTGCTGTGTAGGTTGATCCTCATTTAATGTGCCTGGGCAGCTCATGAGGCAATAATTTTTTTTCTAGAGGGCAGGCAGAGTGCTGCATTGTGGGTCCGGAATTGCCAAACTTGAGGGCTTCGGGGCCAGGAGTGTGAGGACGGAAGTCTGAGAAGACAAGCTAGACTTGGGTTTCAGGGCGAGAGCATGGCAGGTACCCCCTGCAGATCTGAACCAATATCTCATGCATCTGAAGTCAGGGCGAGGATCAGACGTTGGCTCAGGTTGGAGTTTCTGTGCATGACGGCCGCTTCATGAAGGGAGCGGAATCTCGAGGTCATTGAGGTTTTCCCAGGTTGGGAGTTGTGGGATGACCCCTTCAAGGATTCCTTCTGCGGGACAATTGAGACCTGTTGTATAGCTCCAGGACATCCCATATGGCATGACTCCAGAGCACCCTTCGCGGATGGATGCCTGGGAAGCCCGCCTCGCATTCAAATTGTCTCCTAGCAACAAGACAGTTTAGATCTGATGGCTCTGCCGGGGCAACCGGGGTGGCTGAGTTGAAATGGACTATCCTGAGGATGGGTCCTAATGTGTTTTTGTGTCCATGAGGGCCTTGGAATGGGGCGGTGGCACCGGGACCCTGAAGTACTCTCCTAAGCTTTGGACATGGCTCTCATGCACAGGTTTCCTTGTGGAGACGCGATGAGTTCTGATGGGTGCCTCAGGAAAACCCCTATGCTTGTATTGGAATCAGGCTTTTGAGGACACATGCCTGTAACCCTAAGCAATGGATCCTATTATTGCCTAGCGTCCTGTCTGGTTCAATCTTCTTCTCTGGGGACATCCATCTATGGTATGAGTGGAGGTCGATTATCAGCTGGTGTCAGACAGCCCTTGTTTGTTCCGGGCGACCTACACTATTGGGATGGCCTCAGGGACTTTGGAGGTTTCTCCTAATTTGTATGATTTTGGACCATGGAATGATCAGAATTCCCATGGATTGGTAGGCACAGTCCTAATGTGTGGCTCCAGTGGCCCAGCCTGGAGGGTGTGTGGCCCAAGACTTTGTGGACAGAAGTCTGAAAACACAAACTCAGCTTTGGTTTGGGGACGTAGTTATGGCAGGCCCGATCTACAAACCATGAGAAGAACTCTTCAGGATATGAAGAAAGTGCGAGTCTGAGGCGCTTGCTCAGGCTTTTGTCTCTGGATTTTGTATCAGCGATGGCCGTGGAATATCGGGGAGGACTCATGGGCCATGGACGAATCTTCCTCTCTGAGGATTTGGCCCGATTCCCAATTGCTTTTTGTCAATCTGTGGGATGGGAGGACTCATTTCAGTTTTGTTACCTCAGGTGGCTCACCAAAAGAGGAATTCCAAAGCAAAGCCGTGGGGAAGACTGAAGGGACAACCCGAACTATGGTTAAAAATTGGGGCCTAGGGGCATGGCAAGCCCAATATGCTATCTCTTCATCCAGCCACTGAGTGGCCTTACTTGAGGACTGGGCTCAGCCTGAGGGTCACAATGTGTGTTTGTGACCAATGAGGCCCGCGAGCATGGGCGGGGCCTCATGGGCCACACTGGTTTCAACTACACTGAACGTTGGACAACATGCCAACCACAAGGTTTCTTGCCATGGGGAAGGAGTTCTGATTTCTGCATCACCTTCAACCCTGGGCAATGAATGGAGATAAGGTCTAGGTTCTGAAACCTGAAAACCGAGGTTGGGTAGAGATGACGACCTAAGGCCATGGCGGCTCGATGTGCTCAGTGTGCGGCCAGCTGTCTGGCTGGGGCCAGGAGGTCCAGGCTCAGGCTGTGTCAGAAAGCGCATTAGTGCCCTAGTCAGCCTATGTATTGGGGGTACAGCCAAGGTCAGTGCAGGTTGATCCTCATTTGGGGTTTCTGGGTAGCCCCAGAGGACAATGTTTTTCTTCTGGAGGGCAGGCAGAGTGCTGCATTGTAGTTCTGGAATTGACAAAATGGAGGGCTTGTGGGCCAGTAGTCTGACGACAAAAGTCTGAGAACACAAGCTAGGCTTAGGTTTCTGGGTGAGGCCATGGCAGGCACAATCTACAGACCTGAATCGAGATCTCGTGCATCTGAAGTCAGGGCAAGGATCAGACGATCGCTCAGGTTGGAGTTTCTGTCCCTGATGGCCCCTTCATGAATGGGGGGGCATCACGAGGCCATGGGGGTTTTCCCACGATGGGAGTTGTGAGAAGCTCCAAACTGCAGAGAGTCTTCTGCAGGACAATTGAGACCTGTTGTTTGGCTCCAGGCCAATGATTCTGAGCAGGGTTCTAAGGATGATGGCTGGGTTGCCCACCTCGCATTCCAATTGTCTCCTAGCAACAAGACAGGTTAGATCTCCTGGATCTGTGGGGAGCAACCGAGGACGCTGAGTTGAATTGGACACCCCTGGGGATGGGTCCTAATGTTCTTTTGTGTCTATGGAGACCTTGGAATGAAGCGGTGGCACTGGGGCCCTAAACGGTTCTCCTAAACAGAGGCTTTGACACAGCTCCAACGTGCAAGTTTCCCATGTGTAGATGAGATGTTTTCTGATGGGTGAGTCAAGAAAAAGCTAGATGCTGTTTTGAAATCCAGGCCTCTGAAAAGAGATACCTGGAAACCAAAGCAATGGATCTGATTAGTGCCTAGGGGCCTGTTCTTTCCTTTTTACCTCTGGGGATATCTGTCTATGGGTATGAGTGCAGGTAGGTGCTCAGTTGGGCTCAGATTGCCCCTGTTTTTCCTGGGAAGCCACCACTATTGAGATGGATCAGGGACTTTGGAGGTTTATCCTATTAGAAGGGTTGTGGCCATTGGAATGGGCACACACCATTCCCTTGGAGAGGGCAAGTACAGTCCTCAGGTTTGGCTCCAGGGGCCTGAGCCTGTAGGTTGTGTAGGCCAGGGCTGTTTGGACAGTTGTCTGAAAACACAAACTCGGCTTATGTTTCGGGTCATAGGTATGGCAGGACTGATCTTCAGACCATGAGGAGAACTCTTTCGGATTTAAAAGAAGGGCGAGTGTGAGGCTCCTGCTCAAGTTTTTGTCTCTGGATATCGTGTCACTCATGGTCGTGGAATTTCTGGGTGACTTCATGGGAAATGGACGAGTCTTACTCTCTGGTGGTTTGGCCCCGTCCAAAGAGTTTGGGGTCATTCTGTGGGCTGCAAGATCTCCGTTTTTTTGTTGTTGTTGTTGTTGTTGTTGTTGTTGTTGTTGTTGTTTTCTTTTTTAACCTCAGGTGTCCCACCAAATGAGGGATTCCAGAGTAGAGCCCTGGGGAGGGGCGACTGGACAATCAGAAATCTGGTTAAAAATTGTGGCCTAGGGACAAGTCAAGCCCATTATGACATCTAATGGTCAAGCCACTGAGACGACTTACTAGAGAACAGGACTCATGCTGAGGGTCACAATGCGTGTGTATGCCCTCGTCGCACTCAAGAATGGGCGGGACCTCAGGGTGAATGCTGGTTTCTCCTACACTGAACGTTGGACAACGTGCCAACCACAAGGGTTCTTGCCATGGGTAAGGAGGAGTTCTGATTTCCGCATCACACTCACCCTTGGGCAGTGATTGGAGATAAGGTCTCGGTTCTGAAGCCTGAAAGCTGAGGTAGGGAAGAGATGATGACCTAAGGCCATGGCGGGTTTTATGTGCTCAGTGTTCGGTCAGCTTTCTGGATGTTGGTCAGGATGTCCGGGTCAGGTTGTTTTGGACAGTGCATTAGTGTGCAGGTTAGACTATATAATTTGTGTAAAGTCGAGTGCTGTGTAGGTTGATCCTCATTTAATGTGCCTGGGCAGCTCATGAGGCAATAATTTTTTTTCTAGAGGGCAGGCAGAGTGCTGCATTGTGGGTCCGGAATTGCCAAACTTGAGGGCTTCGGGGCCAGGAGTGTGAGGACGGAAGTCTGAGAAGACAAGCTAGACTTGGGTTTCAGGGCGAGGGCATGGCAGGTACCCCCTGCAGATCTGAACCAATATCTCATGCATCTGAAGTCAGGGCGAGGATCAGACGTTGGCTCAGGTTGGAGTTTCTGTGCATGACGGCCGCTTCATGAAGGGAGCGGAATCTCGAGGTCATTGAGGTTTTCCCAGGTTGGGAGTTGTGGGATGCCCCCTTCAAGGATTCCTTCTGCGGGACAATTGAGACCTGTTGGATAGCTCCAGGACATCCCATATGGCATGACTCCAGAGCACCGTTTGCGGATGGATGCCTGGGAAGCCCGCCTCGCATTCAAATTGTCTCCTAGCAATAAGACAGTTTAGATCTGATGGCTCTGCCGGAACAACCGGTGTGGCTGAGTTGAAATGGACTTTCCTGAGGATGGGTCCTAATGTGTTTTTGTGTCCATGAGGGCCTTGGAATGGGGCGGTGGCACCGGGACCCTGAAGTACTCTCCTAAGCTTTGGACATGGCTCTCATGCACAGGTTTCCTTGTGGAGACGAGATGAGTTCTGATGGGTGCCTCAGGAAAACCTCTATGCTCGTATTGGAATCAGGCTTTTGAGGACACATGCCTGTAACCCAAAGCAATGGATCCTATTATGGCCTAGGGTCCTGTCTGGTTCAATCTTCTTCTCAGGGGACATCCATCTATGGTATGAGTGGAGGTCGATTATCAGCTCGTGTCAGACAGCCCTTGTTTGTTCCGGGCGACCTACACTATTGGGATGGCCTCAGGGACTTTGGAAGTTTCTCCTAATTTGTACGATTTTGGACCATGAAATGGGCAGAATTCCCATGGATTGGTAGGCACAGTCCTAATGTGTGGCTCCAGGGGCCCAGCCTGGAGGGTGTGTGGCCCAAGACTTTGAGGACAGAAGTCTGAAAACTCAAACTCAGCTTTGGTTTGGGGACGTAGGTATGGCAGGCCCGATCTACAAAGCATGAGAAGAAATCTTCAGGATATGAAGAAAGTGCGAGTCTGAGGCGCTTACTCAGGCTTTTGTCTCTGGATTTTGTATCAGCGATGGCCGTGGAATATCGGGGAGGACTCATGGGCCATGGACGAATCTTCCTCTCTGAGGATTTGGCCCGATTCCCAATTGCTTTTTGTCAATCTGTGGGATGGGAGGACTCATTTCAGTTTTGTTACCTCAGGTGTCCCACCAAAAGAGGAATTCCAAAGCAAAGCCGTGGGGAAGACTGAAGGGACAACCCGAACTATGGTTAAAAATTGGGGCCTAGGGGCATGGCAAGCCCAATATTCTATCTCTTCATCCAGCCACTGAGTGGCCTTACTTGAGGACTGGGCTCAGCCTGAGGGTCACAATGTGTGTCTGTGACCAATGTGGCCCGCGAGCTTGGGCGGGGCCTCATGGGACACACTGGTTTCAACTACACTGAACGTTGGACAACATGCCAACCACAAGGTTTCTTGCCATGGGGAAGGAGTTCTGATTTCTGCATCACCTTCAACCCTGGGCAGTGATTGGAGATAAGGTCTAGGTTCTGAAACCTGAAAACCGAGGTTGGGAAGAGATAACGACCTAAGGCCATGGCGGCTCGATGTGCTCAGTGTGCGGCCAGCTGTCTGGGAGGGGCCAGGGGGTCCAGGCTCAGGCTGTGTCAGAAAGGGCATTAGTGCCCTGGTCAGCCTATGTATTGGGGGTACAGCCAAGGTCCGTGCAGGTTGATCCTCATTTGGGGTTACTGGGCAGCCCCAGAGGACAATGTTTTTCTTCTGGGTGGCAGGCAGAGTGCTGCATTGTAGTTCTGGATTGCCAAACTGGAGCGCTTGTGGGCCAGTAGTCTGACGACAAAAGTCTGAGAACACAAGCTAGGCTTAGGTTTCTGGGTGAGGCCATGGCAGGCACAATCTACAGACCTGAATCGAGATCTCGTGCATCTGAAGTCAGGGCGAGGATCAGACGATCGCTCAGGTTGGAGTTTCTGTCCCTGATGGCCCCTTCATGAATGGGGGGGCATCACGAGGCCATGGGGGTTTTCCCACGATGGGAGTTGTGAGAAGCTCCAAACTGCAGAGAGTCTTCTGCAGGACAATTGAGACCTGTTGTTTGGCTCCAGGCCAATGATTCTGAGCAGGGTTCTAAGGATGGATGGCTGGGTTGCCCACCTCGCATTCCAATTGTCTCCTAGCAACAAGACAGGTTAGATCTCCTGGATCTGTGGGGAGCCACCGAGGACGCTGAGTTGAAATGGACACCCCTGGGGATGGGTCCTAATGTGCTTTTGTGTCTATGGAGACCTTGGAATGAAGCGGTGGCACTGGGGACCTAAAGGGTTCTCCTAAACAGAGGCTTTGACACAGCTCCAACGTGCAAGTTTCCCATGTGTAGATGAGATGTTTTCTGATGGGTGAGTCAAGAAACAGCTAGATGCTGCTTTTGAAATCCAGGCCTCTGAAAAGAGATACCTGGAAACCAAAGCAATGGATCTGATTAGTGCCTAGGGGCCTGTTCTTTCCTTTTTATCTCTGGGGACATCTGTCTATGGGTATGAGTGCAGGTAGGTGCTCAGTTGGGCTCAGATTGCCCCTGTTTTTCCTGGGAAGCCACCACTATTGAGATGGATCAGGACTTTGGAGGTTTATCCTATTAGAAGGGTTGTGGCCATTGGAATGGGCACACACAATTCCCTTGGAGAGGGCAAGTACAGTCCTCAGGTTTGGCTCCAGGGGCCTGAGCCTTTAGGTTGTGTAGGCCAGGGCTGTTTGGACAGTTGTCTGAAAACACAAACTCGGCTTATGTTTCGGGTCTTAGGTATGGCAGGACCGATCTTCAGACCATGAGGAGAACTCTTCGGGATTTGAAAGAATGGCGAGTGTGAGGCTCCTGCTCAATTTTTGTCTCTGGATATCGTGTCACTCATGGTCTTGGAATTTCTGGGTGACTACATGGGAAATGGACGAGTCTTACTCTCTGGTCGTTTGGCCCCGTCCAAAGAGTTTGGGGTCATTCTGTGGGCTGGAAGAAGTCTGTTTTGTTGTTATTGTTGTTGTTGTTGTTGTTTTCTTTTTTAACCTCAGGTGTCCCACCAAATGAGGGATTCCACAGTAGAGCCCTGGGGAGGGGCGACTGGACAATCAGAAATCTGGTTAAAAATTGGGGCCTAGGGAGATGTCAAGCCCATTATGACATCTAATGGTCCAGCCACTGAGACGACTTACTAGAGGACAGGACTCATGCTGAGGGTCACAATGCGTGTGTATGCCATTGTCGCACTCAAGAATGGGCGGGGCCTCAGGGTGAATGCTGGTTTCTCCTACACTGAACGTTGGACAACGTGCCAACCACAAGGGTTCTTGCCATGGGTAAGGAGGATTTCTGATTTCGCATCACACTCACCCTTGGGCAGTGATTGGAGATAAGGTCTCGGTTCTGAAGCCTGAAAGCTGAGGTAGGGAAGAGATGATGACCTAAGGCCATGGCGGGTTTTATGTGCTCAGTGTTCGTTCAGCTTTCTGGGTGTTGGTCAGGATGTCCGGGTCAGGTGGTGTTCGACAGTGCATTAGTGCCCAGGTTAGACTATATAATTTGGGTAAAGTCGAGTGCTGTGTAGGTTGATCCTCATTTAATGTGCCTGGGCAGCTCATGAGGCAATAATTTTTTTTCTAGAGAGCAGGCAGAGTGCTACATTGTGGGTCCGGAATTGCCAAACTTTAGGGCTTCGGGGCCAGGAGTGTGAGGACGGAAGTCTGAGAAGACAAGCTAGACTTGGGTTTCACGGCGAGGGCATGGCAGGTACCCCCTGCAGATCTGAACCAATATCTCATGCATCTGAAGTCAGGGCGAGGATCAGACGTTGGCTCAGGTTGGAGCTTCTGTGCATGACGGCCGCTTCATGAAGGGAGCGGAATCTCGAGGTCATTGTGGTTTTCCCAAGTTGGGAGTTGTGGGATGCCCCCTTCAAGGATTCCTTCTGCGGGACAATTGAGACCTGTTGTATAGCTCCAGGACATCCCATATGGCATGAATCCAGAGCACCGTTCACGGATGGATGCCTGGGAAGCCCGCCTCGCATTCAAATTTCTCCTAGCAACAAGACAGTTTAGATCTGATGGCTCTGCCGGGGCAACCGGGGTGGCTGAGTTGAAATGGACTTTCCTGAGGATGGGTCCTAATGTGTTTTTGTGTCCATGAGGGCCTTGGAATGGGGCGGTGGCACCGGGACCCTGAAGTACTCTCCTAAGCTTTGGACATGGCTCCCATGCACAGGTTTCCTTGTGGAGACGAGATGAGTTCTGATGGGTGCCTCAGGAAAACCCCTATGCTTGTATTGGAATCAGGCTTTTGAGGACACATGCCTGTAACCCTAAGCAATGGATCCTATTATGGCCTAGGGTCCTGTCTGTTTCAATCTTCTTCTCTGGGGACATCCATCTATGGTATGAGTGGAGGTCGATGATCAGCTCGTGTCAGACAGCCCTTGTTTGTTCCGGGCAACCTACACTATTGGGATGGCCTCAGGGACTTTGGAGGTTTCTCCTAATTTGTACGATTTTGGACCATGGAAAGGGCAGAATTCCCATGGATTCGTAGGCACAGTCCTAATGTGTGGCTCCAGGGGCCCAGCCTGGAGGGTGTGTGGCCCAAGACTTTGAGGACAGAAGTCTGAAAACACAAACTCAGCTTTGGTTTGGGGACGTAGGTATGGCAGGCCCGATCTACAAACCATGAGAAGAACTCTTCAGGATATGAAGAAAGTGCGAGTCTGAGGTGCTTGCTCAGGCATTTGTCTCTGGATTTTGTATCAGCGATGGCCTTGGAATATCAGGGAGGACTCATGGGCCATTGTCGAATCTTCCTCTCTGAGGATTTGGCCCGATTCCCAATTGCTTTTCGTCACTCTGTGGGATGGGAGGACTCATTTCAGTTTTGTTATCTCAGGTGTCCCACCAAAAGAGGAATTCCAAAGCAAAGCCGTGGGGAAGACTGAAGGGACAACCCGAACTATGGTTAAAAATTGGGGCCTAGGGGCATGGCAAGCCCAATATGCTATCTCTTCATCCAGCCACTGAGTGGCCATACTTGAGGACTGGGCTCAGCCTGAGGGTCACAATGTGTGTTTGTGACCAATGTGGCCCGCGCGCATGGGCGGGGCCTCATGGGCCACACTGGTTTCAACTACACTGAAGGTTGGACAACATGCC
Organism: Mustela nivalis; assembly: GCF_964662115.1. Lineage (NCBI taxonomy): Eukaryota > Metazoa > Chordata > Mammalia > Carnivora > Mustelidae > Mustela > Mustela nivalis. The sequence goes on along the minus strand of NW_028136501.1, from coordinate 1,647,891 downwards.
AACCACAAGGTTTCTTGCCATGGGGAAGGAGTTCTGATTTCTGCATCACCTTCAACCCTGGGCAGTGATTGGAGATAAGGTCTAGGTTCTGAAACCTGAAAACCGAGGTTGGGAAGAGATGACGACCTAAGGCCATGGCGGCTCGAAGTGCTCAGTGTGCGGCCAGCTGTCTGGGAGGGGCCAGGGGTTCCAGGCTCAGGCTGTGTCAGAAAAGCCATTAGTGCCCAGGTCAGCCTATGTATTGGGGGTACAGCCAAGGTCGGTGCAGGTTGATCCTCATTTGGGGGTTCTGGGTAGCTCCAGAGGACAATGTTTTTCTTCTAGAGGGCAGGCAGAGTGCTGCATTGTAGTTTTGGATTGCCAAACTGGAGGGCTTGTGGGCCAGTATTCTGACGACAAAAGTCTGAGAATACAAGCTAGGCTTAGGTTTCTGGGTGAGGCCATGGCAGGCACAATCTACAGACCTGAATCGTGTTCTCGTGCATCTGAAGTCAGGGCGAGGATCAAACGATCGCTCAGGTTGGAGTTTCTGTCACTGATGGCCCCTTCATGAATGGGGGGGGCATCACGAGGCCATGGGGATTTTCCCACGATGGGAGTTGTGAGAAGCTCCAAACTGCAGAGAGTCTTCTGCAGGACAATTGAGACCTGTTGTTTGGCTCCAGGCCAATGATTCTGAGCAGGGTTCTAAGGATGATGGCTGGGTTGCCCACCTCGCATTCCAATTGTCTCCTAGCAACAAGACAGGTTAGATCTCCTGGATCTGTGGGGAGCAACCGAGGACGCTGAGTTGAATTGGACACCCCTGGGGATGGGTCCTAATGTTCTTTTGTGTCTATGGAGACCTTGGAATGAAGCGGTGGCACTGGGGCCCTAAACGGTTCTCCTAAACAGAGGCTTTGACACAGCTCCAACGTGCAAGTTTCCCATGTGTAGATGAGATGTTTTCTGATGGGTGAGTCAAGAAAAAGCTAGATGCTGTTTTGAAATCCAGGCCTCTGAAAAGAGATACCTGGAAACCAAAGCAATGGATCTGATTAGTGCCTAGGGGCCTGTTCTTTCCTTTTTACCTCTGGGGACATCTGTCTATGGGTATGAGTGCAGGTAGGTGCTCAGTTGGGCTCAGATTGCCCCTGTTTTTCCTGGGAAGCCACCACTATTGAGATGGATCAGGGACTTTGGAGGTTTATCCTATTAGAAGGGTTGTGGCCATTGGAATGGGCACACACCATTCCCTTGGAGAGGGCAAGTACAGTCCTCAGGTTTGGCTCCAGGGGCCTGAGCCTGTAGGTTGTGTAGGCCAGGGCTGTTTGGACAGTTGTCTGAAAACACAAACTCGGCTTATGTTTCGGGTCATAGGTATGGCAGGACTGATCTTCAGACCATGAGGAGAACTCTTTCGGATTTAAAAGAAGGGCGAGTGTGAGGCTCCTGCTCAAGTTTTTGTCTCTGGATATCGTGTCACTCATGGTCGTGGAATTTCTGGGTGACTTCATGGGAAATGGACGAGTCTTACTCTCTGGTGGTTTGGCCCCGTCCAAAGAGTTTGGGGTCATTCTGTGGGCTGCAAGAAGTCCGTTTTGTTGTTGTTGTTGTTGTTGATGTTGTTGTTTTCTATTTTAACCTCAGGTGTCCCACCAAATGAGGGATTCCAGAGTAGAGCCCTGGGGAGGGGCGACTGGACAATCAGAAATCTGGTTAAAAATTGTGGGCTAGGGACAAGTCAAGCCCATTATGACATCTAATGGTCAAGCCACTGAGACGACTTACTAGAGAACAGGACTCATGCTGAGGGTCACAATGCGTGTGTATGCCCTCGTCGCACTCAAGAATGGGCGGGACCTCAGGGTGAATGCTGGTTTCTCCTACACTGAATGTTGGACAACGTGCCAACTACAAGGGTTCTTGCCATGGGTAAGGAGGAGTTCTGATTTCCGCATCACACTCACCCTTGGGCAGTGATTGGAGATAAGGTCTCGGTTCTGAAGCCTGAAAGCTGAGGTAGGGAAGAGATGATGACCTAAGGCCATGGCGGGTTTTATGTGCTCAGTGTTCGGTCAGCTTTCTGGATGTTGGTCAGGATGTCAGGGTCAGGTTGTGTTGGACAGTGCATTAGTGCGCAGGTTAGACTATATAATTTGAATAAAGTCGAGTGCTGTGTAGGTTGATCCTCATTTAATGTGCCTGGGCAGCTCATGAGGCAATAATTTTTTTTCTAGAGGGCAGGCAGAGTGCTGCATTGTGGGTCCGGAATTGCCAAACTTGAGGGCTTCGGGGCCAGGAGTGTGAGGACGGAAGTCTGAGAAGACAAGCTAGACTTGGGTTTCAGGGCGAGGGCATGGCAGGTACCCCCTGCAGATCTGAACCAATATCTCATGCATCTGAAGTCAGGGCGAGGATCAGACGTTGGCTCAGGTTGGAGTTTCTGTGCATGACGGCCGCTTCATGAAGGGAGCGGAATCTCGAGGTCATTGAGGTTTTCCCAGGTTGGGAGTTGTGGGATGCCCCCTTCAAGGATTCCTTCTGCGGGACAATTGAGACCTGTTGGATAGCTCCAGGACATCCCATATGGCATGACTCCAGAGCACCGTTTGCGGATGGATGCCTGGGAAGCCCGCCTCGCATTCAAATTGTCTCCTAGCAATAAGACAGTTTAGATCTGATGGCTCTGCCGGAACAACCGGTGTGGCTGAGTTGAAATGGACTTTCCTGAGGATGGGTCCTAATGTGTTTTTGTGTCCATGAGGGCCTTGGAATGGGGCGGTGGCACCGGGACCCTGAAGTACTCTCCTAAGCTTTGGACATGGCTCTCATGCACAGGTTTCCTTGTGGAGACGCGATGAGTTCTGATGGGTGCCTCAGGAAAACCCCTATGCTTGTATTGGAATCAGGCTTTTGAGGACACATGCCTGTAACCCTAAGCAATGGATCCTATTATTGCCTAGCGTCCTGTCTGGTTCAATCTTCTTCTCTGGGGACATCCATCTATGGTATGAGTGGAGGTCGATTATCAGCTGGTGTCAGACAGCCCTTGTTTGTTCCGGGCGACCTACACTATTGGGATGGCCTCAGGGACTTTGGAGGTTTCTCCTAATTTGTATGATTTTGGACCATGGAATGATCAGAATTCCCATGGATTGGTAGGCACAGTCCTAATGTGTGGCTCCAGTGGCCCAGCCTGGAGGGTGTGTGGCCCAAGACTTTGTGGACAGAAGTCTGAAAACACAAACTCAGCTTTGGTTTGGGGACGTAGTTATGGCAGGCCCGATCTACAAACCATGAGAAGAACTCTTCAGGATATGAAGAAAGTGCGAGTCTGAGGCGCTTGCTCAGGCTTTTGTCTCTTGATTTTGTATCAGCGATGGCCGTGGAATATCGGGGAGGACTCATGGGCCATGGACGAATCTTCCTCTCTGAGGATTTGGCCCGATTCCCAATTGCTTTTTGTCAATCTGTGGGATGGGAGGACTCATTTCAGTTTTGTTACCTCAGGTGGCTCACCAAAAGAGGAATTCCAAAGCAAAGCCGTGGGGAAGACTGAAGGGACAACCCGAACTATGGTTAAAAATTGGGGCCTAGGGGCATGGCAAGCCCAATATGCTATCTCTTCATCCAGCCACTGAGTGGCCTTACTTGAGGACTGGGCTCAGCCTGAGGGTCACAATGTGTGTTTGTGACCAATGAGGCCCGCGAGCATGGGCGGGGCCTCATGGGCCACACTGGTTTCAACTACACTGAACGTTGGACAACATGCCAACCACAAGGTTTCTTGCCATGGGGAAGGAGTTCTGATTTCTGCATCACCTTCAACCCTGGGCAATGAATGGAGATAAGGTCTAGGTTCTGAAACCTGAAAACCGAGGTTGGGTAGAGATGACGACCTAAGGCCATGGCGGCTCGATGTGCTCAGTGTGCGGCCAGTTGTCTGGCTGGGGCCAGGAGGTCCAGGCTCAGGCTGTGTCAGAAAGCGCATTAGTGCCCTAGTCAGCCTATGTATTGGGGGTACAGCCAAGGTCAGTGCAGGTTGATCCTCATTTGGGGTTTCTGGGTAGCCCCAGAGGACAATGTTTTTCTTCTGGAGGGCAGGCAGAGTGCTGCATTGTAGTTCTGGAATTGACAAAATGGAGGGCTTGTGGGCCAGTAGTCTGACGACAAAAGTCTGAGAACACAAGCTAGGCTTAGGTTTCTGGGTGAGGCCATGGCAGGCACAATCTACAGACCTGAATCGAGATCTCGTGCATCTGAAGTCAGGGCAAGGATCAGACGATCGCTCAGGTTGGAGTTTCTGTCCCTGATGGCCCCTTCATGAATGGGGGGGCATCACGAGGCCATGGGGGTTTTCCCACGATGGGAGTTGTGAGAAGCTCCAAACTGCAGAGAGTCTTCTGCAGGACAATTGAGACCTGTTGTTTGGCTCCAGGCCAATGATTCTGAGCAGGGTTCTAAGGATGATGGCTGGGTTGCCCACCTCGCATTCCAATTGTCTCCTAGCAACAAGACAGGTTAGATCTCCTGGATCTGTGGGGAGCAACCGAGGACGCTGAGTTGAATTGGACACCCCTGGGGATGGGTCCTAATGTTCTTTTGTGTCTATGGAGACCTTGGAATGAAGCGGTGGCACTGGGGCCCTAAACGGTTCTCCTAAACAGAGGCTTTGACACAGCTCCAACGTGCAAGTTTCCCATGTGTAGATGAGATGTTTTCTGATGGGTGAGTCAAGAAAAAGCTAGATGCTGTTTTGAAATCCAGGCCTCTGAAAAGAGATACCTGGAAACCAAAGCAATGGATCTGATTAGTGCCTAGGGGCCTGTTCTTTCCTTTTTACCTCTGGGGATATCTGTCTATGGGTATGAGTGCAGGTAGGTGCTCAGTTGGGCTCAGATTGCCCCTGTTTTTCCTGGGAAGCCACCACTATTGAGATGGATCAGGGACTTTGGAGGTTTATCCTATTAGAAGGGTTGTGGCCATTGGAATGGGCACACACCATTCCCTTGGAGAGGGCAAGTACAGTCCTCAGGTTTGGCTCCAGGGGCCTGAGCCTGTAGGTTGTGTAGGCCAGGGCTGTTTGGACAGTTGTCTGAAAACACAAACTCGGCTTATGTTTCGGGTCATAGGTATGGCAGGACTGATCTTCAGACCATGAGGAGAACTCTTTCGGATTTAAAAGAAGGGCGAGTGTGAGGCTCCTGCTCAAGTTTTTGTCTCTGGATATCGTGTCACTCATGGTCGTGGAATTTCTGGGTGACTTCATGGGAAATGGACGAGTCTTACTCTCTGGTGGTTTGGCCCCGTCCAAAGAGTTTGGGGTCATTCTGTGGGCTGCAAGATCTCCGTTTTGTTGTTGTTGTTGTTGTTGTTGTTGTTGTTGTTGTTGTTTTCTTTTTTAACCTCAGGTGTCCCACCAAATGAGGGATTCCAGAGTAGAGCCCTGGGGAGGGGCGACTGGACAATCAGAAATCTGGTTAAAAATTGTGGCCTAGGGACAAGTCAAGCCCATTATGACATCTAATGGTCAAGCCACTGAGACGACTTACTAGAGAACAGGACTCATGCTGAGGGTCACAATGCGTGTGTATGCCCTCGTCGCACTCAAGAATGGGCGGGACCTCAGGGTGAATGCTGGTTTCTCCTACACTGAACGTTGGACAACGTGCCAACCACAAGGGTTCTTGCCATGGGTAAGGAGGAGTTCTGATTTCCGCATCACACTCACCCTTGGGCAGTGATTGGAGATAAGGTCTCGGTTCTGAAGCCTGAAAGCTGAGGTAGGGAAGAGATGATGACCTAAGGCCATGGCGGGTTTTATGTGCTCAGTGTTCGGTCAGCTTTCTGGATGTTGGTCAGGATGTCCGGGTCAGGTTGTTTTGGACAGTGCATTAGTGTGCAGGTTAGACTATATAATTTGTGTAAAGTCGAGTGCTGTGTAGGTTGATCCTCATTTAATGTGCCTGGGCAGCTCATGAGGCAATAATTTTTTTTCTAGAGGGCAGGCAGAGTGCTGCATTGTGGGTCCGGAATTGCCAAACTTGAGGGCTTCGGGGCCAGGAGTGTGAGGACGGAAGTCTGAGAAGACAAGCTAGACTTGGGTTTCAGGGCGAGGGCATGGCAGGTACCCCCTGCAGATCTGAACCAATATCTCATGCATCTGAAGTCAGGGCGAGGATCAGACGTTGGCTCAGGTTGGAGTTTCTGTGCATGACGGCCGCTTCATGAAGGGAGCGGAATCTCGAGGTCATTGAGGTTTTCCCAGGTTGGGAGTTGTGGGATGCCCCCTTCAAGGATTCCTTCTGCGGGACAATTGAGACCTGTTGGATAGCTCCAGGACATCCCATATGGCATGACTCCAGAGCACCGTTTGCGGATGGATGCCTGGGAAGCCCGCCTCGCATTCAAATTGTCTCCTAGCAATAAGACAGTTTAGATCTGATGGCTCTGCCGGAACAACCGGTGTGGCTGAGTTGAAATGGACTTTCCTGAGGATGGGTCCTAATGTGTTTTTGTGTCCATGAGGGCCTTGGAATGGGGCGGTGGCACCGGGACCCTGAAGTACTCTCCTAAGCTTTGGACATGGCTCTCATGCACAGGTTTCCTTGTGGAGACGAGATGAGTTCTGATGGGTGCCTCAGGAAAACCTCTATGCTCGTATTGGAATCAGGCTTTTGAGGACACATGCCTGTAACCCAAAGCAATGGATCCTATTATGGCCTAGGGTCCTGTCTGGTTCAATCTTCTTCTCAGGGGACATCCATCTATGGTATGAGTGGAGGTCGATTATCAGCTCGTGTCAGACAGCCCTTGTTTGTTCCGGGCGACCTACACTATTGGGATGGCCTCAGGGACTTTGGAAGTTTCTCCTAATTTGTACGATTTTGGACCATGAAATGGGCAGAATTCCCATGGATTGGTAGGCACAGTCCTAATGTGTGGCTCCAGGGGCCCAGCCTGGAGGGTGTGTGGCCCAAGACTTTGAGGACAGAAGTCTGAAAACTCAAACTCAGCTTTGGTTTGGGGACGTAGGTATGGCAGGCCCGATCTACAAAGCATGAGAAGAAATCTTCAGGATATGAAGAAAGTGCGAGTCTGAGGCGCTTACTCAGGCTTTTGTCTCTGGATTTTGTATCAGCGATGGCCGTGGAATATCGGGGAGGACTCATGGGCCATGGACGAATCTTCCTCTCTGAGGATTTGGCCCGATTCCCAATTGCTTTTTGTCAATCTGTGGGATGGGAGGACTCATTTCAGTTTTGTTACCTCAGGTGTCCCACCAAAAGAGGAATTCCAAAGCAAAGCCGTGGGGAAGACTGAAGGGACAACCCGAACTATGGTTAAAAATTGGGGCCTAGGGGCATGGCAAGCCCAATATTCTATCTCTTCATCCAGCCACTGAGTGGCCTTACTTGAGGACTGGGCTCAGCCTGAGGGTCACAATGTGTGTCTGTGACCAATGTGGCCCGCGAGCTTGGGCGGGGCCTCATGGGACACACTGGTTTCAACTACACTGAACGTTGGACAACATGCCAACCACAAGGTTTCTTGCCATGGGGAAGGAGTTCTGATTTCTGCATCACCTTCAACCCTGGGCAGTGATTGGAGATAAGGTCTAGGTTCTGAAACCTGAAAACCGAGGTTGGGAAGAGATAACGACCTAAGGCCATGGCGGCTCGATGTGCTCAGTGTGCGGCCAGCTGTCTGGGAGGGGCCAGGGGGTCCAGGCTCAGGCTGTGTCAGAAAGGGCATTAGTGCCCTGGTCAGCCTATGTATTGGGGGTACAGCCAAGGTCCGTGCAGGTTGATCCTCATTTGGGGTTACTGGGCAGCCCCAGAGGACAATGTTTTTCTTCTGGGTGGCAGGCAGAGTGCTGCATTGTAGTTCTGGATTGCCAAACTGGAGCGCTTGTGGGCCAGTAGTCTGACGACAAAAGTCTGAGAACACAAGCTAGGCTTAGGTTTCTGGGTGAGGCCATGGCAGGCACAATCTACAGACCTGAATCGAGATCTCGTGCATCTGAAGTCAGGGCGAGGATCAGACGATCGCTCAGGTTGGAGTTTCTGTCCCTGATGGCCCCTTCATGAATGGGGGGGCATCACGAGGCCATGGGGGTTTTCCCACGATGGGAGTTGTGAGAAGCTCCAAACTGCAGAGAGTCTTCTGCAGGACAATTGAGACCTGTTGTTTGGCTCCAGGCCAATGATTCTGAGCAGGGTTCTAAGGATGGATGGCTGGGTTGCCCACCTCGCATTCCAATTGTCTCCTAGCAACAAGACAGGTTAGATCTCCTGGATCTGTGGGGAGCCACCGAGGACGCTGAGTTGAAATGGACACCCCTGGGGATGGGTCCTAATGTGCTTTTGTGTCTATGGAGACCTTGGAATGAAGCGGTGGCACTGGGGACCTAAAGGGTTCTCCTAAACAGAGGCTTTGACACAGCTCCAACGTGCAAGTTTCCCATGTGTAGATGAGATGTTTTCTGATGGGTGAGTCAAGAAACAGCTAGATGCTGCTTTTGAAATCCAGGCCTCTGAAAAGAGATACCTGGAAACCAAAGCAATGGATCTGATTAGTGCCTAGGGGCCTGTTCTTTCCTTTTTATCTCTGGGGACATCTGTCTATGGGTATGAGTGCAGGTAGGTGCTCAGTTGGGCTCAGATTGCCCCTGTTTTTCCTGGGAAGCCACCACTATTGAGATGGATCAGGACTTTGGAGGTTTATCCTATTAGAAGGGTTGTGGCCATTGGAATGGGCACACACAATTCCCTTGGAGAGGGCAAGTACAGTCCTCAGGTTTGGCTCCAGGGGCCTGAGCCTGTAGGTTGTGTAGGCCAGGGCTGTTTGGACAGTTGTCTGAAAACACAAACTCGGCTTATGTTTCGGGTCTTAGGTATGGCAGGACCGATCTTCAGACCATGAGGAGAACTCTTCGGGATTTGAAAGAATGGCGAGTGTGAGGCTCCTGCTCAATTTTTGTCTCTGGATATCGTGTCACTCATGGTCTTGGAATTTCTGGGTGACTACATGGGAAATGGACGAGTCTTACTCTCTGGTCGTTTGGCCCCGTCCAAAGAGTTTGGGGTCATTCTTGGGCTGGAAGAAGTCTGTTTTGTTGTTATTGTTGTTGTTGTTGTTGTTTTCTTTTTTAACCTCAGGTGTCCCACCAAATGAGGGATTCCACAGTAGAGCCCTGGGGAGGGGCGACTGGACAATCAGAAATCTGGTTAAAAATTGGGGCCTAGGGAGATGTCAAGCCCATTATGACATCTAATGGTCCAGCCACTGAGACGACTTACTAGAGGACAGGACTCATGCTGAGGGTCACAATGCGTGTGTATGCCATTGTCGCACTCAAGAATGGGCGGGGCCTCAGGGTGAATGCTGGTTTCTCCTACACTGAACGTTGGACAACGTGCCAACCACAAGGGTTCTTGCCATGGGTAAGGAGGATTTCTGATTTCGCATCACACTCACCCTTGGGCAGTGATTGGAGATAAGGTCTCGGTTCTGAAGCCTGAAAGCTGAGGTAGGGAAGAGATGATGACCTAAGGCCATGGCGGGTTTTATGTGCTCAGTGTTCGTTCAGCTTTCTGGGTGTTGGTCAGGATGTCCGGGTCAGGTGGTGTTCGACAGTGCATTAGTGCCCAGGTTAGACTATATAATTTGGGTAAAGTCGAGTGCTGTGTAGGTTGATCCTCATTTAATGTGCCTGGGCAGCTCATGAGGCAATAATTTTTTTTCTAGAGAGCAGGCAGAGTGCTACATTGTGGGTCCGGAATTGCCAAACTTTAGGGCTTCGGGGCCAGGAGTGTGAGGACGGAAGTCTGAGAAGACAAGCTAGACTTGGGTTTCACGGCGAGGGCATGGCAGGTACCCCCTGCAGATCTGAACCAATATCTCTTGCATCTGAAGTCAGGGCGAGGATCAGACGTTGGCTCAGGTTGGAGTTTCTGTGCATTACGGCCGCTTCATGAAGGGAGCGGAATCTCGAGGTCATTGTGGTTTTCCCAAGTTGGGAGTTGTGGGATGCCCCCTTCAAGGATTCCTTCTGCGGGACAATTGAGACCTGTTGTATAGCTCCAGGACATCCCATATGGCATGAATCCAGAGCACCGTTCACGGATGGATGCCTGGGAAGCCCGCCTCGCATTCAAATTTCTCCTAGCAACAAGACAGTTTAGATCTGATGGCTCTGCCGGGGCAACCGGGGTGGCTGAGTTGAAATGGACTTTCCTGAGGATGGGTCCTAATGTGTTTTTGTGTCCATGAGGGCCTTGGAATGGGGCGGTGGCACCGGGACCCTGAAGTACTCTCCTAAGCTTTGGACATGGCTCCCATGCACAGGTTTCCTTGTGGAGACGAGATGAGTTCTGATGGGTGCCTCAGGAAAACCCCTATGCTTGTATTGGAATCAGGCTTTTGAGGACACATGCCTGTAACCCTAAGCAATGGATCCTATTATGGCCTAGGGTCCTGTCTGGTTCAATCTTCTTCTCTGGGGACATCCATCTATGGTATGAGTGGAGGTCGATGATCAGCTCGTGTCAGACAGCCCTTGTTTGTTCCGGGCAACCTACACTATTGGGATGGCCTCAGGGACTTTGGAGGTTTCTCCTAATTTGTACGATTTTGGACCATGGAAAGGGCAGAATTCCCATGGATTCGTAGGCACAGTCCTAATGTGTGGCTCCAGGGGCCCAGCCTGGAGGGTGTGTGGCCCAAGACTTTGAGGACAGAAGTCTGAAAACACAAACTCAGCTTTGGTTTGGGGACGTAGGTATGGCAGGCCCGATCTACAAACCATGAGAAGAACTCTTCAGGATATGAAGAAAGTGCGAGTCTGAGGTGCTTGCTCAGGCATTTGTCTCTGGATTTTGTATCAGCGATGGCCGTGGAATATCAGGGAGGACTCATGGGCCATTGTCGAATCTTCCTCTCTGAGGATTTGGCCCGATTCCCAATTGCTTTTCGTCACTCTGTGGGATGGGAGGACTCATTTCAGTTTTGTTATCTCAGGTGTCCCACCAAAAGAGGAATTCCAAAGCAAAGCCGTGGGGAAGACTGAAGGGACAACCCGAACTATGGTTAAAAATTGGGGCCTAGGGGCATGGCAAGCCCAATATGCTATCTCTTCATCCAGCCACTGAGTGGCCATACTTGAGGACTGGGCTCAGCCTGAGGGTCACAATGTGTGTTTGTGACCAATGTGGCCCGCGCGCATGGGCGGGGCCTCATGGGCCACACTGGTTTCAACTACACTGAAGGTTGGACAACATGCCAACCACAAGGTTTCTTGCCATGGGGAAGGAGTTCTGATTTCTGCATCACCTTCAACCCTGGGCAGTGATTGGAGATAAGGTCTAGGTTCTGAAACCTGAAAACCGAGGTTGGGAAGAGATGACGACCTAAGGCCATGGCGGCTCGATGTGCTCAGTGTGCGGCCAGCTGTCTGGGAGGGGCCAGGGGTTCCAGGCTCAGGCTGTGTCAGAAAAGCCATTAGTGCCCAGGTCAGCCTATGTATTGGGGGTACAGCCAAGGTCGGTGCAGGTTGATCCTCATTTGGGGGTTCTGGGTAGCTCCAGAGGACAATGTTTTTCTTCTAGAGGGCAGGCAGAGTGCTGCATTGTAGTTTTGGATTGCCAAACTGGAGGGCTTGTGGGCCAGTATTCTGACGACAAAAGTCTGAGAATACAAGCTAGGCTTAGGTTTCTGGGTGAGGCCATGGCAGGCACAATCTACAGACCTGAATCGTGTTCTCGTGCATCTGAAGTCAGGGCGAGGATCAAACGATCGCTCAGGTTGGAGTTTCTGTCACTGATGGCCCCTTCATGAATGGGGGGGGCATCACGAGGCCATGGGGATTTTCCCACGATGGGAGTTGTGAGAAGCTCCAAACTGCAGAGAGTCTTCTGCAGGACAATTGAGACCTGTTGTTTGGCTCCAGGCCAATGATTCTGAGCAGGGTTCTAAGGATGATGGCTGGGTTGCCCACCTCGCATTCCAATTGTCTCCTAGCAACAAGACAGGTTAGATCTCCTGGATCTGTGGGGAGCAACCGAGGACGCTGAGTTGAATTGGACACCCCTGGGGATGGGTCCTAATGTTCTTTTGTGTCTATGGAGACCTTGGAATGAAGCGGTGGCACTGGGGCCCTAAACGGTTCTCCTAAACAGAGGCTTTGACACAGCTCCAACGTGCAAGTTTCCCATGTGTAGATGAGATGTTTTCTGATGGGTGAGTCAAGAAAAAGCTAGATGCTGTTTTGAAATCCAGGCCTCTGAAAAGAGATACCTGGAAACCAAAGCAATGGATCTGATTAGTGCCTAGGGGCCTGTTCTTTCCTTTTTACCTCTGGGGACATCTGTCTATGGGTATGAGTGCAGGTAGGTGCTCAGTTGGGCTCAGATTGCCCCTGTTTTTCCTGGGAAGCCACCACTATTGAGATGGATCAGGGACTTTGGAGGTTTATCCTATTAGAAGGGTTGTGGCCATTGGAATGGGCACACACCATTCCCTTGGAGAGGGCAAGTACAGTCCTCAGGTTTGGCTCCAGGGGCCTGAGCCTGTAGGTTGTGTAGGCCAGGGCTGTTTGGACAGTTGTCTGAAAACACAAACTCGGCTTATGTTTCGGGTCATAGGTATGGCAGGACTGATCTTCAGACCATGAGGAGAACTCTTTCGGATTTAAAAGAAGGGCGAGTGTGAGGCTCCTGCTCAAGTTTTTGTCTCTGGATATCGTGTCACTCATGGTCGTGGAATTTCTGGGTGACTTCATGGGAAATGGACGAGTCTTACTCTCTGGTGGTTTGGCCCCGTCCAAAGAGTTTGGGGTCATTCTGTGGGCTGCAAGAAGTCCGTTTTGTTGTTGTTGTTGTTGTTGATGTTGTTGTTTTCTATTTTAACCTCAGGTGTCCCACCAAATGAGGGATTCCAGAGTAGAGCCCTGGGGAGGGGCGACTGGACAATCAGAAATCTGGTTAAAAATTGTGGGCTAGGGACAAGTCAAGCCCATTATGACATCTAATGGTCAAGCCACTGAGACGACTTACTAGAGAACAGGACTCATGCTGAGGGTCACAATGCGTGTGTATGCCCTCGTCGCACTCAAGAATGGGCGGGACCTCAGGGTGAATGCTGGTTTCTCCTACACTGAATGTTGGACAACGTGCCAACTACAAGGGTTCTTGCCATGGGTAAGGAGGAGTTCTGATTTCCGCATCACACTCACCCTTGGGCAGTGATTGGAGATAAGGTCTCGGTTCTGAAGCCTGAAAGCTGAGGTAGGGAAGAGATGATGACCTAAGGCCATGGCGGGTTTTATGTGCTCAGTGTTCGGTCAGCTTTCTGGATGTTGGTCAGGATGTCAGGGTCAGGTTGTGTTGGACAGTGCATTAGTGCGCAGGTTAGACTATATAATTTGAATAAAGTCGAGTGCTGTGTAGGTTGATCCTCATTTAATGTGCCTGGGCAGCTCATGAGGCAATAATTTTTTTTCTAGAGGGCAGGCAGAGTGCTGCATTGTGGGTCCGGAATTGCCAAACTTGAGGGCTTCGGGGCCAGGAGTGTGAGGACGGAAGTCTGAGAAGACAAGCTAGACTTGGGTTTCAGGGCGAGGGCATGGCAGGTACCCCCTGCAGATCTGAACCAATATCTCATGCATCTGAAGTCAGGGCGAGGATCAGACGTTGGCTCAGGTTGGAGTTTCTGTGCATGACGGCCGCTTCATGAAGGGAGCGGAATCTCGAGGTCATTGAGGTTTTCCCAGGTTGGGAGTTGTGGGATGCCCCCTTCAAGGATTCCTTCTGCGGGACAATTGAGACCTGTTGTATAGCTCCAGGACATCCCATATGGCATGACTCCAGAGCACCGTTTGCGGATGGATGACTGGGAAGCCCGCCTCGCATTCAAATTGTCTCCTAGCAATAAGACAGTTTAGATCTGATGGCTCTGCCGGAGCAACCGGGGTGGCTGAGTTGAAATGGACTTTCCTGAGGATGGGTCCTAATGTGTTTTTGTGTCCATGAGGGCCTTGGAATGGGGCGGTGGCACCGGGACCCTGAAGTACTCTCCTAAGCTTTGGACATGGCTCTCATGCACAGGTTTCCTTGTGGAGACGAGATGAGTTCTGATGGGTGCCTCAGGAAAACCCCTATGCTCGTATTGGAATCAGGCTTTTGAGGACACATGCCTGTAACCCAAAGCAATGGATCCTATTATGGCCTAGGGTCCTGTCTGGTTCAATCTTCTTCTCTGGGGACATCCATCTATGGTATGAGTGGAGGTCGATTATCAGATCGTGTCAGACAGCCCTTGTTTGTTCCGGGCGACCTACACTATTGGGATGGCCTCAGGGACTTTGGAGGTTTCTCCTAATTTGTACGATTTTGGACCATGAAATGGGCAGAATTCCCATGGATTGGTAGGCACAGTCCTAATGTGTGGCTCCAGGGGCCCAGCCTGGAGGGTGTGTGGCCCAAGACTTTGAGGACAGAAGTCTGAAAACACAAACTCAGCTTTGGTTTGGGGACGTAGGTATGGCAGGCCCGATCTACAAACCATGAGAAGAACTCTTCAGGATATGAAGAAAGTGCGAGTCTGAGGCGCTTGCTCAGGCTTTTGTCTCTGGATTTTGTATCAGCGATGGCCGTGGAATATCGGGGAGGACTCATGGGCCATGGACGAATCTTCCTCTCTGAGGATTTGGCCCGATTCCCAATTGCTTTTCGTGAATCTGTGGGATGGGAGGACTCATTTCAGTTTTGTTACCTCAGGTGTCCCACCAAAAGAGGAATTCCAAAGCAAAGCCGTGGGGAAGACTGAAGGGACAACCCGAACTATGGTTAAAAATTGGGGCCTAGGGGCATGGCAAGCCCAATATGCTATCTCTTCATCCAGCCACTGAGTGGCCTTACTTGAGGACTGGGCTCAGCCTGAGGGTCACAATGTGTGTCTGTGACCAATGTGGCCCGCGAGCTTGGGCGGGGCCTCATGGGACACACTGGTTTCAACTACACTGAACGTTGGACAACATGCCAACCACAAGGTTTCTTGCCATGGGGAAGGAGTTCTGATTTCTTCATCACCTTCAACCCTGGGCAGTGATTGGAGATAAGGTCTAGGTTCTGAAACCTGAAAACCGAGGTTGGGAAGAGATAACGAACTAAGGCCATGGCGACTCGATGTGCTCAGTATGCGGCCAGCTGTCTGGGAGGGGCCAGGGGGTCCAGGCTCAGGCTGTGTCAGAAAGGGCATTAGTGCCCTGGTCAGCCTACGTATTGGGGGTACAGCCAAGGTCGGTGCAGGTTGATCCTCATTTGGGGTTTCTGGGTAGCCACAGAGGACAATGTTTTTCTTCTGGAGGGAAGGCAGAGTGTTGCATTGTACTTCTGGATTGCCAAACTGGAGGGCTTGTGGGCTAGTAGTCTGACGACAAAAGTCTGAGAACACAAGCTAGGCTTAGGTTTCTGGGTGAGGCCATGGCAGGCACAATCTACAGACCTGAATCGAGATCTCGTGCTTCTAAAATCAGGGCGAGGATCAGACGATCGCTCAGGTTGGAGTTTCTGTCCCTGATGGCCCCTTCATGAATGGGGGGGCATCACGAGGCCTTGGGGGTTTTCCCACGATGGGAGTTGTGAGAAGCTCCAAACTGCAGAGAGTCTTCTGCAGGACAATTGAGACCTGTTGTTTGGCTCCAGGCCAATGATTCTGAGCAGGGTTCTAAGGATGGATGGCTGGGTTGCCCACCTCGCATTCCAATTGTCTCCAAGCAACAAGACAGGTTAGATCTCCTGGATCTGTGGGGAGCCACCGAGGACGCTGAGTTGAAATGGACACCCCTGGGGATGGGTCCTAATGTGCTTTTGTGTCTACGGAGACCTTGGAATGAAGCGGTGGCACTGGGGCCCTAAAGGGTTCTCCTAAACAGAGGCTTTGACACAGCTCCAACGTGCAAGTTTCCCATGTGTAGATGAGATGTTTTCTGATGGGTGAGTCAAGAAACAGCTAGATGCTGCTTTGAAATCCAGGCCTCTGAAAAGAGATACCTGGAAACCAAAGCAATGGATCTGATTAGTGCCTAGGGGCCTGTTCTTTCCTTTTTACCTCTGGGGACATCTGTCTATGGGTCTGAGTGCAGGTAGGTGCTCAGTTGGGCTCAGATTGCCCCTGTTTTTCCTGGGAAGCCACCACTATTGAGATGGATCAGGGACTTTGGAGGTTTATCCTATTAGAAGGGTTGTGGCCATTGGAATGGGCACATACCATTGCCTTGGAGAGGGCAAGTACAGTCCTCAGGTTTGGCTCCAGGGGCCTGAGCCTGTAGGTTGTGTAGGCCAGGGCTGTTTGGACAGTTGTCTAAAAACACAAACTCGGCTTATGTTTCGGGTCTTAGGTATGGCAGGACCGATCTTCAGACCATGAGGAGAACTCTTCGGGATTTGAAAGAAGGCGAGTGTGAGGCTCCTGCTCAAGTTTTTGTCTCTGGATATCGTGTCACTCATGGTCGTGGAATTTCTGGGTGACTTCATGGGAAATGGACGAGTCTTACTCTCTGGTCGTTTGGCCCCGTCCAAAGAGTTTGGGGTCATTCTGTGGGCTGGAAGAAGTCTGTTTTGTTGTTATTGTTGTTGTTGTTGTTGTTTTCTTTTTTAACCTCAGGTGTCCCACCAAATGAGGGATTCCAGAGTAGAGCCCTGGGGAGGGGCGACTGGACAATCAGAAATCTGGTTAAAAATTGGGGCCTAGGGAGATGTCAAGCCCATTATGACATCTAATGGTCCAGCCACTGAGACGACTTACTAGAGGACAGGACTCATGCTGAGGGTCACAATGCGTGTGTATGCCATTGTCGCACTCAAGAATGGGCGGGGCCTCAGAGTTAATGCTGGTTTCTCCTACACTGAACGTTGGACAACGTGCCAACCACAAGGGTTCTTGCCATGGGTAAGGAGGATTTCTGATTTCGCATCACACTCACCCTTGGGCAGTGATTGGGGATAAGGTCTCGGTTCTGAAGCCTGAAAGCTGAGGTAGGGAAGAGATGATGACCTAAGGCCATGGCGGGTTTTATGTGCTCAGTGTTCGTTCAGCTTTCTGGGTGTTGGTCAGGATGTCCGGGTCAGGTGGTGTTCGACAGTGCATTAGTGCCCAGGTTAGACTATATAATTTGGGTAAAGTCGAGTGCTGTGTAGGTTGATACTCATTTAATGTGCCTGGGCAGCTCATGAGGCAATAATTTTTTTTCTAGAGAGCAGGCAGAGTGCTACATTGTGGGTCCGGAATTGCCAAACTTTAGGGCTTCGGGGCCAGGAGTGTGAGGACGGAAGTCTGAGAAGACAAGCTAGACTTGGATTTCAGGGCGAGGGCATGGCAGGTACCCCCTGCAGATCTGAACCAATATCTCATGCATCTGAAGTCAGGGCGAGGATCAGACTTTGGCTCAGGTTGGAGTTTCTGTGCATGACGGCCGCTCCATGAAGGGAGCGGAATCTCGAGGTCATTGAGGTTTTCCCACGTTGGGAGTTGTGGGATGCCCCCTTCAAGGATTCCTTCTGCGGGACAATTGAGACCTGTTGGACAGCTCATGTCATCCCATATGGAATGACTCCAGAGCACCGTTCGCGGATGGATGCCTGGGAAGCCCGCCTCACATTCGAATTGTCTCCTAGCAACAAGACAGTTTAGTTCTGATGGCTCTGCCGGAGCAACCGGGGTGGCTGAGTTGAAATGGACTTTCCTGAGGATGGGTCCTAATGTGTTTTTGTGTCCAAGAGGGCCTGGGAATGGGGCGGTGGCACCGGGACCCTGAAGTACTCTCCTAAGCTTTGGACATGGCTCCCATGCACAGGTTTCCTTGTGGAGACGAGATGAGTTCTGATGGGTGCCTCAGGAAAACCCCTATGCTCGTATTTTAATCAGGCTTTTGAGGACACATGCCTGTAACCCTAAGCAATGGATCCTATTATGGCCTAGGGTCCTGTCTGGTTCAATCTTCTTCTCTGGGGACATCCATCTATGGTGTGAGTGGAGGTCGATGATCAGCTCGTGTCAGACAGCCCTTGTTTGTTCCGGGCAACCTACACTATTGGGATGGCCTCAGGGACTTTGGAGGTTTCTCCTAATTTGTACGATTTTGGACCATGGAAAGAGCAGAATTCCCATGGATTCGTAGGCACAGTCCTAATGTGTGGCTCCAGGGGCCCAGCCTGGAGGGTGTGTGGCCTAAGACTTTGAGGACAGAAGTCTGAAAACACAAACTCAGCTTTGGTTTGGGGACGTAGGTATGGCAGGCCCGATCTACAAACCATGATAAGAACTCTTCAGGATATGAAGAAAGTGCGAGTCTGAGGTGCTTGCTCAGGCATTTGTCTCTGGATTTTGTATCAGCGATGGCCGTGGAATATCAGGGAGGACTCATGGGCCATGGACGAATCTTCCTCTCTGAGGATTTGGCCCGATTCCCAATTGCTTTTCGTCACTCTGTGGGATGGGAGGACTCATTTCAGTTTTGTTATCTCAGGTGTCCCACCAAAAGAGGAATTCCAAAGCAAAGCCGTGGGGAAGACTGAAGGGACAACCCGAACTATGGTTAAAAATTGGTGCCTAGGGGCATGGCAAGCGCAATATGCTATCTCTTCATCCAGCCACTGAGTGGCCTTACTTGAGGACTGGGCTCAGCCTGAGGGTCACAATGTGTGTATGTGACCAATGTGGCCCGCGAGCATGGGCGGGGCCTCATGGGCCACACTGGTTTCAACTACACTGAACGTTGGACAACATGCCAACCACAAGGTTTCTTGCCATGGGGAAGGAGTTCTGATTTCTGCATCACCTTCAACCCTGGGCAGTGATTGGAGATAAGGTCTAGGTTCTGAAACCTGAAAAAAGAGGTAGGGAAGAGATGACGACCTAAGGCCATGGCGGCTCGATGTGCTCAGTGTGCGGCCAGCTGTCTGGGAGGGGCCAGGGGGTCCAGGCTCAGGCTGTGTCAGAAAGGTCATTAGTGCCCTGGTCAGCCTATGTATTGGGGGTACAGCCAAGGTCGGTGCAGGTTGATCCTCATTTGGGGGTTCTGGGTAGCCACAGATGACAATGTTTTTCTTCTAGAGGGCAGGCAGAGTGCTGCTTGTAGTTCTGGATTGCCAAACTGGAGGGCTTGTGGGCCAGTAGTCTGACGACAAAAGTCTGAGAAAACAAGCTAGGCTTAGGTTTCTGGGTGAGGCCATGGCAGGCACAATCTACAGACCTGAATCGTGTTCTCGTGCATCTGAAGTCAGGGCGAGGATCAGACGATCGCTCAGGTTGGAGTTTCTGTCCCTGATGGCCCCTTCATGAATGGGGTGGCATCACGAGGCCATGGGGGTTTTCCCACGATGGGAGTTGTGAGAAGCTCCAAACTGCAGAGAGTCTTCTGCAGGACAATTGAGACCTGTTGTTTGGCTCCAGGCCAATGATTCTGAGCAGGGTTCTAAGGATGGATGTCTGGGTAGCCCACCTCGCATTCCAATTGTCTCCTAGCAACAAGACAGGTTAGATCTCCTGATCTGTGGGGAGTAACCGAGGACGCTGAGTTGAAATAGACACCCCTGGGGATGGATCCTAATGTGCTTTTGTGGCTATGGAGACCTTGGAATGAAGCGGTGGCACTGGGGCCCTAAAGGGTTCTCCTAAACAGAGGCTTTGACACAGCTCCAACGGGCAAGTTTCCCATGTGTAGATGAGATGTTTTCTGATGGGTGAGTCAAGAAACATCTATATGCTGCTTTTGAAATATAGGCCTCTGAGGAGAGATGCCTGGAAACCAAAGCAATGGATCTGATTAGTGCCTAGGGGCCTGTTCTTTCCTTTTTACCTCTGGGGACATCTGTCTATGGGTCTGAGTGCAGATAGGTGCTCAGTTGGGCTCAGATTGCCCCTGTTTTTCCTGGGAAGCCACCACTATTGAGATGGATCAGGGACTTTGGAGGTTTATCCTATTAGAAGGGTTGTGGCCATTGGAATGGGGACACCCAATTCCCTTGGAGAGTGCAAGTTCAGTCCTCAGGTTTGGCTCCAGGGTCCTGAGCCTGTAGGTTGTGTAAGCCAGGGCTGTTTGGACAGTTGTCTAAAAACAAACTCGGCTTATGTTTCGGGTCATAGGTGTGGCAGGACTGATCTACAGACCATGAGGAGAACTCTTCGGGATTTGAAAGAAGGGCGAGTGTGAGGCTCCTGCTCAAGTTTTTGTCTCTGGATATTGTGTCATTTATGGTCGTGGAATTTCTGGGTGACTTCATGGGAAATGGACGAGTCTTACTCTCTGGTGGTTTGGCCCCGTCCAAAGAGTTTGGGGTCATTCTGTGGGCTGCAAGAAGTCCGTTTTTTTTTGTTGTTGTTGTTGTTTTCCTTTTTAACCTCAGGTGTCCCAACAAATGAGGGATTCCAGAGTAGAGCCCTGGGGAAAGACGACTGGTCAATCAGAAATCTGGTTAAAAATTGGGGCCTAGGGACATGTCAAGCACATTATGATATCTAATGGTGCAGCCACTGAGAGGACTTACTAGAGGACAAGAATCATGCTGAGGGTCACAATGCCTGTGTATGCCCTCCTCGCACTCAAGAATGGGCGGGGCCTCAGGGTGAATGCTGGTTTCTCCTACACTGAACGTTGTACAACGTGCCAACCACAAGGGTTCTTGCCATGGGTAAGGAGGAATTCTGATTTCCGCATCACACTCACCCTTGGGCGGTGATTGGAGATAAGGTCTCGGGTCTGAAGCCTGAAAACTGAGGTAGGGAAGAGATGACGACCTAAGGCCATGGCGGCTCGATGTGCTCAGTGTGCGGCCAGCTGTCTGGGAGGGGCCAGGGGGTCCAGGCTCAGGCTGTGTCAGAAAGGGCATTAGTGTCCTGGTCAGCCTATGTATTGGGGGTACAGCCAAGGTCGGTGCAGGTTGATCCTCATTTGGGGGTTCTGGGTAGCCACAGATGACAATGTTTTTCTTCTAGAGGGCAGGCAGAGTGCTGCATTATAGTTCTGGATTGCCAAACTGGAGGGCTTGTGGGCCAGTCGTCTGACGACCAAAGTCTGAGAACACAAGCTAGGCTTAGTTTTCTGGGTGAGGGCATGGAAGGCACAATCTACAGACCTGAATCGAGATCTCGTGCATCTGAAGTCAGGGCGAGGATCAGACGATCGCTCAGGTTGGAGTTTCTGTCCCTGATGGCCCCTTCATGAATGGGGGGGCATCACGAGGCCATTGGTGTTTTCCCACGATGGGAGTTGTGAGAAGCTCCAAACTGCAGAGAGTCTTCTGCAGGACAATTGAGACCTGTTCTTTGGCTCCAGGCCAATGATTCTGAGCAGGGTTCTAAGGATGGATGTCTGGGTAGCCCACCTCGCATTCCAATTGTCTCCTAGCAACAAGACAGGTTAGATCTCCTGGATCTGTGGGGAGCAATCGAGGACGCTGAGTTGAAATGGACACCCCTGGGGATGGGTCCTAATGTGCTTTTGTGTCTATGGAGACCTTGGAATGAAGCGGTGGCTCTGGGGCCCTAAACGGTTCTCCTAAACAGAGGCTTTGACACAGCTCCAACGTGCAAGTTTCCCATGTGTAGATGAGATGTTTTCTGATGGGTGAGTCAAGAAACAGCTATATGCTGCTTTGGAAATCCAGGCCTCTGAGGAGAGATGCCTGGAAACCAAAGCAATGGATCTGATTAGTGCCTAGGGGCCTGTTCTTTCCTTTTTACCTCTGGGGACATCTGTCTATGGGTCTGAGTGCAGATAGGTGCTCAGTTGGGCTCAGATTGCCCCTGTTTTTCCTGGGAAGCCACCACTATTGAGATGGATCAGGGACTTTAGAGGTTTATCCTATTAGAAGGGTTGTGGCCATTGGAATGGGCACACCCAATTCCCTTGGAGAGTGCAAGTTCAGTCCTCAGGTTTGGCTCCAGGGGCCTGAGCCTGTAGGTTGTGTAGGCCAGGGCTGTTTGGACAGTTCTCTAAAAATAAACTCGGCTTATGTTTCGGGTCATAGGTGTGGCAGGACTGATCTACAGACCATGAGCAGAACTCTTCGGGATTTGAAAGAAGGGCGAGTGTGAGGCTCCTGCTCAAGTTTTTGTCTCTGGATATTGTGTCATTCATGGTCGTGGAATTTCTGAGTGACTTCATGGGAAATGGACGAGTCTTACTCTCTGGTGGTTTGGCCCCGTCCAAAGTGTTTGGGGTCATTCTGTGGGCTGCAAGAAGTCCGTTTTTTGTTGTTGTTGTTGTTGTTGTTTTCCTTTTTAACCTCAGGTGTCCCAACAAATGAGGGATTCCAGAGTAGAGCCCTGGGGAAAGACGACTGGTCAATCAGAAATCTGGTTAAAAATTGGGGCCTAGGGACATGTCAAGCACATTATGATATCTAATGGTCCAGCCACTGAGAGGACTTACTAGAGGACAAGAATCATGCTGAGGGTCACAATGCCTGTGTATGCCCTCCTCGCACTCAAGAATGGGCGGGGCCTCAGGGTGAATGCTGGTTTCTCCTACACTGAACGTTGTACAACGTGCCAACCACAAGGGTTCTTGCCATGGGTAAGGAGGAATTCTGATTTCCGCATCACACTCACCCTTGGGCAGTGATTGGAAATAAGGTCTCGGTTCTGAAGCCTGAAAACTGAGGTAGGGTAGAGATGATGACCTAAGGCCATGGCGGGTTTTATGTGCTCAGTGTGCGGTCAGCTTTCTGGTTGTTGGTCAGGAGGTCCGGGCTCAGGATGTGTTCGACAGTGCATTAGTGCCCAGGTTAGACTATGTAATTGGGGTAAAGTCAGGTGCTGTGTAGGTTTACCCTCATTTAAGGTGCCTGGGAAGCTCATGAGGCAATAATTTTTTTTCTAGAGGGCAGGCAGAGTGCTGCATTGTGTGTCCGGAATTGCCAAACTTGAGGGCTTCGGGGCCAGGAGTGTGAAGACGGAATCTGAGAAGACAAGCTAGACTTGCGTTTCAGGGCGAGGGCATGGCAGGTACCCCCTGCAGATCTGAACCAATATCTCATGCATCTGAAGTCAGGGCAAGGATCAGACGTTGGCTCAGGTTGGAGTTTCTGTGCATGACGGCCGCTTCATGAAGGGAGCGGAATCTCGGGGCCATTGAGGTTTTCCCACGTTGGGAGTTGTGGGATGCCCCTTCAAGGATTCCTTCTGCGGGACAATTGAGATCTGTTGTACAGCTCAGGTCATCCCATATGGAATGACTCCAGAGCACCGTTGGCGGATGGATGCCTGGGAAGCCCGCCTCGCATTCCAATTGTCTCCTAGCAACAAGACAGTTTAGTTCTGATGTCTCTGCCGGAGCAACCGGGGTGGCTGAGTTGAAATGGACTTTCCTGAGGATGGGTCCTAATGTGTTTTTGTGTCCAAGAGGGCCTGGGAATGGGGCGGTGGCACCGGGACCCTGAAGTACTCTCCTAAGCTTTGGACATGGCTCCCATGCACAGGTTTCCTTGTGGAGACGAGATGAGTTCTGATGGGTGCCTCAGGAAAACCCCTATGCTCGTATTGGAATCAGGCTTTTGAGGACACATGCCTGTATCCCTAAGCAATGGATCCTATTATGGCCTAGGGTCCTGTCTGGTTCAAACTTCTTCTCTGGGGACATCCATCTATGGTATGAGTGGAGGTCGATGATCAGCTCGTGTCAGACAGCCCTTGTTTGTTCCGGGCAACCTACACTATTGGGATGGCCTCAGGGACTTTGGAGGTTTCTCCTAATTTGTACGATTTTGGGCCATGGAAAGGGCAGAATTCCCATGGATTCGTAGGCACAGTCCTAATGTGTGGCTCCAGGGTCCCAGCCTGAAGGGTGTGTGGCCCAAGACTTTGAGGACAGAAGTCTGAAAACACAAACTCAGGTGAGGTTTGGGGACGTAGGTATGGCAGGCCCGATCTACAAACCATGAGAAGAACTCTTCAGGATATGAAGAAAGTGCTAGTCTGAGGCGCTTGCTCAGGCATTTGTCTCTGGATTTTGTATCAGCGATAGCCGTGGAATGTGTGGGAGGCCTCATGGGCCATCGACGAATCTTCCTCCCTGAGGATTTGGCCCGATTCCCAATTGCTTTTCGTCAATCTGTTTGATGGGAGGACTCATTTCAGTTTTGTTACCTCAGGTGTCCCACCAAAAGAGGAATCCCAAAGCAAAGCCGTGGAGAAGACTGAAGGGACAACCCGAACTATGGTTAAAAATTGGGGCCTAGGGGCATGGCAAGCCCAATATGCTATTTCTTCATCCAGCCACTGAGTGGCCTTACTTGAGGACTGGGCTCAGCCTGAGGGTCACAATGTGTGTTTGTGACCAATGTGGCCCGCGAGCATGGGCGGGGCCTCATGGGCCACACTGGTTTCAACTACACTGAACGTTGGACAACATGCCAACCACAAGGTTTCTTGCCATGGGGAAGGAGTTCTGATTTCTGCATCACCTTCAACCCTGGGCACTGATTGGAGATAAGGTCTAGGTTCTGAAACCTGAAAACCGAGGTTGGGAAGAGATGACGACCTAAGGCCATGGCGGCTCGATGTGCTCAGTGTGCGGCCAGCTCTCTGGGAGGGGCCAATGGGTCAAGGCTCAGGCTGTGTCAGAAAGGGCATTAGTGCCCTGGTCAGCCTATGTATTTGGGGTACAGCCAAGGTCAGTGCAGGTTGATCCTCATTTGGGGGTTCTGGGTAGCCCCAGAGGACAATGTTTTTCTTCTGGAGGGCAGGCAGAGTGCTGCATTGTAGTTCTGGATTGCCAAACTGGAGGGCTTGTGGGCCAGTAGTCTGACGACAAAAGTCTGAGAACACAAGCTAGGCTTAGGTTTCTGGGTGAGGCCATGGCAGGCACAATCTACAGACCTGAATCGAGATCTCATGCATCTGACGTCAGGGCGAGGATCAGACGATCGCTCAGGTTGGAGTTTCTGTCCCTGATGGCCCCTTCATGAATGGGGGGGCATCACGAGGCCATGGGTGTTTTCCCACGATGGGAGTTGTGAGAAGCTCCAAACTGAAGAGAGTCTTCTGCAGGACAATTGAGACCTGTTGTTTGGCTCCAGGCCAATGATTCTGAGCAGGGTTCTAAGGATGGATGTCTGGGTAGCCCACCTCGCATTCCAATTGTCTCCTAGCAACAAGACAGGTTAGATCTCCTGGATCTGTGGGGAGCAATCGAAGACGCTGAGTTGAAATGTAAACCCCTGGGGATGGGTCCTAATGTGCTTTTGTGTCTATGGAGACCTTGGAATGAAGCGGTGGCA
The DNA here is from genome assembly GCF_964662115.1 of Mustela nivalis. Classification (NCBI taxonomy): domain Eukaryota; kingdom Metazoa; phylum Chordata; class Mammalia; order Carnivora; family Mustelidae; genus Mustela; species Mustela nivalis. Next base: position 1,622,629 of record NW_028136501.1, on the reverse strand, counting down.
CTGGGGCCCTAAACGGTTCTCCTAAACAGAGGCTTTGACACAGCTCCAACGGGCAAGTTTCCCATGTGTAGATGAGATGTTTTCTGATGGGTGAGTCAAGAAACAGCTATATGCTGCTTTGGAAATCCAGGCCTCTGAGGAGAGATGCCTGGAAACCAAAGCAATGGATCTGATTAGTGCCTAGGGGCCTGTTCTTTCCTTTAAACCTCTGGGGACATCTGTCTATGGGTCTGAGTGCAGGTAGGTGCTCAGGTGTGCTCAGATTGCCCCTGATTTTCCTGGGAAGCCACCACTATTGAGATGGATCAGGGACTTTGGAGGTTTATCCTATGAGAAGGGTTGTGGCCATTGGAATGGGCACACACAATTCGCTTGGAGAGGGCAAGTACAGTCCTCAGGTTTGGCTCCAGGGGCCTCAGTCTGTAGGTTGTGTAGGCCAGGGAGTTTGGGCAGTTGTCTGAAAACACAAACTTGGCTTATGTTTCGGGTATAGATATGGCAGGACTGATCTAAGACCATGAGGAGAACTCTTCGGGATTTGAAAGAAGGGCGAGTGTGAGGCTCCTGCTCAAGTTTTTGTCTCTGGATATCGTGTCACTCATGGTCGTGGAATTTCTGGGTGACTTCATGGTAAATGGACGAGTCTTACTCTCTGGTGGTTTAGCCCCGAACAAAGAGTTTGGGATCATTCTGTGGCTGGACGAAGTCCGTTTTTTTTTTGTTGTTGTTGTTTTTGTTTTCTTTTTTAACCTCAGGTGTCCAACCAAATGAGGGATTCCAGAGTAGAGCCCGGGGGAGGGGCGACTGGACAATCAGAAATCTGGTTAAAAATTGGGGCCTAGGGACATGTCAAGCCCATTATGATATCTAATGGTCCAGCCACTGAGAGGACTTACTAGCGGACAGGACTCATGCTGAGGGTCACAATGCGTGTTATGCCCTCGTCGCACTCAAGAATGGGCGGGGCCTCAGGGTGAATGCTGGTTTCTCCTACACTGAACGTTGGACAACGTGCCAACCACAAGGGTTCTTGCCATGGGTAAGGAGGATTTCTGATTTCTGCATCACACTCACCCCTGGGCAGTGATTGGAGATAAGGTCTCGGTTCTGAAGCCTGAAAACTGAGGTAGGGAAGAGATGATGACCTAAGGCCATGGCGGGTTTTATGTGCTCAGTGTGCAGTCAGCTTTCTGGTTGTTGGTCAGGAGGTCCGGGCTCAGGTTGTGTTCGACAGTGCATTAGTGCCCAGGTTAGACTATATAATTGGGGTAAAGTCGAGTGCTTTGTAGGTTTACCCTCATTTAAGGTACCTGGGAAGCTCATGAGGCAATAATTTTTTACGCTCCCTTCATGAAGCGGCCGTCATGCACAGAAACTCCAACCTGAGCCAACGTCTGATCATCGCCCTGACTTCAGATGCATGAGATATTGGTTCAGATCTGCACGGGGTACCTGCCGTGCCCTCGCCGTAAACCCAAGTCTAGCTTGTCTTCTCAGACTTCCGTCCCCACATCCCTGGCCCTGAAGCCCTCAAGATTGGCAATTCCGGACCCACAATGCAGCACTCTGCCTGCCCTCTAGAAAAAAAAATTATTGCCTCATGAGCTGCTCAGGCACCTTAAATGAGGTAAACCTACACAGCACTTGACTTTACTCAAATTCTATAGTCAAACCTGGGCACTAATGCACTGTCGGACACAACCAGAGCCCAGAATTTCTGAACAACACCCAGGAAGCTGACCGCACACTGAGCACATAAGACCCGCAATGGCCTTAGGTTATCATGTCCTCCCTACCTCAGTTTTCAGGCTTCAGAACCAAGAACTTATCTCCAATCACTGCCCAGGGGTGAGTGTGATGCAGAAATCAGAACTCCTCCTTACCCATGGCAAGTTACCTTGTGGTTGGCACGTTTTCCATCATTCAGTGTAGGAGAAACCAGCATTCACCCTGAGGCCCCGACCATTCTTGAGTGTGAGGAGGTCATAAACACGCATTGTGACCCTCAGCATGAGTCCTGTCCTCTAGTAAGTCCTCTCAGTGGCTGGACCATTAGATGTCATAATGGGCTTGACATGTCCCTAAGCCCCAATATTTAACCAGATTTCTGATTGTCCAATCGCCCCTCCCCAGGGCTCTACTCTGGAATCCCTCATTTGGTGGGACACATGAGGTTAAAAAAAAAAGCAACAACAACAAAAAAACGGACTTCCTCCATCCCACAGAATGACCCCAAACTATTGGACGGGGCCAAACCACCAGAGAGTAAGACGCGTCCATCCCATGAAGTCACCCAGAAATTTCACCACCATGAGTGACACGATATCCAGAGACAAAAACTTGAGCAAGAGCCTCAGACTCGCCCTTTTTCAAAATCCCGAAGAATTCTCCTCATCGTCTGTAGATCAGTCCTGCCATAGCTATGACCCGAAACAGAAGCCGAGTTTGTGTTTTCAGACAACTGTTCAAACAGCACTGGCCAACACAACCTACAGGCTCAGGCCCCTGGAGCCAAACCTGAGGACTGTACTTTCCCTCTCCAAGGGAATTGTGTGTGCCCATTCCAATGGCCACAACCCTTCTAATAAGATAAACCTCCAAAGTCCCTGATCCATCTCACTAGTGCTGGCTTCCCAGGAAATACAGGGGCAATCTGAGCCCATCTGAGCACCTCCCTGCACTCAGACCCATAGACAGATGTCCCCAGAGGTTTAAAGGAAAGAACAGGCCCTTAGGCACTAATCAGATCCATTGCTTTGGTTTCCAGGCATCTCTCCTCAGAGACCTGGATTTCAAAACCAGCATATGGCTGTTTCTTGACTCACCCATCAGAAAACATCTCATCTACACATGGGAAACTTGCACGTTGGAGCTGTGTCAAAGAGTCTGTTTAGGAGAACCCTTCAGGGCCTAAGTGCCAACGCTTCATTCCAAGGTCTCCATAGACACAAAAGCACATTAGGACCCAAACAGGAGAGTCCATTTCAACCTAGCCTCCTCGGTTGCTCCCCCAGATCCAGCAGATCTAACCTGTTTTTGATGCTAGGAGACAATTGGAATGCGAGTTGGACTACCCAGCCATCCATCCTTAGAACCCTGCTCAGAATCATTGGCCTGGAGCCAAACAACAGGTCTCAATTGTCCTGCAGAAGACTCTTTGCAGTTTGGAGCTGTTCACAACTCCCATCGTGGGAAAACTCCCATGGCCTCGTGATGCCCCCCCCCTTCATGAAGGGGCCATCAGGGACAGAATCCCAAAATGAACAATTGTCTGAACCTCGCTCTGACTCCAGATGCACGAGATCTCGATTCAGGTCTGTAGATTGTGCCTGCCATGTCCTCACCCAGAAACCGAAGCCTAGCTTGTGTTCTCCGACTTCTGTCCTCAGACTACTGGCCCACAAGCTCTCCAGTTTGGCAATCCAGAACTACAATGCAGCACTCTGCCAGCCTTCCAGAAGAAAAACATTGCTCTCTGCGGCGACTCAGTAACCCCTAATGAGAATCAAACTGCACCTACCCTGGCTGTACCACAAATACATAGGCTGATCAGGGCATTATTGCCCTTTCTGACACAGCCCGAGCCTGGAACTCCTGGCCCCACCCAGACAACTATCGCAAACTGAGCACATCAAACCGCCATGGCCTTAGGTCTTCATCTCTTCCCAACCTCGGTTTTCAGGCTTCAGAACCTAGAATTTAATCCAATCATGCCCAAGGTTGAACGTGAGCAGTAACCAGAACTCCTTCCCCACAGCCAGGAACCCTGTGGTTGGCATGTTGTCCAACGTTCAGTGTAGTTGCAACCAGTGTGGCCCATGAGGCCCAGCCCATGCTCGCGGGCCGCATGGATCCCAAACACACATTGTGACCCACAGTCTGAGCCCAGTCTTCAAGTAAGGCCTCTCAGTGGCTGGATGAAGAGATAGCATATTGGGCTTGCCATGCCCCCAGGCCCCAATTTTTAACTATAGTTCGGGTTGTCCCTTCAGTCTTCCCCACGGCTTTGCTATGGAATTCCTCTTTTGGTGGTACACCTGAGGTAACAAAACTGAAAGTGTCCTCCCATCCCACAGATTGACGAAAAACAATTGGAAATCGGGCCAAATCCTCAGAGAGGAAGATTCGTCCATGGCCCATGAGTCCTCCCCGACATTCCGCGACCACCGCTGATACAAAATCCAGAGACAAAAGCCTGAGCAAGCGCCTCAGTCTCGCACTTTCTTCATATCCTGAAGAGTTCTTCTCATGGTTTGTAGATCGGGCCTGACATACCTACGTCCCCAAACCTAAGCTGAGTTTGTGTTTTCAACTTCTGCCCTCAAAGTCCTGGACCACACACCCTTCAGGCTGGGGCCCCTGGAGCCACACATTAGGACTGTGCCTACCAATCCATGGGAATTCTGCCCATTCCATTGTCCAAAATCGTACAAATTAGGAGAAACCTCCAAAGTCCCTGAGACCATCCCAATAGTGTAGGTCGCCCAGGACAAACAAGGGCAGTCTGACACCAGCTGAGCATCTACCTCCACTCCTACCATAGATGGATGTCCCCAGAGAAGAAGATTGAACCAGACAGCACCCAGGCCATAAAAGGTTCCATTGCTTTGGTTTACAGGCATGTCTCCTCCAAAGCCTGATTCCAATACGAGCATAGGGGTTTTCCTGAGGCACCCATCAGAACTCATCTCGTCTCCACAAGGAAACCTGTGCATGGGAGCTATGTCAAAAGCTTAGGAGAGTACTTCAGGGTCCCGGTGCCACCGCCGATACCAAGGCCCTCATCGACACAAAAACCCATTAGGACCCATCCTCAGGAGTGTCCATTGCAACTCAGCCACCCCGGTTGCTCCTGCAGAGCCATCAGATCTATACTGTCTTGCTGCAAGGAGAAAATTGGAATGCGAGGTAGGATTCCCAGGCTTCCATCCTCGAAAGGAGCTCTGGAGTCATTCCATATGGGATGTCCTGGAGCTGTCCAACAGGACTCAATTGTCCCACAGAAATAATCCTTGAAGGGGGCATCCCACAACTCCCAACGTGGGAAAACCTCCATGGCCTCGAGATTCCGCTCCCTTCATGAAGCGGCCGTCATGCACAGAAACTCCAACCTGAGCCAAAGTCTGATCCTCGCCCTGACTTCAGATGCATGAGATATTGGTTCAGATCTGCACGGGGTACCTGCCGTGCCCTCGCCCTAAACCCAAGTCTAGCTTGTCTTCTCAGACTTCCGTCCCCACATCCCTGGCCCTGAAGCCCTCAAGATTGGCAATTCCGGACCCACAATGCAGCACTCTGCCTGCCCTCTAGAAAAAAAATTATTGCCTCATGAGCTGCTCAGGCACCTTAAATGAGGTAAACCTACACAGCACTTGACTTTACTCAAATTCTATAGTCAAACCTGGGCACTAATGCACTGTCGGACACAACCAGAGCCCAGAATTTCTGAACAACACCCAGGAAGCTGACCGCACACTGAGCACATAAGACCCGCAATGGCCTTAGGTTATCATGTCCTCCCTACCTCAGTTTTCAGGCTTCAGAACCAAGAACTTATCTCCAATCACTGCCCAGGGGTGAGTGTGATGCAGAAATCAGAACTCCTCCTTACCCATGGCAAGTTACCTTGTGGTTGGCACGTTTTCCATCATTCAGTGTAGGAGAAACCAGCATTCACCCTGAGGCCCCGACCATTCTTGAGTGTGAGGAGGTCATAAACACGCATTGTGACCCTCAGCATGAGTCCTGTCCTCTAGTAAGTCCTCTCAGTGGCTGGACCATTAGATGTCATAATGGGCTTGACATGTCCCTAAGCCCCAATATTTAACCAGATTTCTGATTGTCCAATCGCCCCTCCCCAGGGCTCTACTCTGGAATCCCTCATTTGGTGGGACACATGAGGTTAAAAAAAAAAGCAACAACAACAAAAAAACGGACTTCCTCCATCCCACAGAATGACCCCAAACTATTGGACGGGGCCAAACCACCAGAGAGTAAGACGCGTCCATCCCATGAAGTCACCCAGAAATTTCACCACCATGAGTGACACGATATCCAGAGACAAAAACTTGAGCAAGAGCCTCAGACTCGCCCTTTTTCAAAATCCCGAAGAATTCTCCTCATCGTCTGTAGATCAGTCCTGCCATAGCTATGACCCGAAACAGAAGCCGAGTTTGTGTTTTCAGACAACTGTTCAAACAGCACTGGCCAACACAACCTACAGGCTCAGGCCCCTGGAGCCAAACCTGAGGACTGTACTTTCCCTCTCCAAGGGAATTGTGTGTGCCCATTCCAATGGCCACAACCCTTCTAATAAGATAAACCTCCAAAGTCCCTGATCCATCTCACTAGTGCTGGCTTCCCAGGAAATACAGGGGCAATCTGAGCCCATCTGAGCACCTCCCTGCACTCAGACCCATAGACAGATGTCCCCAGAGGTTTAAAGGAAAGAACAGGCCCTTAGGCACTAATCAGATCCATTGCTTTGGTTTCCAGGCATCTCTCCTCAGAGACCTGGATTTCAAAACCAGCATATGGCTGTTTCTTGACTCACCCATCAGAAAACATCTCATCTACACATGGGAAACTTGCACGTTGGAGCTGTGTCAAAGAGTCTGTTTAGGAGAACCCTTCAGGGCCTAAGTGCCAACGCTTCATTCCAAGGTCTCCATAGACACAAAAGCACATTAGGACCCAAACAGGAGAGTCCATTTCAACCTAGCCTCCTCGGTTGCTCCCCCAGATCCAGCAGATCTAACCTGTTTTTGATGCTAGGAGACAATTGGAATGCGAGTTGGACTACCCAGCCATCCATCCTTAGAACCCTGCTCAGAATCATTGGCCTGGAGCCAAACAACAGGTCTCAATTGTCCTGCAGAAGACTCTTTGCAGTTTGGAGCTGTTCACAACTCCCATCGTGGGAAAACTCCCATGGCCTCGTGATGCCCCCCCCCCTTCATGAAGGGGCCATCAGGGACAGAATCCCAAAATGAACAATTGTCTGAACCTCGCTCTGACTCCAGATGCACGAGATCTCGATTCAGGTCTGTAGATTGTGCCTGCCATGTCCTCACCCAGAAACCGAAGCCTAGCTTGTGTTCTCCGACTTCTGTCCTCAGACTACTGGCCCACAAGCTCTCCAGTTTGGCAATCCAGAACTACAATGCAGCACTCTGCCAGCCTTCCAGAAGAAAAACATTGCTCTCTGCGGCGACTCAGTAACCCCTAATGAGAATCAAACTGCACCTACCCTGGCTGTACCACAAATACATAGGCTGATCAGGGCATTATTGCCCTTTCTGACACAGCCCGAGCCTGGAACTCCTGGCCCCACCCAGACAACTATCGCAAACTGAGCACATCAAACCGCCATGGCCTTAGGTCTTCATCTCTTCCCAACCTCGGTTTTCAGGCTTCAGAACCTAGAATTTAATCCAATCATGCCCAAGGTTGAACGTGAGCAGTAACCAGAACTCCTTCCCCACAGCCAGGAACCCTGTGGTTGGCATGTTGTCCAACGTTCAGTGTAGTTGCAACCAGTGTGGCCCATGAGGCCCAGCCCATGCTCGCGGGCCGCATGGATCCCAAACACACATTGTGACCCACAGTCTGAGCCCAGTCTTCAAGTAAGGCCTCTCAGTGGCTGGATGAAGAGATAGCATATTGGGCTTGCCATGCCCCCAGGCCCCAATTTTTAACTATAGTTCGGGTTGTCCCTTCAGTCTTCCCCACGGCTTTGCTATGGAATTCCTCTTTTGGTGGTACACCTGAGGTAACAAAACTGAAAGTGTCCTCCCATCCCACAGATTGACGAAAAACAATTGGAAATCGGGCCAAATCCTCAGAGAGGAAGATTCGTCCATGGCCCATGAGTCCTCCCCGACATTCCGCGACCACCGCTGATACAAAATCCAGAGACAAAAGCCTGAGCAAGCGCCTCAGTCTCGCACTTTCTTCATATCCTGAAGAGTTCTTCTCATGGTTTGTAGATCGGGCCTGACATACCTACGTCCCCAAACCTAAGCTGAGTTTGTGTTTTCAACTTCTGCCCTCAAAGTCCTGGACCACACACCCTTCAGGCTGGGGCCCCTGGAGCCACACATTAGGACTGTGCCTACCAATCCATGGGAATTCTGCCCATTCCATTGTCCAAAATCGTACAAATTAGGAGAAACCTCCAAAGTCCCTGAGACCATCCCAATAGTGTAGGTCGCCCAGGACAAACAAGGGCAGTCTGACACCAGCTGAGCATCTACCTCCACTCCTACCATAGATGGATGTCCCCAGAGAAGAAGATTGAACCAGACAGCACCCAGGCCATAAAAGGTTCCATTGCTTTGGTTTACAGGCATGTCTCCTCCAAAGCCTGATTCCAATACGAGCATAGGGGTTTTCCTGAGGCACCCATCAGAACTCATCTCGTCTCCACAAGGAAACCTGTGCATGGGAGCTATGTCAAAAGCTTAGGAGAGTACTTCAGGGTCCCGGTGCCACCGCCGATACCAAGGCCCTCATCGACACAAAAACCCATTAGGACCCATCCTCAGGAGTGTCCATTGCAACTCAGCCACCCCGGTTGCTCCTGCAGAGCCATCAGATCTATACTGTCTTGCTGCAAGGAGAAAATTGGAATGCGAGGTAGGATTCCCAGGCTTCCATCCTCGAAAGGAGCTCTGGAGTCATTCCATATGGGATGTCCTGGAGCTGTCCAACAGGACTCAATTGTCCCACAGAAATAATCCTTGAAGGGGGCATCCCACAACTCCCAACGTGGGAAAACCTCCATGGCCTCGAGATTCCGCTCCCTTCATGAAGCGGCCCTCATGCACAGAAACTCCAACCTGAGCCAAAGTCTGATCCTCGCCCTGACTTCAGATGCATGAGATATTGGTTCAGATCTGCACGGGGTACCTGCCGTGCCCTCGCCCTAAACCCAAGTCTAGCTTGTCTTCTCAGACTTCTGTCCTCACACCCCTGGCCCTGAAGCCCACAAGATTGGCAATTCCGGACCCACAATGCAGCACTCTGCCTGCCCTCTAGAAAAAAAATTATTGCCTCTTGAGCTGCCCAGGCACCTTAAATGAGGTAAACCTACACAGCACTTGACTTTACCCAAATTCTATAGTCAAACCTGGGCATTAATGCACGGTCGGACACAACTAGAGCCATGACCTCCTGACCAACACCCAGGAAGCTGACCGCACAATGAGCACATACGACGCGCAATGGCCTTAGGTTATCATGTCTTCCCTACCTCAGTTTTCAGGCTTCAGAACCGAGAACTTATCTCCAATCGCTGCCCAGTGGTGAGTGTGATGCAGAAATCAGAACTCCTCCTTACCCATGGCTAGTTTCCTTGTGGTTGGCACGTTTTCCAACCTTCAGTGTAGAAGAAACCAGCATTCACCCTGTGGCCCCGACCATTCTTGAGTGTGAGGAGGTCATAAACACGCATTGTGACCCTCAGCATGAGTCCTGTCCTCTAGTAAGTCCTCTCAGTGGCTGGACCATTAGATGTCATAATGGGCTTGACATGTCCCTAGGCCCCAATTTTTAACCAGATTTCTGATTGTCCAATCGCCCCTCCCCAGAGCTCTACTCTGGAATCCCTCATTTGGTGGGACACATGAGGTTAAAAAAAAAAAAGCAACAACAACAAAAAAACGGACTTCTTCCATCCCACAGAATGACCCCAAACTCTTTGGACGGGGCCTAACCACCAGAGAGTAAGACTCGTCCATTTCCCATGAAGTCACCCAGAAATTTCACCACCATGAGTGACACGATATCCAGAGACTAAAACTTGAGCAAGAGCCTCAGACTCGCCCTTTTTCCAAATCCCGAAGAGTTCTCCTCATCGTCTGTAGATCAGTCCTGCCATACCTATGACCCGAAACAGAAGCCGAGTTTGTGTTTTCAGACAATTGTTCAAACAGCACTGGCCAACACAACCTACAGGCTCAGGCCCCTGGAGCCAAACCTGAGGACTGTACTTTCCCTCTCCAAGGGAATTGTGTGTGCCCATTCCAATGGCCACAACACTTCTAATAGGATAAACCTCCAAAGTCCCTGATCCATTTCACTAGTGCTGGCTTCCCAGGAAATACAGGGGCAATCTGAGCCCATCTGAGCACCTACCTGCACTCAGACCCATAGACAGATGTCCCCAGAGGTTTAAAGGAAAGAACAGGCCCCTAGGCACTAATCAGATCCATTGCTTTGGTTTCCAGGCATCTCTCCTCAGAGACCTGGATTTCAAAACCAGCATATGGCTGTTTCTTGACTCACCCATCAGAAAACATCTCATCTACACATGGGAAACTTGCACGTTGGAGCTGTGTCAAAGAGTCTGTTTAGGAGAACCCTTCAGGGCCTAAGTGCCACCGCTTCATTCCAAGGTATCCATAAACACAAAAGCACATTAGGACCCAAACAGGAGAGTCCATTTCAACCTAGCCTCCTCGGTTGCTCCCCCAGATCCAGCAGATCTAACCTGTTTTTGATGCTAGGAGACAATTGGAATGCGAGTTGGACTACCCAGCCATCCATCCTTAGAACCCTGCTCAGAATCATTGGCCTGGAGCCAAACAACAGGTCTCAATTGTCCTGCAGAAGACTCTTTGCAGTTTGGAGCTGTTCACAACTCCCATCGTGGGAAAACTCCCATGGCCTCGTGATGCCCCCCCCCTTCATGAAGGGGCCATCAGTGACAGAATCCCAAAATGAGCGATTGTCTGAACCTCGCCCTGACTCCAGATGCACGAGATCTCGATTCAGGTCTGTAGATTGTGCCTGCCATGTCCTCACCCAGAAACCGAAGCCTAGCTTGTGTTCTCCAACTTCTGTCCTCAGACTACTGGCCCACAAGCTCTCCAGTTTGGCAATCCAGAACTACAATGCAGCACTCTGCCAGCCTTCCAGAAGAAAATCATTGCTCTCTGCGGCGACCCAGTAACCCCTTATGAGAATCAAACTGCACCTACCCTGGCTGTACCACAAATACATAGGCTGATCAGGGCATTATTGCCCTTTCTGACACAGCCCGAGCCTGGAACTCCTGGCCCCACCCAGACAACTGTTCGCAAACTGAGCACATCAAGCCGCCATGGCCTTAGGTCGTCATCTCTTCCCAACCTCGGTATTCAGGCTTCAGAACCTAGAATTTAATCCAATTACTTCCCAAGGTTGAAAGTGAGCAGTAACAAGAACTCCTTCCCCACAGCCAGGAACCTTGTGGTTGGCATGTTGTCCAACGTTCAGTGTAGTTGCAACCAGTGTGGCCCATGAGGCCCAGCCCATGCTCGCGGGCCGCATGGATCCCAAACACACATTGTGACCCACAGTCTGAGCCCAGTCTTCAAGTAAGGCCTCTCAGTGGCTTGATGAAGAGATAGCATATTGGGCTTGCCATGCCCCTCGGCCCCAATTTTTAACCATAGTTCGGGTTGTCCCTTCAGTCTTCCCCACGGCTTTGCTTTGTAATTCCTCTTTTGGTGGTACAACTGAGGTAACAAAACTGAAAGAGTCCTAGCATCCCACAGATTGACGAAAAACAATTGGGAATCGGGCCAAATCCTCAGAGAGGAAGATTCGTCCATGGCCCATGAGTCCTCCCCGACATTCCGCGACCACCGCTGATACAAAATCCAGAGACAAAAGCCTGAGCAAGCGCCTCAGTCTCGCACTTTCTTCATATCCTGAAGAGTTCTTCTCATGGTTTGTAGATCGGACCTGACATACCTACGTCCCCAAACGTAAGCTGAGTTTGTGTTTTCAGACTTCTGTCCTCAAAGTCTTGGGCCACACACCCTACAGGCTGGGGCCCCTGGAGCCACACATTAGGACTGTGCCTACCAATCCATGAGAATTCTGCCCATTCCATTGTCCAAAATCATACAAATTAGGAGAAACCTCCAAATTCCCTGAGACCATCCCAATAGTGTAGGTCGCCCGGGACAAACAAGGGCGGTCTGACACCAGCTGAGCATCTACCTCCACTCCTACCATAGATGGATGTCCCCAGAGAAGAAGATTGAACCAGACAGCACCCAGGCCATAAAAGATTCCATTGCTTTGGTTTACAGGCATGTCTCCTCCAAAACCTGATTACAATACGAGCATAGGGGTTTTCCTGAGGCACCCATCAGAACTCATCTCGTCTCCACAAGGAAAGCTGTGCATGGGAGCTATGTCAAAAGCTTAGGACAGTACTTCAGGGTCCCGGTGCCACCGCCCCATTCCAATGCCCTCATCGACACAAAAACCCATTAGGACCCATCCTCAGGAGTGTCCATTTCAACTCAGCCACCCCGGTTGCTCCTGCAGAGCCATCAGATTTAAACTGTCTTACTGCTAGGAGAAAATTGGAATGCGAGGCGGGCTTCCCAGGGCTCCATCCTCGAAAGGAGCTCTGGAGTCATTCCATATGGGATGTCCTGGAGCTGTCCAACAGGACTCAATTGTCCCGCAGAAATAATCCTTGAAGGGGGCATCCCACAAATCCCAACGTGGGAAAACCTCCATGGCCTCGAGATTCCGCTCCCTTCATGAAGCGGCCGTCATGCACAGAAACTCCAACCTGAGCCAAAGTCTGATCCTCGCCCTGACTTCAGATGCATGAGATATTGGTTCAGATCTGCACGGGGTACCTGCCGTGCCCTCGCCCTAAACCCAAGTCTAGCTTGTCTTCTCAGACTTCCGTCCCCACACCCCTGGCTCTGAAGCCCTCAAGATTGGCAATTCCGGACCCACAATGCAGCACTCTGCCTGCCCTCTAGAAAAAAAATTATTGCCTCATGAGCTGCCCAGGCACCTTAAATGAGGTAAACCTACACAGCACTTGACTTTACACAAATTCTATAGTCAAACCTGGGCACTAATGCACTGTCGGACACAACTAGAGCCCGGACTTCCTGACCAACACCCAGGAAGCTGACCGCACACTGAGCACATACGACCCGCAATGGCCTTAGGTTATCATGTCTTCCCTACCTCAGTTTTCAGGCTTCTGAACCGAGAACTTATCTCCAATCACTGCCCAGTGGTGAGTGTGATGCAGAAATCAGAACTCCTCCTTACCCATGGCAAGTTACCTTGTGGTTGGCACGTTTTCCATCGTTCAGTGTAGGAGAAACCAGCATTCACCCTGAGGCCCCGACCATTCTTGAGTGTGAGGAGGTCATAAACACGCATTGTGACCCTCAGCATGAGTCCTGTCTTCTAGTAAGTCCTCTCAGTGGCTGGACCATTAGATGTCATAATGGGCTTGACGTGTCCCTAGGCCCCAATTTTTAACCAGATTTCTGATTGTCCAATCGCCCCTCCCCAGGGCTCTACTCTGGAATCCCTCATTTGGTGGGACACATGAGGTTAAAAAACAACAACAACAACAACAACAACAAAACGGACCTCTTTCGTCCCACACAATGACCCCAAACAATTTGGACGGGGCCAAACCACCAGAGAGTAAGACTCGTCCATTTCCCATGAAGTCACCCAGAAATTTCACCACCATGAGTGACACGATATCCAGAGACTAAAACTTGAGCAAGAGCCTCAGACTCGCCCTTTTTCCAAATCCCGAAGAGTTCTCCTCATCGTCTGTAGATCTCTCCTGCCATACCTATGACCTGAAACAGATGCCGAGTTTGTGTTTTCAGACAACTGTTCAAACAGCACTGGCCAACACAACCTACAGGCTCAGGCCCCTGGAGCCAAAACTGAGGACTGTACTTTCCCTCTCCAAGGGAATTGTGTGTGCCTATTCCAATGGCCACAACCCTTCTAATAGGATAAACTACCAAAGTCCCTGATCCATCTCACTAGTGCTGGCTTCCCAGGAAATACAGGGGCAATCTGAGCCCATCTGAGCACCTACCTGCACTCAGACCCATAGACAGATGTCCCCAGAGGTTTAAAGGAAAGAACAGGCCCCTAGGCACTAATCAGAACCATAGCTTTGGTTTCCAGGCATCTCTCCTCAGAGACCTGGATTCAAAACCAGCATATGGCTGTTTCTTGACTCACCCATCAGAAAACATCTCATCTACACATGGGAAACTTGCACATTGGAGCTGTGTCAAAGAGTCTGTTTAGGAGAACCCTTCAGGGCCTAAGTGCCACCGCTTCATTCCAAGGTCTCCATAGACACAAAAGCACATTATGACCCAAACAAAAGAGTCCATTTCAACTCAGCCTCCTCGGTTTCTCCCCCAGATCCAGCAGATCTAACCTGTCTTGTTGCTAGGAGACAATTGGAATGCGAGGTGGGCTACCCAGCCATCCACCCTTAGAACCATGCTCAGTATCATTGGCCTGGAGCCAAACAACAGGTCTCAATTGTCCTGCAGAAGACTCTTTGCAGTTTGGAGCTTCTCACAACTCCCATCGTGGGAAATCGCCCATGGCCTCGTGATGCCCCCCATTCATTAAGGGGCCATCTGGGACAGAAACTCCAACCTGAGCGATCGTCTGATCCTCTCCCTGACTTCAGATGCACGAGATCTCGATTCAGGTCTGTAGATTGTGCCTGCCCTGTCCTCACCCAGAAACCGAAGCCTAGCTTGTGTTCTCAGACATCTGTCCTCAGACTACTGGCCCACAAGCCCTCCAGTTTGGCAATCCAGAACTACAATGCAGCACTCTGCCAGCCCTCCAGAAGAAAAACATTGCCCTCTGGGGCTACCCAGTAACCCCAAATGAGGATCAACCTGCACCTACCTTGGCTGTACCCCAAATACATAGGCTGACCAGGGCACTAATGTGCTTTCTGACACAGCCTGAGCCTGGACATCCTGGCCCCAGCCAGACAGCTCGCCGCACACTGAGCACATCGAGCTGCCATGGCCTTAGGCCGTCATCTATTCCCAACCTCGGTTTTCAGGCTTCAGAACCTAGACCTTATCTCCAATCCCTGCCCAGGGTTGAACGTGATGCAGAAATCAGAACTCCTTCCCCATGGCAAGAACCCTTGTGGTTGGTATGTTGTCCAACGTTCATTGTAGTTGAAACCAGTGTGGCCCATGAGGCCCCACCCATGCTCGCGGGCCACATGGGTCACAAACACACATTGTGACCCTCAGCCTGAGCCCAGTCCTCAGGTAAGTCCTCTCAGTGGCTGGATGAAGAGATAGCATATTGGGCTTGCCATGCCCCTAGGCCCCAATTTTTAACCATAGTTCGGGTTGTCCCTTCAGTCTTCCCCACGGCTTTGCTTTGGAATTCCTCTTTGGTGGGACACCTGAGGTATCAAAACTGAAAGGAGTCCTCCCATCCCACAGATTGACGAAAAACAATTGGGAATCGGGCCAAATCCTCAGAGAGGAAGATTTGTCCATGGCCCATGAGGCCTCCCCGACATTCCACGGCCACTGCTGATACAAAATCCAGAGACAAAAGCCTGAGCAAGCGCCTCAGTCTTGCACTTTCTTCATATCCTGAAGAGTTCTTCTCATGGTTTTTAGATCGGGCCTGCCATACTTACGTCCCCAAACCTAAGCTGAGTTTGTGTTTTCAGACGTCTGTCCTCAAAGTCCTGGGCCACACACCCTCCAGGCTGGGGCCCCTGGATCCACACATTAGGACTGTGCCTACCAATCCATGGGAATTCTGCCCATTCCATTGTCCAAAATCGTACAAATTAGGAGAAACCTCCAATGTCCCTGAGACCATCCCAATAGTGTAGGTCGCCCGGGACAAACAAGGGCGGTCTGACACCAGCTGAGCATCTACCTCCACTCCTACCGTAGATGGATGTCCCCAGAGAAGAAGATTGAACCAGACAGCACCCAGGCCATAAAAGGTTCCATTGCTTTGGTTTACAGGCATGTCTCCTCCAAAGCCTGATTCCAATACGAGCATAGGGGTTTTCCTGAGGCACCCATCAGAACTCATCTCGTCTCCACAAGGAAACCTGTGCATGGGAGCTATGTGAAAAGCTTAGGAGAGTACTTCAGGGTCCCGGTGCCACCGCCCCATTCCAAGGCCCTCATCGACACAAAAACCCATTAGGACCCATCCTCAGGAGTGTCCATTTCAACTCAGCTACCCCGGTTGCTCCTGCAGAGCCATCAGATCTAAACTGTCTTGCTGCTAGGAGAAAATTGGAATGCGAGGCGGGCTTCCCAGGGCTCCATCCTCGAAAAGAGCTCTGGAGTCATTCCATATGGTATGTCCTGGAGCTGTCCAACAGGACTCAATTGCCCCGCAGAAATAATCCTTGAAGGGGGCATCCCACAATTCCCAATGCGGGAAAACCTCCATGGCCTCGAGATTCCGCTCCCTTCATGAAGTGGCCGTCATGCTCAGAAACTCCAACCTGAGCCAACGTCTGATCCTCGCCCTGACTTCAGATGCATGAGATATTGGTTCAGATCTGCACGGGGTACCTGCCGTGCCCTCGTCCTTAACCAAAGTCTAGCTTGTCTTCTCAGACTTCCGTCCCCACACCCCTGGCTCTGAAGCCCTCAAGATTGGCAATTCCGGACCCACAATGCAGCACTCTGCCTGCCCTCTAGAAAAAAAATTATTGCCTCATGAGCTGCCCAGGCACCTTAAATGAGTTAAACCTACACAGCACTTGACTTTACCCAAATTCTATAGTCAAACCTGGGCACTAATGCACTGTCGGACACAACTAGAGCCCGGACCTCCTGACCAACACCCAGGAAGCTGACCGCACACTGAGCACATACGACCCGCAATGGCCTTAGGTTATCATGTCTTCCCTACCTCAGTTTTCAGGCTTCAGAACCGAGAACTTATCTCCAATCACTGCCCAGGGGTGAGTGTGATGCAGAAATCAGAACTCCTCCTTACCCATGGCAAGTTTCCTTGTGATTGGCACGTTTTCCAACCTTCAGTGTAGAAGAAACCAGCATTCACCCTGAGGCCCCGACCATTCTTGAGTGTGAGGAGGTCATAAACACGCATTGTGACCCTCAGCATGAGTCCTGTCCTCTAGTAAGTCCTCTCAGTGGCTGGACCATTAGATGTCATAATGGGCTTGACATGTCCCTAGGCCCCAATTTTTAACCAGATTTCTGATTGTCCAATCGCCCCTCCCCAGAGCTCTACTCTGGAATCCCTCATTTGGTGGGACACATGAGGTTAAAAAAAAAAAAAGCAACAACAACAAAAAAAACGGACTTCTTCCATCCCACAGAATGACCCCAAACTCTTTGGACGGGGCCAAACCACCAGAGAGTAAGACTCGTCCATTTCCCATGAAGTCACCCAGAAATTTCACCACAATGAGTGACACGATATCCAGAGACAAAAACTTGAGCAAGAGCCTCAGACTCGCCCTTTTTCCAAATCCCGAAGAGTTCTCCTCATCGTCTGAAGATCAGTCCTGCCATACCTATGACCCGAAACAGAAGCCGAGTTTGTGTTTTCAGACAACTGTTCAAACAGCACTGGCCAACACAACCTACAGGCTCAGGCCCCTGGAGCCAAACCTGAGGAATGTACTTTCCCTCTCCAAGGGAATTGTGTGTGCCCATTCCAATGGCCACAACCCTTCTAATAGGATAAACCTCAAAAGTCCCTGATCCATCTCACTTGTGCTGGCTTCCCAGGAAATACAGGGGCAATCTGAGCCCATCTGAGCACCTACCTGCACTCAGACCCATAGACAGATGTCCCCAGAGGTTTAAAGGAAAGAACAGGCCCCTAGGCACTAATCAGATCCATTGCTTTGGTTTCCAGGCATCTCTCCTCAGAGACCTGGATTTCAAATCCAGCATATGGCTGTTTCTTGACTCACCCATCAGAAAACATCTCATCTACACATGGGAAACTTGCACGTTGGAGCTGTGTCAAAGAGTGTGTTTAGGAGAACCCTTCAGGGCCTAAGTGCCACCGCTTCATTCCAAGGTCTCCATAGACACAAAAGCACATTAGGACCCAAACAGGAGAGTCCATTTCAACCTAGCCTCCTCGGTTGCTCCCCCAGATCCAGCAGATCTAACCTGTTTTTGATGCTAGGATACAATTGGAATGCGAGGTGGACTACCCAGCCATCCATCCTTAGAACCCTGCTCAGAATCATTGGCCTGGAGCCAAACAACAGGTCTCAATTGTCCTGCAGAAGACTCTTTGCAGTTTGGAGCTGTTCACAACTCCCATCGTGGGAAAACTCCCATGGCCTCGTGATGCCCCCCCCCGCCTTCATGAAGGGGCCATCAGGGACAGAATCCCAAAATGAGCGATTGTCTGAACCTCGCCCTGACTCCAGATGCACGAGATCTCGATTCAGGTCTGTAGATTGTGCCTGCCATGTCTCCACCCAGAAACCGAAGCCAGCTTGTGTTCTCCAACTTCTGTCCTCAGACTACTGGCCCACAAGCTCTCCAGTTTGGCAATCCAGAACTACAATGCAGCACTCTGCCAGCCTTCCAGAAGAAAAACATTGCTCTCTGCGGCTACCCAGTAACCCCTAATGAGAATCAAACTGCACCTACCCTGGCTGTACCACAAATACATAGGCTGATCAGGGCATTATTGCCCTTTCTGACACAGCCCGAGCCTGGAACTCCTGGCCCCACCCAGACAACTGTTTGCAAACTGAGCACATCAAGCCGCCATGGCCTTAGGTCTTCATCTCTTCCCAACCTCGGTTTTCAGGCTTCAGAACCTAGAATTTAATCCAATCACTGCCCAAGGTTGAACGTGAGCAGTAACCAGAACTCCTTCCCCACGGCCAGAAACCTTGTGGTTGGCATGTTTTCAACGTTCAGTGTAGTTGCAACCAGTGTGGCCCATGAGGCCCAGCCCATGCTCGCGGGCCACATGGATCCCAAACACACATTGTGACCCACAGTCTGAGCCCAGTCTACAAATAAGGCCTCTCAGTGGCTGGATGAAGAGATAGCATATTGGGCTTGCCATGCCCCTAGGCCCAATTTTTAACCATAGTTCGGGTTGTCCCTTCAGTCTTCCCCACGGCTTTGCTTTGGAATTCCTCTTTTGGTGGTACACCTGAGGTAACAAAACTGAAAGAGTCCTCCCATCCCACAGATTGACGAAAAACAATTGGGAATCGGGCCAAATCCTCAGAGAGGAAGATTCGTCCATGGCCCATGAGGCCTCCCCTACATTCCACGACCACCGCTGATACAAAATCCAGAGACAAAAGCCTGAGCAAGCGCCTCAGTCTCGCACTTTCTTCATATCCTGAAGAGTTCTTCTCATGGTTTGTAGATCGGGCCTGCCATACCTACGTCCCCATACCTAAGCTGAGTTTGTGTTTTCAGAAGTCTGTACTCAAAGTCCTGGGCCACACACCCTCCAGGCTGGGGCCCCTGGAGCCACACATTAGGACTGTGCCTACCAATCCATGGGAATTCTGCCCATTCCATTGTCCAAAATCGTACAAATTAGGAGAAACCTCCAAAGTCCCTGAGACCATCCCAATAGTGTAGGTCGCCCGGGACAAACAAGGGCGGTCTGACACCAGCTGAGCATCTACCTCCACTCCTACTGTAGATGGATGTCCCCAGAGAAGAAGATTGAACCAGACAGCACCCAGGCCATAAAAGGTTCCATTGCTTTGGTTTACAGGCATGTCTCCTCCAAAGCCTGATTACAATACGAGCATAGGGGTTTTCCTGAGGACCCATCAGAACTCATCTCGTCTCCACAAGGAAACCTGTGCATGGGAGCTATGTCAAAAGCTTAAGAGAGTACTTCAGGGTCCCGGTGCCACCGCCCCATTCCAAGGCCCTCGTCGACACAAAAACCCATTAGGACCCATCCTCAGGAGTGTCCATTGCAACTCAGCCACCCCGGTTGCTCCTGCAGAGCCATCAGATCTAAACTGTCTTGCTGCTAGGAGAAAATTGGAATGCGAGGCAGCTTCCCAGGGCTCCATCCTCGAAAGGAGCTCTGGAGTCATTCCATATGGGATGTCCTGGAGCTGTCCAACAGGACTGAATTGTCCCGCAGAAATAATCCTTGAAGGGGGCATCCCACAATTCCCAACGTGGGAAAACCTCCATGGCCTCGAGAATCCGCTCCCTTCATGAAGCGGCCGTCATGCACAGAAACTCCAACCAGAGCCAACGTCTGATCCTCGCCCTGACTTCAGATGCATGATATATTGGTTCAGATCTGCACGGGGTATCTGCCGTGCCCTCGCCCTAACCCCAAGTCTAGCTTGTCTTCTCAGACTTCCGTCCCCACACCCCTGGCTCTGAAGCCCTCAAGATTGGCAATTCCAGACCCACAATGCAGCACTCTGCCTGCCCTCTAGAAAAAAAATTATTGCCTCATGAGCTGCCCAGGCACCTTAAATGAGTTAAACCTACACAGCACTTGACTTTACCCAAATTCTATAGTCAAACCTGGGCACTAATGCACTGTCGGACACAACTAGAGCCCGGACTTCCTGACCAACACCCAGGAAGCTGACCGCACACTGAGCACATACGACCCGCAATGGCCTTAGGTTATTATGTCTTCCCTACCTCAGTTTTCAGGCTTCAGAACCGAGAACTTATCTCCAATCATTGCCCAGGGGTGAGTGTGATGCAGAAATCAGAACTCCTCCTTACCCATGGCAAGTTTCCTTGTGGTTGGCACGTTTTCCTACCTTCAGTGTAGAAGAAACCAGCATTCACCCTGAGGCCCCGACCATTCTTGAGTGTGAGGAGGTCATAAACACGCATTGTGACCCTCAGCATGAGTCCTGTCCTCTAGTAAGTCCTCTCAGTGGCTGGACCATTAGATGTCATAATGGGCTTGACATGTCCCTAGGCCCCAATTTTTAACCAGATTTCTGATTGTCCAATCGCCCCTCCCCAGAGCTCTACTCTGGAATCCCTCATTTGGTGGGACACATGAGGTTAAAAAAAAAAAAGCAACAACAACAAAAAAAACGGACTTCTTCCATCCCACAGAATGACCCCAAACTCTTTGGACGGGGCCAAACCACCAGAGAGTAAGACTCGTCCATTTCCCATGAAGTCACCCAGAAATTTCACCACCATGAGTGACACGATATCCAGAGACAAAAACTTGAGCAAGAGCCTCAGACTCGCCCTTTTTCCAAATCCCGAAGAGTTCTCCTCATCGTCTGTAGATCAGTCCTGCCATACCTATGACCCGAAACAGAAGCCGAGTTTGTGTTTTCAGACAACTGTTCAAACAGCACTGGCCAACACAACCTATAGGCTCAGGCCCCTGGAGCCAAACCTGAGGAATGTACTTTCCCTCTCCAAGGGAATTGTGTGTGCCCATTCCAATGGCCACAACCCTTCTAATAGGATAAACCTCAAAAGTCCCTGATCCATCTCACTAGTGCTGGCTTCCAAGGAAATACAGGGGCAAGCTGCGCCCATCTGAGCACCTACCTGCACTCAGACCCATTGACAGATGTCCCCAGAGGTTTAAAGGAAAGAACAGGCCCCTAGGCACTAATCAGATCCATTGCTTTGGTTTCCAGGCATCTCTCCTCAGAGACCTGGATTTCAAAACCAGCATATGGCTGTTTCTTGACTCACCCATCAGAAAACATCTCATCTACACATGGGAAACTTGCACATTGGAGCTGTGTCAAAGAGTCTGTTTAGGAGAACCCTTCAGGGCCTAAGTGCCACCGCTTCATTCCAAGGTCTCCATAGACACAAAAGCACATTAGGACCCAAACAGGAGAGTCCATTTCAACCTAGCCTCCTCGGTTGCTCTCCCAGATCCAGCAGATCTAAACTGTCTTGTTGCTAGGAGACAATTGGAATGCGATGTGGGCTACCCAGACATCCACCCTTAGAACCATGCTCAGTATCATTGGCCTGGAGCCAAACAACAGGTCTCAATTGTCCTGCAGAAGACTCTTTGCAGTTTGGAGCTGTTCACAACTCCCATCGTGGGAAAACCCCCATGGCCTCGTGATGCCCCCCCTTCATGAAGGGGCCATCAGGGACAGAAACTCCAACCTGAGCGATCGTCTGATCCTCGCCCTTACTTCAGATGCACGAAATCTCGATTCAGGTCTGTAGATTGTGCCTGCCATGTCCTCACCCAGAAACCGAAGCCTAGCTTGTTTCTCAGACATCTGTCCTCAGACTACTGGCCCACAAGCCCTCCAGTTTGGCAATCCAGAACTACAATGCAGCACTCTGCCAGCCCTCCAGAAGAAAAACATTGCCCTCTGGGGCTACCCAGTAACCCCAAATGAGGATCAACCTGCACCTACCTTGGCTGTACCCCAAATACATAGGCTGACCAGGGCACTAATGCGCTTTCTGACACAGCCTGAGCCTGGACCTCCTGGCCCCAGCCAGACAGCTGGCTGCACACTGAGCACATCGTGCCGCCCTGGCCTTAGGTCGTCATCTCTTCCCAACCTCGGTTTTCAGGCTTCAAAACCTAGACCTTATCTCCAATCCCTGCCCAGGGTTGAACGTGATGCAGAAATCAGAACTCCTTCCCCATGGCAAGAAACCTTGTGGTTGGCATGTTGTCCTACGTTCAGTGTAGTTGAAACCAGTGTGTCTCATGAGGCCCCGCCTATGCTCGTGGGCCACATTGGTCCCAAACACACATTGTGACCGGGAGCCTGAACCCAGTCCTCAAGTAAGGCCTCTCAGTGGCTGGATGAAGAGATAGCATATTGGGCTTGCCATGCCCCTAGGCCCCAATTTTTAACCATAGTTCGGGTTGTCTCTTCAGTCTTCCCCACGGCTTTGCTTTGGAATTCCTCTTTTGGTGGGACACCGGAGGTAACAAAATAAAGGAGTCCTCCCATCCCACAGATTGACGAAAAACAATTGGAAATCGGGCCAAATCCTCAGAGAGGAAGATTCGTCCATTGTCCATGAGGCTTCCCGGACATTCCACGGCCACCGCTGATACAAAATCCAGAGACAAAAGCCTGAGCAAGCGCCTCAGACTCGCACTTTCTTCATATCCTGAAGAGTTCTTCTCATGGTTTGTAGATCGGGCCTGCCATACCTACGTCCCCAAACCTAAGCTGAGTTTGTGTTTTCAGACGTCTGTCCTCAAAGTCCTTGGCTACACACCCTCCAGGCTGGGGCCCCTGGAGCCACACATTAGGACTGTGCCTACGAATCCATGGGAATTCTGCCCATTCCATTGACAAAATCGTACAAATTAGGAGAAACCTCCAATGTCCCTGAGGACATCCCAATAGTGTAGGTCGCCCGGGACAAACAAGGGCGGTCTGACACCAGCTGAGCATCTACCTCCACTCATACCATAGATGGATGTCCCCAGAGAAGAAGATTGATCCAGACAGGACCCGAGGACATAATAGGATCCATTGCTTTGGTTTACAGGATGTCTCCTCAAAAGCCTGATTCCAATACGAGCATAGGGGTTTTCCTGAGGCACCCATCAGAACTCATCTCGTCTCCACAATGAAACCTGTGATTGAGAGCTATGTCAAAGCTTAGGAGATTCTTCAGGGACCCGATGTAACCGCCCCATTACAAGGCCCTCATGGACACAAAAACACATGAGGACCCATCCCCAAAATTGTCCATTTGAACTCAGCCACCCCGGTTGTTCCCGCAGAACCATCAGATCTAAACTGTCCTGTTGCTAAGAGGCAATTGGAATTCGTGGCGGGCTTTCCAGGCATCCATCCTCATACGGTGCTCTGGAGTCATTCCATATGGGATGTCCTAGAGCTGTCCAACAGGTCTCAATTGTCCTGCAGAAGGAATCCTTGAAAGGGGCATCCCAAAACTCCCAACGTGGGAAAACCTCAATGGTCTCGAAATTCCGCTCCCTTCATGAAACGGCTGTCATGCACAGAAACTCCAACCTGAGCCAACGTCTGACCCTCGCCCTGACTTCAGATGCATGAGATATTGGTTCAGATCTGCAGGGGGTACCTTCCGTGCCCTCGCCCTTAAACCCAATTCTAGATTGTCTTCTCAGACTTCCGTCCTCACACCCCTGGCCCTGAAGACCTCAAGTTTGGCAATTCCGGACCCACAATGCAGCACTCTGCCAGCCCTGTAGAAAAAAATTAATGCCTCATGAGGTGCCCAGGCTCCTTAAATGAGGATAAGCCTACTCAGCACTCGACTTTACCCAAATTATATAGTCTCACCTGGGCACAAATGCACTGTCGGACACAACCTGAGCCCGGAGCTCCTAACCAAGCCCAGGAAGCTGACCGCACACTGAGCACATAAGACCCGCCATGGCCTTAGTTCATCATCTCTTCCCTACCTCAGTTTTCAGGCTTCAGAACCGAGCCCTTAACACCAATCACTGCCCAGGGGTGAGTGTGATGCAGAAATCAGAATTCCTTCTTACACATGGCAAGTAACCTTGTGGTTGGATCGTTGTCCAACGTTCAGTGTAGGAGAAACCAGCATTCTCCCTGAGGCCCCGCCCATTCTTGAGTGCGATGAGGGCCTACACACGCATTGTGACCCTCAGCATGAGTCCTGTCCTCTTGTAAGTCCTCTCAGTGGCTGGACCATTAGATGTCATAATGGGCTTGACATGTCCCGAGGCCCCATTTTTAACCAGAATTCTGATTGTCCAGTCGCCCCTCCCCAGGCTCTACACTGGAATCCCTCATTTGGTGGGACACCTGAGGTTATAAAAGAAAACAACAACAAAAAAAACAAACGGACTTCTTCCATCCCACAGAATGACCACAAACTCTTTGGACGGGGCCAAACCACCTGAGTAAGACTCATCCATTTCCAATGAAGTCACCCCATAATTTCATGACCATGAGTGACACGGTATCCAGAGACAAAAACTTGAGCAAGAGCCTCAGACTCGCACTTTTTTCAAATCCCTACTTGTCGCAATGGAAAACGGGAATGCGATGCATGCTGTACAGGGATCCATCCTTCGAACCCTGCTCTCCAGTCCTTCCGTATGTTACGTCCTTGAGCCATGCAACAGGACTCGAATGTCCCGCAGAAGGAAACCTTGTGGTTTGGGGCAACATCCAAACACAGTGTGGGAAAACTTCCTTGGCCTCATGAGGCCTTCGCTTCATGAAGGTGCCATCATGGACACATACTCCAGCCTCAGCCAACGTCTGATCCTCAGCCTGAATTCAGATGCAGGAGATTTTGATTCAGCCTCTGCAGAGTGAGCCTGCTCTGCCCTTGGCTCCAATCCTCACTCTAGCTTGTGTTTTCAGACTTCCGTCCTCACACTCCTGGACCACAAACCCTCCCTACTGGGAATTCTGGGGCCACAATGAAGCACTCTGCCTGCCTCCCAGGAGAAAAACATTGTATATGGTGCTGCCCAGAGACCCCAAATGAGGATCAAACTGCTGGGCCCTCGGCACAACCCCAGTTGCATAGGCTACCTTAAAAACTGATGCTCTGTCGCAAATAGCCTGAGCCCACCCTTCCAACAGACACCGAAACAGCTGGCTGCACAACCAGCACATTGGACCCGCCACTGCCTTAGGCCACAATCCATTCCCAATCTGGGTTTTCAGTCATCGAACCTAGACCTTATCTCCAATCCCTGCACAGTGTTGAACCTGATGCACAAGTCAGAACCCCTCCTTCCCCATGTCAAGAAACCTTGCTGCTGGCAGTGAGTCAAACCTTCAGTGTAGGAGAAAATGGCATGGCCCATGAGGCCACCCCCATGCGTGAGGGCCGCCTTGGGCACAAACACACATTGTGACCCTCAGCGTGAGTACCTTATTCAAGTAACGCCTCTCAGTGACTGGACCAAGAGCCCGCATATGTGGCTTTCCATGCCCACACGCACCCAGGACTAACTAGATGGTGTGTATTCCATTTGAGGTAACCCACTGCTGTGCTCTAGAGTCCCTCTCCTGGGGGGTCCCCTGTGGCTGAAAACAGTACTCTTCCCTTCTCACAGAATGAACCCAAACACGTGAGAGCTTGGACAATCCCCGGTGAGGAAGGCTCTACCTCGGCCCCTGAGGCAACACCTACCCTGAACGGCCACTGTGAACGCAACACCCAGAGACAAAAGCCTGAGTGACTGCCTCCAATTTGCCCTCCTTGGATATCCAGAGGATCTCCCCTCACGGACTGGAGATCAGGCCTGCCATTACCTTGACCCCTAGCTGAGCCAAGTTTGCTTTTTCAGACATCTGTCCCCAAAGACCTTGCAAACACAGCCTCTAGGCTGGGTCCTCTGGAGCCATACCACAGGACCGTGCCTGCTCTCTCCTGGGAAACTGTGTCCATTCCTTTGGCCACACAACTCCAGAATATGAGAAACCTAAAGGCCCCCGAGGACATCCCACTACTGGGAGCCTCCCTGGACACACAGGGGCATTTGGACACAAGCTGAGCACCTACCTCCACGAAAGCATGCACACAGATGTCAACAGAGATAGAAGGTTGAGTCAGACAGGCCCTTAGGCCCTAATCTCAACTCTCGCTTTGGTTTCCAGGTGTCACTCCTCAGAGGCTTTGGTTCGAAGAACAGGATATGGGGCTTTCCTGAGGCACTGAACAGAACTCCTCTCGTCTCCACATGGGAAGCTTCCTTGTTGGAGCCATGTCAAACACTTCAGGTTGGAGAACCCTGCAGAGTTCTGAGCCACCTCCACATTCCAAGGTCTCCCAGGCCACCAACCCACAGTAGGACTCATCTTCAGGAGAGTCCATTTCAACTCTCCCCTCTGGGTAGCTCACCCAGGAGCCCGCAGATTGAGCCAGCCTTGTCCTGACTAAAGAGTGGGAATATGAGGTGGCTTTCCCAGGCATCCATGCTTAGACACCTGCTCTCGAGTCTTTCCGCATGGGGCCTCCTGGAACCATCCAATAGGACTCGACTGTCGTGCAGAAGGAAACCTTGAGGTTTGGAGTAGTTCACAAATCCCATCGTAGGCAAACCTCCCTGGCCTCATGAAGCCCCCACACCCTTCAGGAAGAGGCCATGCTGGACAAAAACTCTAGCCTGAGGCACGTCTCATAGTTGACATGACCTTAGTGCAGGAGATCTCGATTCAGCCTCTGCAGAGTGGGCCTGCCGTGCCCTCGGTCCCAAACCTCACGCTAGCTTGTGTTTTCAGACTTCATTCCTCACACTCCTGGCAAACAAGCCCTCCGGACTAGGATCTCCAGAACCACAACCCAGCCCTTGGTCTGCACAACGGAAGAAAAAGGTTTCCCTGTGGGGCTCTCCAGAAAACTCAGATAAGGATCAACCTACTCGGGCCTCGACGGTAACCGAACTGGATAGGCTGCTCTGGGCACTCATGCTCTGTCTGACACAGCCTGAAGCCAGACGTCCAGACAGACAAGGAGACAGCTGGCCGCACACCCAGCACATCGGACACGCCATGGTCTTATGCCGTCACCTCTTCCTAACCTTGGTTTTCAGATATCTGAACCTAGACATTATATCAATTCCCCACACAGCTTGGTATCGGAAGCACGAAACAGAACCCATCCTTCTTCATGGCTGTAAAGCCTGCTCTTGGCATGGAGTCACACCTACAGGGTGGGAGAAACCTTCATGGCCCCTGATGCCACGCCCAAACGTGAGTGCTGCTTGGGTACGGATTCACACTGTGACCCTCAGCATGAGCCCCATGTCAAAGAAAGGTCTGTTATGGCCTGGACCAAGAGCCCACAAATGCGGCTTGCCAATCCCCTATGCACCCAATCCTCACCAGGGTATGAGTTTTACAGTCGCCCCTCCCGTACCTGGGGCTCTGCTCTGGAATCCCTTTCTTGGAGAGACACATGAGCCAGACAACACGACTGCACCCTTCCCACAAAATGACCCCAAACTCTTGGGAGCTGGGACAAATCCGCAGAGAGGGATATTCGTCCACAGTCCCTGAGGCCACCCCTCCAATCTACGGCTATCCCGGACACAACATCCAGAGACAAAAGCCTCCCACTCGCCCTTGTTTCAGAGGCCCAGGAGCTCCCTCTCAGGCTGTACATCCGGCCTGCCATAACCTAGGCGCCACTCATAAGCTGAGTTTGTGTTTTCAGACTTCTGTGCACACAGCCTGGACCCACACATCCTCCAGGCTAGGGCCTCTGGAGCCACAGCGAAAGATTGTGCCTGCCCTCTCCAAGGAAAGTGTGCCCAATCCATTGACCACACCTCTACAAGTTAGGGAAAAACTCCAAGGCCCCTGAGGCCATCAATAGTGTAGGCCACCCTGGACTAAGAGGGGCTCTCTGACACCAGCGGAGCAACTATCTCCACTTAGACTCTCAGACAGTGTCCCCAGAGACAGAAGGTTGAAATGGACAGGCCCCCAGGCCCTAATCTGAACCGTAGCTTTGGTTTCCATGTGTCCGTCCTCAGAGGACTGTTTTCGTAGACCAGCACACGGGGCTTTTCTGAGGCACCAAACCAAACTTCTCTCGTCTCCACATTTGGAGCTTCTTACTGGGGATGATTCAAACCCTTCAGTTAGGAGAGTTCCGCAGGGCCACTGAACAACCAGCACATTCCAAGGTCTCCATGGACCCAAATGCACATTATGAGGCATCCTCAGGAGAGGCCCTTTCAACTCAGCCCCCTGGGTATCCTGCCCCAGAGGCAGCAGTTCAAACATATCTTGTCGCTAATGGCCAATGGGAATGCGAGGCATGCTGTAGAGGGATCCATCCTTCGAACCCTGATCTCCAGTCCTTCCGTATGGTATGTCCCGCAGAAGGAAACCTTGTGGTTTGGAGCAATTTCCAAACTCAGCGTGGAAAAACTTCCTTGGCCTCATGAGGCCCCCGCTTCATGAAGGTGCCATTATGGACACATACTACAGCCTCAGCCAACGTCTGATCCTCAGCCTGACTTCCGATGCAGTAGATTTTGATTCAGTCTCTGCAGAGTGGGCCTGCTCTGCCCTTGGCTCAAATCCTCACACTAACTTGTGTTTTCCGACTTCCGTCCTCACACTCCTGGCCCACAAACCCTCCCTACTGGGAATTCTGGGGCCACAATGAAGCACTCTGCCTGCCTCCCAGGAGAAAAACATTGTCTATGGTGCTGCCCAGAGACCCCAAATGAGAATCAAACTGCTTGGCCCTCGGAAACACCCCAATTTCATAGGCTACCTTAAACACTGATGCTCTGTCGCAAATAGCCTGAGCCCAGACCTTCCAACAGACACTGACACAGCTGCCTGCACACCCAGCACATTGTACACGCCACTGCCTTAGGCCACCATTCTTTCCCAACCTGGGTTTTCAGTCATCGGAACCTAGACCTTATCTCCAATTCCTGCACAGGGGGAAAACTCAAACAAAAAAAGTGAATAAACATAAAAACCTCCAGAGAACAAATGTCTGAAAAAAAAACAAAACAGTTTCCTCAGAGCCCACCACATTGAGAGGGGCGCGAGAACTTAACTCAGGGTACATCACTGACCAAAAACCCACGTGGCAGGCCCCTCTCCTAGAAAACAAACCAAGAAAGAAAAAAAAAAGAGAGAGAGAGAAAAAATAAAAAAGGACTACAAGTGTACAACCACTACTTCATAGGAAAAGTTTTTTTTTTTTTTATTCATTCCGACTATTCTGGTATATATATATATATATATATATATATATATATATATATATATATATATATTATATATATATTTATATCCACTCTCCAATCTTTATCTTCCACCAGTGTTTCTGTGTTTTTGTGTTTGTCCTGAATGTATATAAATCTTACACGTGGGGTTCTTTTTGACGACGTTCTTCCTTTTTTTTTTTGTATATATATATATATATTTTTCTCTTGTCATATACATATATATACATATATATATGTAATTTTATTAACCTGTACCATCAGAGCGAGCTGTCCAGTACATCAAATTCCAAAATAACTTTTTAACCTTAAATTTTTGATATATACACCTATGTTTTCCTTTTGCATTTTTATTTTTTTATTCCTACATTTTTTTTATATTTTAGTTTAGTTTAGTTTTTTCCTTTTTATTTTTATCTTCTATTATTCATATAGAGTTAAACTTCAAAGTAGTCCCCTTTCCCCAGTCAATACTACCCCTAGGTAACTAATTTTTAATACCCCTTTATCTTAGGAAAGTTGAGTCCTTTAACAAATATATCAAGATACATCCAGGAAAAATTAAAACAAACTTCCTCGCAGACACTGAGAATTTATATCCACTCTCCAATCTTTATCTTCCACCAGTGTTTCTGTGTTTTTGTGTTTGTCCTGATAGTATATAAATCTTACACGTGGGGTTCTTTTTGACGACGTTCTTCCTTTTTTTTGTATATATATATATTTTTTTCTCTTGTCATATACTTTTATCAGTCTTTTTGTTTGTCTACTTCATAAATCTTACCTTGGGGCTCATTTGGGCTGAACTTTTTCTTTAATCTTCCCTCTCTTTCCTGTCTCTATCTCTTTTTTTGTTTTTTTTTCTTTTTCTTTTCTTTTTTCTCTCATTTGGGTGGGGAATCATGATTGTTCAGAAGTTTTCCAGTGTGCACCTTGACTGCACCATGGCTGATACATCCAGCTACATCTGTTCAGTCATCTCTCACCAAAATGACTAGGAGGAGGAATCCCCAACAGAAGAAAAATACAGTGGATGGACCTTCTGCACTAGAGCTAATGGCTATCAGCATAGACAATATGTTGGAAAGAGAATTCAGGTTAACAATAATCCAGGAAATAGCTAGTTTGGAGAAAGGCATGGATGACCAAACATAATTGATAAAGGCCAAGCTGAAAGCGATGAGACATGATGTTCACAATGTTAGGGCGAAGCTTAAAGCTACCAGGGAGGAGGTCCACAGTGCTCTCAATGAGTTCCAATCTAATCTAAACTCTCTCAAAGCTAGGGTAACTGAGACAGAAGATAGAATTAGTGATCTGGAGGACAAACAGATAGAGAGAAAGGATCAGGAGGAAGCCTGGAACAAACAGCTTAGAAATCACAAAAACAGAATCAGGGTAATAAATGGTGCCATGAAACGTTCCAACCTCAGAATTACTGGAATCCCTGAAGGGGAGAAGAAAGAAAGATCTAGAAGATATAGTAGAACAAGTCCTTCAAGAAAATTTTCCCAATCTCGCGAATGGAACCAGAATTCATGTACTGGAGGCTAAATGGTCTCCACCCAAGATTATACATTAAAAAAAAAAAACATACAATACAAAACAAAACAAAACAAAACAAAAACACGACACCTGATAGTCAAATTGAGGAATTATAATTGTAGGTATAATCTCCTGAAAGCTGCTAGGGCAAAGAGGCTCCTTACTTACATAGGAAAGCCCATCAATATAACATCAGACCTGTCCACAGAAGCCTGGCAAGCCAGAAAAGGCTGGCAAGATATATTCAGGGCACTAAATGAGAAGAACATGCAGCCAAGAATACTTTATCCATCAAGACTGACATTCAGAATGGATGGAGATATAAAGAGTTTCCAAGACTGGCAAGACTTAAAAGACTATGCTACCACCAAGCCGACACTGCAGGAAATATTAAGGGGGGTTCTATAAAAGAGTAAAAATCCTAAGAATAGCACGGAGGAGAAATATAGAAACAATCTACAGAAAGAAAGACTTCAAAGGTAACTCGATGTCAATAAAAACGTATCTATCAATAATCAATCTCAATGCGAATGGCCTAAATGCGCCCATAAAACAGCACAGGGTTGCAGATTGGATAAAACGACAGAACCCATCCATATGTTCTCCACAAGAGACCCATTTTGAACCTAAAAATACACCCAGACTGAAAGTGAAGGGACGGAGAAGCATCTTTCATGACAATGGGCCTCAAAAGAAGGCCGGGGTAGCGATTCTCATATCAGATAAATTAGATTTTAAACTAAAGGCTTTAGTCAGAGATACAGAAGGACACTACATAATTCTTAAAGGGACAATCCACCAAGATGATCTAACAATTGTAAATATCTATGCCTCTAATATGGGAGCAACCAATTACATAAGAAAACTGTTAATCAAGATAAAGAGTCATATTGATATGAATACACTAATCATAGGAGATCTTAACATGCCTCTCTCAGAAATAAACAGATCATTGAAGCAGAAAATCAATAAAGAAACAAGAGCATTGAATGACACATTGGAACAAATGGATCTCATAGATATATTCAGAACATTCCACCCTAAAACAAAAGAATACTCATTCTTCTCAAGAGCACAGGGAACCTTCTCAAGAATAGACCACATGCTGGGTCATAAATCACTACTAAACTGATATCAAAAGACTGAGATTTTTCCCGCATATTCTCAGATCATAATGCTTTGAACCTGGAGCTTAATCACAAGGAAAAGTACAGAAGGAACTCAAAAACCTGGAAGCTAAAGACCATCTTGCTTAAGAATGCTTGGATCAACCAGGAGATCAAAGAAGAACTGAAACAAATGGAAACCAATGAGAATAAAGACACTTCGATCCAAACCCTATGGGATACAGCAAAGGCGGTTCTAAGGGGGAAATCCATAGACATCCAAGCCTCCCTCAAAATTTTGAAAAATCCAGAATACACCAGCTGTCTCTACACCTTAAAGAACTGGAGAATCAACAAAAAAATCAAACCAACTCCACACATAAGAAGAGAAATCATCAAGATTAGAGCTGAGATCAATGAGGTAGAAACCAAAGATACAGTAGAACGTATTAATGAAACTAGAAGTTGGTTTTTTTGAAAGAATCAAGAAGATCAATAAGGCACTGGCCACACTAATCCAAAAGAAAATAGAGAAAGCCCAAATTCACAAAATTATAAATAAAAACGGAGAGATCACAACTAACAACGAGGAAGTAGAAACAATCATCAGAAGTTATTATCATTAGTTATATGCCAATAAGCTTAGCAACCTTGATGAAATGGATGCATTCTTGGAAAACTATATAAACTTCCAAAATTGAACCAGGAAGAGATCGACAACCTGAATCGACCGATATCTAGTAACGAGATATAAGCAGTGATCAAAAACCTCCCAAGAAACAAGAGCCCAAGACCTGACGGATTGCTTGGGGAATTCTACAAACTTTCAAAGAAGAAATAACATCTATTCTCCTGAAGCTGTTTCAAAAAATTGAAGCAGAAGAAAAACTTCCAGACTCTTTCTATGAAGCCAGAATTACCCTGATCCCCAAACCAGGCAAATACCCTACCAAAATGGATAATTTCAGACCAATATCACTGATGAATATGGATGCTAAGATTCTCAACAAGATACTTGCAAACAGGGTCAAACAGCACATTAAAAAGATTATCTACAATGACCAGGTGGGATTCATCCCTGGGCTACAAGGATGGTTCAACATTCATAAATCAATCAATGTCATTGAAAAAATTAATATGAGAAGAGAGAAGAACCACATGGTCCTCTCAATCAATGCAGAAAACACATTAGACAAAATCCAGCATCCATTCGTGATTAAAACGCTGCAAAATATAGGGATAGAGGGAACATTCCTGAACTTCATCATATCTATCTATGAAAGACCCACAGAAAATATAATCCTCAATGGGAAAAATCTTGCAGCCTTCCCGTTGAGATCAGGATCACGACAAGGATGCCCACTCTCACCAGTCTTGTTCAACAAAGAAAACAGAAGTGAAGATGTACCTTTGGGACTTCATCAGGATCAAATACTTCTGCACTGCAAAGGAAACTGTCAATGAAACAAAGAGGCAACCCACAGATTGCGAGAAGATATTTGTAAATGACAGTACAGACAAAAGGTTGATATCCAGGATCTATAGAGAACTCCTCAAACTCAACACACACAAAACAGACAATCATATAAAAATTGGACAGAAGATAGGAACAGACACCTCTCCAATGAAGACATAGAAATGGCTATCAGACACATGAAAAAATGTTTATCATCACTAGCCAACAGGGAAATGCAAATTAAAACCACATTGAGATAGCACCTTACACCAGTTAGAATGGCCAAAATTAGCAAGACAGGAAACATGTGTTGGGGAGGATGTGGGGAAAGGGGAAACCTCTTACACTGCTGTCCTGAATACAAGTTGGTACAGGCACTTTGGAGAAAAGAATGGAGATTCCTCAAGAAATTAAAAACAGAGCTTCCCTATGACCTTGCAATTGCACTACTTGGTATTTACCACAAAGATACAGATGTAGTGAAAAGAAGGGCCATCTGTACCCCAATATTTAGAACAGCAATAGCCATGGTCACCAAACTGTGGATAGAACCAAGATGCTCTTCAAAGGACAAAAGGATAAGGAAGATGTGGGCCATATACACTATGGAGTATTATGCCTCCCTCAGAAGGAATGAATGCCCTACTTCTGTAGCAACATGGACGGGACTAGAAGAGATTCTACTGAGTGAAATAAGTCAAGCAGAGAGTGTCAATTATCATATAGTTTCACCTATGTGTGGAGCACAACAAATAGCATGGAGGACAAGGGGAGATGGATAGGAGAAGGGAGTGGAGGGAAATTGGAAGGGGGGGTGAACCATGAGAGATTATGGACTCTGAAAATGAATTGGAGGGATTTAAGGGGCAGAGGGTTGGGGGGTTGGGGGAACCAAAAGGTGAGTATTATCGAGGGCATGGATTGCTGGATGTGGTTCTAAAACAATGAATAGATTTAAAAAATGAACAGTTGTATGCCAATAAGCTAGTCCCCCTAGGTGAAATGGATGTATTCCCAGAAAACTATACAAGCCCAAAATTGAACCAGGAAGACAGTCACAACTTGCATAGACCGTTAACCAGTAACGGTATTGAAGTCATGACCAAAAACCTCACAAAAGTTCCATCCACGTCCTCTGTTGATGGCCATCTAGGTTCTTTCCATAGTTTGGCTATTGTGGACAGTGCTGCTAAAAACATTCTGGTGCATGGGCCCCTTCGGATCACTACATTTGTATCTTTTGGGCAAATACCCAGTAGTGCAATTGCTGGGTCATAGGGTAGTTCTATTTTCAACATTTTGAGGAACTTCCATGCTGTTTTCCAGAGTGGTTTCACCCGCTTGCATTCCCACCAGCAGTGTAGGAGGGTTTCCCTTTCTACACATCCACGCCAGCATCTGTCACTTCCTGACTTGTTAATTTTAGCCATTCTGACTAGTGTGAGGTGATATCGCATTGTGGCTTTAATTTTTATATCCCTGATGCCGAGTGATATAGAGCACTTTTTCATGTGTCTGTTGGCCATCTGGATGTCTTCTTTGCAGAAGTGTCTGTTCATGTTCTCTGCCCATTTGTTGATTGGATTATTTGTTCTTTGGGTGTGGAGTGTGCTAAGCTCTTTACAGATTTGGACACTAGCCCTTTATCCGATATGTCATTTGCAAATATCTTCTCCCATTCTGTCAGTTGTCTTTTGGTTTTGTTAACTGTTTCCTTTG
Organism: Mustela nivalis; assembly: GCF_964662115.1. Classification (NCBI taxonomy): domain Eukaryota; kingdom Metazoa; phylum Chordata; class Mammalia; order Carnivora; family Mustelidae; genus Mustela; species Mustela nivalis. The sequence continues at coordinate 1,587,322 of NW_028136501.1, read as the reverse complement.
CTGTGCAAAAGCTTTTGATCTTGATGAAATCCCAATAGTTCATTTTTGCCCTTGCTTCCCTTGCCTTTGGCGATGTTCCTAGGAAGATGTTGCTGCCGCTGAGGTCGAAGAGGTTGTTGCCTGTGTTCTCCTCAAGGATTTTGATGTATTCCTTTCTCACATCGAGGTCCTTCATCCATTTTGAGTCTATTTTTGTGTGTGGTGTAAGGAAATGGTCCAATTTCATTTTTCTGCATGTGGCTGTCCAATTTTCCCAACACCATTTATTGAAGAGACTTTTTTCCATTGGACATTCTTTCCTGCTTTGTTGAAGATTAGTTGACCATTGAGTTGAGGGTCTAGTTCTGGGTTCACTGTTCTGTTCCATTGATCTGTGTGTCTGTTTTTGTGCCAGTACCATGCTGTCTTGATGATGACAGCTTTGTGATAGAGCTTGAAGTCCGGAATTGTGATGCCACCAACTTTGGATTTCTTTTTCAATATTCCTTTGGCTATTCGAGGTCTTTTCTGGTTCCATGTAAATTTTAGGATTATTTGTTCCATTTCTTTGAAAAAGATGGATGGTACTTTGATAGGAATTGCATTAAATGTGTAGATTGCTTTAGGTAGCACAGATATTTTCACAATATTAATTCTTACAATCCAGGAGCATGGAACATTTTTCCATTTCTTTGTGTCTTCCTCAATTTCTTCCATGAGTACTTCATAGTTTTCTGAATATAGATTCTTTGCCACTTTGGTTAGGTTTATTCCTAGGTATCTTGTGATTTTGGGTGCAATTGTAAATGGGACTAGAGGGTATCATGCTTAGCAAAATGAGTCAAGCAGAGAAAGAAAACTACCATATGGTCTTCCTGATATGAGGAGGTGGAGATGCAATGGGCGGGAGAGGTTAAGGGGTAGGAGAAGAATAAACGAAGCAAGATGGGATTGGGAGGGAGACAAACCATAAGTTACTCTTAATCTCATGAAACAAACTGAGGGTTGCTGGGGAGAGGGGGGTTGGGTGAAGGGGGGTTGGGTTATGGACATTGGGGAGGTTATGTGCTATGGGGAGTTCTGTGAAGTGTGTAAACCTGTTGATTCACATACCTGTACCCTCAGGGATAAAATTATATGTTTATAAAAAATAAAAAAATTAAAAAGGAAAAAAAAATCTCCCACCCCAACAAAAAGAGCCCAGGATCTGACGAATTTTCTGGGCAATTCAACCAAACCTTCACAGAAGATGTAACACCTCTTCTCCTGGAGCTCTTTCCAAAAATTGAAGCAGAAGGAAAACTTTCATATACTTTTTATGAAGCTAGCATTATGCTCATCCCGAAACCAGGCAAATAACGCACCAAAAAGGATAAATGTTCATCATCACTAGCCATCAGGGAGATTCAAATTAAAACCACATTGAGATATCACCTTACACCAGTTAGAATGACCAAAATTAGCAAGACAGGAAACAACATGTGTTGGAGAGGATGTGGAGAAAGGGGAACCCTCGTCCACTGTTGGTGGGAATGCAAGTTGGTGCAGCCTCTCTGGAGAACAGTGTTGGAGAATCCTCAAGAAATTAAAAACAGAACTTCCCTATGACCCTGCAATTGCACTCCTGGGTATTGACCCGAAAGATACAGGTGGAGTGAAAAGAAGGGCCATCTGTACCCCAATGTTTATAGTAGCAATGGCCACGGTCGCCAAACTGTGGAAAGAACCAAGATGCCCTTCAACGGACGAATGGATTAGGAAGATGTGGTCCATATACACTATGGAGTATTATGCCTCCATCAGAAAGGATGAATTCCCAGCTTTTGGAACAACATGGACGGGACTGGAAGAGATAATGCTAAATGAAATGAGTCAAGCAGAGAGTCAATGATCATATGATTTCACTTATTTGTAGAGCATAACAAATAGTATGGAAGGCATGGGGAGTTAGAGAGGAGAAGGGAGTTGGGGTAAATTGGAAAGGTAAGTGAACTATGAGAGAGTATGGACTCTGAAAAACAATCTGAGGGGTTTGAAGTTGTGGGGGTGTGGGATGTTGGGGTACCAGGTAGTGGGTATTATAGAGGGCACAGATTGCATGGAGCACTGGGTGTGGTGAAAAAATAATGAATACTGTTATGCTGAAAATAAATTAATTAATAAAAAAAAAAGAAATAAAAAAAAAAGCTTGTGGCCTTCCCGTTGAGATCAGGAACATGAGAAGTATGCCTACTCCCACCACACTTGTTTAACTAAGTATTAGAAGTCCTAGCAACAGCAATCAGACAACAAAGAGAAATAAAAGGTATCCAAATTAGCAATGAAGAAGTCAAACACTCTTCGCAGATGACATGATTCTTTATAGGGAAAACCCAAAAGACTCCACCCCCAAACTACTAGAACTCATACAGCAATTCAGCAACGTGGCAGGATAGAAAGTCAATGTACAGAAATCAGTGGCTTTCTTATACACTAACAATGAAAATACAGAGTGGGAAATTAGAGATTTACTACAAAGCTGAGATCATCAAGATAGCATTGTATTGGCATAAAAAAAGACACATAGACCAGTGGAACAGAGTAGAGAGCCCAGATATGGACCCTCAACTCTATGGGCAAATAATCTTTGACAAAACAGGAAAACATATACAGTGGTAAAAAGTCACTCTCTTCAATAAATGGTGCTGGGTAAACTGGGAAGCTCTATGTAGAAAAATGAAACTCGACCATTCTCTTACACCATACACAAAGATAAACTCAAAATGGATAAAAGACCTCAACATGAGACAGGAATCCATCAGAACCCTAGAGGAGAACATAGGCAGTAATTTCTTTGATATCAGCCACAGCAACTTTTTTCAAGAAATATCTCCAAAGACAAAGGAAAAAAAGTTAAAATGAACTTTTGGGACTTCATCAAAATCAAAAGCTTCTGCACAGCAAAGGAAACATTTAAGAAAACAAAGAGGCAACCCACGGAATGGGAGAAGATATTTGCAAATGACTGTACAGACAAAAGGTTGATATCCAGGATCTATAAAGAACTCCTCAAACTCAACACACACAAAACAGACAATCATATCAAAACAGACAATCATATCACAAAACAGACAATCATATCAAAAAAAAATCAGAAGATATGACAAGACACTTCTCCAATCAAGACATACACATCGCTATCAGACACATGAAAAAATGTTAATCATCACTAGCCATCAGAGAGATTCAAATTAAAACCACATTGAGATATCACCTTACACCAGTTAGAATGACCAAAATTAGCAAGACAGGAAACAACATGTGTTGGAGAGGATGTGGAGAAAGGGGAACCCTCTTCCACTGTTGGTGGGAATGCAAGTTGCTACAGCCTCTCTGGAGAACAGTGTTGGAGAATCCTCAAGAAATTAAGAACAGAACTTCCCTATGACCCTGCAATTACACTCCTGGGTATTGACCCGAAATATACAGGTGGAATGAAAAGAAGGGCCATCTGTACCCCAATGTTTATAGCAGCAATGGCCGCGGTCATCAAACTGTGGAAAGAACCAAGATGCCCTTCAACGGACGAATAGATAAGGAGGATGTGGTCCATATACACTATGGAGTATTATGCCTCCATCAGAAAGGATGAATTCCCAGCTTTTGGAGCAACAGGGATGGGACGCGAAGAGATTCTCCTTAGTGAAATAAGTCAAGCAGAGAGAGTCAATGATCATATGGTTTCAATTATTTGTGAAGCATAACAAATAGCATGGAAGACATGGGGAGATAGAGAGGAGAAAGGAGTTGGGGGAAACTGGAAGGAGAGGTGAACCATGAGAGACTATGGACTCTGAAAAACAATCTGAGTGTTTTGAAGGGGCAGGGGGTGGGAGGTCGGGGTACCAGGTGGTGAGCATACAGAGGGCATGGATTCCATGGAGCACTCGGTGTGGTGCAAAATAATGAATACTGTTATGCTGGAAATAAATACAAAATAAATTAAAAAAATAAGAAAAAGAAAATTGGGAGCATCACTTTGCCCAATTTCAAGGGTAACTACAAAGCTGTGATCACCAAGACAGAATGGTACTGGCATAAAAACAGACACATAGACATGTGGAATAGAGTAGAGAGCTCATATATTGACCATCAACTCTATGGTCAAATAATCTTCAACAAAGCGGGAAAATATACAGTGGAAAAAATACAGTCTTTTCAATAAATGGTGCGGAAAAATTGGGCCATCTCTGTGTAGATGAATGAAACTTAACCATTCTCTTCCACCATACACAAAGAGAAACTCGAAAAGGATAAAAGAGCTCAACATTGGGGGGAGGGGACCAGATGGCAGGCAAGTAGGAGGAGGCGACTTTTCAACCTGTACCCGAAAGTGAGCTGATTACCAACCAAAGAACTACGATCACCCATGAAATCAGCCTGAGGTCAGAATTATACACGTCTGGATCTCTATAATTTTTAACTATGGTAAAAATTGGGGCCTAGAGGCATGGCAGGCCCAATATGCTGTATCTTCATCCAGTCACTGAGAGGCCTTACTTGAGGACCGGGCTCAGGCTGAGGGTCACAATGTGTGTTTGTGACCAATGTGGCCCGCGAGCATGGGCGGGGCCTCATGGGCCACACTAGTTTCAACTACACTGAACTTTGGACAACATGTCAATCACAAGGTCTCTTGCCATGGGGAAGGATTTCTGATTTCTGCATCATTTTCAACCCTGGGCAGTGGTTGGAAATAAGGTCTAAGTTCTGAAGCCTGAAACCGCAGTTGGAAAGAGTTGACGACCTAAGGCCATGGCTGGTCTGATGTGTTCAGTGTGCGGTCATCTGCCTGGGTTTGGTAAGGAGTTTCGGGCTCAGGTTGTGTCAGACAGTACATTAGTGCCCAGGTTAGACTGTATAATTGGGGTACAGTCGAGTGCCGTGTAGGTTGATCCTCTTCTGAGGTGCATGGGCAGCTCATGAGGCAATAATTTTTTTCTAGAGGACAGGCAGAGTGCTGCATTGTGGGTCCGGAATTGCCAAACTCGAGGGCTTCTGGGCCAGGAGTGTGAGGACAGAAGTCTGAGAACACAAGCTAGTCTTGGGCTTCAGGCCGAGGTCATGGCAGGTAACCCCTGCAGATCTCTACATATCTCATGAATCTGAAGTCCCGGTGATGATCAGACGTTGGCTCAGGTTGGAGTTTCTGGACATGACTGCCCCTTCATAAACGGAGCGGAATCTCAAGGCCATGGAGGTTTTCCACGTTGGGAGTTGTGGGATGCCCCCTTCAAGGATTCCTTCTCCAGGACAATTGAGACCTGTTGGGCAGCTCCAAGACATTCCATATGGAATGACTCCAGAGCACCATTGGAGGATGGATGCCAGGGAAGCCCGCCTCGCATTCCAATTGTCTCCTAGCAAAAAGACAGTTGAGATCTGATGGCTCCTCAGGAGCAACCGAAGTGGCTGAGTTGAAATGGACTTTCCTGAGGATGGTGCTAATGTGTGTTTGTCTCCATGAGGGTCTTGGTATGAGGCGGTGGACCGGGACCCTGAAGTATTCTCCTAAGATTTTGACATAGCTCCCATGCACAAGTTTCCTTGTGGAGACGAGATTTGTTCTGATGGGTGCCTCAGGAAACCCCTATTTGGGCTTGGAATCCAGACTTTTGAGGAGACATGCCTGTAAAACAAGCAATGGATCCGATTATGGCCTAGGGTCCTGTCGGGTTCCATCTTCTTCTCTGCGGACATCCATCTATGGTATGAGAGGAGGTAGATGCTCAGCTGGTGTCAGACCGCCCTTGTTTGTCATGGGAGACCTACACTATTGGGATGGCCTCGGGACTTTGGAGGGTTCTACTAATTTGTACGATTTTGGACAATGGAATGGGCAGAATTCCCAAGCATGGGGTAGGCACACTCCTAATGTGTGGCTCCAGGGACCCTAACCTGGAGGGTGTGTTGCCCAAGACTTTGAGGATAGAAGTCTGAAAACACAAACTCAGCTTAGGTTTGGGGACGTAAGTATGGCAGGCCCAATCTACAAACCATGAGAAGAACTCTTCAGGATATGAAGAAAGAGCGAGTCTGAGGCGCTTGCTCAGGCTTTTGTCTCTGGATTTTGTATCAACAATGACCGTGGAATGTGGAGAGGCCTCATGGGCCATGGACGAATCTTCCTCTCTGTGGATTTGGCCCGGTCCCAATTGTTATTCGTCAATCTGTTGGATGGGTGGTCTCCTTTCAGTTTTGTTATATCAGGTGTCCCAACCAAAGAGGAATTCCAAGGCAGAGCCCTGGGGAAGAGTGAATGGACATACAAAACTATGGTAAAAAATTGGGACCTAGGGGCATGGCAGGCCCAATATGCTGTCTCTTCATCCAGCCACTGAAAAGCCTTACTTGTGGACTGGGCTCAGGCTGAGGGTCACAATGTGTGTTTGTCACCAATGTGGCCCGCGAGCATGGGCGGGGCTTCATGGGAAACACTGGTTTCAACTACACTGAACTTTGGACAACATGCCAATCACAAGGTCTCTTGCCATGGGGAAGGAGTTCTGATTTCTGCATCATTTTCAACCCTGGGCAGTGGTTGGAGATAAAGTCTAGGTTCTGAAGCCTGAAAACCGCAGTTGGGAAGAGATGACGACCTAAGTCCATGGTGGGTCTGATGTGCTCAGTGTTTGGTCAGCTGCCTTGGTGTTGGTCAGGAGTTTCGGACTCAGGTTGTGTCAGACAGTGCATTAGTGCCCAGGTTAGACTATATAATTTGGGTACAGTCGAGTGCCGTGTAGGTTGATCCTCATTTGCGGTTCCTGGGCAGCTCATTAGGCTAAATATTTTTTCTAGAGGGAAGGCAGAGTGCTGCATTGTGGTTCCGGAATGGCCAAACGTGTGGGCTCATGGGCCAGGAGTGTGTGGACAGAAGTCTGAGAACACAAGCTAGACTTGGGCTTCAGGGCGAGGGCACGGCAGGTACCCCCTGCAGATCTGAACCAATCTTTCATGCATCTGAAGTCACGGCGAGGGTCAGACGTTGGCTCAAGTTGGAGGTTCTTTGCATTACTGCCCCTTCATGAACGGAGCGGAATATCAAGGCCATGGAAGTTTTCCCAGGTTGGGAGTAGTGGGATGCCCCCTTCAAGGATTCCTTCTCCGGGACAATTGAGACCTGTTGAGCAGGGCCAGGACTTCCAGTATGGAATGACTCCAGAGCACCATTCGAGGATGGATGCCAGGGAAGCCCGCCTCGCATTCCAATTGTCTCCTAGCAACAAGACAGTTGAGATCTGATGGCTCTGCCGGAGCAACCGGGTTGGCTGAGTTGAAATGGACTTTCCTGAGGATGGGGCCTAAAGTGTGTTTGTGTCCATGAGGGCCTTGGAATGGGGCGGTGGCACCGGGACCCTGAAGTATTCTCCTAAGATTTTGACATAGCTCCCATGCACAAGTTTCCTTGTGGAGACAAGATTTGTTCTGATGGTTGCCTCAGAAAACTCCCTATGCTGGTATTGGAATCCAGGCATTTGAGGACACATGCCTGTAAACCAAAGAAATGGATCCGATTATGGCCTATGGTCCTGTCTGGTTCCATCTTCTTCTCTGGGGACACCCATCTATGGTATGAGAGGAGGTAGATGCACACCCTTGTTTTTCCCGGGAGACCTACACTATTGGGATGGTCTCGGGGACTTTGGATGGTTCTCCTAATTTGTACGATTTTGGACAATGGAATGGGCAGAATTCCCATGCATGGTGTAGGCACATCCATATGTGTGGCTCCAGGGGTCGCAGCCTGGAGGGTGTGTGGCCCAGAAATTTGAGGACAGAAGTCTGAAAACACAAACTCAGCTTAGGTTTGGGGACGTAGTTATGGCAGGCCCAATCTACAAACCATGAGAAGAACTCTTCATGATATGAAGAAAGAGCAAGTCTGAGGCGCTTGCTCAGGCCTTTGTCTCTGGATTTTGTATCAACGATAGCCGTGGAATGTGGGGAGACCTCATGGGCCATGGCGAGACTTCCTCTCTGTGGATTTGGCATGGTCCCAATTGTTTTTCATCAATGTGTGGGATGGGAGGTCTCCTTTCAGGTTTCTTTCCTCAGGTGTCCAAACCAAAGAGGAATTCCAAAGAGTGAAGGGACAACCGAAGCTATGGTTAAAATTTGGGGCCTAGAGGTATGCCAGCCCCAATATTCTGTCTCTTCATCCAGCCACTGAGAGGCCTTATGAGGACTGAGCTCATGCTGAGGGTCACAATGTGTGTTTGTGACCAATGTGGCCCACGAGCATGGGCGGGGCCTCATGGGCCACACTGGTTTCAACTACACTGAACTTTGGAGAACATGTCAATCACAAGGTCTCCTGCCATGGGGAAGGAGTTCTGATTTCTGCATCATTTTCAACCCTGGGCAGTGGTTGGAAATAAGGTCTAGGTTCTGAAGCCTGAAAACCGCAGTTAGGAAGAGATGACGAACTAAGGCCATGGCGGGTCTGATGTGTTCAGTGTGCGGTAGCTGCCTGGGTTTTGGTAAGGAGGTTCGAGCTCAGGTTGTGTCAGACAGTACATTAGTGCCCAGGTTAGACTATATAATTGGGTACAGTCGAGTGCCGTGTAGGTTGATCCTCATTTGAGGTGCATGGACAGTATATTAGGCAAGATATTTTTTCTAGAGGGCAGGTAGAGTGCTGCATTTTGGGTCCGGAACTGCCAAACTCGAGGGCTTCTGGGCCAGGAGTGTGAGGACAGAAGTCTGAGAACAAAAGCTACACTTGGGCTTCAGGCCGAGGTCATCACTGGTAACCCGTGCAGATCTCTACCAATATCTCATGCATCTGAAGTCACGGCGAGGTTCAGACGTTGGTTCAGGTTGGAGTTTCTATGCATGACTGCCACTTCATGAACGGTGCGGAATCTCAAGGCCATGGAGGTTTTCCCGTTGGGATTTGTGGGATGCTCCCTTCAAGGATTCCTTCTCCGGGACAATTGAGACCTGTTGGGCTGCTCCAGGACATCCCATATGGAATGACTCCAGAGCACCGTTGGAGGATGGATGCCAGGGAAGCCCGCCAAGCATTCCAATTGTCTCCAAGGAAGAAGACAGTTGAGATCTGATGGCTCCTTGGGAGCAACCGGGGTGGCTGAGTTAAAATGGCCTTTCCTGAGGATGGTGCTAAAGTGTGTTTGTGTCCATGAGGGCCTTGGAATGAGGCGGTGGCACCGGGACCCTGAAGTATTCTCCTAAGCTTTTGACCTATCACCCATGCACAAGTTTCATTGTTGAGACAAGATTTTCTGATGGGTGCCTCAAGAAACCCCATATGCTGCTATTGGAATCCAGACTTTTGAGGAGACATGCCTGTAAACCAAGCAATGGATCCGATTATGGCCTAGGGTCCCGTCTGGTTCCATCTCTTCACTGCGGAAGTCCATCTATGGTATGAGAGTAGATAGAGGCTCAGCTGGTGTCAGACCGCCCTTGTTTGTCCTGGGAGACCTACACTATTGGGATGGCCTAGGGACATTGGAGGGTTCTCCTAATTTGTACGATTTTGGACAATGGAATGGGCAGAATTCCCAAGCATGGGGTAGGCACACTCCTAATGTATGGCTCCAGGGACCCTAACCTGGAGGGTGTGTTGCCCAAGACTTTGAGATAGAAGTCTGAAAACACAAACTCAGCTTAGGTTTGGGGACGTAGGTATGGCAGGCCCAATCTACAAACCATGAGAAGAACTCTTCAGGATATGAAGAAAGAGCGAGTCTGAGGCGCTTGCTCAGGCTTTTGTCTCTGGATTTTGTATCAACAATGACCGTGGAATGTGGAGAGGCCTCATGGGCCATGGACGAATCTTCCTCTCTGTGGATTTGGCCCGGTCCCAATTGTTATTCGTCAATCTGTGGGATGGGTGGTCTCCTTTCAGTTTTGTTATATCAGGTGTCCCAACCAAAGAGGAATTCCAAGGCAGAGCCCTGGGGAAGAGTGAAGGGACATACAAAACTATGGTAAAACATTGGGACCTAGGGGCATGGCAGGCCCAATATGCTGTCTCTTCATCCAGCCACTGAGAAGCCTTACTTGAGGACTGGGCTTAGGCTGAGGGTCACAATGTGTGTTAGTCACCAATGTGGCCCGCGAGCATGGGCGGGGCTTGTTGGGACACACTGGTTTCAACTACACTGAAGTTTGGACGACATGCCAAACACAAGGTCTGTTGCCATGGGGAAGGAGTTCTGATTTCTACATCATTTTCAACCCTGGGCAGTGGTTGGAGATAAGGTCTAGGTTCTGAAGCCTGAAAACTGCAGTTGGGAAGAGTCGACGACATAAGGCCTTGGAGGGTCTGATGCGCTCAGTGTGCGGTCAGCTGCCTGAGAGTTGGTCAGGAGGTTCGGGCTCAGGTTGTGTCAGACAGTGCATTAGTGCCCAGGTTAGAGTATATAATTTGGGTATAGTCGAGAGCCGTGTAGGTTGATCCTCATTTGAGGTGCCTGGGCAGCTCATTAGGCGAGATATTTTTTCTAGAGGGCTGGCAGAGTGCTGCATTGTGGGTCCGGAATTGCCAAACTTGAGGGATTCTGGGCCAGGAGTGTGCGGACAGACGTCTGAGAACACAAGCTACACTTGGGCTTCAGGCCGAGGGCACGGCAGGTACCCCCTGAACCAATATCTCATGCATCTGAAGTCACGGCGAGGTTCAGACGTTGGCTCAGGTTGGAGTTTCTGTGCATGACGGCCGCTTCATGAAGGGAGCAGAATCTCGAGGCCATTGAGGTTTTCCCTCATTAGGAGTTGTGGGATGCCCCCTTCAAGGAATCCTTCTGCGGGACAATTGAGACCTGTTGGGCAGCTCCAGGACATCCCATATAGAATGACTCCAGAGCACCGTTCCAGGATGGATGCCAGGGAAGCCCGCCTCGCATTCCAATTGTCTCCTAGCAACAAGGCAGTTGAGATCGGGTGGGTCTTCGGGAGTATCCGGGGTGGCTGAGTTGAAATGGACTTTCCTGAGGATGGGGCCTAATATGTGTTTGTGTCCAGGAGGGCCTTGGAATGGGGTGGTGGTCCTGGGACCCTGAAGTATTCTCCTAAGCTTTTGACATAGCTCCCATGCACAAGTTTCCTTGTGGAGACGAGATTTGTTCTGATGGGTGCCTCAGGAAACCCCCTATGCTGGTCTTGGGATCCAGGCTTTTGAGGAGACATGCCTGCAAATCAATGCCTTGGATCCGATTATGGCCTAGGGTTTTTTCTTGTTACATCTTCCTCTATGGAGACATCAATCTATGATATGAGTGGAAGTAGATGCTCAACTTGTGTCAGACCGCCATTGTATGTCCCGGGAGACCTACACTATTGGGATGGCCGCGGGGACTTTGGAGGGTTCACCTAATTTGTACGATTTTGGACAATGAAAAGGGCAGAATTCCCATGCATTCGGTAGGCACAGTCCTAATGTCTGGCTCCAGGGACCCCAGCCTTGAGGTTGTTTGCCCAGGCCTTTGAGGACAGAAGTCTGAAAACACAAACTCAGCTTAGGTTTGGGGACGTAGGTATGGCAGGCCCAATCTACAAACCATGAGAAGAACTCTTAGGATATGCAGAAAGAGCGAGTCTGAGGCGCTTGCTCAGGCTTTTGTCTCTGGATTTTGTATCTACGATGGCCGTGGAATGTTGGGAGGCCTCATGGGCCATGGACGAAACTTCCTCTCTGTGTATTTGGCCCGTTCCCAATTGTTTTTCGTCAATCAGTCGGTTGGGAAGTCGCCTATCAGGTTTGTTAGCTCAGGTTTCCCAACCAAAGAGCAATTCCAAAGCAGAGACCTGGGGAAGAGTGAAGGGACAACCCAAACTATGGTTAAAAATTGGGGCCTAGGGCCATGGCAAGCCCAATATGCTGTCTCTTCATCCAGCTACTGAGAGGCCTTACTGGAGGACCGGCTTCAGGCTGAGGGTCACAATGTGTGTTTTTGACCAATGTGGCCTGCGAGCATGGGCGGGGCCTCTTGGGCCACACTGCTTTCAACTACACTGAACTTTGGAGAACATGTCAATCACAAGGTCTCTTGCCATGGGGAAGGATTTCTGATATCTGCATCATTTTCAACCCTGGGCAGTGGTTGGAGATAAGGTCTAGGTTCGGAAGCCTGGAAACCGCAGTTGTGAAGAGATGAGGACTTATGGCCATGGCGAGTCTGAGGTGCACAGTGTGCGGTCATCTGCCTGGGTGTTGGTCAGGAGGTTCGGGCTCAGGTTGTGGGCAACAGTGCCTTAGTGCCCAGGTTAGACTACATAATTTGGGTACAGTCGAGTGCCGTGTAGGTTGATCATCATTTGAGGTGCCTGGGCAGCTCATTAGGCAAGATATTTTTTTTGAGGGCAGGCAGAGTGCTGCATTGTGGGTCCGGTATTGCCAAACTTGAGGGCTTCTGGGCCAGGAGTGTGAGGACAGAAGTCTGAGAACAAAAGCTACACTTGGGCTTCAGGCCGAGGGCACGGCAGGTACCCCCTGCAGATCTGAACCAATATCTCATGCATCTGAAGTCACGGCGAGTTTCAGACGTTGGCTCAGGTTGGAGTTTCTGTGCATGACGGACGCTTCATGAAGGGAGCGGAATCTCGAGGCCATTGAGGTTTTCCCACGTTGGGAGTTGTGGGATGCCCCCTTCAAGAATTCCTTCTGCGGGACAATTGAGACCTGTTGGGCAGCTCCAGGACATCCCATATAGAATGACTCCAGAGCACCGTTCCAGGATGGATGCCAGGGAAGCCCGCCTCGCATTCCAATTGACATCTAGCAACAAGGCAGTTGAGATCGGGTGCGTCTTCGGGAGTATCAGGGGTGGCTGAGTTGAAATGGACTTTCCTGAGGATGGGGCCTAATATGTGTTTGTGTCCAGGAGGGCCTTGGAATGGGGCGGTGGCCCTGGGACCCTGAAGTATTCTCCTAAGCTTTTGACATAGCTCCCATGCACAAGTTTCCTTGTGGAGACGAGATTTGTTCTGATGGGTGCCTCAGGAAACCCCCTATGCTGGTCTTGGGATCCAGGCTTTTGAGGAGACATGCCTGCAAATCAATGCCTTGGATCCGATTATGGCCTAGGGTTTTTTCTTGTTACATCTTCCTCTATGGAGACATCAATCTATGATATGAGTGGAAGTAGATGCTCAACTTGTGTCAGACCGCCATTGTATGTCCCGGGAGACCTACACTATTGGGATGGCCGCGGGGACTTTGGAGGGTTCACCTAATTTGTACGATTTTGGACAATGAAAAGGGCAGAATTCCCATGCATTCGGTAGGCACAGTCCTAATGTCTGGCTCCAGGGACCCCAGCCTTGAGGTTGTTTGCCCAGGCCTTTGAGGACAGAAGTCTGAAAACACAAACTCAGCTTAGGTTTGGGGACGTAGGTATGGCAGGCCCAATCTACAAACCATGAGAAGAACTCTTAGGATATGCAGAAAGAGCGAGTCTGAGGCGCTTGCTCAGGCTTTTGTCTCTGGATTTTGTATCTACGATGGCCGTGGAATGTTGGGAGGCCTCATGGGCCATGGACGAAACTTCCTCTCTGTGTATTTGGCCCGTTCCCAATTGTTTTTCGTCAATCAGTCGGTTGGGAAGTCGCCTATCAGGTTTGTTAGCTCAGGTTTCCCAACCAAAGAGCAATTCCAAAGCAGAGACCTGGGGAAGAGTGAAGGGACAACCCAAACTATGGTTAAAAATTGGGGCCTAGGGCCATGGCAAGCCCAATATGCTGTCTCTTCATCCAGCTACTGAGAGGCCTTACTTGAGGACCGGCTTCAGGCTGAGGGTCACAATGTGTGTTTTTGACCAATGTGGCCTGCGAGCATGGGCGGGGCCTCTTGGGCCACACTGCTTTCAACTACACTGAACTTTGGAGAACATGTCAATCACAAGGTCTCTTGCCATGGGGAAGGATTTCTGATATCTGCATCATTTTCAACCCTGGGCAGTGGTTGGAGATAAGGTCTAGGTACGGAAGCCTGGAAACCGCAGTTGTGAAGAGATGAGGACTTATGGCCATGGCGAGTCTGAGGTGCACAGTGTGCGGTCATCTGCCTGGGTGTTGGTCAGGAGGTTCGGGCTCAGGTTGTGGGCAACAGTGCCTTAGTGCCCAGGTTAGACTACATAATTTGGGTACAGTCGAGTGCCGTGTAGGTTGATCCTCATTTGAGGTGCCTGGGCAGCTCATTAGGCAAGATATTTTTTTTGAGGGCAGGCAGAGTGCTGCATTGTGGGTCCGGTATTGCCAAACTTGAGGGCTTCTGGGCCAGGAGTGTGAGGACAGAAGTCTGAGAACAAAAGCTACACTTGGGCTTCAGGCCGAGGGCACGGCAGGTACCCCCTGCAGATCTGAACCAATATCTCATGCATCTGAAGTCACGGCGAGTTTCAGACGTTGGCTCAGGTTGGAGTTTCTGTGCATGACGGACGCTTCATGAAGGGAGCGGAATCTCGAGGCCATTGAGGTTTTCCCACGTTGGGAGTTGTGGGATGCCCCCTTCAAGAATTCCTTCTGCGGGACAATTGAGACCTGTTGGGCAGCTCCAGGACATCCCATATAGAATGACTCCAGAGCACCGTTCCAGGATGGATGCCAGGGAAGCCCGCCTCGCATTCCAATTGACATCTAGCAACAAGGCAGTTGAGATCGGGTGCGTCTTCGGGAGTATCAGGGGTGGCTGAGTTGAAATGGACTTTCCTGAGGATGGGGCCTTATATGTGTTTGTGTCCAGGAGGGCCTTGGAATGGGGCGGTGGCCCTGGGACCCTGAAGTATTCTCCTAAGCTTTTGACATAGCTCCCATGCACAAGTTTCCTTGTGGAGACGAGATTTGTTCTGATGGGTGCCTCAGGAAACCCCCTATGCTGGTCTTGGGATCCAGGCTTTTGAGGAGACATGCCTGCAAACCAATGCCTTGGATCCGATTATGGCCTAGGGTTTTTTCTTGTTACATCTTCCTCTATGGAGACATCAATCTATGATATGAGTGGAAGTAGATGCTCAACTTGTGTCAGACCGCCCTTGTATGTCCCGGGAGACCTACACTATTGGGATGGCCGCGGAGACTTTGGAGGGTTCACCTAATTTGTACGATTTTGGACAATGAAAAGGGCAGAATTCCCATGCATTCGGTAGGCACAGTCCTAATGTCTGGCTCCAGGCGCCCCAGCCTTGAGGTTGTTTGCCCAGGACTTTGAGGACAGAAGTCTGAAAAAACAAACTCAGCTTAGGTTTGGGGACGTAGGTATGGCAGGCCCAATCTACAAACCATGAGAAGAACTCTTAGGATATGCAGAAAGAGCGAGTCTGAGGCGCTTGCTCAGGCTTTTGTCTCTGGATTTTGTATCAACGATGACCGTGGAATGTGGAGAGGCCTCATGGTCGATGGACGAATCTTCCTCTCTGTGGATTTGGCCCGGTCCCAATTGTTATTCGTCAATCTGTGGGATGGGTGGTCTCCTTTCAGTTTTGTTATATCAGGTGTCCCAACCAAAGAGGAATTCCAAGGCAGAGCCCTGGGGAAGAGTGAAGGGACAAACAAAACTATGGTAAAACATTGGGGCCTAGGGGCATGGCAGGCCCAATATGCTGTCTCTTCATCCAGCCACTGAGAAGCCTTACTTGAGGACTGGGCTTAGGCTGAGGGTCACAATGTGTGTTAGTCACCAATGTGGCCCGCGAGCATGGGCGGGGCTTGTTGGGACACACTGGTTTCAACTACACTGAAGTTTGGACGACATGCCAAACACAAGGTCTGTTGCCATGGGGAAGGAGTTCTGATTTCTACATCATTTTCAACCCTGGGCAGTGGTTGGAGATAAGGTCTAGGTTCTGAAGCCTGAAAACCGCAGTTGGGAAGAGTCGACGACATAAGGCCTTGGAGGGTCTGATGCGCTCAGTGTGCGGTCAGCTGCCTGGGAGTTGGTCAGGAGGTTCGGGCTCAGGTTGTGTCAGACAGTGCATTAGTGCCCAGGTTAGAGTATATAATTTGGGTATAGTCGAGAGCCGTGTAGGATGATCCTCATTTGAGGTGCCTGGGCAGCTCATTAGGCGAGATATTTTTTCTAGAGGGCTGGCAGAGTGCTGCATTGTGGGTCCGGAATTGCCAAACTTGAGGGATTCTGGGCCAGGAGTGTGCGGACAGACGTCTGAGAACACAAGCTACACTTGGGCTTCAGGCCGAGGGCACGGCAGGTACCCCCTGAACCAATATCTCATGCATCTGAAGTCACGGCGAGGTTCAGACGTTGGCTCAGGTTGGAGTTTCTGTGCATGACGGCCGCTTCATGAAGGGAGCAGAATCTCGAGGCCATTGAGGTTTTCCCACGTTGGGAGTTGTGGGATGCCCCCTTCAAGGATTCCTTCTGCGGGACAATTGAGACCTGTTGGGCAGCTCCAGGACATCCCATATAGAATGACTCCAGAGCACCGTTCGAGGATGGATGCCAGGGAAGCCCGCCTCGCATTCCAATTGTCTCCTAGCAACAAGGCAGTTGAGATCGGGTGGGTCTTCGGGAGTATCCGGGGTGGCTGAGTTGAAATGGACTTTCCTGAGGATGGGGCCTAATATGTGTTTGTGTCCAGGAGGGCCTTGGAATGGGGCGGTGGCCCTGGGACCCTGAAGTATTCTCCTAAGCTTTTGACATAGCTCCCATGCACAAGTTTCCTTGTGGAGACGAGATATGTTCTGATGGGTGCCTCAGGAAACCCCCTATGCTGGTCTTGGGATCCCGGCTTTTGAGGAGACATGCCTGCAAACCAATGCCTTGGATCCGATTATGGCCTAGGGTTTTTTCTTGTTACATCTTCCTCTATGGAGACATCAATCTATGATATGAGTGGAAGTAGATGCTCAACTTGTGTCAGACCGCCCTTGTATGTCCCGGGAGACCTACACTATTGTGATGGCCGCGGGGACTTTGGAGGGTTCACCTAATTTGTACGATTTTGGACAATGAAAAGGGCAGAATTGCCATGCATTCGGTAGGCACAGTCCTAATGTCTGGCTCGAGGGGCCCCAGCCTTGAGGTTGTTTGCCCAGGCCTTTGAGGACAGAAGTCTGAAAACACAAACTCAGCTTAGGTTTGGGGACGTAGGTATGGCAGGCCCAATCTACAAACCATGAGAAGAACTCTTAGGATATGAAGAAAGAGCGAGTCTGAGGCGCTTGCTCAGGCTTTTGTCTCTGGATTTTGTATCTACGACGGCCGTGGAATGTTGGGAGGCCTCATGGGCCATGGACGAAACTTCCTCTCTGTGTATTTGGCCCGTTCCCAATTGTTTTTCGTCAATCAGTCGGTTGGGAAGTCGCCTATCAGGTTTGTTAGCTCAGGTTTCCCAACCAAAGAGCAATTCCAAAGCAGAGACCTGGGGAAGAGTGAAGGGACAACCCAAACTATGGTTAAAAATTGGGGCCTAGGGCCATGGCAAGCCCAATATGCTGTCTCTTCATCCAGCTACTGAGAGGCCTTACTTGAGGACCGGCTTCAGGCTGAGGGTCACAATGTGTGTTTTTGACCAATGTGGCCTGCGAGCATGGGCGGGGCCTCTTGGGCCACACTGCTTTCAACTACACTGAACTTTGGAGAACATGTCAATCACAAGGTCTCTTGCCATGGGGAAGGATTTCTGATATCTGCATCATTTTCAACCCTGGGCAGTGGTTGGAGATAAGGTCTAGGTTCGGAAGCCTGGAAACCGCAGTTGTGAAGAGATGAGGACTTATGGCCATGCGAGTCTGAGGTGCACAGTGTGCGGTCATCTGCCTGGGTGTTGGTCAGGAGGTTCGGGCTCAGGTTGTGGGCAACAGTGCCTTAGTGCCCAGGTTAGACTACATAATTTGGGTACAGTCGAGTGCCGTGTAGGTTGATCATCATTTGAGGTGCCTGGGCAGCTCATTAGGCAAGATATTTTTTTTGAGGGCAGGCAGAGTGCTGCATTGTGGGTCCGGTATTGCCAAACTTGAGGGCTTCTGGGCCAGGAGTGTGAGGACAGAAGTCTGAGAACAAAAGCTACACTTGGGCTTCAGGCCGAGGGCACGGCAGGTACCCCCTGCAGATCTGAACCAATATCTCATGCATCTGAAGTCACGGCGAGTTTCAGACGTTGGCTCAGGTTGGAGTTTCTGTGCATGACGGACGCTTCATGAAGGGAGCGGAATCTCGAGGCCATTGAGGTTTTCCCACGTTGGGAGTTGTGGGATGCCCCCTTCAAGAATTCCTTCTGCGGGACAATTGAGACCTGTTGGGCAGCTCCAGGACATCCCATATAGAATGACTCCAGAGCACCGTTCCAGGATGGATGCCAGGGAAGCCCGCCTCGCATTCCAATTGACATCTAGCAACAAGGCAGTTGAGATCGGGTGCGTCTTCGGGAGTATCAGGGGTGGCTGAGTTGAAATGGACTTTCCTGAGGATGGGGCCTTATATGTGTTTGTGTCCAGGAGGGCCTTGGAATGGGGCGGTGGCCCTGGGACCCTGAAGTATTCTCCTAAGCTTTTGACATAGCTCCCATGCACAAGTTTCCTTGTGGAGACGAGATTTGTTCTGATGGGTGCCTCAGGAAACCCCCTATGCTGGTCTTGGGATCCAGGCTTTTGAGGAGACATGCCTGCAAACCAATGCCTTGGATCCGATTATGGCCTAGGGTTTTTTCTTGTTACATCTTCCTCTATGGAGACATCAATCTATGATATGAGTGGAAGTAGATGCTCAACTTGTGTCAGACCGCCCTTGTATGTCCCGGGAGACCTACACTATTGGGATGGCCGCGGGGACTTTGGAGGGTTCACCTAATTTGTACGATTTTGGACAATGAAAAGGGCAGAATTCCCATGCATTCGGTAGGCACAGTCCTAATGTCTGGCTCCAGGCGCCCCAGCCTTGAGGTTGTTTGCCCAGGACTTTGAGGACAGAAGTCTGAAAAAACAAACTCAGCTTAGGTTTGGGGACGTAGGTATGGCAGGCCCAATCTACAAACCATGAGAAGAACTCTTAGGATATGCAGAAAGAGCGAGTCTGAGGCGCTTGCTCAGGCTTTTGTCTCTGGATTTTGTATCAACGATGACCGTGGAATGTGGAGAGGCCTCATGGTCGATGGACGAATCTTCCTCTCTGTGGATTTGGCCCGGTCCCAATTGTTATTCGTCAATCTGTGGGATGGGTGGTCTCCTTTCAGTTTTGTTATATCAGGTGTCCCAACCAAAGAGGAATTCCAAGGCAGAGCCCTGGGGAAGAGTGAAGGGACAAACAAAACTATGGTAAAACATTGGGGCCTAGGGGCATGGCAGGCCCAATATGCTGTCTCTTCATCCAGCCACTGAGAAGCCTTACTTGAGGACTGGGCTTAGGCTGAGGGTCACAATGTGTGTTAGTCACCAATGTGGCCCGCGAGCATGGGCGGGGCTTGTTGGGACACACTGGTTTCAACTACACTGAAGTTTGGACGACATGCCAAACACAAGGTCTGTTGCCATGGGGAAGGAGTTCTGATTTCTACATCATTTTCAACCCTGGGCAGTGGTTGGAGATAAGGTCTAGGTTCTGAAGCCTGAAAACCGCAGTTGGGAAGAGTCGACGACATAAGGCCTTGGAGGGTCTGATGCGCTCAGTGTGCGGTCAGCTGCCTGGGAGTTGGTCAGGAGGTTCGGGCTCAGGTTGTGTCAGACAGTGCATTAGTGCCCAGGTTAGAGTATATAATTTGGGTATAGTCGAGAGCCGTGTAGGATGATCCTCATTTGAGGTGCCTGGGCAGCTCATTAGGCGAGATATTTTTTCTAGAGGGCTGGCAGAGTGCTGCATTGTGGGTCCGGAATTGCCAAACTTGAGGGATTCTGGGCCAGGAGTGTGCGGACAGACGTCTGAGAACACAAGCTACACTTGGGCTTCAGGCCGAGGGCACGGCAGGTACCCCCTGAACCAATATCTCATGCATCTGAAGTCACGGCGAGGTTCAGACGTTGGCTCAGGTTGGAGTTTCTGTGCATGACGGCCGCTTCATGAAGGGAGCAGAATCTCGAGGCCATTGAGGTTTTCCCACGTTGGGAGTTGTGGGATGCCCCCTTCAAGGATTCCTTCTGCGGGACAATTGAGACCTGTTGGGCAGCTCCAGGACATCCCATATAGAATGACTCCAGAGCACCGTTCGAGGATGGATGCCAGGGAAGCCCGCCTCGCATTCCAATTGTCTCCTAGCAACAAGGCAGTTGAGATCGGGTGGGTCTTCGGGAGTATCCGGGGTGGCTGAGTTGAAATGGACTTTCCTGAGGATGGGGCCTAATATGTGTTTGTGTCCAGGAGGGCCTTGGAATGGGGCGGTGGCCCTGGGACCCTGAAGTATTCTCCTAAGCTTTTGACATAGCTCCCATGCACAAGTTTCCTTGTGGAGACGAGATATGTTCTGATGGGTGCCTCAGGAAACCCCCTATGCTGGTCTTGGGATCCCGGCTTTTGAGGAGACATGCCTGCAAACCAATGCCTTGGATCCGATTATGGCCTAGGGTTTTTTCTTGTTACATCTTCCTCTATGGAGACATCAATCTATGATATGAGTGGAAGTAGATGCTCAACTTGTGTCAGACCGCCCTTGTATGTCCCGGGAGACCTACACTATTGTGATGGCCGCGGGGACTTTGGAGGGTTCACCTAATTTGTACGATTTTGGACAATGAAAAGGGCAGAATTGCCATGCATTCGGTAGGCACAGTCCTAATGTCTGGCTCGAGGGGCCCCAGCCTTGAGGTTGTTTGCCCAGGCCTTTGAGGACAGAAGTCTGAAAACACAAACTCAGCTTAGGTTTGGGGACGTAGGTATGGCAGGCCCAATCTACAAACCATGAGAAGAACTCTTAGGATATGAAGAAAGAGCGAGTCTGAGGCGCTTGCTCAGGCTTTTGTCTCTGGATTTTGTATCTACGACGGCCGTGGAATGTTGGGAGGCCTCATGGGCCATGGACGAAACTTCCTCTCTGTGTATTTGGCCCGTTCCCAATTGTTTTTCGTCAATCAGTCGGTTGGGAAGTCGCCTATCAGGTTTGTTAGCTCAGGTTTCCCAACCAAAGAGCAATTCCAAAGCAGAGACCTGGGGAAGAGTGAAGGGACAACCCAAACTATGGTTAAAAATTGGGGCCTAGGGCCATGGCAAGCCCAATATGCTGTCTCTTCATCCAGCTACTGAGAGGCCTTACTTGAGGACCGGCTTCAGGCTGAGGGTCACAATGTGTGTTTTTGACCAATGTGGCCTGCGAGCATGGGCGGGGCCTCTTGGGCCACACTGCTTTCAACTACACTGAACTTTGGAGAACATGTCAATCACAAGGTCTCTTGCCATGGGGAAGGATTTCTGATATCTGCATCATTTTCAACCCTGGGCAGTGGTTGGAGATAAGGTCTAGGTTCGGAAGCCTGGAAACCGCAGTTGTGAAGAGATGAGGACTTATGGCCATGCGAGTCTGAGGTGCACAGTGTGCGGTCATCTGCCTGGGTGTTGGTCAGGAGGTTCGGGCTCAGGTTGTGGGCAACAGTGCCTTAGTGCCCAGGTTAGACTACATAATTTGGGTACAGTCGAGTGCCGTGTAGGTTGATCATCATTTGAGGTGCCTGGGCAGCTCATTAGGCAAGATATTTTTTTTGAGGGCAGGCAGAGTGCTGCATTGTGGGTCCGGTATTGCCAAACTTGAGGGCTTCTGGGCCAGGAGTGTGAGGACAGAAGTCTGAGAACAAAAGCTACACTTGGGCTTCAGGCCGAGGGCACGGCAGGTACCCCCTGCAGATCTGAACCAATATCTCATGCATCTGAAGTCACGGCGAGTTTCAGACGTTGGCTCAGGTTGGAGTTTCTGTGCATGACGGACGCTTCATGAAGGGAGCGGAATCTCGAGGCCATTGAGGTTTTCCCACGTTGGGAGTTGTGGGATGCCCCCTTCAAGAATTCCTTCTGCGGGACAATTGAGACCTGTTGGGCAGCTCCAGGACATCCCATATAGAATGACTCCAGAGCACCGTTCCAGGATGGATGCCAGGGAAGCCCGCCTCGCATTCCAATTGACATCTAGCAACAAGGCAGTTGAGATCGGGTGCGTCTTCGGGAGTATCAGGGGTGGCTGAGTTGAAATGGACTTTCCTGAGGATGGGGCCTTATATGTGTTTGTGTCCAGGAGGGCCTTGGAATGGGGCGGTGGCCCTGGGACCCTGAAGTATTCTCCTAAGCTTTTGACATAGCTCCCATGCACAAGTTTCCTTGTGGAGACGAGATTTGTTCTGATGGGTGCCTCAGGAAACCCCCTATGCTGGTCTTGGGATCCAGGCTTTTGAGGAGACATGCCTGCAAACCAATGCCTTGGATCCGATTATGGCCTAGGGTTTTTTCTTGTTACATCTTCCTCTATGGAGACATCAATCTATGATATGAGTGGAAGTAGATGCTCAACTTGTGTCAGACCGCACTTGTATGTCCCGGGAGACCTACACTATTGGGATGGCCGCGGGGACTTTGGAGGGTTCACCTAATTTGTACGATTTTGGACAATGAAAAGGGCAGAATTCCCATGCATTCGGTAGGCACAGTCCTAATGTCTGGCTCCAGGCGCCCCAGCCTTGAGGTTGTTTGCCCAGGACTTTGAGGACAGAAGTCTGAAAAAACAAACTCAGCTTAGGTTTGGGGACGTAGGTATGGCAGGCCCAATCTACAAACCATGAGAAGAACTCTTCAGGATATGAAGAAAGAGCGAGTCTGAGGCGCTTGCTCAGGCTTTTGTCTCTGGATTTTGTATCAACGATGACCGTGGAATGTGGAGAGGCCTCATGGTCGATGGACGAATCTTCCTCTCTGTGGATTTGGCCCGGTCCCAATTGTTATTCGTCAATCTGTGGGATGGGTGGTCTCCTTTCAGTTTTGTTATATCAGGTGTCCCAACCAAAGAGGAATTCCAAGGCAGAGCCCTGGGGAAGAGTGAAGGGACAAACAAAACTATGGTAAAACATTGGGGCCTAGGGGCATGGCAGGCCCAATATGCTGTCTCTTCATCCAGCCACTGAGAGCCTTACTTGAGGACTGGGCTTAGGCTGAGGGTCACAATGTGTGTTAGTCACCAATGTGGCCCGCGAGCATGGGCGGGGCTTGTTGGGACACACTGGTTTCAACTACACTGAAGTTTGGACGACATGCCAAACACAAGGTCTGTTGCCATGGGGAAGGAGTTCTGATTTCTACATCATTTTCAACCCTGGGCAGTGGTTGGAGATAAGGTCTAGGTTCTGAAGCCTGAAAACCGCAGTTGGGAAGAGTCGACGACATAAGGCCTTGGAGGGTCTGATGCGCTCAGTGTGCGGTCAGCTGCCTGGGAGTTGGTCAGGAGGTTCGGGCTCAGGTTGTGTCAGACAGTGCATTAGTGCCCAGGTTAGAGTATATAATTTGGGTATAGTCGAGAGCCGAGTAGGTTGATCCTCATTTGAGGTGCCTGGGCAGCTCATTAGGCGAGATATTTTTTCTAGAGGGCTGGCAGAGTGCTGCATTGTGGGTCCGGAATTGCCAAACTTGAGGGATTCTGGGCCAGGAGTGTGCGGACAGACGTCTGAGAACACAAGCTACACTTGGGCTTCAGGCCGAGGGCACGGCAGGTACCCCCTGAACCAATATCTCATGCATCTGAAGTCACGGCGAGGTTCAGACGTTGGCTCAGGTTGGAGTTTCTGTGCATGACGGCCGCTTCATGAAGGGAGCAGAATCTCGAGGCCATTGAGGTTTTCCCACGTTGGGAGTTGTGGGATGCCCCCTTCAAGGATTCCTTCTGCGGGACAATTGAGACCTGTTGGGCAGCTCCAGGACATCCCATATAGAATGACTCCAGAGCACCGTTCGAGGATGGATGCCAGGGAAGCCCGCCTCGCATTCCAATTGTCTCCTAGCAACAAGGCAGTTGAGATCGGGTGGGTCTTCGGGAGTATCCGGGGTGGCTGAGTTGAAATGGACTTTCCTGAGGATGGGGCCTAATATATGTTTGTGTCCAGGAGGGCCTTGAAATGGGGCGGTGGCCCTGGGACCCTGAAGTATTCTCCTAAGCTTTTGACATAGCTCCCATGCACAAGTTTCCTTGTGGAGACGAGATTTGTTCTGATGGGTGCCTCAGGAAACCCCCTATGCTGGTCTTGGGATCCCGGCTTTTGAGGAGACATGCCTGCAAACCAATGCCTTGGATCCGATTATGGCCTAGGGTTTTTTCTTGTTACATCTTCCTCTATGGAGACATCAATCTATGATATGAGTGGAAGTAGATGCTCAACTTGTGTCAGACCGCCCTTGTATGTCCCGGGAGACCTACACTATTGGGATGGCCGCGGGGACTTTGGAGGGTTCACCTAATTTGTACGATTTTGGACAATGAAAAGGGCAGAATTCCGATGCATTCGGTAGGCACAGTCCTAATGTTTGGCTCCAGGGGCCCCAGCCTTGAGGTTGTTTGCCCAGGCCTTTGAGGACAGAAGTCTGAAAACACAAACTCAGCTTAGGTTTGGGGACGTAGGTATGGCAGGCCCAATCTACAAACCATGAGAAGAACTCTTAGGATATGCAGAAAGAGCGAGTCTGAGGCGCTTGCTCAGGCTTTTGTCTCTGGATTTTGTATCTACGATGGCCGTGGAATGTTGGGAGGCCTCATGGGCCATGGACGAAACTTCCTCTCTGTGTATTTGGCCCGTTCCCAATTGTTTTTCGTCAATCAGTCGGTTGGGAAGTCGCCTTTTAGGTTGGTTAGCTAGGTGTCCCAACCAAAGAGCAATTCCATAGCAGAGACCTGGGGAAGAGTGTAGGGACAACCCAAACTATGGTTTAAAAATTGGGGCCTAGGGCCATGGCAAGCCCAATATGCTGTCTCCCCATCCAGCTATTGAGAGGCCTTACTTGAGGACTGGGCTCAGGCTGAGGGTCACAATGTGTGTTTTTGACCAATGTGGCCTGCGAGCTTGGGCGGGGCCTCTTGGGCCACACTGGTTTCAACTACACTGAACTTTGGAGAACATGTCAATCACAAGGTCTCTTGCCATGGGGAAGGAGTTCTGATTTCTGCATCATTTTCAACCCTGGGCAGTGGTTGGAGATAAGGTCTAGGTTCGGAAGCCTGGAAACCGCAGTTGTGAAGAGATGAGGACTTATGGCCATGGCGATTCTGAGGTGCACAGTGTGCGGTCATCTGCCTGGGTGTTGGTCAGGAGGTTCGGGCTCAGGTTGTGGGCGACAGTGCATTAGTGCCGAGGTTAGACTATATAATTTGGGTACAGTCGAGTGCCGTGTAGGTTGATCCTCATTTGAGGTGCCTGGGCAGCTCATTAGGCGAGATATTTTTTCTAGAGGGCAGGCAGAGTGCTGCATTGTGGGTCCGGAATTGCCAAACTTGAGGGCTTCTGGGCCAGGAGTGTGAGGACAGAAGTCTGAGAACACAAGCTTCACTTGGGCTTCAGGCCGAGGGCACGGCAGGTACCCCCTGCAGATCTGAACCAAGATCTCATGCATCTGAAGTCACGGCGAGGTTCAGACGTTGGCTCAGGTTGGAGTTTCCGTGCATGACGGTCCCTTCATGAACGGAGCGGAATCTCAAGGCCATGCAGGTTTTCCCACATTGGGAGTTGTGGGATGCCCCCTTCAAGTATTCCTTCTGCGGGACAATTGAGACCTGTTGGGCAGCTCCAGGACATCCCATATGGAATGACACCAGAGCACCGTTCGAGGATGGATGCCAGGGATCCCGCCTCGCATTCCAATTGACATCTAGCAACAAGTTAGTTGAGATCTGATGGCTCCGCCCGAGCAACCGGGGTGGATGAGTTGAAATGGACTTTCCTGAGGATGGGGAATAATGTGCGTTTGTGTCCCTGAGTGCCTTGCCATGGGTCCGTGGCACCGGGACCCTGAAGTATTCTCCTAAGATTTTGACATAGCTCCCATGCACAAGTTTCCTTTTGGAGACGAGATTTGTTCTGATGGGTGCCTCAGGAAACCCCCTATGCTGGAATTGGGATCCAGGCTTTTAGGAGACAGGCCTGTAAACCAAAGAAATTGATCCGATTGTGACCAAGGTTCCTTTCTGGTTCCATCTTCTTCATTGGGGACATCCATCTATGGTATGAGTGGATGTAGATGCTCAGGTGTTGTCTGACCGCCCTTGGTGTCCTGTGAGACCTACTGTATTGGGATGGCCTCGGGGAAATTGGAGGGTTCTTCTAATTTGTACGAATTTGGACAATGAAATGGGCAGAATTTCCATGCATGGTGTAGGCACAGTCCTAATGTGTGGCTCCAGGGGCCCCAGCCTTGATCGTGTGTGGCACAGGACTTTGAGGACAGAAGTCTGAAAACACAATCTCAGCTTAGGTTTGGGGATGTAGGTATGGCAGGCTTAATCTACAAACCATGGGAAGAACTCTTCTGGATATGAAGAAAGAGCGAGTCTGAGGTGCTTGCTCAGGCTTTTTTCTCTGGATTTTGTATCAAAGATTGCCGTGGAATGTGGGGAGGCCTCATGGGCCATGGACGAATATTCCTCTCTGTGGATTTGGCCCGGTCCCAATTTTTTTTCGTCAATCTGTGGGATGGGATTTCTCCTTTCAGGTTTGTTACCTCAGGTGTCCCAACCAAAGAGGAATTCCAAAGCAGAGCCCTGGGGAAGAGTGAAGGGACAACACAAACTATGTTTAAAATTGGGGCCTTAGGGGCATGGCAGACCCAATATGGTATCTCTACATCCAGCTACTGAGAGGCCCTACTTGAGGACTGGGCTCAGGCTGAGGGTCACAATGGGTGTTTGTGACAAATGTGGCCTCCCAGCAGGGGCGGGGCCTCATGGGCCACACTGGTTTCAACTACACTGAACTTTGGACCTCATGCCAATCACAAGGTCTCTTGCCATGGGGAAGGAGTTCTGATTTCTGCATCATTTTGAACCCTGGGCAGTGGTTGGAGATATCGTTAAGTTCTGAAGCCTGAAAACCGCAGTTGTGAAGAGATGACGACCTAAGGCCATGGCGGGTTTGATGTGCTCATTGGGCGATTAGCTGCCTGGGTGTTGGTCAGGAGGTTCTGGCTCAGGTTGTGTCAGACAGTGCATTAGTGCCCAGGTTAGACTATATAATTTGGGTACAGTGATTGCCGTGTAGGTTGATCCTCATTTGTGGTGCCTGGGAAGCTCATTAGGCAAGATATTTTTTCTAGTGTGCCGGCAGAGTGCTGCATTTTGTGTCCGGAATTGACAAACTTGTGGGCTTCTGGGCCAGGAGTGTGAGGACAGAAGTCTGAGAACAAAAGCTAGATTTGGGCTTCAGGCCGAGGGCACGACAGGTACCCCCTGAACCAATATCTCATGCATCTGAAGTCAGGGCAGGATAAGATGTTGGCACAGGTTGGAGTTTCTGTGCATGACTGCCCCTTCATGAACGGAGCGGAATCTCAAGACCATGGAGGTTTTCCCACGTTGGGAGTTGTGGGATGCCCCCTTCGAGGATTGCTTCTGCAAGACAATTGAGACCTGTTGGGCAGCTCCAGGACATCCCATATGGAATGACTCCAGAGCACTGTTGGAGGATGGATGCCAGGGAAGCCCGCCTCACATTCCAATTGTCTCCTAGCAACAAGACTGTTGAGATCTGATGGCTCTGCAGGAGCAACCGGGGTGGCTGAGTTGAAATGGACTTTCCCGAGGATGGGGCCTAATGTGTGTTTGTGTCCATGAGGGCCTTGGAATGAGGCGGTGGCACCAGGAACCTGAAGTATTCTCCTAAGCTTTTGACCTATCACCCATGCACAAGTTTCCTTGTGGAGACGAGATTTGTTCTGATGGGTGCCTCAAGAAACCCCATATGCTGCTATTGGAATCCAGACTTTTGAGGAGACATGCCTGTAAACCAAGCAATGGTTCCGATTATGGCCTAGGGTCCAGTCTTGTTCCATCTTCTTCTCTGCTGACATCCATCTATGGTATGAGAGGAGGTAGATGCTCAGCTGGAGTCAGACCGCCCTTGTTTGACACGGGATATCTCCACTATTGGGATGGCCTCAGGGACTTTGGAGGGTTCTTCTAATCTGTACGATTTTGGACAATGAAAAGGGCAGAATTCCCATGCATTGGGTAGGCACAGTCCTAATGTGTGGCTCCAGGGACCCTAACCTGGACGGTGTGTGGCCTAAGACTTTGAGGATAGAAGTCTGAAAACACAAACTCAGCTTAGGTTTGGGGACGTAGGTATGGCAGGCCCAATCTAGAAACCATGAGAAGAACTCTTCAGGATATGAAGAAAGAGCGAGTCTGAGGCGCTTGCTCAGGCTTTTGTCTCTGGATTTTGTATCAACGATAGCCGTGGAATGTGGGGAGGCCTCATGGGCCATGGACGAATCTTCCTCTCTGTGGATATGGCCCGGAACCAATTGTTTATCGTCAATCTGTGGGATGCGAGGTCTCCTTTCAGGTTTGTTAACTCAGGTGTCCCAACCAAAGAGGAATTCCAAAGCAGAGCCCTGGGGAAGAGTGAAGGAACAACCCAAACTATGTTTAAAATTTGGTGCCTTTGGGCATGGCAGGTCCAATATGCTGTATCTTCATCCAGCCACTAGGAGGCCTTACTTGAGGACTGGGCTCAGGCTGAGGGTCACAATGTGTGTTTGTGACAAATGTGGCCTGCGAGCAAGGGCGGGGCCTCATGGGCCACACTGGTTTCAACTACACTGAACTTTGGACAACTTGCCAATCACAAGGTCTCTTGCCATGGGGAAGGAGTTCTGATTTCTGTACCATTTTTAACCCTGGGCAGTGGTTGGAGATAAGGTCTAGTTTCTGAAGCCTGAAAACGGCAGTTGGGAAGAGATGACCACCTAAGGCCATGGCGGGTCTGATGTGCTCAGTGTGCGGTCAGCTGCCTGGGTGTTGGTCAGGAGGTTCGGGCTCAGGTTGTGTCAGACAATGCATTAGTGCCCAGGTTAGACTATATAATTTGGGTACAGTCGAGTGCCGTGTAAGTTGATCCTCATTTGAGGTGCCAGGACAGCTCATTAGAAAATATATTTTTCTATTTTTTCTAGAGGGCAGGCAGAGTGCTGCATTGTGGGTTCGGAATTGCCAAACTTGAGGTCTTCTGGGCCAGGAGTGTGAGGAGAGAAGTCTGAGAACACAAACTAGACTTGGTCTTTAGGCCGAGCGCATGGAGGGTGGAAAGGGCAGATTTCCCATTCATTTTGTAGGCACACCCTAATGTGTGGCTTCAGGGTCCCCAGCCTGGAGGGTGTGTGGCCCAGGACTTTGAGTACAGAAGTCTGAAAACATAAACTCAGCTTAGGTTAGGGACGTAGGTATGGCAGGCACAATCTAAAAAGTATGAGAAGAACTCTTCAGGATATGAAGAAAGAGGGATTCTGAGGTGCTTGATCAGGCTTTTGTCTCTGGATTTTGTATCAACGATGGCCGTGGAATGTGGGGAGGCCTCATGTGCCACGGACGAATCTCCCTCTCTGTGGATTTTGCTCGGTTCCAATGGTTTTTGGTCAATCTGTGGGATGGTAGGTCTCCTCTCAGGTTTGTTACCTCAGGTGTCCAAACCAAAGAGTAATTCCAAAGCAGAGCCCTGGGGAAGAGTGAAGGCACAACCTAAACTTTGGATATAAATTGGGGCCTAGAGGCATGGCAGGCCCAATATGCTGTATCTTCATCCAGCCACTGAGAAGCCTGACTTGAGGACTGGGCTCAGGCTGAGGGTCACAATGTGTGTTGGTGACCAATGTGGCCCGTGAGCATGGGCGGGGCCTCATGGGCCACACTGGGTTAAACTACACTGAACATTGGACAACATGTCAATCACAAGATCTCTTGCCATGGTGAAGGAGTTCTGATTTCTGCATCATTTTCAACCCTGGACAGTGGTTGGAGATAAGGTCTAGGTTCTGAACTCTGAAAACCGCAGTTGGGAAGAGATGACGACCTAAGGCCATGGCTGTTCTGATGCGCTCAGTGTGCAGTCAACAGCCTGGGTTTGGTCAGGAGGATCGGGCTCAGGTTGTTTCAGACTGTTCATTAGTGCCCAGGTTTGACTATATAATTTGGATACAGTCGAGTGCCGAGTAGGTTGATCCTCATTTGAGGTGCCTGGGCAGCTCATTAGGCAAAATATTTTTTCTAGAGGGAAGGCAGAGTGCTGCATTCTTGGTAATGAATTGCCGAACTTGAGGGCTTCTCGACCAGGAGTGTGAGGACACAAGTCTGAGAACACAAGCTAGACTTGGGCTTCAGGCCGAGGGCACGGCAGGTACCCCCTGCAGATCTGAACCAGTATCTCATGCATCTGAGGTCACGGTGAGGATCAGACGTTGGCTCAGGTTGGAGTTTTTGTGCATGACTGCCCCTTCATGAACGGAGCAGAATCTCAAGGCCATGGAGGTTTTCCCAGGTTGGGAGTTGTGGGATGCCCCCTTCAAGGACTCCTTCTGCGGGACAATTGAGAACTGTTGGGCAGCGCCAGGACTTCCCATATGGAATTACTCCAGAGCAGCGTTCGAGGATGAATGCCAGGGAAGCCCACCTCACAACCCTATTGTCTCCTAGCCACAAGAGAGTTGAGATCTGATGGCTCTGCGGGAGTAACCGGGGTGGCTGAGTTGAAATGGCCTTTCCTGAGGATGGGGCCTAATGTGTGTTTGTGTCCATGAGGGCCTTGGAATGGGGTGGTGGCACCGGGACCCTGAAGTATTCTTCTAAGCTTTTGACATAGCTCCCATGCGCAAGTTTCCTTGTGGAGACGAGATTTGTTCTGATGGGTTCCTCAGAAAACTCCCTATGCTTGTATTGGAATCCAGGCTTTTAGGGGACATGCCTGTAAACCAAAGCAATGGATTCTATTATGGCCTAGGGTCCTGTCTGGTTTCATCTTCTTCTCTGGGGACATCCCTCTATGGTATGAGTGGAGGTAAATGCTCAGCTGTTGTCAGACCACCCTTGTTTGTCCCGGGATACCTCCACTATTTGGATGGCCTCGGGGACTTTGGAGGGTTCTCCTAATTTGTACGATTTTGGACAATGGAATGGGCAGAATTCCCATGCATGGGGTTCACACAGTCCTAATGTGTGGCTCCAGGGGCCCCAGTCTGGAGGGTGTGTGGCCCAGGACTTTGAGGACAGAAGTCTGAAAACACAAACTCCATTAGGTTTGGGGACGTAGGTATGGCAGGTCCAATCTACAAACCATGAGAAGAACTCTTCAGGATATGAAGAAGGAGCGAGTCTGAGGCGCTTGGTCAGGCTTTTGTGTCTGGATTTACTATCATCGATGGCCGTGGAATGTAAGGAGGCATCATGGGCCATGGACGAATCTACCTCTCTGTGGATTTGGCCGGTCCCATTGGTTTTGGTCAATCTGTGGGATGGGAGGTCTCCTCTCAGGTTTGTTACCTCAGGTGTCCCAACCAAAGAGGAATTCCAAAGCAGAGCCCTGGGGAATGGTGAAGGGACAACCCAAACTATGGTTAAAAATTGGGGCCTAGGGCCATGGCAGGCCCAATATGCTGTCTCTTCATCCAGCCACTGAGAGGCCTTACTTGAGGACTGGGCTCAGGCTGAGGGTCACTATGTGTGTTTCTGACCAATATGGCCTGCGAGCATGGGTGGGGCCTCTTGCGCCACACTGGTCTCCCCTACACTAAATGTTGGACAACATGTCAATCACAAGGTCTCTTGCCATGGGGAAGGAGTTCTGATTTCTGCATCATTTTCAACCCTGGGCTGTGGTTGGAGATAAAGTCTAGGTTCTGAAGCCTGAAAACCGCAGTTGGGAAGAGATGACGACATAAGGCCATGGCGGGTCTGATGTGCTCAGTGTGCGGTCAGCTGCCTGGGTGTTGGTCAGGAGGTTCAGGCTTATGTTGTGTCTGACAGTGCATTAGTGCCCAGCTTAGACTGTATAATTTGGGTACAGTCGAGTGCCGTGTAGGTTGATCCTCATTTGAGTTGCCTGGGAAGCTCATTAGGCAAAATATTTTTTCTAGAGGGCAGGCAGAGTGCTGCATTGTGAGTCCGGAATTGCCAAACTTGAGGGCTTCTGGGCCAGGAGTGTGAGGACAGAAGTCTGAGAACACAAGCTAGACTTGGGCTTCAGGCCTAGGGCAAGACAGGTACCCCCTGCAGATCTGAAACAGTATCTCATGCATCTGAAGTCATGGCAAGGATCAGACGTTGGCTCAGGATGGAGTTTCTGTGCAAGACTGCCCATTCATGAAAGGTACGGAATCTCAAGGCCATAGAGGTTTTCAGAGGTTGGGAGTTGTGGGATGCGCCCTTCAAGGATTCCTTCTGAGGGACAATTGAGACCTGTTGGGCAGCGCCAGGACTTCCCACATGGAATGACTACAGAGCACCGTTCGAGGATGGATGCCAGGGAAGCCCGCCTCGCATTCCAATTGTCTTTTAGCAACAAGGCAGTTGAGGTCTGATAGCTCTGCGGGAGCAACCGGTGGGGCTGCGTTGAAATGGACTTTCCCGAGGATGGGGCGTAATATGTTTTTGTGTCCATGAGGGCCTTGGAATGAAGCGGTGGCACCGGGACCCTGAAGTATTCTCCTAAGCTTTTGACATAGCTCCCATGCACAAGTTTCCTTGTGGAGACGAGATTTGTTCTGATGGGTGCCTCAGGAAACCCTCTATGCTTGTATTGGAATCCAGGCTTTTGAGGAGACATGCCTGTAAACCAAAGCAAAGGATCCGATTTTGCCTAGGGTCTTGCCTGGTTTCATCTTCTTCTCTGGGGATATCCATCTATGGTATGAGTGGAGGTAAATGCTCAGCTGGTGTCTGACCGCCCTTGTGTCCCGGGAGACCTACACTATTGGGATGGCCTCGGGGACTTTGGAGGGTTCTCCTAATTTGTACGATTTTGGACAATGGAATGGGCAGAATTCCCATGGATTGGGTAGGCACATTCCTAATGTGTGGCTCCAGGGCCTCAGCCTGGAGGGGTTGTGACCCAGGACTTTGAGGACAGAAGTCTGAAAACACAAACTCAGCTTAGGTGTGGGACGTAGGTATGGCAAGCCCAATCTACAAACCATGATTAGAACTCTTCTGGATATAAAGAATGTTGAGTCTGAGGCGCTTGCTCAGGCTTTTGTCTTTGGATTTTGTATCAACGTAGGCCATGGATGTGGGGAGGCCTCATGGGCCATGGACGAATCTTCCTCTCTGTGGATTTAGCCCAGTCCAAATAGTTTTCCGTCAATCTGTGGGATGGGAGGTCTCCTTTCAGTTTTGTTACCTCTGGTGTTCTAACCAAAGAGGAATTCCAAAGCTGAGCCCTGGTGAAGAGTGAAGGGACAACCCAAACTATGGTTAAAATTGGGGCCTAGGGGCATGGGAGGCCCAATAAGCTGTCTCTTCATCCAGCCACTGAGAGGCCTTACTTGAGGACTGGGCTCAGGCTGAGGGTCACTATGTGTGTTTCTGACCAATGTGGCCCACGAGCATGGGCGGGGCCTCATGGGACACACTGGTTTCAACTACATGGAAAGTTGGACAACATTCCAATCACAAGGTTTCTAGCCATGGGGCAGGAGTTCTGATTTCTGCATCATTTTCAAACCTGGGCGGTGGTTGGAGATAAGGTCTAAATTCTGAAGCCTGAAAACCGCAGTTGGGAAGAAATGACGACCTAAAGCCATGGCGGGTCTGACGTGCTCAGTGTGCGGTCAGGTGCCTGGGTGTTGGTCAGGAGTTTCGGACTCAGGTTGTGTCAGACAGTGCATTAGTGCCCAGGTTAGACTATATAATTTGGGTACAGTCGAGTGCCCTGTACGTTTATCCACCTTTGAGGTGCCTGGCAGCTCATTCGGCAAGATATTTTTTCTAGAGGGCAGGCAGAGTGCTGCATTGTGTGTCCGGAATTGCCAAACTTGAGGGCTTCTGGGCCAGGAGTGCGAGGACAGAATTCTGATTGCACAAGCTAGACTTGGGCTTTGGCCGAGCGCACGGCATGTACCCCCTGCAGATCTGAACTAATATCTCAAAAAAATGAAGGCACGGCGAGGATCCGACGATGGCTCAGGTTGGAGTTTCTGTGAATGACTGCCCTTCATGAACGGAGCTTAGTCTCAAGGCTATGGAGGTTTTCCCACGTTGGGAGTTGTGGGATGCCCCCTTCAAGGATTCCTTCTGCAGGACAATTGAGAACTGTTGTGCAGTTCCAGGACATCCCATATCGAAAGACTCCAGAGCACCGTTCGAGGATGGATGCTATGGAAGCCCGCCTTGCATTCCAATTGTCTCCTAGCAAAAGACACTTGAGATCGGATGGCTATGCAGGAGCAACCGGGGTGGCTGTGTTTTAATGGACTTTCCTGAGGATGGGGCCTAATGTGTGTTTGTGTCCATGGGGGCCTTGGAATGGGGCAGTGGCACCGGGCCCCTGAAGTATTCTCCTAAGCTTTTGACATAGCTCCCATGCACAAGTTTCCTTGTGGAGACAGATTTGTTCTGATGGGTGCTCAGGAAACCCCCCTATGCTGGTATTGGAATCCAGGCTTTTGAGGAGACATGCCTGTAAACCAAATCAATGGATCCGATTATGGCCTAGTGTCCTGTCTGGTTCCATCTTCTTCTCTGGGGACATCCATCTATGGTATGAGTGGAGGTAGATGCTCTGCGGTGTCAGACCGCCCTTGTTTATCCCGGGATACCTCCACTATTGGTATGGCCTCGGGGTCTTTGGAAGCTTCTCCTAATTTGTACGATTTTGGACAATGGAATGCGCAGAATTCCCATGCATGGGGTAGGCACAGTCCTAATGTGTGGCTCCAGGGGCCCCAGCCTGGAGGGTTTGTGTCCCAGGACTTTGAGGACAGAAGTCTGAAAACACACTCAGCTTAAGTTTGGGGACGTAGGTATGGCAGGTCCAATCTAAAAACCATGAGAAGAACTCTTCAGGATATGAAGAAAGAGCGAGTCTGAGGCGCTTGCTCAGGCATTTGTCTCTGGATTTTGTATCAACAATGGCCGTGGAATGTGGGGAGGCCTCATGGGCCATGGACGAATCTAGCTCTCTGTGGATTTAGCCCAGTCCCAATTGTTTTTCGTCAATCTGTGGGATGGGAGGTCTCCTTTCAGGTTTGTTACCTCAGGTGTCCCAACCAAAGAGGAAATCAAAGCAGAGCCCTGGGGAAGAGTGAACAACACCCAAACATTGGTAAAAAATTTGGGCCTATGGGCATGGCAGGCCCAATATGCTGTCTCCTCATCCAGCCACTGAGAGGCCTTACTTGAGGACTGGGCTCAGGCTGAGGGTCACAATGTGTGTTTGTGACAAATGTGGCCTGCGAGCAGGGGCGGGGCCTCATGGGCCACACTGGTTTCAACTACACTAAACTTTGGACAACATACCAATCACAAGGTTTCTTACCATGGGGAAGGTGTTCTGATTTCTGCATCATTTTCAACCCTGGGCAGTGGTTGGAGATAAGGTCTAGGTGAAGCCTGAAAACCGCAGTTGGGAAGAGATGACGACCTAAGGCCATGGCGGGTCTCACGGGCTCAGTTTGCGGTCAGCTGCCTGGGTGTTGGTCTGGAGTTTCGGGCTCAGGTTATGTCAGACAGTGCATTAGTGCCCAGGTTAGACTATATAATTTGGGTACAGTCGAGTGCCGTTTAGGTTTATCCTCATTTGAGTTGCCTGGGCAGCTAAGTAGGCAAGATATTTTATCTACAGGGCAGGCAGAGTGCTGCATTGTGGGTCTGGAATTGCCAAACTTGAGGGCTTCTATTCCAGGAGTGTGAGGACAAAAGTCTGAGAACACAAGCTAGACTGGGGAGTCAGGCCGAGGGCAAGGCAGGTACCCCCTGAAGATATGAACCAATATCTCATGCATCTGAATTCACGGCGAGGATAAGACGTTGGCTCAGGTTGGACTTTCTGTGCATGACTGCCCCTTCATGAATGGAGAGGAGTCTCAATGCCATGGAGGTTTCCCTCGTTGGGAGTTGTGGGATGCCCTCTTCAAGGATTCCTTCTGCGGGACAATTGAGAACCTTTGGGCAGCTCCAGGACTTTTCATATGGAATGACTCCAGAGCACCGTTCGAGGATGGATACCAGGGAAGCCCCCCTCGCAACCCTATTGTTTCCTAGCAACAAGACAATTGAGATCTGATGGCTCTGCGGGAGCAACCAGTGTGGCTGAGTTGAAATGGACATTCCTGAGGATGGGGCCTAATGTGTGTTTGTGTCCATGAGGGCCTTGGAATGGGGCAGTGGCACAAGGACCCTGAAGTATTCTCCTAAGCTTTTCACATAGCTCCCATGCACAAGTAGGCTTGTGGAGATGAGATTTGTTCTGATGGGTGCCAGAGGCTGCTATTGGAGTCCAGGCTTTTGAGGAGACATGCCTGTAAACCAAAGCAATGGATCCGATTATGGTCTCGGGTCCTGTCTGGTTCAAACTTCTTCTCTGGGGACATCCATCAATGGTATGAGTGGAGGTCGATGGTCAGATGGTGTCAGACCACCCTTGTTTTTCCCGGGAGACCTACACTATTGGGATGGCCTCGGGGACTTTGGAGGGTTCTCCTAATTTGTACGTTTCTGGACAATGGAATGGGCAGAATTCCCATCGATGGGGTAGGCACAGTACGAATTGTGGATCCAGGGGCCAAGCCTGGAGGGTATGTGTCCCAGGACTTTGAGGACAGAATTCTGAAAACACAAACTCAGCTTAGGTTTGGGGACGTAGGTATGGCAGGCCCAATCTAAAGACCATGAGAAGAACTCTGCAGGATATGAAGAAAGAGCGAGTTTGAGGCGATTGCTCAGACTTTTGTCTCTGGATTTTGTATCAACGATGGCCGAGGAATGTGGGGAGGCCTTATGGGCCACTGACGAATCTTCCTCTCTGTGGATTTGGCCCGGTCCCAATTGTTTTTCGTCAGTCTGTGGGATGGGAGGTCTCCTTTCAGGTTTGTTAGCTCAGGTGTCCCAACCAAAGAGGAATTCAAAGCAGAGCCCTGGGGAAGAGTGAAGGGACAACCCAAACTATGGTTAAAAATTGGAGCATAGGGGCATGGCAGGCCCAATATGCTCTCTCTTCATCCAGCCACTGAGAGGCCTTACTTGAGGACTGGGCTCAGGCTGAGGTTCACAATGAGTGTTTTTGACCAATGTGGCCCGAGAGCATTGGCGGGGCCTCATGGGCCACACTGGTTTCAACTACACTGAACTTTGGACAACATGCCAATCATGGTTTCTAGCCATGTGGAAGGAGTTCTGATTTCTGCATCATTTTCAACCCTGGGCAGTCGTTGGAGATAAGGTCTAGGTTCTGAAGCCTGAAAACCACAGTTGGGAAGAGATAACCTCCTAGGCCTTGGTGGGTCGTATGTGCTCATGTGTGTTCAGCTGCCTGGGTGTTGGTCAGGAGGTTCGGGCTCAGGTTGTGTCAGACTGTGCATTAGTGCCCTGGTTAGACTATATAATTTGTACAGTCGTGTGCCGTGTAGATTTATCCTCATTTGAGGTGCCTGGGCAGCTCATTAGGCAAGATATTTTTTCCAGAGGGCATGCAGAGTGCTGTATTGTGGGTCCAGAATGGCCAATCTTGAGGGCTAATGGGCCGGGAGTGTGAGGTCAGAAGTCTGAGAACACAAGCTATACTTGGGCTTCAGGCCGAGGGCACGGCATGTACACCCTGCAGATCTGAACCAATATCTCAAGCATCTGAGGTCACGGTGAGTATCATACGTTTCTCAGGTTGGAGTTTCTGTGCATGAAGGCCAATTCATGAACGTTGCGGAGTCTCAAGGCCATGGAGGTTTTCCAACGTTGGGAGTTGTGGGATGCCCGCTTTAAGGATTACTTCTGCGGGGAAATTGAAAATCTTGGGCAATTCTAGGACATCCATTATGGAATGACTCCAGAACACCGTTCGAGGATGGATGCCAGGGAAGCCCTCTTCACATTGCAATTGTCGCCTTACAACAAGACAGTTGAGATCCCATGGCTCTGCGAGAGCAACCGGGGTGGCTGAGTTGAAATGGACTTTCCCGAGAATGGGGCCTAATGTGTGTTTGTGTCCATGAGGGCCTTGGAATGGGGCAGTGGCACCGGGACCCTGAAGTATTCAACTAAGCTTTTAACATAGCTCCCATGCACAAGTTTCCTTGTGGAGACGAGATTTGTTCTGATGGATGCCTCAGGAAACCCCCTATGCTGGTATTGGAATCCAGGCTTTTGAGGAGACATGCCTGTAACCAAAGCAATGGATCCGATTATGGCCTAGGGCCCTGTCTGGGTCCATCTGCTTCTCTGGGGACATCCCTCTATGGTATGAGTGGAGGTAGATGCTCAGCTTGAGTCAGATCTCCCTCGTTTGTTCCGAGAGACATCCACTATAGGGAAGGCCTCGGGGACTTTGGAAGGTTCTCCTAATTTGTATGATTTTGGACAATGGAATGGGCAGAATTCCCATCGATTGGGTAGGCACATTCCTCATGAGTGGCTCCAGGGGCCCCAGCCTGGAGGGTGTGTGGCCCATGACTTTGAGGACAAGTCTGAAAACACAAACTCAGCTTAGCTTTGGGGACGTGGTATGGCAGGCCCAATCTAAAAACCATGAGAAGAACTCTTCAGGTTATAAAGAAAGAGCGAGTCTGAGGCGCTTGCTTAGGCTTTGGTCTCTGGATTTTGTATCAACGATGGCCGTGGAATGTGGGGAGGCCTCATGGGCCATGGACGAATCTTCCTCTCTGTGGATTTGGCACAGTCTCAATTGTTTTTCGTCAATCTATGGGATGGCAGGTCTCCTTTCAGGTTTGTTACCTCTGGTGTCCCAACAAAAGAGGAATTCCAAAGCAGAGCGCTGCGGAAGAGTTTAGGGACCAACCAAACTATGGTTAAAAATTGAGGCCTAGAGGAATGGCAAGCCCAATATGCTATCTCTTCATCCAGACACTGAGAGGCCTTACTTGAAGACGGCTCAGGCTGAGGGTCACAATGTGTGTTTGGGAACAATGGGGCCCGCGAGCATGGGCGGGGCCTCATGGGCCACACTGGTATCAACTACACTGAACGTTGGAAAACATGCCAACCACAAGGTTTCTTGCCATGGGGAAGGAGTTCTGATTTCTGCATCACGTTCAACCCTGGGCAGTGATTGGAGATAAGGTCTAGGTTCTGAAGCCTGAAAACCGAGGTTGGGAACAGATGACACCTAAGGCCATGGCAGCTCGATGTGCTCAGAGTGCGGCCAGCTGTCTGGGTGGGGCCAGGAGGTCCAGGCTCAGGTTGTGTCAGAATGGGCATTATTGCCCTGGTCATCCTATGTATTTGGGGTACAGCCAAGGAAGGTGCAGGTTGATCCTCACTTAGGGTACCTGATAGCCCCAGAGGGCAATGTTTTTCTCCTGGAGGGCAGGCAGAGTGCTGCATTGTAGTTCTGGATTGCCAAACTGGAGGGCTTGTGGGCCAGTAGTCTGAGGACCGAAGTGTGAGAACACAAGCTGGGCTTAGGTTTCAGGTTGAGGACATGGTAGGCACAATCTAGAGACCTGAATCGCCATCTCGTGCATCTGAAGTCAGGGCGAGGATCAGACGATCGCTCATTTTGTAGTTTCTGTCCCTGATGGCCCCTCTATGAAGGGGGGGCATCACGAGTCCATGGGGGTTTTCCCACGATGGGAGTTGTGAGAAGCTCCAAAGTGCAAAGAGTCTTCTGCAGGACATTTGAGACCTGTTTTATGGCTTCAGGCCAATGATTCCAAGCAGTATTCTAAGGATGGATGGCTGGGTAGCCCACCTCGCATTCCAATTGTCTCCTAGCAACAAGACAGGTTAGATCTGCTGGATCTGGGGGAGCAACCGAGGAGTCTGAGTTGAAATGGACTCTCCTGTGCATGGGTCCTATGTGCTATTGTGTTTATGGAGACCTTGGAATGAAGCGGTGGCACTGGGGACCTGAAGGGTTCTCCTAATCAGAGGCTTCACACGGCTCCAACGTGCAAGTTTCCCATGTGTAGATGAGATGTTTTCTGATGGGTGAGTCAAGAAAGAGCCATATGCTGGTTTTGAAATCCAGACCTCTGAGGAGAGATGCCTGGAAACCAAAGCAATGGATCTGATTAGTGCCTAGGGGCCTGTTCTTTCCTTTTTCCCTCTGGGGACATCTGTCTATGGGTCTGAGTGCAGGTAGGTGCTCAGATGGACTCAGATTGCCCCTGTATTTCCTGGGAAGCCACCACTATTGAGATGGTTCGGGGACTTTGGAGGTTTATCCTATTAGAAGGGTAGTGGCCATTGGAATGTGCACACACAATTCCCTTGGAGAGGGAAAGTACAGTCCTCAGGTTTGGCTCCAGGGGCCTGAGCCTGTAGGTTGTGTAGTCCAGGGCTGTTTAGACAGTTGTCTGAAAACACAAACTCGGCTTATGTTTCGGGTCATAGGTATGACATGACTGACCTACAGACCATGAGGAGAACTCTTCGGGATTTGAAAGAAGGGCGAGTGTGAGGCTACTGCTCAAGTTTTTCTCTCTGGATATCGTGTCACTCATGGTCGTGGAATTTCTGGGTGACTTCATGAGAAATGGACGAGTCTTACTCTCTGGTGGTTTGGCCCCGTCCAAAGAGTTTGGGGTCATTCTGTGGGCTGGAAGAAGTCAGTTTTTTTGTTGTTGTTCTTGTTTTCTTTTTTAACATCAGGTGTCCCAAAAAATGAGGGATTCCAGAGTATAGCCCTGGGGAGGGGCGACTGGACAATCAGAAATCTGGTTAAAAATTGGGGCCTAGGGACATGTCAAGCCCATTATGACATCTAATGGTCCAGGCACTCACAGAACGTACTAGAGGACAGGACTCATGCTGAGGGTCACAATGCGTGTGTATGCCCTCGTCGCACTCCAGAATGGGCGGGGCCTCAGGGTGAATGCTGGTTTCTCCTTCACAGAATTTTGGACAACGTGCCAACCACAAGGGTTCTTGCCATGTGTAAGGAGGAGTTCTGATTTCTGCATCACACTCACCCCTGGGCAGTGATTGGAGATAAGGTCTCAGTTCTGAAGCCTGAAAACTGAGGTAGGGAAGAGATGATGACCTAAGGCCATGGCGGGTTTTATGTGCTCAGTGTGTGGTCAGCTTTCTGGGTGTTGGTCAGGAGGTCTGGGCTCAGGTTGTGTTCGACAGTGCATTAGTGCCCAGGTAGACTATATAATTTGGGTAAAGTCGAGTGCTGTGTAGGTTGATCCTCATTTAATTTGCCTGGGCAGCTCATGAGGCAATAATTTTTTTTCTAGAGGGGAGGCAGAGTGCTGCATTGTGGGTCCGGAATTGCCAAACTTGGGGGCTTCGAGGCCAGGAGTGTGAAGACGGAAGTCTGAGAAGACAAGCTAGACTTGGGTTTCAGGGCGAGGTCACGGCAGGTACCCCCTACAGATCTGAACCAATATCTCATGCATCTGAAGTCAGGGCGAGGATCAAACGTTGCCTCAGTTTGGAGATTTTGTGCATGACGGCCGCTTCATGAAGGGAGCGGAATCTCGAGGCCATTGAAGTTTTCCCACGTTGGGAATTCTGGGATGCCCCCTTCAAGGATTCCTTCTGCGGGACAATTGAGACCTGTTGGACAGCTCCAGGACATCCCATATGGAATGACTCCAGAGCACCATTCGCGGATGGATGCCTAGGAAGCCCGCCTCATATTCCAATTGTCTCCTAGCAACAAGGCAGTTTAGATCTGATGGCTCTTCCGGAGCAACCCGGGTGGTTGAGTTGAAATAGACTTTCCTGAGGATGGGCCCTAATGTGTTTTTGTGTCCATGAGGGCCTTGGAATGGGGCGGTTGCACCGGGACCCCAGGAAAACCCCTATGCTCGCATTGGAATCAGGCTTTTGAGGACACATGCCTGTAACCCAAAGCAATGGATTCTATTATGGCCTAGGGTCCTGTCTGGTTCAATCTTCTTCTCTGGTGACATCCATCTATGGTATGAGTGGAGGTCGATTATCAGCTGGTGTCAGACAGCCCTTGTTTTTTCCGGGCGACCTACACTATTGGGAGGGCCTCAGGGACTTTGGAGGTTTCTCCTAATTTGTACGATTTTGGACCATGGAATGGGCAGAATTCCCATGGATTGGTAGGCACAGTCCTAATGAGTGGCTCCAGGGGCCCAGCCTGGAGGGTGTGTGGCCCAAGACT
Source organism: Mustela nivalis (assembly GCF_964662115.1). Taxonomy (NCBI): domain Eukaryota; kingdom Metazoa; phylum Chordata; class Mammalia; order Carnivora; family Mustelidae; genus Mustela; species Mustela nivalis. The sequence continues at coordinate 1,545,145 of NW_028136501.1, read as the reverse complement.
TTGAGGACAGAAGTCTGAAACCACAAACTCAGATTAGGTTTGGGGACGTAGGTATGGCAGGCCCTATCTACAAACCATGAGAAGAACTCTTCAGGATATGAAGAAAGTGCGAGTCTGAGGCGCTTGCTCAGGCTTTTGTCTCTGGATTTTGTATCAGCGATGGCCATGGAATGTCGGGGAGGCCTCATGGGCCATGGACGAATCTTCCTCTCTGAGGATTTGGCCCGATTCCCAATTGCTTTTCGTCAATCTGTGGGATGGGAGGACTCATTTCAGTTTTGTTACCTCAGGTGTCCCACCAAAAGAGGAATTCCAAAGACAAGCCGTGGGGAAGACTGAAGGGACAACCCGAACTATGGTTAAAAATTGGGGCCTAGGGGCATGGCAAGCCCAATATGCTATCTCTTCATCCAGACACTGAGTGTCCTTACTTGAGGACTGGGCTCTGCCTGAGGGTCACAATGTGTGTTTGTGACCAATATGGCCCGCGAGCAAGGGCGGGGCCTCATGGGCCACACTGGTTTCAACTATACTGAAAGTTGGACAACATGCCAACCACAAGGTTTCTTGCCATGGGGAAGAAGTTCTGATTTCTGCATCACCTTCAACCCTGGGCAGTGATTGGAGATAAGGTCTAGGTTCTGAAACCTAAAAACAAGGTTGGGAATAGATGACGACCTAAGGCCATGGCAGCTCGATGTGCTCAGTGTGCGGCCAGCTGTCTGGGAAGGGTCAGGGGGTCAGGCTCAGGCTGTTTCAGAAAGGGCATTAGTGCCCTGGTCAGCCTAAGTATTTGGGGTACAGCCAAGGTCGGTGCAGGTTGATCCTCATTTGGGGTTACTGGGTAGCCCCAGAAGACATTTTTTTCTTCTGGAGGGCAGGCAGAATGCTGCATTGTAGTTCTGGATTGCCAAACTGGAGGGCTTGTGGGCCAGTAGTCTGACGACAAAAGTCTGAGAACACAAGCTAGGCTTAGGTTTTGGGTGAGGCCATGGCAGGCACAATCTATAGACCTGAATCGAGATCTCGTGCATCTGACGTCAAGGCGAGGATCAGACGATCGCTCAGGTTGGAGTTTCTGTCCCTGATGGCCCCTTCATGAACAGGGGGGCATCACGAGGCCATGGGTGTTTTCCCACGATGGGAGTTGTGAGAAGCTCCAAACTGCAGAGAGTCTTCTGCAGGACAGTTGAGACGTGTTGTTTGGCTCCAGGTCAATGATTCTGAGCAGGTTTCTAAGGATGGATGGCTGGGTAGCCCACCTCGCATTCCAATTGTCTCCTAGCAACAAGACAGGTTAGATCTCCTGGATCTGTGGGGAGCAACCGAGGACGCTGAGTTGAAATGGACACCCCTGGGGATGGGTCCTAATGTGCTTTTGTGTCTATGGAGACCTTGGAATGAAGTGGTGGCACTGGGGCCCTAAAGGGTTCTCCTAAACAGAGGCTTTGACTCAGCTCCAACGTGCAAGTTTCCCATGTGTAGATGAGATGTTTTCTGATGGGTGAGTCAAGAAACAGCTAGATGCTGCTTTTGAAATCCAGGCCTCTGAGGAGAGATGCCTGGAAACCAAAGCAATGGATCTGATTTGTGCCTAGGGGCCTGTTCTTTCCTTCCTCTGGGGACATCTGTCTATGGGTCTGAGTGCAGGTAGGTGCTCAGTTGGGCTCAGATTGCCCCTGTTTTTCCTGGGAAGCCACCACTATTGAGATGGATCAGGGACTTTGGAGGTTTATCCTATTAGAATGGTTCTGGACATTGGAATGGGCACACACAATTCCCTTGGAGAGGGCAGGTACAGTCCTCAGGTTTGGCTCCAGGGCCCTGAGCCTGTAGGTTGTGTAGGCCAGGGCTGTTTGGATAGTTCTCTGAAAACACAAACTCGACTTATGTTCCGTGGAATGTGGGGGAGGCCTCATGGGCCATGGACGAATCTTCCTCTCTTATGATTTGGCCCGATTCCCAATTGTTTTTCGTCAATCTGTGGGATGGGAGGACTCATTTCAGTTTTGTTACCTCAGGTGTCCCACCAAAAGAGGAATTCCAAAGCCAAGCCGTGGGGAAGACTGAAGAGACAACCCGAACTATGGTTAAAAATTGGGGCCTAGGGGCATGGCAAGCCCAATATGCTATCTCCACATCCAGCCACTGAGTGGCCTTACTTGAGGACTGGGCTCAGCCTGAGGGTCACAATGTGTGTTTGGGACCAATGTGGCCCGTGAGCATGGGCGGGGCCTCATGGGCCACACTGGTTTCAACTACACTGAACGTTGAACAACAGGCCAAGCACAAGGTTTCTTGCCATGGGGAAGGAGTTCATATTTCTGCATCACCTTCAACCCTACGCAGTGATTGGAGATAAGGTCTAGATTCTGAAACCTGAAAACCGAGGTTGGGAAGAGATGAAGAACTAAGGCCATGGCGGCTCGATGTGCTCATGTGCGGCCAGCTGTCTGGGAGAGGCCAGGGGGTCCAGGCTCAGACTGTGTCAGAAAGGGCATTAGTGCCCTGGTCAGCCTATGTATTTGGGGTACAGCCAAGGTCGGTGCAGGTTGATCCTCATTTGGGGTTACTGGGTAGCCCCAGAGGACAATGTTTTTCTTCTGGAGGGCAGGCAGAGTGCTGCATTGTAGTTCTGGATTGCCAAACTGGAGGGCTTGTGGGCCAGTAGTCTGACGACAAAAGTCTGAGAACACAAGCTAGGCTTAGGTTTCTGGGTGAGGCCATGGCAGGCACAATCTACAGACCTAAATCGAGATCTCATGCATCTGACGTCAGGGCGAGGATCAGACGATCGCTCAGGTTGGAGTTTCTGTCCCTGATGGCCCCTTCATGAATGGGGGGGCATCACGAGGCCATGGGTGTTTTCCCACGATGGGAGTTGTGAGAAGCTCCAAACTGCAGAGAGTCTACTGCAGGACAATTGAGACCTGTTGTTTGGCTCCAGGCCAATGATTCTGAGCAGGGTTCTAAGGATGGATGGCTGGGTAGCCCACCTCGCATTCCAATTGTCTCCTAGCAACAAGACAGGTTAGATCTCCTGGATCTGTGGGGAGCAACCGAGGACGCTGAGTTGAAATGGACACCCCTGGGGATGGGTCCTAATGTGCTTTTGTGTCTATGGAGACCTTGGAATGAAGTGGTGGCACTGGGGCCCTAAAGGGTTCTCCTAAACAGAGGCATTGACACAGCTCCAACGTGCAAGTTTCCCATGTGTAGATGAGATGTTTTCTGATGGGTGAGTCAGAAACAGCTAGATGCTGCTTTTGAAATCCAGGCCTCTGAGGAGAGATGCCTGGAAACCAAAGCAATGGATTTGATTTGTGCCTAGGGGCCTGTTCTTTCCTTCCTCTGGGGACATCTGTCTATGGGTCTGAGTGCAGGTAGGTGCTCAGTTGGGCTCAGATTGCCCCTGTTTTTCCTGGGAAGCCACCACTATTTAGATGGATCAGGGACTTTGGAGGTTTATCCTATTAGAATGGTTCTGGACATTGGAATGGGCACACACAATTCCCTTGGAGAGGGCAAGTACAGTCCTCAGGTTTGGCTCCAGGGGCCTGAGCCTGTAGGTTGTGTAGGCCAGGGCTGTTTGGAGAGTTGTATGAAAACACAAACTCGGCTTATGTTTCGGGTCATAGGTATGGCAGGACTGATCTACAGACCATGAGGAGAAGTCTTCGGGATTTGAAAGAAGGGCGAGTGTGAGGCTCCTGCTCAAGTTTTTGTCTCTGGATATCGTGTCACTCATGGTCGTGGAATTTCTGGGTGACTTCATGGGAAATGGACGAGTCTTACTCTCTGGTGGTTTGGGCCCGCCCAAAGAGTTTGGGATCATTCTGTGGGCTGGAAGAAGTCCGTTTTTTCTTTTGTTGTTGTTGTTTTCTTTTATAACCTCAGGTGTCCCACCAAATGAGGGATTCCAGAGTAGAGCCCTGAGGAGGGGCGACTGGACAATCAGAAATCTGGTTAAAAATTGGGGCCTAGGGACATGTCAAGCCCATTATAACATCTAATAATCCAGCCACTGAGAGGACTTACAAGAGGACAGGACTCATGCTGAGGGTCACAATGCGTGTGTAGGCCCTCGTCGCACTCAAGAATGGCGGGGCCTCAGGTTGAATGCTGGTTTCTCCTACACTGAACGTTGGACAACGTGCCAACCTCAAGGGTTCTTGCCATGGGTAAGGAGGAGTCCTGATTTCTGCATCACACTCACCCCTGGGCAGTGATTGGAGATAAGGTCTCGGTTCTGAAGCATGAAAACTGAGGTAGGGAAGAGATGATGACCTAAGGCCATGGCGGGATTTATGTGCTCATTGTGCGGTCAGCTTTCTGGGTTTTGGTCAGGAGGTCCGCGCTCAGGTTGTGTTCGACAGTGCATTAGTGCCCAGGTTAGACTATATAATTTGTGTAAAGTCGTTTGCTGTGTAGGATTATCCTCATTTAAGGTGCCTGGGCAGCTCATGAGGCAATAATTTTTTTTCTAGAGAGCAGGCAGAGTGCAGAATTGTGGGTCCGGAATTGCCAGACGTGAAGGCTTCGGGTCCAGGAGTGTGAGGACGGACGGCAGAGAAGACAAGCTAGACTTGGGTTTCAGGGAGAGGGCACGGCAGGTACCCCCTGCAGATCTGAACCAATATCTCATGCATCTGAAGTCAGGGCGAGGATCAGACGTTGGCTCAGGTTGGAGTTTCTGTGCATGACGGCCGCTTCATGAAGGGAGCGGAATCTCGAGGCCATTGAGGTTTTCCGATGTTGGGAGTTGTGGGATGCCCCCTTCAAGGATTCCTTCTGCGGGACAATTGAGACCTCTTGGACAGCTCCAGGACATCCCATATGGAATGACTCCAGAGCACCGTTCGCGGATGGATGCTTGGGAAGCCTGCCTCGCATTCCAATTTTCTCCTAGCAACAAGACAGTTTAGATCTGATGGCTCTGCCAGAGTAACCGGGGTGGCTGAGTTGAAAAGGACTTTCCTGAGGATGGGCCCTAATGTGTTCTTGTGTCCATGAGGGCCGTGGAATGGGGCGGTGGCACCGGGACCCTGAAGTACTCTCCTAAGCTTTGGACACGGCTCCCATGCACAGGTTTCCTTGTGGAGACGAGATGAGTTCTGATGGGTGCCTCAGGAAAACACCTATGCTCGTATTGGAATCAGGCTTTTGAGGACACATGCCTGTAACCCAAAGCAATGGATCCCATTATGGCCTAGGGTCCTGTCTGGTTCAATCTTCTTCTCTGGGGACATCCATCTATGGTATGAGTGGAGGTCGAATATCAGCTGGTGTCAGACAGCCCTTGTTTGTTCCGGGCGACCTACACTATTGGGATGGCCTCAGGGACTTTGGAGGTTTCTCCTAATTTGTACGATTCTGGACCATGGAATGGGCAGAATTCCCATGGATTGGTAGGCACAGTCCTAATGTGTGGCTCCAGGGGCCCAGCCTGGAGAATGTGTAGCCCAAGACTTTGAGGACAGAAGTCTGAAAACACAAACTCAGCTTAGGTTTGGGGACGTAGGTATGGCAGGCCCGATCTACAAACCATGAGAAGAACTCCTCAGGATATGAAGAAAGTGCGAGTCTGAGGCGCTTGTTCAGGCTTTTGTCTCTGGATTTTGTATCAGCGATGGCCGTGGAATGTCGGGGAGGCCTCATGGGCCATGGACGAATCTTCCTCTCTTATGATTTGGCCCGATTCCCAATTGCTTTTCGTCAATCTGTGGGATGGGAGGACTCATTTCAGTTTTGTTACCTCAGGTGTCCCACCAAAAGAGGAATTCCAAAGCCAAGCTGTGGGGAAGACTGAAGAGACAACCCGAACTATGGTTAAAAATTGGGGCCTAGAGGCATGGCAAGCCCAATATGCTATCTCCACATCCAGCCACTGAGTGGCCTTACTTGAGGACTGGGCTCAGCCTGAGGGTCACAATGTGTGTTTGGGACCAATGTGGCCCGTGAGCATGGGCGGGGCCTCATGGGCCACACTGGTTTCAACTACACTGAACGTTGAACAACAGGCCAAGCACAAGGTTTCTTGCCATGGGGAAGGAGTTCAGATTTCTGCATCACCTTCAACCCTACGCAGTGATTGGAGATAAGGTCTAGGTTCTGAAACCTGAAAACCGAGGTTGGGAAGAGTTGACGACCTAAGGCCATGGCGGCTCGATATGCTCAGTGTGCGGCCAGCTGTCTGGGAGGGGCCAGGGGGTCCAGGCTCAGGCTGTGTCAGAAAGGGCATTAGTGCCCTGGTCAGCCTATGTATTTGGGGTACAGCCAAGGTCGGTGCAGGTTGATCCTCATTTGGGGTTACTGGGTAGCCCCAGAGGACAATGTTTTTCTTCTGGAGGGCAGGCAGAGTGCTGCATTGTAGTTCTGGATTGCCAAACTGGAGGGCTTGTGGGCCAGTAGTCTGACGACAAAAGTCTGAGAACACAAGCTAGGCTTAGGTTTCTGGGTGAGGCCATGGCAGGCACAATCTACAGACCTAAATCGAGATCTCATGCATCTGACGTCAGGGCGAGGATCAGACGATCGCTCAGGTTGGAGTTTCTGTCCCTGATGGCCCCTTCATGAATGGGGGGGCATCACGAGGCCATGGGAGTTTTCCCACGATGGGAGTTGTGAGAAGCTCCAAACTGCAGAGAGTCTACTGCAGGACAATTGAGACCTGTTGTTTGGCTCCAGGCCAATGATTCTGAGCAGGGTTCTAAGGATGGATGGCTGGGTAGCCCACCTCGCATTCCAATTGTCTCCTAGCAACAAGACAGGTTAGATCTCCTGGATCTGTGGGGAGCAACCGAGGACGCTGAGTTGAAATGGACACCCCTGGGGATGGGTCCTAATGTGCTTTTGTGTCTATGGAGACCTTGGAATGAAGTGGTGGCACTGGGGCCCTAAAGGGTTCTCCTAAACAGAGGCATTGACACAGCTCCAACGTGCAAGTTTCCCATGTGTAGATGAGATGTTTTCTGATGGGTGAGTCAAGAAACAGCTAGATGCTGCTTTTGAAATCCAGGCCTCTGAGGAGAGATGCCTGGAAACCAAAGCAATGGATTTGATTTGTGCCTAGGGGCCTGTTCTTTCCTTCCTCTGGGGACATCTGTCTATGGGTCTGAGTGCAGGTAGGTGCTCAGTTGGGCTCAGATTGCCCCTGTTTTTCCTGGGATGCCACCACTATTGAGATGGATCAGGGACTTTGGAGGTTTATCCTATTAGAATGGTTCTGGACATTGGAATGGGCACACACAATTCCCTTGGAGAGGGCAAGTACAGTCCTCAGGTTTGGCTCCAGGGGCCTGAGCCTGTAGGTTGTGTAGGCCAGGGCTGTTTGGAGAGTTGTATGAAAACACAAACTCGGCTTATGTTTCGGGTCATAGGTATGGCAGGACTGATCTACAGACCATGAGGAGAAGTCTTCGGGATTTGAAAGAAGGGCGAGTGTGAGGCTCCTGCTCAAGTTTTTGTCTCTGGATATCGTGTCACTCATGGTCGTGGAATTTCTGGGTGACTTCATGGGAAATGGACGAGTCTTACTCTCTGATGGTTTGGCCCCATCCAAAGAGTTTGTGGTCATTCTGTGGGCTGGAAGAAGTCCGTTTTTTTTTTTTGTTGTTGTTGTTGTTGTTGTTGTTTTCTTTATTAACCTCAGGTGTCCCACCGAATGAGGGATTCCAGAGTAGAGCCCTGGGGAGGGGCTACTGGACAATCAGAAATCTGGTTAAAAATTGGGGCCTAGGTACATGTCAAGCCCATATGACATCTAATGGTCCAGCCACTGAGAGGACTTACGAGAGGACTGGACTCATGCTGTGGGTCACAATGCGTATGTATGCCCTCGTTGCACTCATGAATGTGCAGGGCCTCAGGGTGAATGCTGGTTTCGCCTACACTGAACGTTGGACAACGTGCCAACCACAAGGGTTCTTGCCATGGGTAAGGAGGAGTTCTGATTTCTGCATCACACTCACCCCTGGGCAGTGATTGGAGATAAGGTCTCGGTTCTGAAGCCTGAAAACTGAGGTAGGGAAGAGATGATGACCTAAGGACATGGCGGGTTTTATGTGCTCAGTGTGCGGTCAGCTTTCTAGGTGTTGGTCAGGAGGTCCCGGCTCAGGTTGTGTTCGACAGTGCATTAGTGCCCAGGTTAGACTATATAATTTGGGTAAAGTCGAGTGCTGTGTAGGTTGATCCTCATTTAAGGTGCCTGGGCAGCTCATGAGGCAATAATTTTTTTTCTAAAGGCAGGAAGAGTGCTGCATTGTGGGTACGGAATTGCCAAACTTGAGGGCTTCGGGGCCAGGAGTGTGAGGACGGAAATCTGAGAAGACAAGCTTGAATTGGGTTTCAGGGCGAGGGCACGGCAGATAACCCCTGCAGATCTGAACCAATATCTCATGCATCTGAAATCAGGGCGAGGATCAGATGTTGGCTCAAGTTGCAGTTTCTGAGCATGAGGGCCGCTTCATGAAGAGAGCGGAATCTCGAGGCCATTGAGGTTTTCCCACGTTGGGAGTTGTGGGAATGCCCCCCTCAAGGATTCCTTCTGCGAGACAATTGAGGCCTGTTGGACAGCTCCAGGATATCCCATATGGAATGACTCCAGAGCACCGTTCGCGGATGGATGCCTGGGAAGCCCGCCTCGCATTCCAATTGTCTCCTAGCAACAAGACAGTTTAGATCTGATGGCTCTGCCGGAGCAACCGGGGTGGCTGAGTTGAAATGGACTTTCCTGAGGATGGGTCCTAATGTGTTTTTGTGTCCATGAGGGCCTTGGAATGGGGCGGTGGCACCCGGACCCTGAAGTACTCTCCTAAGCTTTGGACATAGCTCCCATGCACAGGTATCCTTGTGGAGACGAGATGAGTTCTGATGTGTGCCTCAGGAAAACCCCTATGCTCGTATTGGAATCAGGCTTTTAAGGACCCATGTCTGTAACCCAAAGCAATGGATACTATTATGTCCTAGGGTCCTGTCTGGTTCAATCATCTCCTCTGGGGACATCCATCTATGGTATGAGTGGAGGTCGATTATCAGCTGGTGCCAGACAGCCTTTGATCCAGGCGACCTACACTATTGGGATGGCCTCAGGGTCTTTGGAGGTTTCTCCTAATTTGTATGATTTTGGACCATGGAATGGGCAGAATTCCCATGATTTGGTAGGCATAGTTCTAATGTGTGGCTCCGGGGCCCAGCCTGGAGGGTGCGTGGCCCAATACTTTGAGGACAGAAGTCTGAAAACACAAACTCAACTTAGGTTTGGGGACGTAGGTATGGCAGGCCCGATCTACAAACCATGAGAAGAACTCTCCAGGATATGAAGAAAGTGCGAGTCTGAGGCGCTTGCTCAGCCTTTTGTCTCTGGACTTTGTATCAGCGATGGCCGTGGAATGTCAGGGAGGCCTCAAGGGCCATGGACGAATCTTCCTCTCTGAGGATTTGGCCCGATTCCCAATTGCTTTTCGTCAATCTGTGGGATGGGAGGACTCATTTCAGTTTTGTTACCTCAGGTGTCCCACCAAAAGAGGAATTCCAAAGCAAAGCAGTGGGGAAGAGTGAAGGGACAATCCGAACTATGGTTAAAAATTGGGGCCTAAGGGCATGGCAAGCCCAATATGCTATCTCTTCATCCAGCCACTGAGTGGCCTAACTTGAGGACTCGGCTCAGCCAGAGGGTCACAATGTGTGTTTATGACCAATGTGGCCCGCGAGCATCGGCGGGGCCTCATGGGCCACACTGTTTTCAACTACACTGAACGTTGGACAACATGCCAACCACAAGATTTCTTGCCGTCGGGAAGGAGTTCTGATTTCTGAATCACCTTCAAACCTGGGCTGTGATAGGAGATAAGGTCTAGGTTCTGAAACCTGAAAACCGAGGTTGGGAAGTGATGACGACCTAAGGCCATGGCGGCTCAATGTGCTCAGTGTGCAGCCAGCTGTCTGGGAGGGGCCAGGGGGTCCAGGCTCAGGCTGTGTCAGACAGGGCATTAGTGCCCTGGTCAGCCTATGTATTTGGGGTACAGCCAAGGTCGGTGCAGGTTGATCCTCATTTGGGGTTACTGGGTAGCCCCAGAGGACAATGTGTTTCTTCTGGAAAGCAGGCAGAGTGCGCATTGTAGTTCTGGATTGCCAAACTGGAGGGCTTGTGGGCCAGTCGTCTGACGACAAAAGTCTGAGAACACAAGCTAGGCTTAGTTTCTGGTTGAGGCCATGGCAGGCACAATCTACAGACCTGAATCGAGATCTCGTGCCTCTGAAGTCAGGGCGAGGATCAGAATATCGCTCAGGTTGGAGTTTCTGTCCCTGATGGCCCCTTCATGAATGGGGGGGCATCACGAGGCCATGGGGGTTTTCCCACGATGGGAGTTGTGAGAAGCACCAAACTGCAGAGTGTCTTCTGCAGGACAATTGAGACCTGTTGTTTGGCCCCAGGCCAATGATTCTGAGCAGGGTTCTAAGGATGGATGGCTGGGTAGCCCACCTCGCATTCCAATTGTCTCCTAGCAACAAGACAGGTTAGATCTCCGGGATCTGTGCGGAGCAAACGAGGACGCTGAGTTGAAATGGACAACCCTGGGGATGGGTACTAATGTGCTTTTGTGTCTATGGAGAACTTGGAATGAAGCGGTGGCACTGGGCCCTAAAGGGTTCTCCTAAACAGAGGCTTTGACACAGCTCCAACGTGCAAGTTTCCCATGTGTAGATGAGATGTTTTCTGATGGGTGAGTCAAGAAACAGCTCTATGCTGATTTGAAATCCAGGCCTCTGAGGAGAGATGCCTGGAAACCAAAGCAATGGATCTGATTAGTGCCTAGGGGCCTGTTCTTTCCTTTTTACCTCTGGGGACATCTGTCTATGGGTCTGAGTGCAGGTAGGTGCTCAGTTGGGCTCAGATTGCCTCGGATTTTCCTTGGAATCCACCACTATTGAGATGGATCAGTGACTTTGGAGTTTTAACCTATTAAAAGGGTTGTGGCCATTGGAATGGGCACACACAATTCCCTTGGAGAGGGCAAGTACAGTCCTCAGGTTTGGGTCCAGGGGGCTGAGCCTGTAGGATGTGTAGGCCAGGGCTGTTTGGACAGTTGTCTGAAAACACAAACTCGGCATATGTTTCGGGTCATAGGTATGGCAGGACTGATCTACAGACCATGAGGAGAACACTTCTGGATTTGAAAGAAGGGCTAGTGTGAGGCTCCTGCTCAAGTTTTTTCTATGGATATCGTGTCACTCAAGGTCGTGGAATTTCTGGGTGACTTCATGGGAAATGGACAAGTCTTACTCTCTGGTGGTTTAGCCCCGTCCAAAGAGTTTGGGGTCATTCTGTGTGCTGGAAGAAGTCCGTTTTTTTTTTTTTGTTGTTGTTGTTGTTTTCTTTTTTAACCTCAGGTGTCCCACCAAATGAGGGATTCCAGAGTAGAGCCCTGGGGAGGGGCTACTGGTCAATCAGAAATCTCGTTAAAAATTGGGGCCTAGGGACATGTCAAGCCCATATGACATTTAAAGGTCCAGCCACTGAGAGGACTTACTAGAGGACAGGACTCATGCTGAGGGTCACAATGCGTGTGTATGCCCTCGTTGCACTCATGAATGTGCAGGTTCTTAGGGTGAATGCTAGTTTCTCCTACACTGAATGTTGGACAACGTGCCAACCACAAGGGTTCTTGCCATGGGTAAGGAGGAGTTCTGATTTCTGCATCACACTCACCCCTGGGCAATGATTGGAGATAAGGTCTCGGTACTGAAGCCTGAAAACTGAGGTAGGGAAGAGATGATGACCTAAGGCCATGGCGGGTTTTATGTGCTCAGAGTGCGGTCAGCTTTCTGGGTGTTGGTCAGGAGGTCCCGGTTCAGGTTGTGTTCGACAGTGCATTAGTGCCCAGGTTAGACTATATAATTTGGGTAAAGTCGAGTGCTGTGTAGGTTGATCCTCATTTAAGGTGCCTGGGCAGCTCATGAGGCAATAATTTTTTTTCTAGAGGGCAGGAAGAGTGCTGCATTGTGGGTCCGGAATTGCCAAACTTGAGGGCTTCGGGGCCAGGAGTGTGAGGACGGAAGTCTGAGAAGACAAGCTTGAATTGGGTTTCAGGACGAGGGCACGGCAGATACCCCCTGCAGATCTGAACCAATATCTCATGCATCTGAAATCAGGGCGAGGATCAGACGTTGGCTGAGGTTGCAGTTTCTGAGCATGAGGGCCGCTTCATGAAGAGAGCGGAATCTCGAGGCCATTGAGGTTTTGCCACGTTGGGAGTTGGGGGATGCCCCCCTCAAGGATTCCTTCTGCGAGACAATTGAGGCCTGTTGGACAGCTCCAGGACATCCCATATGGAATGACTCCTGAGCACCATTCGCGGATGGATGCCTGGGAAGCCCGCCTCGCATTCCAATTGTCTCCTAGCAACAAGACAGTTTAGATCTGATGGCTCTTCCGGAGCAACTGGGGTGGCTGAGTTGAAATGGACTTTCCTGAGGATGGGTCCTAATGTGTTTTTGTGTCCATGAGGGCCTTGGAATGGGGCGGTGGCACCCGGACCCTGAAGTACTCTCCTAAGCTTTGGACATATCTCCCATGCACAGGTATCCTTGTAGAGACGAGATGAGTTCTGATGTGTGCCTCAGGAAAACCCCTATGCTCGTATTGGAATCAGGCTTTTAAGGACCCATGTCTGTAACCAAAAGCAATGGATCCTATTATGTCCTATGGTCCTGTCTGGTTCAATCTTCTTTTCTGGGGACATCCATCTATGGTATGAGTGGAGGTCGATTATCAGCTGGTGCCAGACAGCCTTTGATCCAGGCAACCTACACTATTGGGATGGCCTCAGGGACTTTGGAGGTTTCTCCTAATTTGTACGATTTTGGACCATGGAATGGGCAGAATTCCCATGGATTGGTAGGCACAGTCCTAATGTGTGGCTCCGGGGCCCAGCCTGGAGGGTGCGTGGCCCAAGACTTTGAGGACAGAAGTCTGAAAACACAAACTCAACTTAGGTTTGGGGACGTAGGTATGGCAGGCCCGATCTACAAACCATGAGAAAAACTCTCCAGGATATGAAGAAAGTGCGAGTCTGAGGCGCTTGCTCAGTCTTTTGTCTCTGGACTTTGTATCAGCGATGGCCGTGGAATGTCAGGGAGGCCTCAAGGGCCATGGACGAATCTTCCTCTCTGAGGATTTGGCCCGATTCCCAATTGCTTTTCATCAATCTGTGGGATGGGAGGACTCATTTCAGTTTTGTTACCTCAGGTGTCCCACCAAAAGATGAATTCCAAAGCAAAGCCATGGGGAAGACTGAAGGGACAAACCGAACTATGGTTAAAAATTGGGGCCTAAAAGCATGGCAAGCCCAATATGCTATCTCTTCATCCAGCCACTGAGTGGCCTTACTTGAGGACTGGGCTCAGCCTGAGGGTCACAATGTGTGTTTGTGACCAATGTGGTCCGAGAGCATGGGCGGGGCCTCATGGGCCACACTGTTTTCAACTACACTAAACGTTGGACAACATGCCAACCACAAGGTTTCTTGCCGTGGGGAAGGAGTTCTGATTTCTGTATCACCTTCAAACCTGGGCTGTGATAGGAGATAAGTTCTAGGTTCTGAAACCTGAAAACCGAGGTTGGGAAGAGATGACGACCTAAGGCCATGGCAGCTCGATGTGCTCAGTGTGCAGCCAGCTGTCTGGGAGGGGCCAGGGGGTCCAGGCTCAGGCTGTGTCAGACAGGGCATTAGTGCCCTGGTCACCTATGTATTTGGGGTACAACCAAGGTCGGTGCAGGTTGATCCTCATTTGGGGTTACTGGGCAGCCCCAGACGACAATGTGTTTCTTCTGGAGGGCAGGCAGAGTGCTGCATTGTAGTTCTGGATTGCCAAACTGGAGGGCTTGTGGGCCAGTCGTCTGACGACAAAAGTCTGAGAACAAAGCTAGGCTTAGGTTTCTGGGTGAGGCCATGGCAGGCACAATCTAAGACCTGAATCGAGATCTCGTGCCTCTGAAGTCATGGCGAGGATCAGACGATCGCTCAGGTTGGATTTTATGTCCCTGTTGGCCCCTTCATGAATGGGGGGGCATCACGAGGCCATGGGGGTTTTCCCACGATGGGAGTTGTGAGAAGCTCCAAACTGCAGAGTGTCTTCTGCAGGACAATTGAGACCTGTTGTTTGGCTCCAGGCCAATGATTCTGAGCAGGGTTCTAAGGATGGATGGCTGGGTAGCCCACATCGCATTCCAATTGTCTCCTAGCAACAAGACAGGTTAGATCTCCTGGATTGTGGGGAGCAACGGAGGACGCTGAGTTGAAATGGACACCCCTGGGGATGGGTCCTAATGTGCTTTTGTGTCTATGGAGACCTTGGAATGAAGCGGTGGCACTGGGGCCCTAAAGGCTTCTCCTAAACAGAGGCTTTGACACAGCTCCAATTGCAAGTTTCCCATGTGTTGATGAGATGTTTTCTGATGGGTGAGTCAAGAAACAGCTATATGCTGCTTTTGAAATCCAGGCTTCTGTGGAGAAATGCCTGGAAACCAAAGCAATGGATCTGATTAGTGCCTAGGGTCCTGTTCTTTCCTTTTTACCTCTGGGGACATCTGTCTATGGGTCTGAGTGCAGGTAGGTGCTCAGTTGGGCTCAGATTGCCCCTGTTTTTCCTGGGAAGCCATCACAGTTGAGATGGATCAGGGACTTTGGAGGTTTATCCTATTAGAAGGTGTGTGGCCATTGGAATGGGCACACACAATTCCCTTGGAGAGGGCAAGTACAGTCCTCAGGTTTGGCTCCAGGGGCCTGAGCCTGTACGTTGTGTAGGCCGGCGCTGTTTGGACAGTTGTCTGAAAACACAAACTCGGCTTATGTTTCGAGTCATAGGTATGGCAGGACTGATCTACAGACCATGAGGAGAAGTCTTCGGGATTTGAAAGAAGGGCGAGTGTGAGGCTCCTGCTCAAGTTTTTGTCTCTGCATATCGTGTCACTCATGGTCGTGGAATTTCTGGGTGACTTCATGGGAAATGGACGAGTCTTACTCTCTGGTGGTTTGGCCCCGTCCAATGAGTTTGGGGACATTCTGTGGGCTGGAAGAAGTCCGTTTTTTTGTTATTGTTGTTGTCGTTTTCTTTTTTAACCTCACGTATCCACCAAATGAGGGATTCCAGAGTAGAGCCATGGGGAGGGGCGACTGGACAATCAGAAATCTGTTTAAAAATTGGGGCCTAGGGACATGCCAAGCAAATATGACATCTAATGGTCCAGACACTGAGAGGACTTACTAGAGGACAGGACTCATGCTGAGGGTCACAATGCGTGTGTATGACCTCGTCTCACTCAAGAATGGGCGGGGCCTCAGGGTGAATGCTGGTTTCTTCTACACTGAACGTTGGACAACGTGCCAACCACAAGGGTTCTTGCCATGGGTAAGGAGGAGTTCTGATTTCTGCATCACACTCACCCTTGGGCAGTGATTGGAGATAAGGTCTCGGTTCTGAAGCCTGAAAACTGAGGTAGGGAAGAGATGATGACCTAAGGCCATGGCGGGTTTTATGTGCTCAGTTTGCGGTCAGCTTTTTGGGTGTTGGTCAGGAGGTCCGGGCTCAGGTTTTGTTTGACAGTGCATTAGTGCCCAGGTTAGATATATAATATGGGTAAAGTCGAGTGCTGTGTACGTTGATCAACATGTAAGGTGCCTGGGCAGCTCATGAGGCAATAATTTTTTTTCTAGATGGCAGGCAGAGTGCTACAGTGTGGGTCTGGAATTGCCAAACTTGAGGGCTTCGGGGCCAGGAGTGTGAGGACGGAAGTCTGAGAAGACAAGCTAGACTTGTGTTTCAGGGCGAGGGCATGGCAGGTATCCCCTGCAGATCTGAACCAATATCTCATGCATCTGAAGTCAGGGCGAGGATCAGACGTTGGCTCAGGTTGGAGTTTCTTTGCATGACAGCCGCTTCATGAAGGGAGCGGATTCTCGAGGCCATTGAGGTTTTCCCACGTTGGGAGTTGTGGGATGCCCCCTTCAACGATTCCTTCTGCGGGACAATTGAGACCTGTTGGACAGCTCCAGGACATCCCATATGGAATGACTCCAGAGCACCATTCGCGGATGGATGCCTGGGAAGCCCGCCTCGCATTCCAACTGTCTGCTAGCAACATGAGAGTTTAGATCTGATGGCTCTGCCGGAGCAACCGGGGTGACTGAGTTGAAATCGACTTTCCTGAGGATGGGTCCTAATGTGTTTTTATGTCCATGATGGCTTTGGAATGGGGCGGTGGCACCGGGACCCTGAAGTACTCTCCTAAGCTTTGGACATGGCTCCCATGCACAGGTTTCATATGGAGACGAGATGAGTTCTGATGGGTGCCTCAGGAAAGCCCCTATGCTCGTATTGGAATCAGGCTTTTGAGGACACATGCCTGTAACCCGAAGCAATGGATCCTATTATGGCCTAGGGTCCTGTCTGGTTCAATCTTCTTCTCTGGGGACATCCATCTATGGTATGAGTGGAGGTCGATTATCAGTTGGTGTCAGACAGCCCTTGTTTGTTCTGGCGACCTACACTATTGGGATGGCCTCAGGGACTTTGGAGGTTTCTCCTAATTTGTACGAATTTGGACAATGGAATGGGCATAATCCCATGGATTGGTAGGCACAGTCCTAATGTGTGGCTCCAGGGGCCCAGCCTGGAGGGTGTGTGGCCCAAGACTTTGAGGACAGAAGTCTGAAAACACAAACTCAGCTTAGGTTTGGCGACGTTGGTATGGCAGGGCCGATCTACAAACCATAGAAGATCTCTTCAGGATATGAAGAAAGTGCGAGTCTGAGGTGCTTGCTCAGGCTTTTGTCTCTGGATTTTGTATCAGCGATGGCCGTGGAATGTCGGGGAGGCCTCATGGGCCATGGACGAATCTTCCTCTCTGAGGATTTGGCCCGATTCCCAATTGCTTTTCGTCATTCTGTGAAATGGGAGGTCTCCTTTCAGGTTTGTTACCTCAGGTGTCCCACCAAAAGAGGAATTCCAAAGCAAAGCCGTCGGGAAGACTGAAGAGACAACCCAAACTATGGTTAAAAATTGGGGCCTAGGGGCATGGCCAGCCCAATATGCTATCTCTTCATCCAGACACTGAGAGGCCTTACTTGAGGACTGGGCTCAGCATGAGGGTCACAATGTGTGTTTGTGACCAATGTGGCCCGCGAGCATGGGCGGGGCCTCATGGGCCACACTGGTTTCATCTACACTGAACGTTGGACAACATCCAACCGCAAGGTTTCTTGCCATGGGGAAGGAGTTCTGATTTCTGCATCACGTACAACACTGGGCAGTGATTGGAGATATGGTCTAGGTTCTGAATCCTAAAAACCGAAATTGGAAAGAGATGACACCTTACGCCATGGCGGCTCGATGTGCACAGTGTGCGGCCAGCTGTCTGGGAGGGGCCAGGGGGTCCAGGCTCAGGCTGTGTCAGAAAGGGCATTAGTGCCCTGGTCAGCCCATGTTTTTGGGTTACAGCCAAGGTAGGTGCAGTTTGATCCTCACTTGTGGTCACTGCGTAGCCCCAGAGGGCAATGTTTTTCTTCTGGAGGGCAGGCAGAGTGCTGCATTGTAGTTCTGGATTGACAAACTGGGGGTTGTGGGCCAGTAGTCTGAGGACAGAAGTCTGAGAACAAAAGCTAGGCTTAGGTTACTGGGTGAGGACATGGCAGGCACAATCTACAGACCTGAATCGAGATCTCGTGCATCTGAAGTCACGGCGAGGATCAGACGATCGCTCACGTTGGAGTTTCTGTCCCTGTTGGCCCCTTCATGAAGGGGGGGCATCACGAGGCCATGGGGGTTTTCCCAAGATGGTAGTTGTGAGAAGCTCCAAACTGCAGATAGTCTTCTGCAGGACAATTGAGACCTGTTGTTTGGCTCCAGGCCAATGATTCTGAGCAGAGTTCTAAGCATGGATGGCTGGGTAGCCCACCTCTCATTCCAATTGTCTCCTAGCAACAAGACAGGTTAGATCTGCAAGATCTGGGGGAGCAACTGAGGAGGCTGCGTTGAAATGGACTCTCCTGCGGATGGGTCCTAATGTGCTTTTGTGTCTATGGAGACCTTGGAATGAAGCTGTGGCACTGGGGCTCTGAAGGGTTCTCCTAAACAGAGGCTATGACACAGCTCCAACGTGCAAGTTTCCGAAGTTTACATGAGATGTTTTCTTATGGGTGAGTCAAGAAACAGCCATATGCTTGTTTTGAAATCCAGGCCTCAGAGTAGAGATGCCTGGAAACCAAAACAATGGATCTGATTAGTGCCTAGGGGCCTGTCCTTTCCTTTTTTCCTCCGGGGACATCTGTCTATGGGTCTGAGTGCAGGTAGGTGAACTGATGGGCTCAGATTGCCCCTGATTTTCCTGGGAAGACACCATTATTGAGATGCATCAGGGACTTTGGAGGTTTATCCTATTAGAAGGGTAGTGGCCATTGGAATGGGCACACACAATTCCCTTGGAGAGGCCAAGTACAGTCCTCAGGTTTGGCTCCAGGGGCCTGAGCCTGTAGGTTTTGTAGGCAAGGGCTGTTTTTACAGTTGTCTGAAAACACAAACTCGGCTTATGTTTTGGGTCATAGGTATGGCAGGACTGATCTACAGACCATGAGGAGAACTCTTCGGATTTGAAAAAAGGGCGAGTGTGAGGCTCTTGCTCAAGTATTTGTCTCTGGATATCTTGTCACTCATGGTCGTGAAATTTCTGGGTGACTTCATGGGAAATGGACGATTCTTACTTTCTGGTGGTTTGGCCAAAGAGTTTGGGGTCATTCTGTGGGAAGGAAGAAGTCCGTTTCTTTGTTGTTGTAGTTTTTTTTTTTAACCTCAGGTGTCCCACCAAATGAGGGATTTCAGAGTAGAGCCCTGAGAGGGGTGACTGGACAATCAGAAATCCGTTTAAAAATTGGGGACTAGGGACATGTCAAGCCCTTTATGACATCTAATGGTCCAGCCACTGAGAGGACTTACTAGAGGACAGGACTCATGCTGAGGGTCACAATGCGTGTGTATGCCCTCGTCACACTCAAGAATGGGCGGAGCCTCAGGTGAATGCTGGTTTCTCTTACACTGAAGGTTGGACAACGTGCCAACCACAAGGGTTCTTGCCATGGGTAAGGAGGAGTGCTGATTTCTGCATCACACTCACCCCTGGGCAGTGATTGGAGATAAGGTCTCGGTTCTGAAGCCTGAAAACTGAGGTAGGGAAGAGATGATGACCTAAGGCCATGGCGGGTTTTATGTGGTCAGTGTGCGGTCAGCTTTCTGGGTGTTGGTCATGAAGTCCGGGCTCAGGTTATGTTCGACAGTGCATTAGTGCCCAGGTTAGACGATATAATTTGGGTAAAGTCGAGTGCTGTGTAGGTTGATCCTCATTTAAGGTGCCTGGGCAACTCATGAGGCAATAATTTTTTTTTCTAGAGGGCAGGCAGAGTGCTGCATTGTGGGTTTGGAATTGCCAAACTTGAAGGCTTCGGGGCCAGGAGTGTGAGGACGGAAGTCTGAGAAGACAAGCTAGACTTGGGTTTCAGGGCGAG
This sequence comes from Mustela nivalis, assembly GCF_964662115.1. Classification (NCBI taxonomy): domain Eukaryota; kingdom Metazoa; phylum Chordata; class Mammalia; order Carnivora; family Mustelidae; genus Mustela; species Mustela nivalis. The sequence continues at coordinate 1,525,589 of NW_028136501.1, read as the reverse complement.
GGCACGGCAGGTACCCCCTGCAGATCTGAACCAATATCTCATGCATCTGAAGTCAGGGCGAGGATCAGACGTTGGCTCAGGTTGGAGTTTCTGTGCATGACGGCCGCTTCATGAAGGGAGCGTAATCTCGCGGCCATTGAGGTTTTCCCACGTTGGGAGTTGTGGGATTCCCCATTCAAGGATTCCTTCTGCGGGACAATTGAGACCTGTTGGACAGCTCCAGGACATCCCATATGGAATGACTCCAGAGCACCGTTCGCGGATGGATGCCTGGGAAGCCCAACTCGCATTCAAATTGTCTCCTAGCAACAAGACAGTTTAGATCTGATGGCTATGCCAGAGCAACCGGGTGGCTGAGTTGAAATGGACTTTCCTGAGGTTGGGTCCTAATGTGTTTTTGTGTCCATGAGGGCCTTGGAATGGGGCGGTGGCACCAAGACCCTGAAGTACTCTCCTAAGCTTTGGACATGGCTCCCATTCACAGGTTTCCTTGTGGAGACGAGATGAGTTCTGATGTGTGCCTCAAGAAAACCCCTATGCTCGTATTGGAATCAGGCTTTTGAGGACACATGCCTGTAACCCAAATCAATGATTCCTATTATGGCCTAGGGTCCTGTCTGGTTCCATCTTCTTCTCTGGGGACATCCATCTATGGTATGAGTGGAGGTCGATTATCAGCTGTTTCAGACAGGCCTTGTTTGTTCCGGGCGACCTACACTATTGGGATGGCCTCAGGGACTTTGGAGGTTTCTCCTAATTTGTACGATTTTGGACCATGGAATGGGCAGAATTCCCATGGATTGGTAGGCACTGTCCTAAGGTGTGGTTCCAGGGGCCCAGCCTGGAGGGTGTGTGGCCCAAGACTTTGAGGACAGAAGTCTGAAAACACAAACTCAGCTTAGGTTTGGGGACGTAGGTATGGCAGGCCCGATCTACAAACCATGAGAAGAACTCTTCAGGATATGAAGAAAGTACGAGTCTGAGGCGCTTGCTCAGGCTTTTGTCTCTGGATTTTGTATCAGCGATGGCCGTGGGATGTCGGGGAGGCCTCATGGGCCATAAATGAATCTTCCTCTCTGAGGATTTGGCCAGATTCCCAATTGCTTTTCGTCAATCTGTGGAATGGAAGGACTCATTTCAGTTTTGTTACCTCAGGTGTCCCAATAAAAGAGGAATCCCAAAGCAAAGCCGTGGGGAAGACTGAAGTGACATCCGGAACTATGGATAAAAATTGGGGCCTAGGGGCATGGCAAGCCCAATATGCTATCTCTTCATCCAGCCACTGAGTGGCCTTACTTGAGGACTGGGCTCAGCCTGAGGGTCACAATGTGATTTTGTGACCAATGTGGCCCGCGAGCATGGGCGGGGCCACACGGGCCACACTGGTTTCAACTACACTGAACGTTGGACAACATGCCAACCACAAGGTTTCTTGCCATGGGGAAGGAGTTCTGATTTCTGCATCACCTTCAACCCTGGGCAGTGATTGGAGATAGGGTCTAGGTTCTGAAACCTTAAAACCGAGGTTGGGAAGAGATGACGACCTAATGCCATGGCGGCTCGATGTGCTCAGTGTGCGGCCAGCTGTCTGGGAGGGGCCAGGGGGTCCAGGCTCAGGCTGTGTCAGAAAGGGCATTAGTGCCCTGGTCAGCCTATATATTTGGGGTACAGCCAAGGTCGGTGCAGGTTGATCCTCATTGGGGGTTACTGGGCAGCCCCAGAGGACAATGTTTTTCTTCTGGAGGGCAGGCAGAGTGCTGCATTGTAGTTCTGGATTGCCAAACTGGAGGGCTTGTGGGCCAGTAGTCTGACGACAAAAGTCTGTGAATACAAGCTAGGCTTAGGTTTCTGGGTGAGGCCATGGCTGGCACAATCTACCCCCTGAATCGAGATCTCGTGCATCTGAAGTCAGGGCGAGGATCAGACGATCGCTCAGGTTGGAGTTTCTTTCCCTGATGGCCCCTCCATGAATGGAGGGGCATCACGAGGCCATGGGGGTTTTCCCACGATGGGAGTTGTGGGATGCCCCCTTCAAGGATTTCTTCTGCAGGACAATTGAGACCTGTTGGACAGCTCCAGGACATCCCATATGGAATGACTGCAGAGCACCGTTCGCGGATGGATGCCTGGGAAGCCGGCGTCGCATTCCAATTGTCTCCTAGCAACAAGACAGTTTAGATCTGATGGCTCTGCGGGAGCAACCGGGGTGGCTGAGTTGAAATGGACTTTCCTGAGGATGGGTCCTAATGTGTTTTTGTGTCCATGAGGGCCTTGGAATGGGGCGGTGGCACCCGGACCCTGAAGTACTCTCCTAAGCTTTGGACATGGCTCCCATGCACAGGTTTCCTTGTGGAGACGAGATGAGTCCTGATGGGTGCCTCAGGTAAACACCTATGCTCGTATTGGAATCAGGCTTTTGAGGACACATGCCTGTAACCCAAAGCAATGGATCCTATTATGGCCTAGGGTCCTGTCTGGTTCAATCTTCTTCTCTGGGGACATCCATCTATGGTATGAGTGGAGGTCGATTATCAGCTGGTGTCAGACAGCCCTTGTTTGTTCCGTGCGACCTACACTATTGGGATGGCCTCAGGGACTTTGGAGGTTTTTCCTAATTTGTACGATTTTCGACCATGGAAAGGACAGATTTCCCATGGACTGGTAGGCACAGTCCCTATGTGTGGCTCTAGGGGCCCAGCCTGGAGGGTGTGTGTCCCATAATTTGAGGACAGAAGTCTGAAAACACAAACTCAGCTTAGGTTTGGGGACGTAGGTATGGCAGTCCCGATCTACAAACCATGAGAAGAACTCTTCAGGATATGAAGAAAGTGCGAGTCTGAGGCGCTTGCTCATGCTTTTGTCTCTATATTTTGTATCAGCGATGGCCTTGGAATGTCGGGGAGGCCTCATGGGCCATGGACGAATTATCCTCTCTGAGGATTTGTCCCAATTCCCAATTGCTTTTCGTCAATCTGTGGGATGGGAGGTCTCATTTTAGTGTTGCTACCTCAGGTGTCCCACCAAACGAGGAATCGCAAAGCAACGCCGTGGGGAAGACTGAAGGGACAACCCAAACTAGGGTTAAAAATTGGGGCCTAGGGGCATGGCAAGCCCAATATGCTGTCTCTTCATCAATCCACTGAGTGGCCTTACTTGAGGACTGCGCTTAGCCTGAGGGTCACAATTGCCAAACTGAAGGGCTTGTGGGCCAATAGTCTGACGACAAAGTCTGAGAACACAAGCTAGGCTTAGGTTTCTGGGTGAGGCCATGGCAGGCACAATCTACAGACTTGAATCGAGATCTCGTGCATCTGTAGTCAGGGCGAGGATCAGATGATCGCTCAGGTTGGATTTTCTGTCCCTGATGGCCCCTTCATGAATGGGGGGGCATCACGAGGGCATGGGGGTTTTCCCACGATTGTAGTTGTGAGAAGTTCCAAACTGCAGAGAGTCTTCTGCAGGACAATTGAGACCTGTTGTTTGGCTCCAGGCCAATGATTCTGAGCAGGGTTCTAAGGATGGATGGCTGGGTAGCACGCCTCACATTCCAATTGTCTCCTAGCAACAAGACAGTTTAGATATCCTGGATCTGTGGGGAGCAACCGAGGACGCTGAGTTGAAATATCTCCCCTGGGGATGGGTCCTAATGTGCTTTTGTGTCTATGGAGACCTTGGAATGAAGCGTTGGAACTGGGGCCCTAAAGAGTTCTCATAAACAGAGGGTCTGACACAGATCCAACGTCCAAGTTTCCCATGTGTAGATGAGATGTTTTCTGATGGGTGAGTCAAGAAACAGCTAGATGCTGCTTTTGAAATCCAGGCCTCTGAGGAGAGATGCCTGGAAACCAAAGCAATGGATCTGATTAGTTCCTAGGGGCCTGTTCTATCCCTTTTACCTCTGGGGACATCTGTCTATGGGTCTGAGTGCAGGTAGGTGCTCAGCTGGGCTCAGATTCCCCTTGTTTTCCTGGGAAGCCACCGCTATTGAGATGGATCAGGGACTTTGGAGGTTTATCCTATTAGAAGGATTGTGGCCATTGCAATGGGCACACAGAATTCCCTTGGTTAGGGCAAGTACAGTCCACAGGTTTGGCGCCAGGGGCCTGAGCCTGTAGGTTGTGTAGGCCAGGGCTGTTTGGACAGTTGTCTGAAAACACAAACTCGGCTTATGATTCGGGTCATAGGTATGGCAGGACTGATCTACAGACCATGAGGAGAACTCTTCGGGATTTGAAAGAAGGGCGAGTGTGAGGCTCCTGCTCAAGTTTTTGCCTCTGGATATCGTGTCACTCATGGTCGTGGAATTTCTGGGTGACTTCATGGGAAATGTACGAGTCTTACTCTCTGGTGTTTTGGCCCCGTCCCAAGAGTTTCGGGTCATTCTGTCGGCTGGAAGAAGTCCGTTTTTTTGTTGTTGTTGTTGTTTTCTTTTTTAACCTCAGGTGTCCCACCAAATGAGGGATTCCAGAGTAGAGCCCTGTGGAGGGGCGACTGGACAATCAGAAATCTGGTTAAAAATTGGGGCCTAGGGACATGTCAAGCCCATTATGACATCTAATGGTCCAGCCACTGAGAGGACTTACTAGAGGACAGGACTCATGCTGAGGGTCACAATGCGTGTGTATGCCCTCCTGGCACTCAAGAATGGGCGGGGCCTCAGGGTGAATGCTGGTTTCTCCTACACTGAACGTTGGACAACGTGCCAACCACAAGGGTTCTTGCAATGGGTAAGGAGGAGTTCTGATTTCTGCATCACCTTCAACCCTGGGCAGTGATTGGAGATAAGGTCTAGGTTCTGAAACCTGATAACCGAGGTTGGGAATAGATGACGACCTAAGGCCATGGCGGGTTTTATGTGCTCAGTGTGCGGCCAGCTGTCTGGGAGGGGCCAGGGGTTCCAGGCTCATGCTGTGTCAGAAAGGGCATTAGTGCCCTGGTCAGCCTATGTATTTGGGGTACAGCCATGTTCGGTGCAGGTTGATCCGCATTTGGGGTTACTGGGCAGCCCCAGAGGACAATGTTTTTCTTCTGGAGGGCAGGCAGAGTGCTGCATTGTAGTTCTGGATTGCCAAACTGGAGGGCTTGTGGGCCAGTAGTCTGACGACAAAAGTCTGAGAACACAAGCTAGGCTTAGGTTTCTGGGTGAGGCCATGGCAGGCACAATCTACAGACCTGAATCGAGATCTCGTGCATCTGAATTCAGGGCGAGGATCAGACGATCGCTCAGGTTGGAGTTTCTGTCCCTGATGGCCCCTTCATGAATGGGGGGGCATCACGAGACCATGGGGTTTTTCCCACGATGGGAGTTGTGAGAAGCTCCAAACTGCAGAGAGTCTTCTGCAGGACAATTGAGACCTGTTGTTTGGCTCCAGGCCAATGATTCTGAGCAGGGTTCTAAGGATGGATGGCTGGGTAGCCCACCTCGCATTCCAATTGTCTCCTAGCAACAAGACAGGTTAGATCTCCTGGATCTGTGGGGAGCAACAGAGGACGCTGAGTTGAAATGGACACCCCTGGGGATGGGTCCTAATGTGCTTTTGTGTCTATGGAGACCTTGGAATGAAGCGGTGGCACTGGGGCCCTAAAGGGTTCTCCTAAACAGAGGCTTTGACACAGCTCCAACGTGCAAGTTTCCCATGTGTAGATGAGATGTTTTCTGATGAGTGAGTCAAGAAACAGCTAGATGCTGCTTTTGAAATCCAGGCCTCTGAGGAGAGATGCCTGGAAACCAAAGCAATGGATCTGATTAGTGCCTAGGGTCCTGTTCTTTCCTTTTTACCTCTGGGGACATCTGTCTATGTGTCTGAGTGCAGGTAGGTGCTCAGTTGGGCTCAGATTGCCCCTGTTTTTCCTGGGAAGCCACCACTATTGAGATGGATCAAGGACTTTGGAGGTTTATCCTATTAGAAGGGTTGTGGCCATTGGAATGGGCACACACAATTCCCTTGGAGAGGGCAAGTACAGTCCTCAGGTTTGGCTCCAGGGGCCTGAGCCTTTAGGTTGTGTAGGCCAGGGCTGTTTGGACAGTAGTCTGAAAACACAAACTCGGCTTATGATTCGGGTCATAGGTATGGCAGGACTGATCTACAGACCATGAGGAGAACTCTTCGAGATTTGAAAGAAGGGCGAGTGTGAGGCTCCTTACAAAGTTTTTGTCTCTGGATATCGTGTCACTCATGGTCGTGGAATTTCTGGGTGACTTCATGGGAAATGGACGAGTCTTACTCTCTGGTGGTTTGGCCCCGTCCCAAGAGTTTCGGGTCATTCTGTCGGCTGGAAGAAGTCCGTTTTTTTTTTGTTGTTGTTGTTTTCTTTTTTAACCTCAGGTTCCCACCAAATGAGGGATTCCAGAGTAGAGCCCAGGGAAGGGCGACTGGACAATCAGAAATCTGGTTAAAAATTAGGGCCTAGGGAAATGTCAAGCCCATTATGACATCTAATGTTCCAGCCACTGAGAGGACTTACTAGAGGACAGGACTCATGCTGAGGGTCACAATGCGTGTGTATGCCCTCGTCGCACTCAAGAATGGGCGGGGCCTCAGGGTGAATGCTGGTTTCTCCTACACTGAACGTTGGACAAGATGCCAACCACAAGGGTTCTTGCCATGGGTAAGGAGGAGTTCTGATTTCTGCATCACCTTCAACTCTGGGCAGTGATTGGAGATAAGGTCTCGGTTCTGAAGCCTGAAAACTGAGGTAGGGAAGAGATGATGACCTAAGGCCATGGCGGGTTTTATGTGGTCAGGGGCGACTGGACAATAAGAAATCTGGTTAAAAATTGGGGCCTAGGGGAGGAGTCAAGATGGCGGAGAAGTAGCAAGCTGAGACTGCTTCAGCTTGCCGTAGATCAGCTGGGTAGCTTATCTAAAGATTGCAAACTCCTGAAAATCCATCGGCAGGTTGAAGAGAAGAAGAACAGCAATTCTGGAAACAGAAAAACAACCACTTTCTGAAAGGTAGGATTGGCGGAGAAGTGAATCCAAAGCGACGGGAAGATAGACCCCGGGGGAGGGGCCGGCTCCCGGCAAGCGGCGGAGCAACCGCGCACAAAATCAGGTCTTTTAAAAGTCTGTTCCGCTGAGGGACATCGCTCCAGAGGCTAAACAGGGGCGAAGCCCACGCGGGGTCAGCGTGGCCTCAGGTCCCGCAGGGTCACAGAAGGATTGGGGGTGTCTGAGTGTCGCAGAGCTTGCCGGTATTGGAACGGGAAAGCCGGCTGCAGAGTCAGAGCCGACAGTAAACTCGCAGCTCGGGGTGACCTTGAACTGGTCGCAGGCTCGGTGAGCTCGGAGCGCGGCCGGAGGTCAGGCAGACGGGAGTGACTGGGCGCTGTTCTCTGAGGGCGCCCTGAGCCATGCGGCCCTGGGCTCTCGGCTCCTCCGGGCCAGAGACCAGGAGGCCGCCATTTGTATCCCCGTCCTCCGGAACTCTATGGAAAGCGCTCAGGGAACAAAAGCTCCTGAAAGCAAACCGGAGCGGATTACTCACCCCGGCCCCGGGTAAGGGCGGTGTAATTCCGCCTGGGGCAAAGACACTTGAGAATCACTACAACAGGCCCCTCCCCCAGAAGATCAACAAGAAATCCAGCCGAGACCAAGTTCACCTACCAAGGAGTGCGGTTTCAATACCAAGGAGAGCAGCAGAATTCCAGAGGAGGAGAAAGCCAAGCACGGAACTCATGGCTTTTTTCCTGTGATTTTTTTTAGTCTTGCAGTTAATTTAATTTTTTCTTTTTCTTTTTTTTTTTTCTTCTCGCCTTCGGGTAATTTTTTTTTTTTAACTGTTACCTTTTTCTTTTTTAACGATTTTTTACTAGTTTATCTAATATATATATTTTTTCTTTTTTACATTTTTCTCAGGTGTTTTCTTTTTTAAAATTTTTTTTCTTTCCTTTTTTTTTTCTTTTCTTTGTTCTTTTTTTTCTTTCTTCCTTTTTGAACCTTTTTTATCCCCTTTCTCCCCACTCACGATTTTGGATCTCTTCTAATTTGGTTAAAGCATATTTTCCTGGGGTTGTTGCCACCCTTTTAGTATTTTACTTGCCCCTTCATTTACTCTTATCTGGCCAAAATGACAAGACGTAAAAATTCAACACAAAAAAAAGAACAAGAGGCAGTACCGAAGGCTAGGGACCTAATCAATACAGACATCGGTAATATGTCAGATCTAGAGTTCAGAATGACAATTCTCAAGGTTCTAGCCGGGCTCGAAAAAGGCTTGGAAGATATTAGAGAAACCCTCTCGAGAGATATAAAGGCCCTTTCTGGAGAAATAAAAGAACTAAAATCTAACCAAGTTGAAATCAAAAAAGCTATTAATGAGGTGCAATCAAAAATGGAGGCTCTAACTGCTAGGATAAATGAGGCAGAAGAAAGAATTAGTGATATAGAAGACCAAATGACAGAGAATAAAGAAGCTGAGCAAAAGAGGGACAAACAGCTACTGGACCACGGGGGGAGAATTCGAGAGATAAGTGACACCATAAGACAAAACAACATTAGAATAACTGGGATTCCAGAAGAAGAAGAAAGAGAGAGGGGAGCAGAAGGTATACTGGAGAGAATTATTGGGGAGAATTTCCCCAATATGGCAAAGGGAATGAGCATCAAAATTCAGGAGGTTCAGAGAACGCCCCTCAAAATCAATAAGAATAGGCCCACACCCCGTCACCTAATAGTAAAATTTACAAGTCTCAGTGACAAAGAGAAAATCCTGAAAGCAGCCCGGGAAAAGAAGTCTGTAACATACAATGGTAAAAATATTAGATTGGCAGCTGACTTATCCACAGAGACCTGGCAGGCCAGAAAGAGCTGGCATGATATTTTTAGAGCACTAAACGAGAAAAACATGCAGCCCAGAATACTATATACAGCTAGGCTATCATTGAAAATAGAAGGAGAGATTAAAAGCTTCCAGGACAAACAACAACTGAAAGAATTTGCAAATACCAAACCAGCTCTACAGGAAATATTGAAAGGGGTCCTCTAAGCAAAGAGAGAGCCTACAAGTGGTAGATCAGAAAGGAACAGAGACCATATACAGTAACAGTCACCTTACAGGCAATACAATGGCACTAAATTCATATCTCTCAATAGTTACCCTGAATGTGAATGGGCTAAATGCCCCTGTCAAAAGACACAGGGTATCAGAATGGATAAAAAAACAAAACCCATCTATATGTTGCCTCCAAGAAACTCATTTTAAGCACGAAGACACCTCCAGATTTAAAGTGAGGGGGTGGAAAAGAATTTACCATGCTAATGGACATCAGAAGAAAACAAGAGTGGCAATCCTTATATCAGATCAATTAGATTTTAAGCCAAAGACTATAATAAGAGATGATGAAGGACACTATATCATACTCAAAGGGTCTGTCCAACAAGAAGATTTAACAATTTTAAATATCTATGCCCCCAACGTGGGAGCAGCCAACTATATAAACCAATTAATAACAAAATCAAAGAAACACATCAACAATAATACAATAATAGTAGGGGACTTTAACACTCCCCTCACTGAAATGGACAGATCATCCAAGCAAAAGATCAGGAATAAAATAAAGGCCTTAAACGACACACTGGACCAGATGGACATCACAGATATATTCAGAATATTTCATCCCAAAGCAACAGAATACACATTCTTCTCTAGTGCACATGGAACATTCTCCAGAATAGATCACATCCTCGGTCCTAAATCAGGACTCAACTGGTATCAAAAGATTGGGATCATTCCCTGCATATTTTCAGACCACAATGCTCTAAAGCTAGAACTCAACCACAAAAGGAAGTTTGGAAAGAACCCAAATACATGGAGACTAAACAGTATCCTTCTAAAGAATGAATGGGTCAACCGGGAAATTAAAGAAGAATTGAAAAAAATCATGGAAACAAATGATAATGAAAATACAACGGTTCAAAATCTGTGGGACACAACAAAGGCAGTCCTGAGAGGAAAATATATAGCGGTACAAGCCTTTCTCAAGAAACAAGAAAGGTCTCAGGTACACAACCTAACCCTACACCTAAAGGAGCTGGAGAAAGAACAAGAAAGAAACCCTAAGCCCAGCAGGAGAAGACAAATCATAAAGATCAGAGCAGAAATCAATGAAATAGAAACCAAAAAAACAATAGAACAAAACAACAAAACTAGGAGCTGGTTCTTTGAAAGAATTAATAAAATTGATAAACCCCTGGCCCGACTTATCAAAAAGAAAAGAGAAAGGACCCAAATAAATAAAATCATGAATGAAAGAGGAGAGATCACAACTAACACCAAAGAAATACAAACTATTATAAGAACATACTATGAACAACTCTACGCCAATAAATTTGACAATCTGGAAGAAATGGATGCATTCCTAGAAACATATAAACTACCACAACTGAACCAGGAAAAAATAGAAAGCCTGAACAGACCCATAACCAGTAAGGAGATTGAAACAGTCATTAAAAATCTCCAAACAAACAAAAGCCCAGGGCCAGATGGCTTCCCGGGGGAATTCTACCAAACATTTAAAGAAGAACTAATTCCTATTCTCCTGAAACTGTTCCAAAAAATAGAAATGGAAGGAAAACTTCCAAACTCATTTTATGAGGCCAGTATCACCTTGATCCCAAAACCAGACAAGGATCCCACCAAAAAAGAGAGCTATAGACCGATATCCTTGATGAACACAGATGCGAAAATACTCAACAAAATACTAGCCAATAGGATTCAACAGTACATTAAAAAGATTATTCACCACGACCAAGTGGGATTTATTCCAGGGCTGCAAGGTTGGTTCAACATCCGCAAATCAGTCAATGTGATAGAACACATCAATAAAAGAAAGAACAAGAACCATATGATACTCTCAATAGATGCTGAAAAAGCATTTGACAAAGTACAGCATCCCTTCCTGATCAAAACTCTTCAAAGTGTAGGGATAGAGGGCACATACCTCAATATCATCAAAGCCATCTATGAAAAACCCACCGCAAATATCATTCTCAATGGAGAAAAACTGAAAGCTTTTCCACTAAGGTCAGGAACACGGCAGGGATGTCCATTATCACCACTGCTATTCAACATAGTACTAGAGGTCCTAGCCTCAGCAATCAGACAACAAAAGGAAATTAAAGGCATCCAAATCGGCAAAGAAGAAGTCAAATTATCACTCTTCGCAGATGATATGATACTATATGTGGAAAACCCAAAAGACTCCACTCCAAAACTGCTAGAACTTATACAGAAATTCAGTAAAGTGTCAGGATATAAAATCAATGCACAGAAATCAGTTGCATTTCTCTACACCAACAGCAAGACAGAAGAAAGAGATATTAAGGAGTCAATCCCATTTACAATTGCATCCAAAACCATAAGATACCTAGGTATAAACCTAACCAAAGAGACACAGAATCTATACTCAGAAAACTATAAAGTACTCATGAAAGAAATTGAGGAAGACACAAAGAAATGGAAAAATGTTCCATGCTCCTGGATTGGAAGAATAAATATTGTGAAAATGTCTATGCTACCTAAAGCAATCTACACATTTAATGCAATTCCTATCAAAGTACCATCCATCTTTTTCAAAGAAATGGAACAAATAATGCTAAAATTTATATGGAACCAGAAAAGACCTCGAATAGCCAAAGGGATATTGAAAACGAAAGCCAACGTTGGTGGCATCACAATTCCGGACTTCAAGCTCTATTACAAAGCTGTCATCATCAAGACAGCATGGTACTGGCACAAAAACAGACACATAGATCAATGGAACAGAATAGAGAGCCCAGAAATAGACCCTCAACTCTATGGTCAACTCATCTTCGACAAAGTAGGAAAGAATGTCCAATGGAAAAAAGACAGCCTCTTCAATAAATGGTGCTGGGAAAACTGGACAGCCACATGTAGAAAAATGAAATTGGACCATTTCCTTACACCACACACAAAAATAGACTCAAAATGGATGAAGGACCTCAATGTGTGAAAGGAATCCATCAAAATCCTTGAGGAGAACACAGGCAGCAACCTCTTCGACCTCTGCCGCAGCAACATCTTCCTAGGAACAACGCAAAAGGCAAGGGAAGCAAGGGAAAAAATGAACTATTGGGATTTCATCAAGATCAAAAGCTTTTGCACAGCAAAGGAAACAGTTAACAAAATCAAAAGACAACTGACAGAATGGGAGAAGATATTTGCAAACGACATATCAGATAAAGGACTAGTGTCCAGAATCTATAAAGAACTTAGCAAACTCAACACCCAAAGAACAAATAATCCAATCAAGAAATGGGCAGAGGACATGAACAGACATTTCTGTAAAGAAGACATCCAGATGGCCAACAGACACATGAAAAAGTGCTCCATATCACTCGGCATCAGGGAAATACAAATCAAAACCACAATGAGATATCACCTCACACCAGTCAGAATGGCTAAAATCAACAAGTCAGGAAATGACAGATGCTGGCGAGGATGTGGAGAAAGGGGAACCCTCCTACATTGTTGGTGGGAATGCAAGCTGGTGCAGCCACTCTGGAAAACAGCATGGAGGTTCCTCAGAATGTTGAAAATAGAACTGCCCTATGACCCAGCAATTGCACTATTGGGTATTTACCCTAAAGAGACAAATGTAGTGATCCAAAGGGGCACATGCACCCGAATGTTTATAGCAGCAATGTCCACAATAGCCAAACTATGGAAAGAACCTAGATGTCCATCAACAGATGAATGGATCAAGAAGATGTGGTATATATACACAATGGAATCCTATGCAGCCATCAAAAGAAATAAAATCTTGCCATTTGCGACAACATGGATGGAACTAAAGCGAATCATGCTTAGCGAAATAAGTCAAGCAGAGAAAGACAACTATCATATGATCTCCCTGATATGAGAAAGTGGTGATGCAACATGGAGGCTAAAGTGGGTAGGAGAAGAATAAATGAAACAAGATGGGATTGGGAGGGAGAAAAACCATAAGTGACTCTTAATCTCACAAAACAAACTGAGGGTTGCTGGGGGGAGGGGGTTTGGGAGAAGAGGGTGGGATTATGGACATTGGGGAGGGTATGTGCTTTGGTGACTGCTGTGAAGTGTGTAAACCTGGTGATTCACAGACCTGTAGCCCTGGGGATAAAATATATGTTTATAAAAAATAAATATTTATAAAAAAAAATTGGGGCCTAGGGACATGTCAAGCCCATTATGACATCTAATGGTCCAGCCACTGAGAGGACTTACTAGAGGACAGGACTCATGCTGAGGGTCACAATGCGTGTGTATGCCTTCGTCGCACTCAATAATGGGCGGGGCCTCAGGGTGAATGCTGGTTTCTCCTACACTGAACGTTGGACAACGGCCAACCACAAGGGTTCTTGCCATAGGTAAGTGGGAGTTCAGATTTCTGCATCACACTCACCCCTGGGCAGTGATTGGAGATAAGGTCTCGGTTCTGAAGCCTGAAAACTGAGGTAGGGAAGAGATGATGACCTAAGGCCATGGCAGGTTTTATGTGCTCAGTGTGCGGTCAGCTTTCTGGGTGTTGGTCAGGAGGTCCGGGCTCAGGTTGTGTTCGATAGTGCATTAGTGCCCAGGTTAGACTATATAATTTGGGTAAAGTCGAGTGCTGTGTAGGTTTATCCTCATTTAAGTTGCCTGGGCAGCTCATGAGGCAATAATTTTTTTTCTAGAGGGCAGGCAGAGTGCTGTATTGTGGGTCCGGAATTGCCAAACTTGAGGGCTTTGGGGCCAGGAGTGTGAGGACGGAAGTCTGAGAATACAAGCTAGACTTGGGTTTCAGGGCGAGGGCACGGCAGGTACCCCCTGCAGATCTGAACCAATATCTCATGCATCTGAAGTCAGGGCGAGGATCAGACGTTGGCTCAGGTTGGAGTTTCTGTGCATGACGGCCGCTTCATGAAGGGAGCAGAATCTCGAGGCCATTGAGGTTTTCCCACGTTGGGAGTTGTGGGATGCCCCCTTCAAGGATTCCTTCTGCGGGACAATTGAGACCTGTTGGACAGCTCCAGGACATAACATATGGAATAACTCCAGAGCACCGTTCGTGGATGGATGCCTGGGAAGCCCGCCTCGCATTCCAACTATCTTCTAGCAACAAGACAGTTTAGATCTGATGGCTCTGCCGGAGCAACAGGGGTGGCTGAGTTGAAATGGACTTTCCTGAGGATGGATCCTAATGTGTTTTTGTGTCCATGAGGGCCTTGGAATGGGGCGGTGGCACCGGGACCCTGAAGTACTCCCCTCAGCTTTGGACATGGCTCCCATGCACAGGTTTCCTTGTGGAGACGAGATGAGTTCTGATGGGTGCCTCAGGAAAACCCCTAGGCTCGTATTGGAATCAGGCTTTTTTTTTTTTTTTTTTTTTAAAGATTTTATTTTTTTATTTGACAGAGAGAGACTACAAGTAGGCAGAGAGGCAGGCAGAGAGAGAGAGGAGGAAGCAGGCTCCTTGCGGAGCAGAGAGCCCGACGCGGGACTCGATCCCAGGACCCCGAGATCATGACCCGAGCCGAAGGCAGTGGCTCAACCCACTGAGCCACCCAGGCGCCCCTGGAATCAGGCTTTTGAGGACACATGCCTGTAACCCAAAGCAATGGATCCTATTATGGCCTAGGGTCCTGTCTGATTCAATCTTCTTCTCTGGGGACATCCATCTATGCTATGAGTGGAGGTCGATTATCAGCTGGTGTCAGACAGCCCTTGTTTGTTCCAGGCGACCTACACTATTGGGATGGCCTCAGGGACTTTGGAGGTTTCTCCTAATTTGTACGATTTTGGACCATGGAATGGGCAGAATTCCCATGGATTGATAGGCACAGTCCTAATGTGTGGCTCCAGGGGCCCAGCCTGGAGGGTGTGTGGCCAAAGACTTTGAGGACAGAAGTCTGAAAACACAAACTCAGCTTAGGTTTGGGGACGTAGGTATGGCAGGCCCGATCTACAAACCATGAGAAGAACTCTTCAGGATATGATGAAAGTGCGAGTCTGAGGCGCTTGCTCAGGCTTTTGTCTCTGGATTTTGTATCAGCGATGGCCGTGGAATGTCGGGGAGGCCTCATGGGCCATGGACGAATCTTCCTCTCTGAGGATTTGGCCCGATTCCCAATTGCTTTTCGTCAATCTGTGGGATGGGAGGACTCATTTCAGTTTTGTTACCTCAGGTGTCCCACCAAAAGAGGAATTCCAAAGCCAAGCCCTGGGGAAGACTGAAGGGACAACCCGAACTATGGTTAAAAATTGGGGCCTAGGGGCATGGCAAGCCCAATATGCTGTCTCTTCATCGAGCCACTTAGTGGCCTTACTAGAGGACTGGGCTTAGCCTTAGGTTCACAATGTGTGTTTGTGACCAATGTGGCCCGCGAGCATGGGCGGGGCCTCAGGGGCCACACTGGTTTCAACTACGCTGAACCTTGGACAACATGCGAACCACAAGGTTTCTTGCCATGGGGAAGGAGTTCTGATTTCTGCATCACCTTCAACCCTGGGCAGTGATAGGAGATAAGGTCTAGGTTCTGAAACCTGAAAACCGAGGTTGGGAAGAGATGACGACCTAAGGCCATGGCGGATCGATGTGCCTAGTGTGCGGCCAGCTGTCTGGGAGGGGCCAGGGGGTCCAGGCTCAGGCTGTGTCAGAAAGGGCATTAGTGCCCTGGTCAGCCTATGTATTGGGGGTACAGCCAAGGTCGGTGTAGGTTGATCCTCATTTGGGGTTACTGGGTAGCCTCAGAGGGCAATGTTTTTGTTCTGGAGGGCAGGCAGAGTGCTGCATTGTAGTTCTGGATTGCCAAACTGGAGCGCTTGTGTGCCAGTAGTCTGACGACAAAAGTCTGAGAACACAAGCTAGGCTTAGGTTTCTGGGTGAGGCCATGGCAGGCACAATCTACACACCTGAATCGAGATCTCGTGCATCTGAAGTCAGGGCGAGGATCAGACGATCGCTCAGGTTGGAGTTTCTGTCCCTGATGGCCCCTTCATGAATGGGGGGGCATCACGAGGCCATGGGGGTTTTCCCACGATGGGAGTTGTGAGAAACTACAAACTGCAGAGATTTTTCTGCTGGACAATTGAGACCTGTTGTTTGGCTGCAGGCCAATGATTCTGAGCAGGGTTCTAAGGATGGATGGCTGGGTAGCCCACCTCGCATTCCAATTGTCCCCTAGCAACAAGACAGGTTAGATCTCCTGGATCTGTGGGGAGGAACCGAGGACGCTGAGTTGAAATGGACACCCCTGGGGATGAGTCCTTATGTGCTTTTGTGTCTATGGAGACCTTGGAATGAAGCGGTGGCACTGGGGCCCTAAAGGGTTCTCCTAAACAGAGGCTTTGACACAGCTCCAACGTGCAAGTTTCCCATGTGTAGATGAGATGTTTTCTGATGGGTGAGACAAGAAACAGCTATATGCTGCTTTTGAAACCAGACCTCTGAGGAGAGATGCCTGGAAACCAAAGCAATGGATCTGATTAGTGCCTAGGGGCCTGTTCTTTCCTTTTTACCTCTGGGGACATCTGTCTATGGGTCTGAGTGCAGGTAGGTGCTCAGTTTGGCTCAGATTGCCCCTGTTTTTCCTGGGAAGCCACCACCATTGAGATGGATCAGGGACTTTGGAGGTTTATCCTATTAGAAGGGTTGTGGCCATTGGAATGGGCACACACAATTCCCTTGGAGAGGGCAAGTACAATCCTCAGGTTTGGCTCCAGGGGCTTGAGCCTGTAGGTTGTGTAGGCCAGGGCTGTTGGACAGTTGTCTGAAAACACAAACTCGGCTTATGGTTCGGGTCATAGGTATGGAAGTAGTGACTTACAGACCATGAGGAGAACTCTTCGGGATTTGAAAGAAGGTCGAGTGTGAGGCTCCTGCTCAAGTTTTTGTCTCTGGATATCGTGTCACTCATGGTCGTGGAATTTCTCGGTGACTTCATTGGAAATGGACGAATCTTACTCTCTGGCGGTTTGGCCCCGTCCAAAGTGTTTGGGGTCATTCTGTGGGCTGAAAGAAATCCGTTTTTTTTGGTGTTGTTGTTGTTTTTGTTTTCTTTTTTAACCTCAGGTTTCCCACCAAATGAGGGATTCCAGAGTAGAGCCCTGCCGAGGGGCGACTGGACAATCAGAAATCTGGTTAAAAATTGGGGCCTAGGGACATGTCAAGCCCATTATGACATCTAATGGTCCAGCCATTGAGAGGACTTACTAGGGGACAGGACTCATGCTGAGGGTCACAATGCGTGTGTATGCCTTCGTCGCACTCAAGAATGGGCGGGGCCTCAGGGTGAATGCTGGTTTCTCCTACACTGAATTTTGGACAACGGGACAACCACAAGGGTTCTTGCCATGGGTAAGGAGGAGTTCTGATTTCTGCATCACACTCACCCCTGGGCAGTGATTGGAGATAAGGTCTCGGTTCTGAAGCCTGAAAACTGAGGTAGGGAAGAGATGATGACTTAAGGCCATGGCGGGTTTTATGTGCTCAGTGTGCGGTCAGCTTTCTGGGTGTTGGTCTGGAGGTTCGGGCTCAGGTTGTGTTCAACAGTGCATTAGTTCCCAGGTTAGACTCTATAATTTGGGTAAAGTTGAGTGCTGTGTAGGTTGATCCTCATTTAAGGTGCCTGGGCAGCTCATGAGGCTATAATTTTTTTTCTAGAGGGCAGGCAGAGTGCTGCATTGTGGGTCTGGAATTGCCAAACTTGAGGGCTTCGGGGCCAGGAGTGTGAGGCCGGAAGTCTGAGAAGACATGCTAGACTTGGGTTTCAGGGCGAGGACACGGCAGGTACCCCGTGCAGATCTGAACCAATATCTCATGCATCTGAAGTCAGGGCGAGGATCAGACGTTGGCTCAGGTTGGAGTTTCTGTGCATGACGGCCGCTTCATGAAGGGAGCAGAATCTCGAGGCCATTGAGGTTTTCCCACGTTGGGAGTTGTGGGATGCCCCCGTCAAGGATTCCTTCTGCGGGACAATTGAGACCTGTTGGACAGCTCCAGGACATCCCATATGGAATGACTCCAGAGCACCGTTCGCGGATGGATGCCTGGGAAGCCCGCCTCGCATTCCAATTGTCTCCTAGCAACAAGACAGTTTAGATCTGATGGCTCTGCTGGAGCAACCGGGGTGGCTGAGTTGAAATGGACTATCCTGAGGTTGGGTCCTAATGTGTTTTTGTGTCCATGAGGGCCTTGGAATGGGGCGGTGGCACCGGGACCTGAAGTACTCTCCTAAGCTTTGGACATGGCTCCCATGCACGGGTTTCCTTGTGGAGACGAGATGAGTTCTGATGGGTGCCTCAGGAAAACCCCTATGCTCGTATTGGAATCAGGCTTTTGAGGACACATGCCTGTAACCCAAAGCAATGGATCCTATTATGGCCTAGGGTCCTGTCTGGTTCAATCTTCTTCTCTGGGGACATGCATCTATAGTATGAGTGTAGGTCGATTATCAGCTGGTGTCAGACAGCCCTTGTTTATTCCAGGCGACCTACATTATTGGGATGGCCTCAGGGACTTTGGAGGTTTCTCCTAATTTGTACGATTTTGGACCATGGAATGGGCCGAATTCCCATGGATTGGTAGGCACAGTCCTAAAGTGTGGCTCCAGGGGCCCAGCATGGAGGGTGTGTGGCACAAGACTTTGAGAACAGAAGTCTGAAAACACAAACTCAGCTTAGGTTTGGGGACGTAGGTATGGCAGGCCCGATCTACAAACCATGAGAAGAACTCTTCAGGATATGAAGAAAGTGCGAGTCTGAGGCGCTTGCTCAGGCTTTTGTCTCTGGATTTTGTATCAGCGATGGCCGTGGAATGTCGGGGAGGCCTCATGGGCCATGGACGAATCTTCCTCTGTGAGGATTTGGCCCGATTCCCAATTGCTTTTCGTCAATCTGTGGGATGGGAGGACTCATATCAGTTTTGTTACCTCAGGTGTCCCACCAAAAGAGGAATTCCAAGCCAAGCCCTGGGGAAGACTGAAGGGACAACCCGAACTATGGTTAAAAATTGGGTCCTAGGGGCATGGCAAGCCCAATATGCTATCACTTCATCCAGCCACTGAGTGGCCTTCCTTGAGGACTGGGCTCAGCCTGAGGGTCACAATGTGTGTTTGTGACCAATGTGGCCCACGAGCATGGGCGGGGCCTCATGGGCCACACTGGTTACAACTACACTGAACGTTGGACAACATGCCAACCACAAGGTTTCTTGCCATGGGGAAGGAGTTCTGATTTCTGCATCACCTTCAAACCTGGGCAGTGATTGGGGATAAGGTCTAGGTTCTGAAACCTGAAAACCGAGGTTTGGAAGAGATGACGACCTAAGGCCATGGCGTCTCGATGTGCTCAGTGTGCGGCCAGCTGTCTGGGAGGGGCCAGGGTGTCCAGGCTCAGGCTGTGTCAGAAAGGGCATTAGTGCCCTGGTCAGCCTATGTATTGGGGGTACAGCCAAGGTCGGTGCAGGTAGATCCTCATTTGGGGTTACTGGGCAGCCCCAGAGGACAATATTTTTCTTCTGGAGGGCAGGCAGAGTGCTGCATTGTAGTTCTGGATTGCCAAACTGGAGGGCTTGTGGGCCAGTAGTCTGACGACCAAAGTCTGAGAACACAAGCTAGGCTTAGGTTTCTGGGTGAGGCCATGGCAGGTTCAATCTACAGACCTGAATCGAGATCTCGTGCATCTGAAGTCTGGGCGAGGATCAGACGATCGCTCAGGTTGGAGTTTCTGTCCCTGATGGCTCCTTCATGAATGGAGGGGGCATCACGAGGCCATGGGGGTTTTCCCACGATGGGAGTTGTGAGAAGCTCCAAACTGCAGAGAGTCTTCTGCAGGACAATTGAGACCTGTTTTTTGGCTCCAGGCCAATGATTCTGAGCAGGGTACTAAGGATGGATGGCTGGGTAGCCCATCTCGCAGTCCAATTGTCTCCTAGCAACAAGACAGGTTAGATCTCCTGGATCTGTGGGGAGCAACCGAGGACGCCGAGTTGAAATGGACACCCCTGGGGATGGGTCCTAATGTGCTTTGGTGTCTATGGAGACCTTGGAATGAAGAGGTGGCACTGGGCCCTAAAGGGTTCTCCTAAACAGAGGCTTTGACACAGCTCCAACGTGCAAGTTTCCCATGTGTAGATGAGATGTTTTCTGATGGGTGAGTCAAGAAACAGCTATATGCTGCTTTTGAAACCAGGCCTCTGAGGAGAGATGCCTGGAAATCAAAGCAATGTATCTGATTAGTGCCTAGGGGCCTGTTCTTTCCTTTTTACCTCTGAGGACATCTGTCTATGAGTCTCAGTGCAGGTAGGTGCTCAGTTGGGCTCAGATTGCCCCTGTTTTTCCTGGGAAGGCACCACTGTTGAGATGGATCCGGGACTTTGGAGGTTTATCCTATTAAAAGGTTTGTGGCCATTGGAATGGGCACACAGAATTCCCTTGAATGGGCAGGGCCTCAGGGTGAATGCTGGTTTCTCGTACACTGAACATTGGACAACATGTCAACCACAAGGGTTCTTGCCATGGGTAAAGAGGAGTTCTGATTTCTGCATCACACTCACCCCTGGGCAGTGATTGGAGATAAGTTCTCGGTTCTGAAGCCTGAAAACTGAGGTAGGGAATAGATGATGACCTAAGGCCATGGCGGGTTTTATGTGCTAGTGCGCGGTAGCTTTCTGGGTGTTGGTCAGGAGGTCCGGGCTCAGGTTGTGTTCAACAGTGCATTAGTGCGCAGGTTAGACTATATAATTCTGGTAAAGTCGAGTGCTGTGTAGGTTGATCCTCATGTAAGTTGCCTGGGCAGCTCTGGAGGCAATAATTTTTTTTTCTAGAGAGCAGGCTGTGTGCTGCATTGTGGGTCCGGAATTGCCAAACTTGAGGGCTTCGGGGCCAGGAGTGTGAGGACGGAAGTCTGAGAAGACAAGATAGACTTGGGTTTCAGGGCGAGGGCACGGCAGGTAGCCCCTGCAGATCTGAACCAATATCTCATGCATCTGAAGTCAGGGCGAAGATCAGACGTTGGCTCAGGTTGGAGTTTCTGTGCATGACGGCCACTTCATGAAGGGAGCGGAATCTCGAGGCCTTTGTGGTTTTCCCACGTTGGGAGTTGTGTGATGCCCCCTTCAAGGATTCCTTCTGCGGGACAATTGAGACCTGTTGGACAGCTCCAGGACATCCCATATGGAATGACTCCAGAGCACCGTTCGCGGATGGATGCCTGGGAAGCCCGCCTCGCATTCCAATTGTCTCATAGCAACAAGACAGTTTAGAACTGATGGATCTGCCGGAGCAACCGGGGTGGCTGAGTTGAAATGAACTTTCCTGAGGATGGGTCCTAATGTTTTTTTGTGTCCATGAGGGCCTTGGAATGGGGCGGTGGCACCGGGACCCTGAAGTACTCTCCTAAGCTTTGGACATGGCTCCCATGCACAGGTTTCCTTGTGGAGACGAGATGAGTTCTGATGGGTGCCTCAGGAAAACCCCTATGCTCGTATTTTAATCAGGCTTTTGAGGACACATGCCTGTAACCCAAAGCAATGGATCCTATTATGGCTGAGGTTCCTGTCTGGTTCAATCTTCTTCTCTGGGGACATCCATCTATGGTATGAGTGGAGGTCGATTATCAGCTGGTGTCAGACAGCCCTTGTTTATTCCAGGCTACCTACACTATAGGGATGGCCTCAGGGACTTTGGTGGTTTCTCCTAATTAGTGCTATTTTGGAAGATGGAATGGGCCGAATTCCCATGGATTGGTAGGCACAGTCCTAAAGTGTGGCTCCAGGGGCCCAGCATGGAGGGTGTGTGGCACAAGACTTTGAGAACAGAAGTCTGAAAACACAAACTCAGCTTAGGTTTGGGGACGTAGGTATGGCAGGCCCGATCTACAAACCATGAGAAGTACTCTTCAGGATATGAAGAAAGTGCGAGTCTGAGGCGCTTGCTCAGGCTTTTGTCTCTGGATTTTGTACAGCGATGGCCGTGGAATGTCGGGGAGGCCTCATGGGCCATGGACGAATCTTCCTCTCTGAGGATTTGGCCCGATTCCCAATTGCTTTTCGTCAATCTGTGGGATGGGAGGACTCATTTCAGTTTTGTTACCTCAGGTGTCCCACCAAAAGAGGAATTCCAAAGCCAAGCCCTGGGGAAGACTGAAGGGACAACCCGAACTATGGTTAAAAATTGGGGCCTAGGGGCATGGCAAGCCCAATATGCTGTCTCTTCATCGAGCCACTTAGTGGCCTTACTTGAGGACTGGGCTTAGCCTTAGGTTCACAATGTGTGTTTGTGACCAATGTGGCCCGCGAGCATGGGCTGGGCCTCAGGGGCCACAGTGGTTTCAACTACGCTGAACCTTGGACAACATGCCAACCACAAGGTTTCTTGCCATGGGGAAGGAGTTCTGATTTCTGCATCACCTTCAACCCTGGGCAGTGATAGGAGATAAGGTCTAGGTTCTGAAACCTGAAAACCGAGGTTGGGAAGAGCTGACGACCTAAGGCCATGGCGGGTCGATGTGCCCAGTGTGCGGCCAGCTGTCTAGGAGGGGCCAGGGGGTCCAGGCTCAGGCTGTGTCAGAAAGGGCATTAGTGCCCTGGTCAGCCTATGTATTGGGGGTACAGCCAAGGTCGGTGTAGGTTGATCCTCATTTGGGGTTACTGGGTAGCCTCAGAGGGCAATGTTTTTCTTCTGGAGGGCAGGCAGAGTGCTGCATTGTAGTTCTGGATTGCCAAACTGGAGCGCTTGTGTGCCAGTAGTCTGACGACAAAAGTCTGAGAACACAAGCTAGGCTTAGGTTTCTGGGTGAGGCCATGGCAGGCACAATCTACACACCTGAATCGAGATCTCGTGCATCTGAAGTCAGGGCGAGGATCAGACGATCGCTCAGGTTGGAGTTTCTGTCCCTGGTGGCCCCTTCATGAATGGAGGGGGCATCACGAGGCCATGGGGGTTTTCCCACGATGGGAGTTGTGAGAAGCTCCAAACTGCAGAGAGTCTTCTCCAGGACAATTGAGACCTGTTGTTTGGCTCCAGGCCAATGATTCTGAGCAGGGTTCTAAGGATGGATGCCTGGGTAGCCCACCTCGCATTCCAATTGTCCCCTAGCAACAAGACAGGTTAGATCTCCTGGATCTGTGGGGAGGAACCTAGGACGCTGAGTTGAAATGGACACCCCTGGGGATGGGTCCTTAAGTGCTTTTGTGTCTATGGATACCTTGGAATGAAGCGGTGGCACTGGGGCCCTAAAGGCTTCTCCTAAACAGAGGCTTTGACACAGCTCCAACGTGCAAGTTTCCCATGTGTAGATGAGATGTTTTCTGATGGGTGAGACAAGAAACAGCTATATGCTGCTTTTGAAACCAGGCCTCTGAGGAGAGATGCCTGGAAACCAAAGCAATGGATCTGATTAGTGCCTAGGGGCCTGTTCTTTCCTTTTTACCTCTGGGGACATCTGTCTATGGGTCTGAGTGCAGGTAGGTGCTCAGTTGGTCTCAGATTGCCCCTGTTTTTCCTGGGAAGCCACCACCATTGAGATGGATCAGGGACTTTGGAGGTTTATCCTATTAGAAGGGTTGTGGCCATTGGAATGGGCACACTCAATTCCCTTGGAGAGGGCAAGTACAGTCCTCAGGTTTGGCTCCAGGGGCTTGAGCCTGTAGGTTGTGTAGGCCAGGGCTGTTGGACAGTTGTCTGAAAACACAAACTCGGCTTATGGTTCGGGTCATAGGTATGGAAGTAGTGACTTACAGACCATGAGGAGAACTCTTCGGGATTTGAAAGAAGGTCGAGTGTGAGGCTCCTGCTCAAGTTTTTGTCTCTGGATATCGTGT
Organism: Mustela nivalis; assembly: GCF_964662115.1. NCBI lineage: Eukaryota > Metazoa > Chordata > Mammalia > Carnivora > Mustelidae > Mustela > Mustela nivalis. Next base: position 1,501,783 of record NW_028136501.1, on the reverse strand, counting down.
CACTCATGGTCGTGGAATTTCTCGGTGACTTCATTGGAAATGGACGAATCTTACTCTCTGGCGGTTTGGCCCCGTCCAAAGTGTTTGGGGTCATTCTGTGGGCTGAAAGAAATCCGTTTTTTTTGGTGTTGTTGTTGTTTTTGTTTTCTTTTTTAACCTCAGGTTTCCCACCAAATGAGGGATTCCAGAGTAGAGCCCTGCCGAGGGGCGACTGGACAATCAGAAATCTGGTTAAAAATTGGGGCCTAGGGACATGTCAAGCCCATTATGACTACTAATGGTCCAGCCATTGAGAGGACTTACTAGGGGACAGGACTCATGCTGAGGGTCACAATGCGTGTGTATGCCTTCGTCGCACTCAAGAATGGGCGGGGCCTCTTGGTGAATGCTGGTTTCTCCTACACTGAATTTTGGACAACGGGCCAACCACAAGGGTTCTTGCCATGGGTAAGGAGGAGTTCAGTCTGCATCACACTCACCCCTGGGCAGTGATTGGAGATAAGGTCTCGGTTCTGAAGCCTGAAAACTGAGGTAGGGAAGAGATGATGACTTAAGGCCATGGCGGGTTTTATGTGCTCAGTGTGCGGTCAGCTTTCTGGGTGTTGGTCGGGAGGTCCGGGCTCAGGTTGTGTTCGACAGTGCATTAGTTCCCAGGTTAGACTCTATAATTTGGGTAAAGTCGAGTGCTGTGTAGGTTGATCCTCATTTAAGGTGCCTGGGCAGCTCATGAGGCAATAATTTTTTTTCTAGAGGGCAGGCAGAGTGCTGCATTGTGGGTCCGGAATTGCCAAACTTGAGGGCTTCGGGGCCAGGAGTGTGAGGCCGGAAGTCTGAGAAGACATGCTAGACTTGGGTTTCAGGGCGAGGACACGGCAGGTACCCCGTGCAGATCTGAACCAATATCTCATGCATCTGAAGTCAGGGCGAGGATCAGACGTTGGCTCAGGTTGGAGTTTCTGTGCATGACGGCCGCTTCATGAAGGGAGCGGAATCTCGAGGCCATTGAGGTTTTCCCACGTTGAGAGTTGTGGGATGCCCCCTTCAAGGATTCCTTCTGCGGGATAATTGAGACCTGTTGGACAGCTCCAGGACATCCCATATGGAATGACTCCAGAGCACCGTTCGCGGATGGATGCCTGGGAAGCCCGCCTCGCATTCCAATTGTCTCCTAGCAACAAGACAGTTTAGATCTGATGGCTCTGCTGGAGCAACCGGGTTGGCTGAGTTGAAATGGACTTTCCTGAGGTTGGGTCCTAATGTGTTTTTGTGTCAATGAGGGCCTTGGAATGGGGCGGTGGCACCGGGACCTGAAGTACTCTCCTAAGCTTGTACATGGCTCCCATGCACGGGTTTCCTTGTGGAGACGAGATGAGTTCTGATGGGTGCCTCAGGAAAACCCCTATGCTCGTATTGGAATCAGGCTTTTGAGGACACATGCCTGTAACCCAAAGCAATAGATCCTATTATGGCCTAGGGTCCTGTCTGGATCAATCTTCTTCTCTGGGGACATGCATCTATAGTATGAGTGTAGGTCGATTATCAGCTGGTGTCAAACAGCCCTTGTTTATTCCAGGCGACCTACATTATTGGGATGGCCTCAGGGACTTTGGAGGTTTCTCCTAATTTGTACGATTTTGGACCATGGAATGGGCCGAATTCCCATGGATTGGTAGGCACAGTCCTAAAGTGTGGCTCCAGGGGCCCAGCTTGGAGGGTGTGTGGCACAAGACTTTGAGAACAGAAGTCTGAAAACACAAACTCAGCTTAGGTTTGGGGACGTAGGTATGGCAGGCCCGATCTACAAACCATGAGAAGAACTCTTCAGGATATGAAGAAAGTGCGAGTCTGAGGCGCTTGCTCAGGCTTTTGTCTCTGGATTTTGTATCAGCGATGGCCGTGGAATGTCGGGGACGCCTCATGGGCCATGGACGAATCTTCCTCTCTGAGGATTTGGCCCGATTCCCAATTGCTTTTCGTCAATCTGTGGGATGGGAGGACTCATTTCAGTTTTGTTACCTCAGGTGTCCCACCAAAAGAGGAATTCCAAAGCCAAGCCATGGGGAAGACTGAAGGGACAACCCGAACTATGGTTAAAAATTGGGGCCTAGGGGCATGGCAAGCCCAATATGCTGTCTCTTCATCGAGCCACTTAGTGGCCTTACTTGAGGACTGGGCTTAGCCTTAGGTTCACAATGTGTGTTTGTGACCAATGTGGCCCGCGAGCATGGGCGGGGCCTCAGGGGCCACACTGGTTTCAACTACGCTGAACCTTGGACAACATGCGAACCACAAGGTTTCTTGCCATGGGGAAGGAGTTCTGATTTCTGCATCACCTTCAACCCTGGGCAGTGATAGGAGATAAGGTCTAGGTTCTGAAACCTGAAAACCGAGGTTGGGAAGAGATGACGACCTAAGGCCATGGCGGGTCGATGTGCCCAGTGTGCGGCCAGCTGTCTAGGAGGGGCCAGGGGGTCCAGGCTCAGGCTGTGTCAGAAAGGGCATTAGTGCCCTGGTCAGCCTATGTATTTGGGGTACAGCCAAGGTCGGTGTAGGTTGATCCTCATTTGGGGTTACTGGGTAGCCTCAGAGGGCAATGTTTTTGTTCTGGAGGGCAGGCAGAGTGCTGCATTGTAGTTCTGGATTGCCAAACTGGAGGGCTTGTGTGCCAGTAGTCTGACGACAAAAGTCTGAGAACACAAGCTAGGCTTAGGTTTCTGGGTGAGGCCATGGCAGGCACAATCTACAGACCTAATCGAGATCTCGTGCATCTGAAGTCAGGGCGAGGATCAGACGATCGCTCAGGTTGGAGTTTCTGTCCCTGATGGCCCCTTCAGGAATGGGGGGGCATCACGAGGCCATGGGGGTTTTCCCACGATGGGAGTTGTGAGAAGCTCCAAACTGCAGAGAGTCTTCTCCAGGACAATTGAGACCTGTTGTTTGGCTCCAGGCCAATGATTCTGAGCAGGGTTCTAAGGATGGATGCCTGGGTAGCCCACCTCGCATTCCAATTGTCTCCTAGCAACAAGACATGTTAGATCTCCTGGATCTGTGGAGAGGAACGGAGGACGCTGAGTTGAAATGGACACCCCTGGGGATGGGTCCTTATGTGCTTTTGTGTCTATGGAGACCTTGGAATGAAGCGGTGGCACTGGGGCCCTAAAGGCTTCTCCTAAACAGAGGCTTTGACACAGCTCCAAAGTGCAAGTTTCCCATGTGTAGATGAGATGTTTTCTGATGGGTGAGACAAGAAACAGCTATATGCTGCTTTTGAAACCAGACCTCTGAGGAGAGATGCCTGGAAATCAAAGCAATGGATCTGATTAATTCCTAGGGGCCTGTTCTTTCCTTTTTACCTCTGGGGACATCTGTCTATGGGTCTGAGTGCAGGTAGGTGCTCAGTTGGTCTCAGATTGCCCCTGTTTTTCCTGGGAAGCCACCACCATTGAGATGGATCAGGGACTTTGGAGGTTTATCCTATTAGAAGGGTTGTGGCCATTGGAATGGGCACACTCAATTCCCTTGGAGAGGGCAAGTACAGTCCTCAGGTTTAGCTCCAGGGGCTTGAGCCTGTAGGTTGTGTAGGCCAGGGCTGTTGGACAGTTGTCTGAAAACACAAACTCGGCTTATGGTTCGGGTCATAGGTATGGAAGTAGTGACTTACAGACCATGAGGAGAACTCTTCGGGATTTGAAAGAAGGTCGAGTGTGAGGCTCCTGCTCAAGTTTTTGTCTCTGGATATCGTGTCACTCATGGTCGTGGAATTTCTCGGTGACTTCATTGGAAATGGACGAATCTTACTCTCTGGCGGTTTGGCCCCGTCCAAAGTGTTTGGGGTCATTCTGTGGGCTGAAAGAAATCCGTTTTTTTTGGTGTTGTTGTTGTTTTTGTTTTCTTTTTTAACCTCAGGTTTCCCACCAAATGAGGGATTCCAGAGTAGAGCCCTGCCGAGGGGCGACTGGACAATCAGAAATCTGGTTAAAAATTGGGGCCTAGGGACATGTCAAGCCCATTATGACATCTAATGGTCCAGCCATTGAGAGGACTTACTAGGGGACAGGACTCATGCTGAGGGTCACAATGCGTGTGTATGCCTTCGTCGCACTCAAGAATGGGCGGGGCCTCAGGGTGAATGCTGGTTTCTCCTACACTGAATTTTGGACAACAAGCCAACCACAGGGGTTCTTGCCATGGGTAAGGAGGAGTTCTGATTTCTGCATCACACTCACCCCTGGGCAGTGATTGGAGATAAGGTCTCGGTTCTGAAGCCTGAAAACTGAGGTAGGGAAGAGATGATGACTTAAGGCCATGGCGGGTTTTATGTGCTCAGTGTGTGGTCAGCTTTCTGGGTGTTGGTCGGGAGGTCCGGGCTCAGGTTGTGTTCGACAGTGCATTAGTTCCCAGGTTAGACTCTATAATTTGGGTAAAGTCGAGTGCTGTGTAGGTTGAATCTCATTTAAGGTGCCTGGGCAGCTCATGAGGCAATAATTTTTTTTTCTAGAGGGCAGGCAGAGTGCTGCATTGTGGGTCCGGAATTGCCAAACTTGAGGGCTTCGGGGCCAGGAGTGTGAGGCCGGAAGTCTGAGAAGACATGCTAGACTTGGGTTTCAGGGCGAGGACACGGCAGGTACCCCGTGCAGATCTGAACCAATATCTCATGCATCTGAAGTCAGGGCGAGGATCAGACGTTGGCTCAGGTTGGAGTTTCTGTGCATGACGGCCGCTTCATGAAGGGAGCGGAATCTCGAGGCCATTGAGGTTTTCCCACGTTGAGAGTTGTGGGATGCCCCCTTCAAGGATTCCTTCTGCGGGATAATTGAGACCTATTGGACAGCTCCAGGACATCCCATATGGAATGACTCCAGAGCACCGTTCGCGGATGGATGCCTGGGAAGCCCGCCTCGCATTCCAATTGTCTCCTAGCAACAAGACAGTTTAGATCTGATGGCTCTGCTGGAGCAACCGGGTTGGCTGAGTTGAAATGGACTTTCCTGAGGTTGGGTCCTAATGTGTTTTTGTGTCAATGAGGGCCTTGGACTGGGGCGGTGGCACCGGGACCTGAAGTACTCTCCTAAGCTTGTACATGGCTCCCATGCACGGGTTTCCTTGTGGAGACGAGATGAGTTCTGATGGGTGCCTCAGGAAAACCCCTATGCTCGTATTGGAATCAGGCTTTTGAGGACACATGCCTGTAACCCAAAGCAATAGATCCTATTATGGCCTAGGGTCCTGTCTGGATCAATCTTCTTCTCTGGGGACATGCATCTATAGTATGAGTGTAGGTCGATTATCAGCTGGTGTCAAACAGCCCTTGTTTATTCCAGGCGACCTACATTATTGGGATGGCCTCAGGGACTTTGGAGGTTTCTCCTAATTTGTACGATTTTGGACCATGGAATGGGCCGAATTCCCATGGATTGGTAGGCACAGTCCTAAAGTGTGGCTCCAGGGGCCCAGCATGGAGGGTGTGTGGCACAAGACTTTGAGAACAGAAGTCTGAAAACACAAACTCAGCTTAGGTTTGGGGACGTAGGTATGGCAGGCCCGATCTACAAACCATGAGAAGAACTCTTCAGGATATGAAGAAAGTGCGAGTCTGAGGCGCTTGCTCAGGCTTTTGTCTCTGGATTTTGTATCAGCGATGGCCGTGGAATGTCGGGGACGCCTCATGGGCCATGGACGAATCTTCCTCTCTGAGGATTTGGCCCGATTCCCAATTGCTTTTCGTCAATCTGTGGGATGGGAGGACTCATTTCAGTTTTGTTACCTCAGGTGTCCCACCAAAAGAGGAATTCCAAAGCCAAGCCATGGGGAAGACTGAAGGGACAACCCGAACTATGGTTAAAAATTGGGGCCTAGGGGCATGGCAAGCCCAATATGCTGTCTCTTCATCGAGCCACTTAGTGGCCTTACTTGAGGACTGGGCTTAGCCTTAGGTTCACAATGTGTGTTTGTGACCAATGTGGCCCGCGAGCATGGGCGGGGCCTCAGGGGCCACACTGGTTTCAACTACGCTGAACCTTGGACAACATGCGAACCACAAGGTTTCTTGCCATGGGGAAGGAGTTCTGATTTCTGCATCACCTTCAACCCTAGGCAGTGATAGGAGATAAGGTCTAGGTTCTGAAACCTGAAAACCGAGGTTGGGAAGAGATGACGACCTAAGGCCATGGCGGGTCGATGTGCCCAGTGTGCGGCCAGCTGTCTAGGAGGGGCCAGGGGGTCCAGGCTCAGGCTGTGTCAGAAAGGGCATTAGTGCCCTGGTCAGCCTATGTATTTGGGGTACAGCCAAGGTCGGTGTAGGTTGATCCTCATTTGGGGTTACTGGGTAGCCTCAGAGGGCAATGTTTTTGTTCTGGAGGGCAGGCAGAGTGCTGCATTGTAGTTCTGGATTGCCAAACTGGAGGGCTTGTGTGCCAGTAGTCTGACGACAAAAGTCTGAGAACACAAGCTAGGCTTAGGTTTCTGGGTGAGGCCATGGCAGGCACAATCTACAGACCTAATCGAGATCTCGTGCATCTGAAGTCAGGGCGAGGATCAGACGATCGCTCAGGTTGGAGTTTCTGTCCCTGATGGCCCCTTCAGGAATGGGGGGCATCACGAGGCCATGGGGGTTTTCCCACGATGGGAGTTGTGAGAAGCTCCAAACTGCAGAGAGTCTTCTCCAGGACAATTGAGACCTGTTGTTTGGCTCCAGGCCAATGATTCTGAGCAGGGTTCTAAGGATGGATGCCTGGGTAGCCCACCTCGCATTCCAATTGTCTCCTAGCAACAAGACATGTTAGATCTCCTGGATCTGTGGAGAGGAACGGAGGACGCTGAGTTGAAATGGACACCCCTGGGGATGGGTCCTTATGTGCTTTTGTGTCTATGGAGACCTTGGAATGAAGCGGTGGCACTGGGGCCCTAAAGGCTTCTCCTAAACAGAGGCTTTGACACAGCTCCAAAGTGCAAGTTTCCCATGTGTAGATGAGATGTTTTCTGATGGGTGAGACAAGAAACAGCTATATGCTGCTTTTGAAACCAGACCTCTGAGGAGAGATGCCTGGAAATCAAAGCAATGGATCTGATTAATTCCTAGGGGCCTGTTCTTTCCTTTTTACCTCTGGGGACATCTGTCTATGGGTCTGAGTGCAGGTAGGTGCTCAGTTGGTCTCAGATTGCCCCTGTTTTTCCTGGGAAGCCACCACCATTGAGATGGATCAGGGACTTTGGAGGTTTATCCTATTAGAAGGGTTGTGGCCATTGGAATGGGCACACTCAATTCCCTTGGAGAGGGCAAGTACAGTCCTCAGGTTTAGCTCCAGGGGCTTGAGCCTGTAGGTTGTGTAGGCCAGGGCTGTTGGACAGTTGTCTGAAAACACAAACTCGGCTTATGGTTCGGGTCATAGGTATGGAAGTAGTGACTTACAGACCATGAGGAGAACTCTTCGGGATTTGAAAGAAGGTCGAGTGTGAGGCTCCTGCTCAAGTTTTTGTCTCTGGATATCGTGTCACTCATGGTCGTGGAATTTCTCGGTGACTTCATTGGAAATGGACGAATCTTACTCTCTGGCGGTTTGGCCCCGTCCAAAGTGTTTGGGGTCATTCTGTGGGCTGAAAGAAATCCGTTTTTTTTGGTGTTGTTGTTGTTTTTGTTTTCTTTTTTAACCTCAGGTTTCCCACCAAATGAGGGATTCCAGAGTAGAGCCCTGCCGAGGGGCGACTGGACAATCAGAAATCTGGTTAAAAATTGGGGCCTAGGGACATGTCAAGCCCATTATGACATCTAATGGTCCAGCCATTGAGAGGACTTACTAGGGGACAGGACTCATGCTGAGGGTCACAATGCGTGTGTATGCCTTCGTCGCACTCAAGAATGGGCGGGGCCTCAGGGTGAATGCTGGTTTCTCCTACACTGAATTTTGGACAACGGGCCAACCACAGGGGTTTTTGCCATGGGTAAGGAGGAGTTCTGATTTCTGCATCACACTCACCCCTGGGCAGTGATTGGAGATAAGGTCTCGGTTCTGAAGCCTGAAAACTGAGGTAGGGAAGAGATGATGACTTAAGGCCATGGCGGGTTTTATGTGCTCAGTGTGTGGTCAGCTTTCTGGGTGTTGGTCGGGAGGTCCGGGCTCAGGTTGTGTTCGACAGTGCATTAGTTCCCAGGTTAGACTCTATAATTTGGGTAAAGTCGAGTGCTGTGTAGGTTGAATCTCATTTAAGGTGCCTGGGCAGCTCATGAGGCAATAATTTTTTTTCTAGAGGGCAGGCAGAGTGCTGCATTGTGGGTCCGGAATTGCCAAACTTGAGGGCTTCGGGGCCAGGAGTGTGAGGCCGGAAGTCTGAGAAGACATGCTAGACTTGGGTTTCAGGGCGAGGACACGGCAGGTACCCCGTGCAGATCTGAACCAATATCTCATGCATCTGAAGTCAGGGCGAGGATCAGACGTTGGCTCAGGTTGGAGTTTCTGTGCATGACGGCCGCTTCATGAAGGGAGCGGAATCTCGAGGCCATTGAGGTTTTCCCACGTTGAGAGTTGTGGGATGCCCCCTTCAAGGATTCCTTCTGCGGGATAATTGAGACCTATTGGACAGCTCCAGGACATCCCATATGGAATGACTCCAGAGCACCGTTCGCGGATGGATGCCTGGGAAGCCCGCCTCGCATTCCAATTGTCTCCTAGCAACAAGACAGTTTAGATCTGATGGCTCTGCTGGAGCAACCGGGTTGGCTGAGTTGAAATGGACTTTCCTGAGGTTGGGTCCTAATGTGTTTTTGTGTCAATGAGGGCCTTGGAATGGGGCGGTGGCACCGGGACCTGAAGTACTCTCCTAAGCTTGTACATGGCTCCCATGCACGGGTTTCCTTGTGGAGACGAGATGAGTTCTGATGGGTGCCTCAGGAAAACCCCTATGCTCGTATTGGAATCAGGCTTTTGAGGACACATGCCTGTAACCCAAAGCAATGGATCCTATTATGGCCTAGGGTCCTGTCTGGATCAATCTTCTTCTCTGGGGACATGCATCTATAGTATGAGTGTAGGTCGATTATCAGCTGGTGTCAGACAGCCCTTGTTTATTCCAGGCGACCTACATTATTGGGATGGCCTCAGGGACTTTGGAGGTTTCTCCTAATTTGTACGATTTTGGACCATGGAATGGGCAGAATTCCCATGGATTGGTAGGCACAGTCCTAAAGTGTGGCTCCAGGGGCCCAGCATGGAGGGTGTGTGGCACAAGACTTTGAGAACAGAAGTCTGAAAACACAAACTCAGCTTAGGTTTGGGGACGTAGGTATGGCAGGCCCGATCTACAAACCATGAGAAGAACTCTTCAGGATATGAAGAAAGTGCGAGTCTGAGGCGCTTGCTCAGGCTTTTGTCTCTGGATTTTGTATCAGCGATGGCCGTGGAATGTCGGGGACGCCTCATGGGCCATGGACGAATCTTCCTCTCTGAGGATTTGGCCCGATTCCCAATTGCTTTTCGTCAATCTGTGGGATGGGAGGACTCATTTCAGTTTTGTTACCTCAGGTGTCCCACCAAAAGAGGAATTCCAAAGCCAAGCCCTGGGGAAGACTGAAGGGACAACCCGAACTATGGTTAAAAATTGGGGCCTAGGGGCATGGCAAGCCCAATATGCTGTCTCTTCATCGAGCCACTTAGTGGCCTTACTTGAGGACTGGGCTTAGCCTTAGGTTCACAATGTGTGTTTGTGACCAATGTGGCCCGCGAGCATGGGCGGGGCCTCAGGGGCCACACTGGTTTCAACTACGCTGAACCTTGGACAACATGCCAACCACAAGGTTTCTTGCCATGGGGAAGGAGTTCTGATTTCTGCATCACCTTCAACCCTGGGCAGTGATAGGAGATAAGGTCTAGGTTCTGAAACCTGAAAACCGAGGTTGGGAAGAGATGACGACCTAAGGCCATGGCGGATCCATGTGCCTAGTGTGCGGCCAGCTGTCTGGGAGGGGCCAGGGGGTCGTGGCTCAGGCTGTGTCGGAAAGGGCATTAGTGCCCTGGTCAGCCTATGTATTTGGGGTACAGCCAAGGTCGGTGTAGGTTGATCCTCATTTGGGGATACTGGGTAGCCTCAGAGGGCAATGTTTTTCTTCTGGAGGGCAGGCAGAGTGCTGCATTGTAGTTCTGGATTGCCAAACTGGAGGGCTTGTGTGCCAGTAGTCTGACGACAAAAGTCTGAGAACACAAGCTAGGCTTAGGTTTCTGGGTGAGGCCATGGCAGGCACAATCTACAGACCTAATCGAGATCTCGTGCATCTGAAGTCAGGGCGAGGATCAGACGATCGCTCAGGTTGGAGTTTCTGTCCCTGATGGCCCCTTCAGGAATGGGGGGGCATCACGAGGCCATGGGGGTTTTCCCACGATGGGAGTTGTGAGAAGCTCCAAACTGCAGAGAGTCTTCTCCAGGACAATTGAGACCTGTTGTTTGGCTCCAGGCCAATGATTCTGAGCAGGGTTCTAAGGATGGATGCCTGGGTAGCCCACCTCGCATTCCAATTGTCTCCTAGCAACAAGACATGTTAGATCTCCTGGATCTGTGGAGAGGAACGGAGGACGCTGAGTTGAAATGGACACCCCTGGGGATGGGTCCTTATGTGCTTTTGTGTCTATGGAGACCTTGGAATGAAGCGGTGGCACTGGGGCCCTAAAGGCTTCTCCTAAACAGAGGCTTTGACACAGCTCCAAAGTGCAAGTTTCCCATGTGTAGATGAGATGTTTTCTGATGGGTGAGACAAGAAACAGCTATATGCTGCTTTTGAAACCAGACCTCTGAGGAGAGATGCCTGGAAATCAAAGCAATGGATCTGATTAATTCCTAGGGGCCTGTTCTTTCCTTTTTACCTCTGGGGACATCTGTCTATGGGTCTGAGTGCAGGTAGGTGCTCAGTTGGTCTCAGATTGCCCCTGTTTTTCCTGGGAAGCCACCACCATTGAGATGGATCAGGGACTTTGGAGGTTTATCCTATTAGAAGGGTTGTGGCCATTGGAATGGGCACACTCAATTCCCTTGGAGAGGGCAAGTACAGTCCTCAGGTTTAGCTCCAGGGGCTTGAGCCTGTAGGTTGTGTAGGCCAGGGCTGTTGGACAGTTGTCTGAAAACACAAACTCGGCTTATGGTTCGGGTCATAGGTATGGAAGTAGTGACTTACAGACCATGAGGAGAACTCTTCAGGATTTGAAAGAAGGTCGAGTGTGAGGCTCCTGCTCAAGTTTTTGTCTCTGGATATCGTGTCACTCATGGTCGTGGAATTTCTCGGTGACTTCATTGGAAATGGACGAATCTTACTCTCTCGGTTTGGCCCCGTCCAAAGTGTTTGGGGTCATTCTGTGGGCTGAAAGAAATCCGTTTTTTTTGGTGTTGTTGTTGTTTTTGTTTTCTTTTTTAACCTCAGGTGTCCCACCAAATGAGGGATTCCAGAGTAGAGCCCTGGGGAGGGGCGACTGGACAATCAGAAATCTGGTTAAAAATTGGGGCCTAGGGACATGTCAAGCCCATTATGACATCTAATGGTCCAGCCATTGAGAGGACTTACTAGGGGACAGGACTCATGCTGAGGGTCACAATGCGTGTGTATGCCTTCGTCGCACTCAAGAATGGGCGGGGCCTCAGGGTGAATGCTGGTTTCTCCTACACTGAATTTTGGACAACGGGCCAACCACAGGGGTTCTTGCCATGGGTAAGGAGGAGTTCTGATTTCTGCATCACACTCACCCCTGGGCAGTGATTGGAGATAAGGTCTCGGTTCTGAAGCCTGAAAACTGAGGTAGGGAAGAGATGATGACTTAAGGCCATGGCGGGTTTTATGTGCTCAGTGTGTGGTCAGCTTTCTGGGTGTTGGTCGGGAGGTCCGGGCTCAGGTTGTGTTCGACAGTGCATTAGTTCCCAGGTTAGACTCTATAATTTGGGTAAAGTCGAGTGCTGTGTAGGTTGATCCTCATTTAAGGTGCCTGGGCAGCTCATGAGGCAATAATTTTTTTTCTAGAGGGCAGGCAGAGTGCTGCATTGTGGGTCCAGAATTGCCAAACTTGAGGGCTTCGGGGCCAGGAGTGTGAGGCCGGAAGTCTGAGAAGACATGCTAGACTTGGGTTTCAGGGCGAGGACACGGCAGGTACCCCGTGCAGATCTGAACCAATATCTCATGCATCTGAAGTCAGGGCGAGGATCAGACGTTGGCTCAGGTTGGAGTTTCTGTGCATGACGGCCGCTTCATGAAGGGAGCGGAATCTCGAGGCCATTGAGGTTTTCCCACGTTGAGAGTTGTGGGATGCCCCCTTCAAGGATTCCTTCTGCGGGATAATTGAGACCTGTTGGACAGCTCCAGGACATCCCATATGGAATGACTCCAGAGCACCGTTCGCGGATGGATGCCTGGGAAGCCCGCCTCGCATTCCAATTGTCTCCTAGCAACAAGACAGTTTAGATCTGATGGCTCTGCTGGAGCAACCGGGGTGGCTGAGTTGAAATGGACTTTCCTGAGGTTGGGTCCTAATGTGTTTTTGTGTCAATGAGGGCCTTGGAATGGGGCGGTGGCACCGGGACCTGAAGTACTCTCCTAAGCTTTGGACATGGCTCCCATGCACGGGTTTCCTTGTGGAGACGAGATGAGTTCTGATGGGTGCCTCAGGAAAACCCCTATGCTCGTATTGGAATCAGGCTTTTGAGGACACATGCCTGTAACCCAAAGCAATGGATCCTATTATGGCCTAGGGTCCTGTCTGGTTCAATCTTCTTCTCTGGGGACATGCATCTATAGTATGAGTGTAGGTCGATTATCAGCTGGTGTCAGACAGCCCTTGTTTATTCCAGGCGACCTACATTATTGGGATGGCCTCAGGGACTTTGGAGGTTTCTCCTAATTTGTACGATTTTGGACCATGGAATGGGCCGAATTCCCATGGATTGGTAGGCACAGTCCTAAAGTGTGGCTCCAGGGGCCCAGCATGGAGGGTGTGTGGCACAAGACTTTGAGAACAGAAGTCTGAAAACACAAACTCAGCTTAGGTTTGGGGACGTAGGTATGGCAGGCCCGATCTACAAACCATGAGAAGAACTCTTCAGGATATGAAGAAAGTGCGAGTCTGAGGTGCTTGCTCAGGCTTTTGTCTCTGGATTTTGTATCAGCGATGGCCGTGGAATGTCGGGGAGGCCTCATGGGGGATGGACGAATCTTCCTCTCTGAGGATTTGGCCCGATTCCCAATTGCTTTTCGTCAATCTGTGGGATGGGAGGACTCATTTCAGTTTTGTTACCTCAGGTGTCCCACTAAAAGAGGAATTCCAAAGCCAAGCCCTGGGGAAGACTGAAGGGACAACCCGAACTATGGTTAAAAATTGGGGCCTAGGGGCATGGCAAGCCCAATATGCTGTCTCTTCATCGAGCCACTTAGTGGCCTTACTTGAAGACTGGGCTTAGCCTTAGGTTCACAATGTGTGTTTGTGACCAATGTGGCCCGCGAGCATGGGCGGGGCCTCAGGGGCCACACTGGTTTCAACTACGCTGAACCTTGGACAACATGCCAACCACAAGGTTTCTTGCCATGGGGAAGGAGTTCTGATTTCTGCATCACCTTCAACCCTGGGCAGTGATAGGAGATAAGGTCTAGGTTCTGAAACCTGAAAACCGAGGTTGGGAAGAGATGACGACCTAAGGCCATGGCGGATCGATGTGCCTAGTGTGCAGCCAGCTGTCTGGGAGGGGCCAGGGTGTCGTGGCTCAGGCTGTGTCAGAAAGGGCATTAGTGCCCTGGTCAGCCTATGTATTTGGGGTACAGCCAAGGTCGGTGTAGGTTGATCCTCATTTGTGGTTACTGGGTAGCCTCAGAGGGCAATGTTTTTCTTCTGGAGGGCAGGCAGAGTGCTGCATTGTAGTTCTGGATTGCCAAACTGGAGGGCTTGTGTGCCAGTAGTCTGACGACAAAAGTCTGAGAACACAAGCTAGGCTTAGGTTTCTGGGTGAGGCCATGGCAGGCACAATCTACAGACCTAATCGAGATCTCGTGCATCTGAAGTCAGGGCGAGGATCAGACGATCGCTCAGGTTGGAGTTTCTGTCCCTGATGGCCCCTTCAGGAATGGGGGGGCATCACGAGGCCATGGGGGTTTTCCCACGATGGGAGTTTGAGAAGCTCCAAACTGCAGAGAGTCTTCTGCAGGACAATTGAGACCTGTTGTTTGGCTCCAGGCCAATGATTCTGAGCAGGGTTCTAAGGATGGATGGCTGGGTAGCCCACCTCGCATTCCAATTGTCTCCTAGCAACAAGACAGGTTAGATCTCCTGGATCTGTGGAGAGGAACGGAGGACGCTGAGTTGAAATGGACAGCCCTGGGGATGGGTCCTTATGTGCTTTTGTGTCTATGGAGACCTTGGAATGAAGCGGTGGCACTGGGGCCCTAAAGGGTTCTCCTAAACAGAGGCTTTGACACAGCTCCAACGTGCAAGTTTCCCATGTGTAGATGAGATGTTTTCTGATGGGTGAGACAAGAAACAGCTATATGCTGCTTTTGAAACCAGACCTCTGAGGAGAGATGCTTGGAAATCAAAGCAATGGATCTGATTAATTCCTAGGGGCCTGTTCTTTCCTTTTTACCTCTGGGGACATCTGTCTATGGGTCTGAGTGCAGGTAGGTGCTCAGTTGGTCTCAGATTGCCCCTGTTTTTCCTGGGAAGCCACCACCATTGAGATGGATCAGGGACTTTGGAGGTTTATCCTATTAGAAGGGTTGTGGCCATTGGAATGGGCACACTCAATTCCCTTGGAGAGGGCAAGTACAGTCCTCAGGTTTGGCTCCAGGGGCTTGAGCCTGTAGGTTGTGTAGGCCAGGGCTGTTGGACAGTTGTCTGAAAACACAAACTCGGCTTATGGTTCGGGTCATAGGTATGGAAGTAGTGACTTACAGACCATGAGGAGAACTCTTCGGGATTTGAAAGAAGGTCGAGTGTGAGGCTCCTGCTCAAGTTTTTGTCTCTGGATATCGTGTCACTCATGGTCGTGGAATTTCTCGGTGACTTCATTGGAAATGGACGAATCTTACTCTCTGGCGGTTTGGCCCCGTCCAAAGTGTTTGGGGTCATTCTGTGGGCTGAAAGAAATCCGTTTTTTTTGGTGTTGTTGTTGTTTTGTTTTCTTTTTTAACCTCAGGTTTCCCAACAAATGAGGGATTCCAGAGTAGAGCCCTGCCGAGGGGCGACTGGACAATCAGAAATCTGGTTAAAAATTGGGGCCTAGGGACATGTCAAGCCCATTATGACATCCTATGGTCCAGCCATTGAGAGGACTTACTAGGGGACAGGACTCATGCTGAGGGTCACAATGCGTGTGTATGCCTTCGTCGCACTCAAGAATGGTCGGGGCCTCCTGGTGAATGCTGGTTTCTCCTACACTGAATTTTGGACCACGTGCCAACCACAAGGGTTCTTGCCATGGGTAAGGAGGAGTTCTGATTTCTGCATCACACTCACCCCTGGGCAGTGATTGGAGATAAGGTCTCGGTTCTGAAGCCTGAAAACTGAGGTAGGGAAGAGATGATGACCTAAGGCCATGGCGGGTTTTATGTGCTCAGTGTGCGGTCAGCTTTCTGGGTGTTGGTCGGGAGGTCCGGGCTCAGGTTGTGTTCGACAGTGCATTAGTTCCCAGGTTAGACTCTATAATTTGGGTAAAGTCGAGTGCTGTGTAGGTTGATCCTCATTTAAGGTGCTTGGGCAGCTCATGAGGCAATAATTTTTTTTCTAGAGGGCAGGCAGAGTGCTGCATTGTGGGTCCGGAATTGCCAAACTTGAGGGCTTCGGGGCCAGGAGTGTGAGGCCGGAAGTCTGAGAAGACATGCTAGACTTGGGTTTCAGGGCGAGGACACGGCAGGTACCCCGTGCAGATCTGAACCAATATCTCATGCATCTGAAGTCAGGGCGAGGATCAGACGTTGGCTCAGGTTGGAGTTTCTGTGCATGACGGCCGCTTCATGAAGGGAGCGGAATCTCGAGGCCATTGAGGTTTTCCCACGTTGAGAGTTGTGGGATGCCCCCTTCAAGGATTCCTTCTGCGGGACAATTGAGACCTGTTGGACAGCTCCAGGACATCCCATATGGAATGACTCCAGAGCACCGTTCGCGGATGGATGCCTGGGAAGCCCGCCTCACATTCCAATTGTCTCCTATCAACAAGACAGTTTAGATCTGATGGCTCTGCTGGAGCAACCGGGTTGGCTGAGTTGAAATGGACTTTCCTGAGGTTGGGTCCTAATGTGTTTTTGTGTCCATGAGGGCCTTGGAATGGGGCGGTGGCACCGGGACCTGAAGTACTCTCCTAAGCTTTGGACATGGCTCCCATGCACGGGTTTCCTTGTGGAGACGAGATGAGTTCTGATGGGTGCCTCAGGAAAACCCCTATGCTCGTATTGGAATCAGGCTTTTGAGGACACATGCCTGTAACCCAAAGCAATGGATCCTATTATGGCCTAGGGTCCTGTCTGGTTCAATCTTCTTCTCTGGGGACATGCATCTATAGTATGAGTGTTGGTCGATTATCAGCTGGTGTCAGACAGCCCTTGTTTATTCCAGGCGACCTACATTATTGGAATGGCCTCAGGGACTTTGGAGGTTTCTCCTAATTTGTACGATTTTGGACCATGGAATGGGCAGAATTCCCATGGATTGGTAGGCACAGTCCTAAAGTGTGGCTCCAGGGGCCCAGCATGGAGAGTGTGTGGCACAACACTTTGAGAACAGAAGTCTGAAAACACAAACTCAGCTTAGGTTTGGGGACGTAGGTATGGCAGGCCCGATCTACAAACCATGAGAAGAACTCTTCAGGATATGAAGAAAGTGCGAGTCTGAGGCGCTTGCTCAGGCTTTTGTCTCTGGATTTTGTATCAGCGATGGCCGTGGAATGTCGGGGAGGCCTCATGGGCCATGGACGAATCTTCCTCTCTGAGGATTTGGCCCGATTCCCAATTGCTTTTCGTCAATCTGTGGGTTGGGAGGACTCATTTCAGTTTTCTTACCTCAGGTGTCCCACCAAAAGAGGAATTCCAAAGCCAAGCCCTGGGGAAGACTGAAGGGACAACCCGAACTATGGTTAAAAATTGGGGCCTAGGGGCATGGCAAGCCCAATATGCTGTCTCTTCATCCAGCCACTTAGTGGCCTTACTTGAGGACTGGGCTTAGCCTTAGGTTCACAATGTGGGTTTGTGACCAATGGGGCCCGCGAGCATGGGCGGGGCCTCAGGGGCCACACTGGTTTCAACTACGCTGAACCTTGGACAACATGCCAACCACAAGGTTTCTTGCCATGGGGAAGGAGTTCTGATTTCTGCATCACCTTCAACCCTGGGCAGTGATAGGAGATAAGGTCTAGGTTCTGAAACCTAAAAACCGAGGTTGGGAAGAGATGACGACCTAAGGCCATGGCGGATCGATGTGCCTAGTGTGCAGCCAGCTGTCTGGGAGGGGCCAGGGGGTCGTGGCTCAGGCTGAGTCAGCAAGGGCATTAGTGCCCTGGTCAGCCTATGTATTTGGGGTACAGCCAAGGTCGGTGTAGGTTGATCCTCATTTGTGGTTACTGCGTAGCCTCAGAGGGCAATGTTTTTCTTCTGGAGGGCAAGCAGAGTGCTGCATTGTAGTTCTGGAATGCCAAACTGGAGCGCTTGTGTGCCAATAGTCTGACGACAAAAGTCTGAGAACACAAGCTAGGCTTAGGTTTCTGGGTGAGGCCATGGCAGGCACAATCTACAGACCTAATCGAGATCTCGTGCATCTGAAGTCAGGGCGAGGATCAGACGATCGCTCAGGTTGGAGTTTCTGTCCCTGATGGCCCCTTCAGGAATGGGGGGGCATCACGAGGCCATGGGGGTTTTCCCACGATGGGAGTTGTGAGAAGCTCCAAACTGCAGAGAGTCTTCTGCAGGACAATTGAGACCTGTTGTTTGGCTCCAGGCCAATGATTCTGAGCAGGGTTCTAAGGATGGATGGCTGGGTAGCCCACCTCGAATTCCAATTGTCTCCTAGCAACAAGACAGGTTAGATCTCCTGGATCTGTGGGGAGCAACCGAGGACGCTGAGTTGAAATGGACACCCCTGGGGATGGGTCCTAAAGTGCTTTTGTGTCTATGGAGACCTTGGAATGAAGCGGTGGCACTGGGGCCCTAAAGGGTTCTCCTAAACAGAGGCTTTGACACAGCTCCAACGTGCAAGTTTCCCATGTGTAGATGAGATGTTTTCTGATGGGTGAGACAAGAAACAGCTATATGCTGCTTTTGAAACCAGACCTCTGAGGAGAGATGCCTGGAAATCAAAGCAATGGATCTGATTAATTCCTAGGGGCCTGTTCTTTCCTTTTTACCTCTGGGGACATCTGTCTATGGGTCTGAGTGCAGGTAGGTGCTCAGTTGGTCTCAGATTGCCCCTGTTTTTCCTGGGAAGCCACCACCATTGAGATGGATCAGGGACTTTGGAGTTTTATCCTATTAGAAGGGTTGTGGCCATTGGAATGGGCACACACAATTCCCTTGGAGATGGCAAGTACAGTCCTCAGGTTTGGCTCCAGGGGCTTGAGCCTGTAGGTTGTGTAGGCCAGGGCTGTTGGACAGTTGTCTGAAAACACAAACTCGGCTTATGGTTCGGGTCATAGGTATGGAAGTAGTGACTTACAGACCTTGAGGAGAACTCTTCAGGATTTGAAAGAAGGGCGAGTGTGAGGCTCCTGCTCAAGTTTTTGTCTCTGGATATCGTGTGACTCATGGTCGTGGAATTTCTCGGTGACTTCATGGGAAATGGACGAATCTTACTCTCTGGCGGTTTGGCCCCGTCCAAAGAGTTTGGGGTCATTCTGTGGGCTGAAAGAAGTCCGTTTTTTTTTGGTGTTGTTGTTGTTTTTGTTTTCTTTTTTAACCTCAGGTTTCCCACCAAATGAGGGATTCCAGAGTAGAGCCCTGCCGTGGGGCGACTGGACAATCAGAAATCTGGTTAAAAATTGGGGCCTAGGGACATGTCAAGCCCATTATGACATCTAATGGTCGAGCCACTGAGAGGACTTACTAGAGGACAGGACTCATGCTGAGGGTCACAATGCGTGTGTATGCCCTCATCGCACTCAAGAATGGGCGGGGCCTCAGGGTGAATGCTGGTTTCTCCTACACTGAATGTTGGAAAACGGGCCAACCACAAGGGTTTTTGCCATGGGTAAGGAGGAGTTCTGATTTCTGCATCACACTCACCCCTGGGCAGTGATTGGAGATAAGGTCTCGGTTCTGAAGCCTGAAAACTGAGGTAGGGAAGAGATGATGACTTAAGGCCATGGCGGGTTTTATGTGCTCAGTGTGTGGTCAGCTTTGTGGGTGTTGGTCAGGAGGTCCGGGCTCAGGTTGTGTTCGACAGTGCATTAGTTCCCAGGCTAGACTCTATAATTTGGGTCAAGTCGAGTGCTGTGTAGGTTGATCCTCATTTAAGGTGCCTGGGCAGCTCATGAGGCAATAATTTTTTTTCTAGAGGGCAGGCAGAGTGCTGCATTGTGGGTCCGGAATTGCCAAACTTGAGGGCTTCGGGGCCAGGAGTGTGAGGCCGGAAGTCTGAGAAGACATGCTAGACTTGGGTTTCAGGGCGAGGACACGGCAGGTACCCCGTGCAGATCTGAACCAATATCTCATGCATCTGAAGTCAGGGCGAGGATCAGACGTTGGCTCAGGTTGGAGTTTCTGTGCATGACGGCCGCTTCATGAAGGGAGCGGAATCTCGAGGCCATTGAGGTTTTCCCACGTTGAGAGTTGTGGGATGCCCCCTTCAAGGATTCCTTCTGCGGGACAATTGAGACCTGTTGGACAGCTCCAGGACATCCCATATGGAATGACTCCAGAGCACCATTCGCGGATGGATTCCTGGGAAGCCCGCCTCGCATTCCAATTGTCTCCTAGCAACAAGACAGTTTAGATCTGATGGCTCTGCTGGAGCAACCGTGGTGGCTGAGTTGAAATGGACTTTCCTGAGGTTGGGTCCTAATGTGTTTTTGTGTCAATGAGGGCCTTGGAATGGGGCGGTGGCACCGGGACCTGAAGTACTCTCCTAAGCTTTGGACATGGCTCCCATGCACGGGTTTCCTTGTGGAGACGAGATGAGTTCTGATGGGTGCCTCAGGAAAACCCCTATGCTCGTATTGGAATCAGGCTTTTGAGGACACATGCCTGTTACCCAAAGCAATGGATCCTATTATGGCCTAGGGTCCTGTCTGGTTCAATCTTCTTCTCTGGGGACATGCATCTATAGTATGAGTGTAGGTCGATTATCAGCTGGTGTCAGACAGCCCTTCTTTGTTCCAGGCGACCTACATTATTGGGATGGCCTCAGGGACTTTGGAGGTTTCTCCTAATTTGTACGATTTTGGACCATGGAATGGGCCGAATTCCAATGGATTGGTAGGCACAGTCCTAAAGTGTGGCTCCAGGGGCCCAGCATGGAGGGTGTGTGGCACAAGACTTTGAGGACAGAAGTCTGAAAACACAAACTCAGCTTAGGTTTGGGGACGGAGGTATGGCAGGCCCGATCTACAAACCATGAGAAGAACTCTTCAGGATATGAAGAAAGTGCGAGTCTGAGGCCCTTGCTCAGGCTTTTGTCTCTGGATTTTGTATCAGCGATGGCCGTGGAATGTCGGGGAGGCCTCATGGGGGATGGACGAATCTTCCTCTCTAAGGATATGGCCCGATTCCCAATTGCTTTTCGTCAATCTGTGGGATGGGAGGACTCATTTCAGTTTTGTTACCTCAGGTGTCCCACCAAAAGAGGAATTCCAAGCCAAGCCCTGGGGAAGACTGAAGGGACAACCTGAACTATGGTTAAAAATTGGGTCCTAGGGGCATGGCAAGTCCAATATGCTGTCTCTTCATCCCGCCACTTAGTGGCCTTACTTGAGGACTGGGCTTAGCCTTAGGTTCACAATGTGGGTTTGTGACCAATGTGGCCCGCGAGCATGGGCGGGGCCTCAGGGGCCACACTGGTTTCAACTACGCTGAACCTTGTACAACATGCCAACCACAAGGTTTCTTGCCATGGAGAAGGAGTTCTGATTTCTGCATCACCTTCAACCCTGGGCAGTGATAGGAGATAAGGTCTAGGTTCTGAAACCTGAAAACCGAGGTTGGGAAGAGATGACGACCTAAGGCCATGGCGGATCGATGTGCCTAGTGTGCGGCCAGCTGTCTGGGAGGGGCCAGGGGTCCAGGCTCAGGCTGTGTCAGAAAGGGCAATAGTGCCCTGGTCAGCCTATGTATTGGGGGTACAGCCAAGGTCGGTGCAGGTTGATCCTCATTTGGGGTTACTGGGCAGCCCCAGAGGACAATGTTTTTCTTCTGGGTGGCAGGCAGAGTGCTGCATTGTAGTTCTGGATTGCCAAACTGGAGCGCTTGTGTGCCAGTAGTCTGACGACAAAAGTCTGAGAACACAAGCTAGGCTTAGGTTTCTGGGTGAGGCCATGGCAGGCACAATCTACAGACCTAATCGAGATCTCGTGCATCTGAAGTCAGGACGAGGATCAGACGATCGCTCAGGTTGGAGTTTCTGTCCCTGATGGCCCCTTCATGAATGGGGGGGCATCACGAGGCCATGGGGGTTTTCCCACGATGGGAGTTGTGAGAAGCTCCAAACTGCAGAGAGTCTTCTGCAGGACAATTGAGACCTGTTGTTTGGCTCCAGGCCAATGATTCTGAGCAGGGTTCTAAGGATGGATGGCTGGGTAGCCCACCTCGCAATCCATTTGTCTCCTAGCAACAAGACAGGTTAGATCTCCTGGATCTGTGGAGAGCAACCGAGGACGTTGTGTTGAAATGGACACTCCTGGGGATGGGTCCTAATGTGCTTTTGTGTCTATGGAGACCTTGGAATGAAGCGGTGGCACTGGGGCCATAAAGGGTTCTCCTAAACAGAGGCTTTGACACAGCTCCAACGTGCAAGTTTCCCATGTGTAGATGAGATGTTTTCTGATGGGTGAGTCAAGAAACAGCTAGATGCTGCTTTTGAAATCCAGGCCTCTGAGGAGAGATGCCTGGAAACCAAAGCAATGGATCTGATTAGTGCCTAGGGGCCTGTTCTTTCCTTTTTACCACTGGGGACATCTGTCTATGGGTCTGAGTGCAGGTAGGTGCTCATTTGGGCTCAGATTGCCCTTGTTTTTCCTGGGAATCCACCACTATTGAGATGGATCAGGGATTTTGGAGGTTTATGTTATTAGAAGGGTTGTGGCCATTGGAATGGGCACACAGAATTCCCTTGGAGAGGGCAAGTACAGTCCTCAGGTTTGGCTCCAGGGGCCTGAGCCTGTAGGTTGTGTAGGCCAGGGCTGTTTGGACAGTTGTCTGAAAACACAAACTCGGCTTATGTTTCGGGTCATAGGTATGGCAGGACTGATCTACAGACCATGAGGGGAACACTTCGTGATTTGAATGAAGGGCGAGTGTGAGTCTTCTGCTCAAGTTTTTGTCTCTGGATATCGTGTCACTCATATTCGTGGATTTTCTGGGTGACTTCATGGGAAATGGACGAGTCTTACTCTCTGGTGGCTTGGCCCCGTCCAAAGATTTTGGTGTCATTCTGTGGGCGTCAAGAAGTCCGTTTTTTTTTTTTGTTGTTGTTGTTGTTGTTTTCTTTTTTAACCTCAGGTGTAACACCAAATGAGGGATTCCAGAGTAGAGCCCTGGGGAGGGGCGACTGGACAATCAGAAATCTGGTTAAAAATTGGGGCCTAGGGACATGTCAAGCCCATTATGACATCTAATGGACCAGCCACTGAGAGGACTTACTAGAGGACAGGACTCATGCTGAGGGTCACAATGCGTGTGTATGCCCTCGTCTCACTCAAGAATGGGCGGGGCCTCAGGGTGAATACTGGTTTCTCCTACACTGAACTTTGGACAACGTGCCAACCACAAGGGTTCTTGCCATGGGTAAGGAGGAGTTCTGATTTCTGCATCACACTCACCCCTGCGCAGTGATTGTAGATAAGGTCTCGGTTCTGAAGCCTGAAAACTGAGGTAGCAAAGAGATGATGACCTAAGGCCATGGCGGGTTTTATGTGCTCAGTGTGCGGTCAGCTTTCTGGTTGCTGGTCAGGAGGTCTGGGGTCAGGCTATGTTCGACAGTGCATTAGTGCCCAGGTTAGACTATATAATTTGGGTAAAGTCGAGTGCTGTGTATGTTGATCCTCATTTAAGGTGCCTGGGCAGCTCTTGATGCAAAAATTTTTATCTAGAGGGCAGGCAGAGTGCTGCATTGTGGGTCCGGAATTGCCAAACTTGAGGGCTTCGGGGCCAGGAGTGTGAGGCCGGAAGTCTGAGAAGACAAGCTAGACTTGGGTTTCAGGGCGAGGGCACGGCAGGTACGCCCTGCAGATCTGAACCAATATCTCAAGCATCTGAAGTCAGGGCGAGGATCAGACGTTGGCTCAGGTTGGAGTTTCTGTGCATGACGGCTGCTTCATGAAGGGAGCGGAATCTCGAGGCCATTGAGGTTTTCCCACGTTGGGAGTTGTGGGATGCCCCCTTCAAGGATTCCTTCGGCGGGACAATTGAGATCTGTTGGACAGCTCCAGGACATCCCATATGGAATGAATCCAGAGCACCGTTCGCGGATGGATGCCTGGGAAGCCCGCCTCCCATTCCAATTGTCTCCTATCAACAAGACAGTTAAGATCTGATGGCTATGGTGGAGCAACCGGGGTGGCTGAGTTGAAATGGACTTTCCTGAGAATGGGTCCTAATGTGTTTTTGTGTCATTGAGGGCCTTGGAATGGGGCGGTGGCACCGGGACCCTGACGTACTCTCCTAAGATTTGGACATGGCTCCCAAGCACAGGTTTCCTTGTGGAGACGAGATGAGTTCTGATGGGTGCCTCAGGAAAACCCCTATGCTCGTATTTTAATCAGGCTTTTGAGGACACATGCCTGTAACCCAAAGCAATGGATCCTATTATGGCCTAGGGTTCTGTCTGGTTCAATCTTCTTCTCTGGGGACATCCATCTATGGTATGAGTGGAGGTCGATTATCAGCTGGTGTCAGACAGCCCTTGTTTGTTCCAGGCGACCTACACTATTGGGATGGCCTCAGGGACTTTGGAGGTTTCTCCTAATTTGTACGATTTTGGACCATGGAATGGGCCGAATTCCCATGGATTGGTAGGCACAGTCCTAAAGTGTGGCTCCAGGGGCCCAGCATGGAGGGTGTGTGGCACAAGACTTTGAGAACAGAAGTCTGAAATCACAAACTCAGCTTAGGTTTGGGGACGTAGGTATGGCAGGCCCGATCTACAAACCATGAGAAGAACTCTTCAGGATATGAAGAAATTGCGAGTCTGAGGCGCTTGCTCAGGCTTTTGTCTCTGGATTTTGTATCAGCGATGGCCGTGGAATGTCGGGGAGGCCTCATGGGGGATGGACGAATCTTCCTCTGTGAGGATTTGGCCCGATTCCCAATTGCTTTTCGTCAATCTGTGGGATGGGAGGACTCATTTCAGTTTTGTTACCTCAGGTGTCCCACCAAAAGAGGAATTCCAAGACAAGCCCTGGGGAAGACTGAAGGGACAACCCGAACTATGGTTAAAAATTGGGTCCTAGGGGCATGGCAAGTCCAATATGCTGTCTCTTCATCCCGCCACTTAGTGGCCTTACTTGAGGACTGGGCTTAGCCTTAGGTTCACAATGTGGGTTTGTGACCAATGTGGCCAGCGAGCATGGGCGGGGCCTCAGGAGCCACACTAGTTTCAACTACGCTGAACTTTGTACAACATGCCAACCACAAGGTTTCTTGCCATGGGGAAGGAGTTCTGATTTCTGCATCACCTTCAACCCTGGGCAGTGATAGGAGATAAGGTCTAGGTTCTGAAACCTGAAAACCGAGGTTGGGAAGAGATGACGACCTAAGGCCATAGCGGATCGATGTGCCTAGTGTGCGGCCAGCTGTCTGGGAGGGGCCAGGGGGTCCAGGCTCAGGCTGTGTCAGAAAGGGCAATAGTGCCCTGGTCAGCCTATGTATTTGGGGTACAGCCAAGGTCGGTGCTGGTTGATCCTCATTTGGGGTTACTGGGCAGCCCCAGAGGACAATGTTTTTCTTCTGGGTGGCAGGCAGAGTGCTGCATTGTAGTTCTGGATTGCCAAACTGGAGTGCTTGTGTGCCAGTAGTCTGACGACAAAAGTCTGAGAAGACAAGCTAGGCTTAGGTTTCTGGGTGAGGCCATGGCAGGCACAATCTACAGACCTAATCGAGATCTCGTGCATCTGAAGTCAGGGCGAGTATCAGACGATCGCTCAGGTTGGAGTTTCTGTCCCTGATGGCCCCTTCAGGAATGGGGGGGCATCACGAGGCCATGGGGGTTTTCCCACGATGGGAGTTGTGAGAAGCTCCAAACTGCAGAGAGTCTTCTGCAGGACAATTGAGACCTGTTGTTTGGCTCCAGGCCAATGATTCTGAGCAGGGTTCTTAGGATGGATGGCTTGGTAGCCCACCTCGCATTCCAATTGTCTCCTAGCAACAAGACAGGTTAGATCTCCTGGATCTGTGGGGAGCAACCGAGGACGCTGAGTTCAAATGGACACTCCTGGGGATGGGTCCTAATGTGCTTTTGTGTCTATGGAGACCTTGAAATGAAGCGGTGGCACTGGGGCCCTAAAGGGTTCTCCTAAACAGAGGCTTTGACACAGCTCCAACGTGCAAGTTTCCCATGTGTAGATGAGATGTTTTCTGATGGGTGAGTCAAGAAACAGCTAGATGCTGCTTTTGAAATACAGGCCTCTGAGGAGAGATGCCTGGAAACCAAAGCAATGGATCTGATTAGTGCCTAGGGGCCTGTTCTTTCCTTTTTACCACTGGGGACATCTGTCTATGGGTCTGAGTGCAGGTAGGTGCTCAGTTGGGCTCAGATTGCCCTTGTTTTTCCTGGGAATCCACCACTATTGAGATGGATCAGGGATTTTGGAGGTTTTTGTTACTAGAAGGGTTGTGGCCATTGGAATGGGCACACAGAATCCCCTTGGAGAGGGCAAGTACAGTCCTCAGGTTGGCTCCAGGGGCTTGAGCCTGTAGGTTGTGTAGGCCAGGGCTGTTTGGACAGTTGTCTGAAAACACAAACTCGGCTTATGTTTCGGGTCATAGGTATGGCAGGACTGATCTACAGACCATGAGGGGAACTCTTCGTGATTTGAAAGAAGGGCGAGTGTGAGTCTTCTGCTCAAGTTTTTGTCTCTGGATATCGTGTCACTCATGGTCGTGGATTTTCTGGGTGACTTCATGGGAAATGGACTAGTCTTACTCTCTGGTGGCTTGGCCCCGTCCAAAGATTTTGGTGTCATTCTGTGGGCGTCAAGAAGTCCGTTTTTTTTTTTTTGTTGTTGTTGTTGTTTTCTTTTTTAACCTCAGGTGTCCCACCAAATGAGGGATTCCAGAGTAGAGCCCTGGGGAGGGGCGACTGGACAATCAGAAATCTGGTTAAAAATTGGGGCCTAGGGACATGTCAAGCCCATTATGACATCTAATGGACCAGCCACTGAGAGGACTTACTAGAGTACAGGACTCATGCTGAGGGTCACAATGCGTGTGTATGCCCTCGTCTCACTCAAGAATGGGCGGGGCCTCAGGGTGAATACTGGTTTCTCCTACACTGAACTTTTGACAACGTGCCAACCACAAGGGTTCTTGCCATGGGTAAGGAGGAGTTCTGATTTCTGCATCACACTCACCCCTGCGCAGTGATTGGAGATAAGGTCTCGGTTCTGAAGCCTGAAAACTGAGGTAGCAAAGAGATGATGACCTAAGGCCATGGCGGGTTTTATGTGCTCAGTGTGCGGTCAGCTTTCTGGTTGCTGATCAGGAGGTCTGGGGTCAGGCTGTGTTCGACAGTGCATTAGTGCCCAGGTTAGACTATATAATTTGGGTAAAGTCGAGTGCTGTGTAGGTTGATCCTCATTTAAGGTGCCTGGGCAGCTCATGAGGCAATAATTTTTATCTAGAGGGCAGGCAGAGTGCTGCATTGTGGGTCCGGAATTGCCAAACTTGAGGGCTTCGGGGCCAGGAGTGTGAGGCCGGAAGTCTGAGAAGACAAGCTAGACTTGGGTTTCAGTGCGAGGGCACGGCAGGTACGCCCTGCAGATCTGAACCAATATCTCAAGCATCTGAAGTCAGGGCGAGGATCAGACGTTGGCTCAGGTTGGAGTTTCTGTGCATGACGGCTGCTTCATGAAGGGAGCGGAATCTCGAGGCCATTGAGGTTTTCCCACGTTGGGAGTTGTGGGATGCCCCCTTCAAGGATTCCTTCGGCGGGACAATTGAGACCTGTTGGATAGCTCCAGGACATCCCATATGGAATGAATCCAGAGCACCGTTCGCGGATGGATGCCTGGGAAGCCCACCTCCCATTCCAATTGTCTCCTACCAACAAGACAGTTTAGATCTGATGGCTCTGCTGGAGCAACCGGGGTGGCTGAGTTGAAATGGACTTTCCTGAGAATGGGTCCTAATGTGATTTTGTGTCCATGAGGGCCTTGGAATGGGGCGGTGGCACCGGGAACCTGACGTACTCTCCTAAGATTTGGACATGGCTCCCAAGCACAGGTTTCCTTGTGGAGACGAGATGAGTTCTGATGGGTGCCTCAGGAAAACCCCTATGCTCGTATTTTAATCAGGCTTTTGAGGACACATGCCTGTAACCCAAAGCAATGGATCCTATTATGGCCTAGGGTCCTGTCTGATTCAATCTTCTTCTCTGGGGACATCCATCTATGGTATGAGTGGAGGTCGATTATCAGCTGGTGTCAGACAGCCCTTGTTTGTTCCAGGCGAACTACACTATTGGGATGGCCTCAGGGACTTTGGAGGTTTCTCCTAATTTGTACGATTTTGGACCATGGAATGGGCCGAATTCCCATGGATTGGTAGGCACAGTCCTAATGTGTGGCTCCAGGGGCCCGGCCTGGAGGGTGTGTGGCCCAAGACTTTGAGGACAGAAGTCTGAAAACACAAACTCAGCTTAGGTTTGGGGACGTAAGTATGGCAGGCCCGATCTACAAACCATGAGAAGAACTCTTCAGGATATGAAGAAAGTGCGAGTCTGAGGCGCTTGCTCAGGCTTTTGTCTCTGGATTTTGTATCAGCGATGGCCGTGGAATGTAGGGGAGGCCTCATGGGCCATGGACGGATCTTCCTCTGTGAATATTTGGCCCGATTACCAATTGCTTTTCGTCAATCTGTGGGATGGGAGGACTCATTTCAGTTATGATACCTCAGGTGTCCCACCAAAAGAGGAATTCCAAAGCCAAGCCTTGGTGAAGACTGAAGGGACAACCCGAAATATGGTTAAAAATTGGGGCCTAGGGGCATGACTAGCCCAATATGCTATCCCTTCATCCAGCCACTGAGTGGCCTTACTTGTGGACTGGGCTCAGCCTGAGGGTCACAATGTGTGTTTGTGACCAATGTGGCCCGTGAGCATGGGCGGGGCTTCAAGGGCCACACTGGTTTCAACTACACTGAACGTTGGACAACATGCCAACCACAAGGTTTCTTGCCATGGGGAAGGAGTTCTGATTTCTGCATCACCTTCAACCCTGGGCAGTGATTGGAGATAAGGTCTAGGTTCTGAAACCTGAAAACCGAGGTTGGGAAGAGATGACGACCTAAGGCCACGGTGGCTCGATGTGCTCAGTGTGCGGCCAGCTGTCTGGGAGGGGCCAGGGGGTCCAGGCTCAGGCTGTGTCAAAAAGGGCATTAGTGCCCTGGTCAGCCTATGTATTTGGGGTACAGCCAAGGTCGCTGCAGGTTGATCCTCATTTGGGGTTACTGGGTCGCCCCAGAGGACAATGTTTTTTCTTCTGGAGGGCAGGCAGAGTGCTGCATTGTACTTCTGGATTGCCAAACTGGAGGGCTTGTGGACCATTAGTCTGACGACAAAAGTCTGAGAACACAAGCTAGGCTTAGGTTTCTGGGTGAGGCCATGACAGGCACAATCTACAGAACTGAATAGAGATCTCGTGCATCTGAAGTCAGGGCGAGGTTCAGACGATCGTTCAGGTTGTAGTTTCTGCCCCTGATGGCCCCTTCATGAATGTCGGGGCATCACGAGGCCATGGGGGTTTTCACACAATGAGAGTTGTGAGAAGCTCCAAACTGCAGAGAGTCTTCTGTAGGACAATTGAGACCTGTAGTTTGGATCCAGGCCAATGATTCTGAGCAGGGTTCTAAGGATGGATGGCTGGTTAGCCCACATCGCATTCCAATTGTCTCCTAGCAACAAGACAGGTTAGATCTCCTGGATCTGTGGGGAGCAACAGAGGACGCTGAGTTGAAATAGACACCCCTGGGGATGGGTCCTAATGTGCTTTTATGTCTATGGAGACCTTGCAATGAAGCGGTGGCACTGGGGCCCTAAAGGGTTCTCCTAAACAGAGGCTTTGACACAGCTCCAACGTGCAAGTTTCCCATGTGTAGATGAGATGTTTTCTGATGGGTGAGTCAAGAAACAGCTAGATGCTGCTTTGGAAATCCAGGCCTCTGAGGAGAGAGGCCTGGAAACCAAAGCAATGGATCTGATTAGTTCCTAGGGGCCTGTTCTTTCCTTTTTACCTCTGGGGACATCTATCTATGGGTCTGAGTGCAGGTAGGTGCTCAGTTGGGCTCAGATTGCCCCTGTTTTTCCTGGGAAGCCACCACTATTGAGATGGATCAGGGACTTTGGAGGTTTATCCTATTAGAAGGGTTGTGGCCATTGGAATGGGCACACACAATTCCCTTGGAGAGGGCAAGTACAGTCCTCAGGTTTGGCTCCAGGGGCCTGAGCCTGTAGGTTGTGTAGTCCAGGGCTGTTTGGACAGTTGTCTGAAAACACAAACTTGGCTTATGTTTCGGGTCATATGTATGGCAGGACTGATCTACAGACCATGAGGAGAACTCTTCGGGATTTGAAAGAAGGGCGAGAGTGAGGCTCCTGGTCAAGTTTTTGTCTCTGGATATCGTGTCACTCATGGTCGTGGAATATAGGGGGACTTCATGGGAAATGGACGAGTCTTACTCTCTGGTGGTTTGGCCCCGTCTAAAGAGTTTGGGGTCATTCTGTGGGCTGGAAGAAGTTCGTTTTTTTTGTGTGTGTGTGTTGTTGTTGTTTTTTTCTTTTTTAACCTCAGGTGTCCCACCAAATGATGGATTCCAGAGTAGAGCCCTGGGGAGGGGCGACTGGACAATCAGAAATCTGGTTAAAAATTGGGGCCTAGGGACATGTCAAGCCCATTATGACATCTAATGGTCCAGCCACTGAGAGGACTTACTAGAGGACAGGACTCATGCTGAGGGTCACAATGCGTGTGTATGCCCTCGTCGCACTCAAGAATGGGCGGGGCCTCAGGGTGAATGCTGGTTTCTCCTACACTGAACGTTGGACAACGTGCCAACCACAAGGGTTCTTGCCATGGGTTAGGAGGAGTTCTGATTTCTGCATCACACTCACCCCTAGGCAGTGATTGGAGATAAGGTCTGGGTTCTGAAGCCTGAAAACTGAGGTAGGGAAGAGATGATGACCTAAGGCCATGGCGGGTTTTATGTGCTCAGTGTGCGGTCAGCTTTCTGGGTGTTGGTCAGGAGTTCCGGGCTCAGGTTGTGTTTGATAGTGCATTAGTGCCCATTTTATACTGTATAATTTGGGTAAACTCGAGTGCCTTGTAGGTTGTTCCTCATTTAAGGTGCCTGGGCAGCTCATGAGGCAATAATTTTTTTTTTCTAGAGGGCAGGCAGAGTGCTGCATTGTGGGTCCGTAATTGCCAAACTTGAGGGCTTCGGGGCGAGGAGTGTGAGGACGGAAGTCTGAGAAGACAAGCTAGACTTGGGTTTCAGGGCGAGGGCACGGCAGGTACCTCCTGCAGATCTGAACCAATATCACATGCATCTGAAGTCAGGGCGAGGATCAGACGTTGGCTCAGGTTGGAGTTTCTGTGCATGACGGCCACTTCATGAAGGGAGCGGAATCTCGAGGCCATTGAGGTTTTCCCACGTTGGGAGTTGTGGGATGCCCCCTTCAAGGATTCCTTCTGCGGGACAATTGAGACCTGTTGGACAGCTCCAGGACATCCCATATGGAATGACTCCAGAGCACCCTTCGCGGATGGATGCCTGGGAAGCCCGCCTCGCATTCCAATTGTCTCCTACCAACAAGACAGTTTAAGATCTGATGGCTCTGCCGGAGCAACCGGGGTGGCTGAGTTGAAATGGACTTTCCTGATGATGGGTCCTAATGTGTTTTTGTGTCCAAGAGGGCCTTGGAATGGGGCGGTGGCACCGGGACCCTGAAGTACTCTCCTAAGCTTTGGACATGGCTCCCATGCACAGGTTTCCTTGTGGAGATGAGATGAGTTCTGATTGATGCCTCAGGAAAACACCTATGCTCGTATTTTAATCAGGCTTTTGAGGACACATGTCTGTAACCCAAAGCAATGGATCCTATTATGGCCTAGGGTCCTGTCTGGTTCAATCTTCTTCTCTGGGGACATCCATCTATGGTATGAGTGGAGGTCGATTATCAGCTGGTGTCAGACAGCCCTTGTTTGTTCCGGGCGACCTACACTATAGGGATGGTCTCAGGGACTTTGGAGGTTTCTCCTAATTTGTACGATTTTGGACCATGGAATGGGCAGAATTCCCATGGATTGGTAGGCACAGTCCTAATGTGTGGCTCTAGGGGCCCAGCCTGGAGGGTGTGTGGCCCAAGACATTGTGGACAGAAGTTGAAAACACAAACTCAGCTTAGGTTTGGGGACGTAGGTATGGCAGGCCCGATCTACAAACCATGAGAAGAACTCTTTAGGATATGAAGAAAGTGCGAGTCTTAGGCGCTTGCTCAGGCTTTTGTCTCTGGATTTTGTATCAACGATGGCCGTGGAATGTCGGGGAGGCCTCATGGGCCATGGACGAATCTTCCTCTCTGAGGATTTGGCCCGATTCCCAATTGCTTTTCGTCAATCTGTGGGATGGGAGGACTCATTTCAGTTTTGTTACCTCAGGTGTCCCACCAAAAGAGGAATTCCAAAGCCAAGCCGTGGGGAAGACTGAAGAGACAACCCGGACTATGGTTAAAATTTGGGGCATAGGGGCATGGCAAGCCCAATATGCTGTCTCTTCATCCAGCCACTGAGTGACCTTACTTGAGGACTGGGATCAGCCTGAGGTTCACAATGTGATTTTGTGACCAATGTGGCCCGCGAGCATGGGCGGGGCCTCAAGGGCCACACTGGTTTCAACTACACTGAACGTTGGACAACATGCCAACCACAAGGTTTCTTGCCATGGGGAAGGAGTTCTGATTTCTGCATCACCTTCAACCCTGGGCAGTGATTGGAGATAAGGTCTAGGTTCTGAAACCTGAAAACTGATGTTGGGAAGAAATGACGACCTAAGGCCATGGCGGCTCGATGTGCTCAGTGTGCGGCCAGCTGTCTGGGAGGGGCCAGGGGGTCCAGGCTCAGGCTGTGTCAGAAAGGGCATTAGTGCCCTGGTCAGCCTATGTATTTGGGGTACAGCCAAGGTCGGTGCAGGTTGATCCTCATTTGGGGTTACTGGGTAGCCCCAGAGGACAATATTTTTCTTCTGGAGGGCCGGCAGAGTGCTGAATTGTAGTTCTGGATTGCCAAACTGGAGGGCTTGTGGGCCAGTAGTCTGACGACAAAAGTCTGAGAACACAAGCTAGGCTTAGGTTTCTGGGTGAGGCCATGGCACGCACAATCTACAGACCTGAATCGAGGTCTCGTGCATCTGAAGTCAGGGCGAGGATTAGACGATCGCTCAGGTTGGAGTTTCTGTCCCTGATGGCCCCTTCATGAATGGGCGGGGCATCACGAGGCCATGGGTGTTTTCCCACGATGGGAGTTGTGAGAAGCTCCAAACTGCAGAGAGTCTTCTGCAGGACAATTGAGACCTGTTGTTTGGCTCCAGGCCAATGATTCTGAGCAGGGTTCTAAGGATGGATGGCTGGGTAGCCCACCACGCATTCCAATTGTCTCCTAGCAACAAGACAGGTTAGATCTCCTGGATCGGTGGGGAGCAACCGAGGCCGCTGAGTTGAAATGGACACCCCTGGGGATGGGTCCTAACGTGCTTTTGTGTCTATGGAGACCTTGGGATGAAGCGGTGGCACTGGGGCCCTAAAGGGTTCTCCTAAACAGAGGCTTTGACACAGCTCCAACGTGCAAGTTTCCCATGTGTAGATGAGATGTTTTCTGATGGGTGAGTGTAGAAACAGCTATATGCTGCTTTTGAAATCCAGACCTCTGAGGGAGATGCCTGGAAACCAAAGCAATGGATCGGATTAGTGCCTAGGGGCCTGTTCTTTCCTTCATACCTCTGGGGACATCTGTCTATGGGTCTGAGTGCAGGTAGGTGCTCAGTTGGGCTCAGATTGCCCCTGTTTTTCCTGGGAAGCCACCACTATTGAGATGGATCAGGGACTTTGGAGGTTTATCCTATTAGAAGGGTTGTGGCCATTGGAATGGGCACACACAATTCCCTTGGAGAGGGCAAGTACAGTCCTCAGGTTTGGCTCCAGGGGCCTGAGCCTGTAGGTTGTGTAGGCCAGGGCTGTTTGGACAGTTGTCTGAAAACACAAACTCGGCTTATGTTTCGGGTCATAGGTATGGCAGGACTGATCTACAGACCATGAGGAGAACTCTTCGGGATTTGAAAGAAGGGCGAGTGTGAGGCTCCTGCTCAAGTTTTTGTCTCTGGATATCGTGTCACTCATGGACGTGGAATTTCTGGGTGACTTCATGGGAAATGGACGAGTCTTACTCTCTGGTGGTTTGGCCCCGTCCAAAGAGTTTGGGGTCATTCTGTGCGCTGGAAGAAGTCCGTTTTTTTTTTGTTGTTGTTGTTGCTTTTTCTTTTTTAACCTCAGGTGTCCCACCAAATGAGGGATTCCAGAGTAGAGCCCTGGGATTGGGGCGACTGGACTATCAGAAATCTGGTTAAAAATTGGGGCCTAGGGACATGTCAAGGCCATTATGACATCTAATGGTCCAGCCACTGAGAGGACTAACTAGAGGACAAGATTCATGATGAGGGTCACAATGCGTGTGTATGCCATCGTCGCACTCAAGAATGGGCGGGGCCTCAGGGTGAATGCTGGTTTCTCCTACACTGAACATTGGACAACGTGCTAACCACAAGGGTTCTTGCCATGGGTAAGGAGGAGTTCTGATTTCTGCATCACACTCACCCCTGGGCAGTGATTGGGATAAGGTCTCGGTTCTGAAGCCTGAAAACTGAGGTAGGGAAGAGATGATGACCTAAGGCCATGGCGGGTTTTATGTGCTCAGTGTGCGGTCAGCTTTCTGGGTGTTGGTCAGGAGGTCCGGGCTCAGGTTGTGTTCGACAGCGCATTAGTGCCCAGGTTAGACTATATAATTTGGGTAAAGTTGAGTGCTGTGTAGGTTTACCCTCATTTAAGGTGCCTGGGCAGCTCATGAGGCAATCTTTTTTTTTTTCTAGAGTGCAGGCAGAGTGCTGCATTGTGGGTCCGGAATTGCCAAACTTGAGGGCTTCGGGGCCAGGAGTGTGAGGACAGAAGTCTGAGAAGACAAGCTAGACTTGGGTTTCAGGGCGAGGGCACGGCAGGTACCCCCTGCAGATCTGAACCAATATCTCATGCATCTGAAGTCAGGGCGAGGATCAGACGTTGGCTCAGGTTGGAGTTTCTGAGCATGACGGCTGCTTCATGAAGGGAGCGGAATCTCGAGGCCATTGAGGTTTTCCCACGTTGGGAGTTGTGGGATGCCCCCTTCAAGGATTCCTTCTGCGTGACAATTGAGACCTGTTGGACAGCTCCAGGACATCCCATATGGAATGACTCCAGAGCACCGTTCGCGGATGGATGCCTGGGAAGCCCGCATCCATTCCAA
Organism: Mustela nivalis; assembly: GCF_964662115.1. NCBI lineage: Eukaryota > Metazoa > Chordata > Mammalia > Carnivora > Mustelidae > Mustela > Mustela nivalis. Next base: position 1,466,884 of record NW_028136501.1, on the reverse strand, counting down.
TTGCTCAGGTTGGAGTTTCTGCCCCTGATGGCCCCTTCATGAATGGGGGAGGCATCTGGAGGCCATCGGGGTTTTCCCACGATGGGAGTTGTGAGAAGCTCCAAACTGCAGAGAGTCTTCTGCAGGACAATTGAGACCTGTTGTATGTTTCCAGGCCAATGATTCTGAGCAGGGTTCTAAGGATGGATGGCTGGGTAGCCCACCTCGCATTCCAATTGTCTCCTAGCAACAAGACAGGTTAGATCTCCTGGATCTGTGGGGAGCAACTGAGGACGCTGAGTTGAAATGGAAACACCTGGGGATGGGTCCTAATGTGCTTTTGTGTCTATGGAGACCTTGGAATGAAGCGGTGGCACTGGGGCCCTAAAGGGTTCTCCTAAACAGAGGCTTTGACACAGCTCCAACGTGCAAGTTTCCCATGTGTAGATGAGATGTTTTCTGATGGGTGAGTGTAGAAACAGCTATATGCTGCTTTTGAAATCCAGGCCTCTGAGGAGAGATGACTGGAAACAAAAGCAATGGATCTGATTAGGGCCTAGGGGCCTGTTCTTTCTTTTTACCTCTGGGGACATCTGTCTATGGGTCTGAGTGCAGGTAGGTGCTCAGTTGGGCTCAGATTGCCCCTGTTTTTTCCTGGGAAGCCACCACTATTGAGATGGATCAGGGACTTTGGAGGTTTATCCTATTAGAAGGGTTGTGGCCATTGGAATGGGCACACACAATTCCCTTGGAGAGGGCAAGTACAGTCCTCAGGTTTGGCTCCAGGGGCCTGAGCCTGTAGGTTGTGTAGGCCAGGGCTGTTTGGACAGTTGTCTGAGAACACAAACTCGGCTTATGTTTCGGGTCATAGGTATGGCAGGACTGACCTACAGACCATGAGGAGAACTCTTCGGGATTTGAAAGAAGGGCGAGTGTGAGGCTCCTGCTCAAGTTTTTGTCTCTGGATATCGTGTCACTCATGGTCGTGGAATTTCTGGGTGACTTCATGGGAAATGGACGAGTCTTACTCTCTGGTGGTTTGGCCCCGTCCAAAGAGTTTGGGGTCATTCTGTGGGCTGGAAGAAGTCCGTTTTGTTGTTGTTGTTGTTGTTGTTTTCTTTTTTAACCTCAGGTGTCCCACCAAATGAGGGATTCCAGAGTAGAGCCCTGGGGAGGGGCGACTGGACAATCAGAAATCTGGTTAAAAATTGGGGCCTAGGGACATGTCAAGCCCATTATGACATCTAATGGTCCAGCCACTGAGAGGACTTACTAGAGGACAGGACTCATGCTGAGGGTCACAATGCGTGTGTATGCCCTCGTCGCACTCAAGAATGGGCGGGGCCTCAGGGTGAAAGCTGGTTTCTCCTACACTGAACGTTGGACAACGTGCCAACCACAAGGGTTCTTGCCATGGGTAAGGAGGAGTTCTGATTTCTGCATCACACTCACCCCTGGGCAGTGATTGGAGATAAGATCTCGGATCTGAAGCCTGAAAACTGAGGTAGGGAAGGGATGATGACCTAAGGCCATGGCGGGTTTTATGTGCTCAGTGTGCGGTAAGCTTTCTGGGTGTTGGTCAGGAGGTCCGGGCTCAGGTTGTGTTCCACAGTGCATTAGTGCCCAGGTTAGACTATATCATTTGGGTAAAGTCGAGTGCTGTGTAGGTTTATCCTCATTTAAGGTGCCTGGGCAGCTCATGAGGCAATAATTTTTTTTCTAGAGGGCAGGAAGAGTGCTGCATTGTGGGTCCGGAATTGCCAAACTTGAGGGCTTCGGGGCCAGTAGTGTGAGGACGGAAGTCTGAGGAGACAAGCTAGACTTGGGATTCAGGGCGAGGGCACGGCAGGTACCCCCTGCAGATCTGAACCAATATCTCATGCATCTGAAGTCAGGGCGAGGATAACACGTTGGCTCAGGTTGGAGTTTCTGTGCATGACGGCCGCTTCATGAAGGGAGCGGAATCTCGAGGCCATTGAGGTTTTCCCACGTTGGGAGTTGTGGGATGCCCCCTTCAAGGATTCCTTCTGCGGGACAATTGAGACCTGTTGGACAGCTCCAGGACATCCCATATGGAATGACTCCAGAGCACCGTTCGTGGATGGATGCCTGGGAAGCCCGCCTCGCATTCCAATTGTCTCCTAGCAACAAGACAGTTTAGATCTGATGGCTCTGCCGGAGCAACCGGGGTGGCTGAGTTGAAATGGACTTTCCTGAGGATGGGCCCTAATGTGTTTTTCTGACCATGAGGGCCTTGGAATGGGGCGGTGGTTACGGGACCCTGAAGTACTCTCCTAAGCTTTGGACATATCTCCCATGCACAGGTTTCCTTGTGGAGACGAGATGAGTTCTCATGGGTGCCTCAGGAAAACCCCTATGCTCGTATTGGAATCAGGCTTTTGAGGACACATGCCTGTAATCCAAAGCAATGGATCCTATTATGGCCTAGGGTCCTGTCTGGTTCAATCTTCTTCTTTGGGGATATCCATCTATGGTATGAGTGGAGGTCGATTATCAGCTGGTGTCAGACAGCCCTTGTTTGTTCCGGGCGTCCTACACTATTGGGATGGCCTCAGGGACTTTGGAGGTTTCTCCTAATTTGTACGATTTTGGACCATGGAATGGGCAGAATTCCCATGGATTGGTAGGCACAGTCCTAATGTGTGGCTCCAAGGGCCCAGCCTGGAGGGTGTGTGGCCCAAGATTTTGAGGACAGAAGTCGGAAAACACAAACTCAGCTTAGGTTTGGGGACGTAGGTATGGCAGGCCCGATCTACAAACCATGAGAAGAACTCTTCTGGATATGAAGAAAGTGCGAGTCTGAGGCGCTTGCTCAGGCTTTTGTCTCTGGATTTTGTATCAGCGATGGCCGTGGAATGTCGGGGAGGCCTCATGGGCCATGGACGAATCTTCCTCTCTGAGGATTTGGCCCGATTCCCAATTGCTTTTCGTCAATCTGTGGGATGGGAGGACTCATTTCAGTTTTGTTACCTCAGGTGTCCCACCAAAAGAGGAATTCCAAAGCCAAGCCGTGGGGAAGACTGAAGGGACAACCCGAACTTTGGTTAAAAATTGGGGCCTAGGGGCATGGCAAGCCCAATATGCTATCTCTTCATCCAGCCACTGAGTGGCCTTACTTGAGGACTCGGCTCAGCCAGAGGGTCACAATGTGTGTTTGTGACCAATGTGGCCCGCGAGCATGGGCGGGGCCTCAAGGGCCACACTGGTTTCAACTACACTGAACGTTGGACAACATGCCAACAAAGGGTTTCTTGCCATGGGGAAGGAGTTCTGATTTCTGCATCACCTTCAACCCTGGGCAGTGATTGGAGATAAAGTCTACGTTCTGAAACCTGAAAACCGAGGTTGGGAAGAGATGACGACCTAAGGCCATGGCGGCTCGATGTGCTCAGTGTGCGGCAAGCTGTCTGGGAGGGGTCAGGAGGTCCAGGCTCAGCCTGTGTCAGAAAGGACATTAGTGCCCTGGTCAGCCTATGTATTTGGGGTACAGCCAAGGTCGGTGCAGGTTGATCCTCATTTGGGGTTACTGGGTAGCCCCAGAGGACAATGTTTTTTCTTCTGGAGGGCAGGCAGAGTGCTGCATTGTAGTTCTGGATTGCCAAACTGGAGGGCTTGTGGGCCAGTACTCTGACGACAAAAGTCTGAGAACACAAGCTAGGCTTAGGTTTCTGGGTGAGGCAATGGCAGGCACAATCTACAGCCCTGAATCGAGATCTCGTGCATCTGAAGTCAGGGCGAGGTTCAGACGATTGCTCAGGTTGGAGTTTCTGCCCCTGATGGCCCCTTCATGAATGGGGGGGGCATCCTGAGGCCATCGGGGTTTTCCCACGATGGGAGTTGTGAGAAGCTCCAAACTGCAGAGAGTCTTCTGCAGGACAATTGAGACCTGTTGTATGGCTCCAGGCCAATGATTCTGAGCAGGGTTCTAAGGATGGATGGCTGGGTAGCCCACCTCGCATTCCAATTGTCTCCTAGCAACAAGACAGGTTAGATCTCCTGGATCTGTGGGGAGCAACTGAGGACGCTGAGTTGAAATGGACACACCTGGGGATGGGTCCTAATGTGCTTTTGTGTCTATGGAGACCTTGGAATGAAGCGGTGGCACTGGGGCCCTAAAGGGTTCTCCTAAACAGAGGCTTTGACACAGCTCCAACGTGCAAGTTTCCCATGTGTAGATGAGATGTTTTCTGATGGGTGAGTGTAGAAACAGCTATATGCTGCTTTTGAAATCCAGGCCTCTGAGGAGAGATGACTGGAAACAAAAGCAATGGATCTGATTAGGGCCTAGGGGCCTGTTCTTTCCTTTTTACCTCTGGGGACATCTGTCTATGGGTCTGAGTGCAGGTAGGTGCTCAGTTGGGCTCAGATTGCCCCTGTTTTTTCCTGGGAAGCCAACACTATTGAGATGGATCAGGGACTTTGGAGGTTTATCCTATTAGAAGGGTTGTGGCCATTGGAATGGGCACACACAATTCCCTTGGAGAGGGCAAGTACAGTCCTCAGGTTTGGCTCCAGGGGCCTGAGCCTGTAGGTTGTGTAGGCCAGGGCTGTTTGGACAGTTGTCTGAAAACACAAACTCGGCTTATGTTTCGGGTCATAGGTATGGCAGGACTGACCTACAGACCATGAGGAGAACTCTTCGGGATTTTAAAGAAGGGCGAGTGTGAGGCTCCTGCTCAAGTTTTTGTCTCTGGATATCGTGTCACTCATGGTCGTGGAATTTCTGGGTGACTTCATGGGAAATGGACGAGTCTTACTCTCTGGTGGTTTGGCCCCGTCCAAAGAGTTTGGGGTCATTCTGTGGGCTGGAAGAAGTCCGTTTTGTTGTTGTTGTTGTTGTTGTTTTCTTTTTTAACCTCAGGTGTCCCACCAAATGAGGGATTCCAGAGTAGAGCCCTGGGGAGGGGCGACTGGACAATCAGAAATCTGGTTAAAAATTGGGGCCTAGGGACATGTCAAGCCCATTATGACATCTAATGGTCCAGCCACTGAGAGGACTTACTAGAGGACAGGACTCATGCTGAGGGTCACAATGCGTGTGTATGCCCTCGTCGCACTCAAGAATGGGCGGGGCCTCAGGGTGAAAGCTGGTTTCTCCCACACTGAACGTTGGACAACGTGCCAACCACAAGGGTTCTTGCCATGGGTAAGGAGGAGTTCTGATTTCTGCGTCACACTCACCCCTGGGCAGTGATTGGAGATAAGATCTCGGATCTGAAGCCTGAAAACTGAGGTAGGGAAGGGATGATGACCTAAGGCCATGGCGGGTTTTATGTGCTCAGTGTGCGGTAAGCTTTCTGGGTGTTGGTCAGGAGGTCCGGGCTCAGGTTGTGTTCCACAGTGCATTAGTGCCCAGGTTAGACTATATCATTTGGGTAAAGTCGAGTGCTGTGTAGGTTTATCCTCATTTAAGGTGCCTGGGCAGCTCATGAGGCAATAATTTTTTTTCTAGAGGGCAGGAAGAGTGCTGCATTGTGGGTCCGGAATTGCCAAACTTGAGGGCTTCGGGGCCAGGAGTGTGAGGACGGAAGTCTGAGGAGACAAGCTAGACTTGGGATTCAGGGCGAGGGCACGGCAGGTACCCCCTGCAGATCTGAACCAATATCTCATGCATCTGAAGTCAGGGCGAGGATAACACGTTGGCTCAGGTTGGAGTTTCTGTGCATGACGGCCGCTTCATGAAGGGAGCGGAATCTCGAGGCCATTGAGGTTTTCCCACGTTGGGAGTTGTGGGATGCCCCCTTCAAGGATTCCTTCTGCGGGACAATTGAGACCTGTTGGACAGCTCCAGGACATCCCATATGGAATGACTCCAGAGCACCGTTCGTGGATGGATGCCTGGGAAGCCCGCCTCGCATTCCAATTGTCTCCTAGCAACAAGACAGTTTAGATCTGATGGCTCTGCCGGAGCAACCGGGGTGGCTGAGTTGAAATGGACTTTCCTGAGGATGGGCCCTAATGTGTTTTTCTGACCATGAGGGCCTTGGAATGGGGCGGTGGTTACGGGACCCTGAAGTACTCTCCTAAGCTTTGGACATATCTCCCATGCACAGGTTTCCTTGTGGAGACGAGATGAGTTCTCATGGGTGCCTCAGGAAAACCCCTATGCTCGTATTGGAATCAGGCTTTTGAGGACACATGCCTGTAATCCAAAGCAATGGATCCTATTATGGCCTAGGGTCCTGTCTGGTTCAATCTTCTTCTCTGGGGACATCCATCTATGGTATGAGTGGAGGTCGATTATCAGCTGGTGTCAGACAGCCCTTGTTTGTTCCGGGCGTCCTACACTATTGGGATGGCCTCAGGGACTTTGGAGGTTTCTCCTAATTTGTACGATTTTGGACCATGGAATGGGCAGAATTCCCATGGATTGGTAGGCACAGTCCTAATGTGTGGCTCCAAGGGCCCAGCCTGGAGGGTGTGTGGCCCAAGACTTTGAGGACAGAAGTCGGAAAACACAAACTCAGCTTAGGTTTGGGGACGTAGGTATGGCAGGCCCGATCTACAAACCATGAGAAGAACTCTTCTGGATATGAAGAAAGTGCGAGTCTGAGGCGCTTGCTCAGGCTTTTGTCTCTGGATTTTGTATCAGCGATGGCCGTGGAATGTCGGGGAGGCCTCATGGGCCATGGACGAATCTTCCTCTCTGAGGATTTGGCCCGATTCCCAATTGCTTTTCGTCAATCTGTGGGATGGGAGGACTCATTTCAGTTTTGTTACCTCAGGTGTCCCACCAAAAGAGGAATTCCAAAGCCAAGCCGTGGGGAAGACTGAAGGGACAACCCGAACTATGGTTAAAAATTGGGGCCTAGGGGCATGGCAAGCCCAATATGCTATCTCTTCATCCAGCCACTGAGTGGCCTTACTTGAGGACTCGGCTCAGCCAGAGGGTCACAATGTGTGTTTGTGACCAATGTGGCCCGCGAGCATGGGCGGGGCCTCAAGGGCCACACTGGTTTCAACTACACTGAACGTTGGACAACATGCCAACCAAGGGTTTCTTGCAATGGGGAAGGAGTTCTGATTTCTGCATCACCTTCAACCCTGGGCAGTGATTGGAGATAAAGTCTACGTTCTGAAACCTGAAAACCGAGGTTGGGAAGAGATGACGCCCTAAGGCCATGGCGGCTCGATGTGCTCAGTGTGCGGCAAGCTGTCTGGGAGGGGTCAGGAGGTCCAGGCTCAGCCTGTGTCAGAAAGGACATTAGTGCCCTGGTCAGCCTATGTATTTGGGGTACAGCCAAGGTCGGTGCAGGTTGATCCTCATTTGGGGTTACTGGGTAGCCCCAGAGGACAATGTTTTTTCTTCTGGAGGGCAGGCAGAGTGCTGCATTGTAGTTCTGGATTGCCAAACTGGAGGGCTTGTGGGCCAGTAGTCTGAAGACAAAAGTCTGAGAACACAAGCTAGGCTTAGGTTTCTGGGTGAGGCCATGGCAGGCACAATCTACAGCCCTGAATCGAGATCTCGTGCATCTGAAGTCAGGGCGAGGTTCAGACGATTGCTCAGGTTGGAGTTTCTGCCCCTGATGGCCCCTTCATGAATGGGGGAGGCATCTGGAGGCCATCGGGGTTTTCCCACGATGGGAGTTGTGAGAAGCTCCAAACTGCAGAGAGTCTTCTGCAGGACAATTGAGACCTGTTGTATGTTTCCAGGCCAATGATTCTGAGCAGGGTTCTAAGGATGGATGGCTGGGTAGCCCACCTCGCATTCCAATTGTCTCCTAGCAACAAGACAGGTTAGATCTCCTGGATCTGTGGGGAGCAACTGAGGACGCTGAGTTGAAATGGACACACCTGGGGATGGGTCCTAATGTGCTTTTGTGTCTATGGAGACCTTGGAATGAAGCGGTGGCACTGGGGCCCTAAAGGGTTCTCCTAAACAGAGGCTTTGACACAGCTCCAACGTGCAAGTTTCCCATGTGTAGATGAGATGTTTTCTGATGGGTGAGTGTAGAAACAGCTATATGCTGATTTTGAAATCCAGGCCTCTGAGGAGAGATGACTGGAAACAAAAGCAATGGATCTGATTAGGGCCTAGGGGCCTGTTCTTTCCTTTTTACCTCTGGGGACATCTGTCTATGGGTCTGAGTGCAGGTAGGTGCTCAGTTGGGCTCAGATTGCCCCTGTTATTTCCTGGGAAGCCACCACTATTGAGATGGATCAGGGACTTTGGAGGTTTATCCTATTAGAAGGGTTGTGGCCATTGGAATGGGCACACACAATTCCCTTGGAGAGGGCAAGTACAGTCCTCAGGTTTGGCTCCAGGGGCCTGAGCCTGTAGGTTGTGTAGGCCAGGGCTGTTTGGACAGTTGTCTGAGAACACAAACTCGGCTTATGTTTCGGGTCATAGGTATGGCAGGACTGACCTACAGACCATGAGGAGAACTCTTCGGGATTTGAAAAAAGGGCGAGTGTGAGGCTCCTGCTCAAGTTTTTGTCTCTGGATATCGTGTCACTCATGGTCGTGGAATTTCTGGGTGACTTCATGGGAAATGGACGAGTCTTACTCTCTGGTGGTTTGGCCCCGTCCAAAGAGTTTGGGGTCATTCTGTGGGCTGGAAGAAGTCCGTTTTGTTGTTGTTGTTGTTGTTGTTGTTGTTTTCTTTTTTAACCTCAGGTGTCCCACCAAATGAGGGATTCCAGAGTAGAGCCCTGGGGAGGGGCGACTGGACAATCAGAAATCTGGTTAAAAATTGGGGCCTAGGGACATGTCAAGCCCATTATGACATCTAATGGTCCAGCCACTGAAAGGACTTACTAGAGGACAGGACTCATGCTGAGGGTCACAATGCGTGTGTATGCCCTCGTCGCACTCAAGAATGGGCGGGGCCTCAGGGTGAAAGCTGGTTTCTCCCACACTGAACGTTGGACAACGTGCCAACCACAAGGGTTCTTGCCATGGGTAAGGAGGAGTTCTGATTTCTGCGTCAAACTCACCCCTGGGCAGTGATTGGAGATAAGATCTCGGATCTGAAGCCTGAAAACTGAGGTAGGGAAGGGATGATGACCTAAGGCCATGGCGGGTTTTATGTGCTCAGTGTGCGGTAAGCTTTCTGGGTGTTGGTCAGGAGGTCCGGGCTCAGGTTGTGTTCGACAGTGCATTAGTGCCCAGGTTAGACTATATCATTTGGGTAAAGTCGAGTGCTGTGTAGGTTTATCCTCATTTAAGGTGCCTGGGCAGCTCATGAGGCAATAATTTTTTTTCTAGAGGGCAGGCAGAGTGCTGCATTGTGGGTCCGGAATTGCCAAACTTGAGGGCTTCGGGGCCAGTAGTGTGAGGACGGAAGTCTGAGAAGACAAGCTAACTTGGGTTTCAGGGCGAGGGCACGGCAGGTACCCCCTGCAGATCTGAACCAATCTCATGCATCTGAAGTCAGGGCGAGGATCAGACGTTGGCTCAGGTTGGAGTTTCTGTCTATGACGGCCGCTTCATGAAGGGAGCGGAATCTCGGGGCCATTGAGGTTTTCCCACGTTGGGAGTTGTGGGATGCCCCCTTCAAGGATTCCTTCTGCGGGACAATTGAGACCTGTTGGACAGCTCCAGGACATCCCATATGGAATGACTCCAGAGCACCGTTCGTGGATGGATGCCTGGGAAGCCCGCCTCGCATTCCAATTGTCTCCTAGCAACAAGACAGTTTAGATCTGATGGCTCTGCCGGAGCAACCGGGGTGGCTGAGTTGAAATGGACTTTCCTGAGGATGGGCCCTAATGTGTTTTTCTGACCATGAGGGCCTTGGAATGGGGCGGTGGCTACGGGACCCTGAAGTACTCTCCTAAGCATTGGACATGGCTCCCATGCACAGGTTTCCTTGTGGAGACGAGATGAGTTCTCATGGGTGCCTCAGGAAAACCCCTATGCTCGTATTGGAATCAGGCTTTTGAGGACACATGCCTGTAACCCAAAGCAATGGATCCTATTATGGCCTAGGGTCCTGTCTGGTTCAATCTTCTTCTCTGGGGACATCCATCTATGGTATGAGTGGAGGTCGATTATCAGCTGGTGTCAGACAGCCCTTGTTTGTTCCGGGCGTCCTACACTATTGGGATGGACTCAGGGACTTTGGAGGTTTCTCCTAATTTGTACGGTTGTGGACCATGGAATGGGCAGAATTCCCATGGATTGGTAGGCACAGTCCTAATGTGTGGCTCCAAGGGCCCAGCCTGGAGGGTGTGTGGCCCAAGACTTTGAGGACAGAAGTCTGAAAACACAAACTCAGCTTAGGTTTGGGGACGTAGGTATGGCAGGCCCGATCTACAAACCATGAGAAGAACTCTTCTGGATATGAAGAAAGTGCGAATCTGAGGCGCTTGCTCAGGCTTTTGTCTCTGGATTTTGTATCAGCGATGGCCGTGGAATGTCGGGGAGGCCTCATGGGCCATGGACGAATCTTCCTCTCTGAGGATTTGGCCCGATTCCCAATTGCTTTTCGTCAATCTGTGGGATGGGAGGACTCATTTCAGTTTTGTTACCTCAGGTGTCCCACCAAAAGAGGAATTCCAAAGCCAAGCCGTGGGGAAGACTGAAGGGACAACCCGAACTATGGTTAAAAATTGGGGCCTAGGGGCATGGCAAGCCCAATATGCTATCTCTTCATCCAGCCACTGAGTGGCCTTACTTGAGGACTCGGCTCAGCCAGAGGGTCACAATGTGTGTTTGTGACCAATGTGGCCCGCGAGCATGGGCGGGGCCTCAAGGGCCACACTGGTTTCAACTACACTGAACGTTGGACAACATGCCAACCAAGGGTTTCTTGCCATGGGGAAGGAGTTCTGATTTCTGCATCACCTTCAACCCTGGGCAGTGATTGGAGATAAAGTCTACGTTCTGAAACCTGAAAACCGAGGTTGGGAAGAGATGACGACCTAAGACCATGGCGGCTCGATGTGCTCAGTGTGCGGCAAGCTGTCTGGGAGGGGTCAGGAGGTCCAGGCTCACCTGTGTCAGAGAGGACATTAGTGCCCTGGTCAGCCTATGTATTTGGGGTACAGCCAAGGTCGGTGCAGGTTGATCCTCATTTGGGGTTACTGGGTAGCCCCAGAGGACAATGTTTTTTCTTCTGGAGGGCAGGCAGAGTGCTGCATTGTAGTTCTGGATTGCCAAACTGGAGGGCTTGTGGGCCAGTACTCTGACGACAAAAGTCTGAGAACAAAAGCTAGGCTTAGGTTTCTGGGTGAGGCCATGGCAGGCACAATCTACAGCCCTGAATCGAGATCTCGTGCATCTGAAGTCAGGGCGAGGTTCAGACGATTGCTCAGGTTGGAGTTTCTGCCCCTGATGGCCCCTTCATGAATGGGGGGGGCATCTGGAGGCCATCGGGGTTTTCCCACGATGGGAGTTGTGAGAAGCTCCAAACTGCAGAGAGTCTTCTGCAGGACAATTGAGACCTGTTGTATGGCTCCAGGCCAATGATTCTGAGCAGGGTTCTAAGGATGGATGGCTGGGTAGCCCACCTCGCATTCCAATTGTCTCCTAGCAACAAGACAGGTTAGATCTCCTGGATCTGTGGGGAGCAACTGAGGACGCTGAGTTGAAATGGACACACCTGGGGATGGGTCCTAATGTGCTTTTGTGTCTATGGAGACCTTGGAATGAAGCGGTGGCACTGGGGCCCTAAAGGGTTCTCCTAAACAGAGGCTTTGACACAGCTCCAACGTGCAAGTTTCCCATGTGTAGATGAGATGTTTTCTGATGGGTGAGTGTAGAAACAGCTATATGCTGCTTTTGAAATCCAGGCCTCTGAGGAGAGATGACTGGAAACAAAAGCAATGGATCTGATTAGGGCCTAGGGGCCTATTCTTTCCTTTTTACTTCTGGGGACATCTGTCTATGGGTCTGAGTGCAGGTAGGTGCTCAGTTGGGCTCAGATTGCCCCTGTTTTTTCCTGGGAAGCCAACACTATTGAGATGGATCAGGGACTTTGGAGGTTTATCCTATTAGAAGGGTTGTGGCCATTGGAATGGGCACACACAATTCCCTTGGAGAGGGCAAGTACAGTCCTCAGGATTGGCTCCAGGGACCTGAGCCTGTAGGTTGTGTAGGCCAGGGCTGTTTGGACAGTTGTCTGAGAACACAAACTCGGCTTATGTTTCGGGTCATAGGTATGGCAGGACTGACCTACAGACCATGAGGAGAAGTCTTCGGGATTTGAAAGAAGGGCGAGTGTGAGGCTCCTGCTCAAGTTTTTGTCTCTGGATATCGTGTCACTCATGGTCGTGGAATTTCTGGGTGACTTCATGGGAAATGGACGAGTCTTACTCTCTGGTGGTTTGGCCCCGTCCAAAGAGTTTGGGGTCATTCTGTGGGCTGGAAGAAGTCCGTTTTGTTGTTGTTGTTGTTGTTGTTGTTGTTTTCTTTTTTAACCTCAGGTTTCCCACCAAATGAGGGTTTCCAGAGTAGAGCCCTGGGGAGGGGCGACTGGACAATCAGAAATCTGGTTAAAAATTGGGGCCTAGGGACATGTCAAGCCCATTATGACATCTAATGGTCCAGCCACTGAGAGGACTTACTAGAGGACAGGACTCATGCTGAGGGTCACAATGCGTGTGTATGCCCTCGTCGCACTCAAGAATGGTCGGGGCCTCAGGGTGAAAGCTGGTTTCTCCCACACTGAACGTTGGACAACGTGCCAACCACAAGGGTTCTTGCCATGGGTAAGGAGGAGTTCTGATTTCTGCGTCACACTCACCCCTGGGCAGTGATTGGAGATAAGATCTCGGATCTGAAGCCTGAAAACTGAGGTAGGGAAGGGATGATGACCTAAGGCCATGGCGGGTTTTATGTGCTCAGTGTGCGGTAAGCTTTCTGGGTGTTGGTCAGGAGGTCCGGGCTCAGGTTGTGTTCCACAGTGCATTAGTGCCCAGGTTAGACTATATCATTTGGGTAAAGTCGAGTGCTGTGTAGGTTTATCCTCATTTAAGGTGCCTGGGCAGCTCATGAGGCAATAATTTTTTTTCTAGAGGGCAGGAAGAGTGCTGCATTGTGGGTCCGGAATTGCCAAACTTGAGGGCTTCGGGGCCAGTAGTGTGAGGACGGAAGTCTGAGAAGACAAGCTAACTTGGGTTTCAGGGCGAGGGCACGGCAGGTACCCCCTGCAGATCTGAACCAATCTCATGCATCTGAAGTCAGGGCGAGGATCAGACGTTGGCTCAGGTTGGAGTTTCTGTCTATGACGGCCGCTTCATGAAGGGAGCGGAATCTCGGGGCCATTGAGGTTTTCCCACGTTGGGAGTTGTGGGATGCCCCCTTCAAGGATTCCTTCTGCGGGACAATTGAGACCTGTTGGACAGCTCCAGGACATCCCATATGGAATGACTCCAGAGCACCGTTCGTGGATGGATGCCTGGGAAGCCCGCCTCGCATTCCAATTGTCTCCTAGCAACAAGACAGTTTAGATCTGATGGCTCTGTCGGAGCAACCGGGGTGGCTGAGTTGAAATGGACTTTCCTGAGCATGGGCCCTAATGTGTTTTTCTGACCATGAGGGCCTTGGAATGGGGCGGTGGCTACGGGACCCTGAAGTACTCTCCTAAGCTTTGGACATGGCTCCCATGCACAGGTTTCCTTGTGGAGACGAGATGAGTTCTCATGGGTGCCTCAGGAAAAGCCCTATGCTCGTATTGGAATCAGGCTTTTGAGGACACATGCCTGTAACCCAAAGCAATGGATCCTATTATGGCCTAGGGTCCTGTCTGGTTCAATCTTCTTCTCTGGGGACATCCATCTATGGTATGAGTGGAGGTCGATTATCAGCTGGTGTCAGACAGCCCTTGTTTGTTCCGGGCGTCCTACACTATTGGGATGGCCTCAGGGACTTTGGAGGTTTCTCCTAATTTGTACGGTTTTGGACCATGGAATGGGCAGAATTCCCATGGATTGGTAGGCACAGTCCTAATGTGTGGCTCCAAGGGCCCAGCCTGGAGGGTGTGTGGCCCAAGACTTTGAGGACAGAAGTCTGAAAACACAAACTCAGCTTAGGTTTGGGGACGTAGGTATGGCAGGCCCGATCTACAAACCATGAGAAGAACTCTTCTGGATATGAAGAAAGTGCGAGTCTGAGGCGCTTGCTCAGGCTTTTGTCTCTGGATTTTGTATCAGCGATGGCCGTGGAATGTCGGGGAGGCCTCATGGGCCATGGACGAATCTTCCTCTCTGAGGATTTGGCCCGATTCCCAATTGCTTTTCGTCAATCTGTGGAATGGGAGGACTCATTTCAGTTTTGTTACCTCAGGTGTCCCACCAAAAGAGGAATTCCAAAGCCAAGCCGTGGGGAAGACTGAAGGGACAACCCGAACTATGGTTAAAAATTGGGGCCTAGGGGCATGGCAAGCCCAATATGCTATCTCTTCATCCAGCCACTGAGTGGCCTTACTTGAGGACTCGGCTCAGCCAGAGGGTCACAATGTGTGTTTGTGACCAATGTGGCCCGCGAGCATGGGCGGGGCCTCAAGGGCCACACTGGTTTCAACTACACTGAACGTTGGACAACATGACAACAAAGGGTTTCTTGCCATGGGGAAGGAGTTCTGATTTCTGCATCACCTTCAACCCTGGGCAGTGATTGGAGATAAAGTCTACGTTCTGAAACCTGAAAACCGAGGTTGGGAAGAGATGACGACCTAAGACCATGGCGGCTCGATGTGCTCAGTGTGCGGCAAGCTGTCTGGGAGGGGTCAGGAGGTCCAGGCTCAGCCTGTGTCAGAAAGGACATTAGTGCCCTGGTCAGCCTATGTATTTGGGGTACAGCCAAGGTCGGTGCAGGTTGATCCTCATTTGGGGTTACTGGGTAGCCCCAGAGGACAATGTTTTTTCTTCTGGAGGGCAGGCAGAGTGCTGCATTGTAGTTCTGGATTGCCAAACTGGAGGGCTTGTGGGCCAGTACTCTGACGACAAAAGTCTGAGAACACAAGCTAGGCTTAGGTTTCTGGGTGAGGCCATGGCAGGCACAATCTACAGCCCTGAATCGAGATCTCGTGCATCTGAAGTCAGGGCGAGGTTCAGACGATTGCTCAGGTTGGAGTTTCTGCCCCTGATGGCCCCTTCATGAATGGGGGGGGCATCTGGAGGCCATCGGGGTTTTCCCACGATGGGAGTTGTGAGAAGCTCCAAACTGCAGAGAGTCTTCTGCAGGACAATTGAGACCTGTTGTATGGCTCCAGGCCAATGATTCTGAGCAGGGTTCTAAGGATGGATGGCTGGGTAGCCCACCTCGCATTCCAATTGTCTCCTAGCAACAAGACAGGTTAGATCTCCTGGATCTGTGGGGAGCAACTGAGGACGCTGAGTTGAAATGGACACACCTGGGGATGGGTCCTAATGTGCTTTTGTGTCTATGGAGACCTTGGAATGAAGCGGTGGCACTGGGGCCCTAAAGGGTTCTCCTAAACAGAGGCTTTGACACAGCTCCAACGTGCAAGTTTCCCATGTGTAGATGAGATGTTTTCTGATGGGTGAGTGTAGAAACAGCTATTTGCTGCTTTTGAAATCCAGGCCTCTGAGGAGAGATGACTGGAAACAAAAGCAATGGATCTGATTAGGGCCTAGGGGCCTGTTCTTTCCTTTTTACTTCTGGGGACATCTGTCTATGGGTCTGAGTGCAGGTAGGTGCTCAGTTGGGCTCAGATTGCCCCTGTTTTTTCCTGGGAAGCCACCACTATTGAGATGGATCAGGGACTTTGGAGGTTTATCCTATTAGAAGGGTTGTGGCCATTGGAATGGGCACACACAATTCCCTTGGAGAGGGCAAGTACAGTCCTCAGGTTTGGCTCCAGGGGCCTGAGCCTGTAGGTTGTGTAGGCCAGGGCTGTTTGGACAGTTGTCTGAGAACACAAACTCGGCTTATGTTTCGGGTCATAGGTATGGCAGGACTGACCTACAGACCATGAGGAGAACTCTTCGGTATTTGAAAGAAGGGCGAGTGTGAGGCTCCTGCTCAAGTTTTTGTCTCTGGATATCGTGTCACTCATGGTCGTGGAATTTCTGGGTGACTTCATGGGAAATGGACGAGTCTTACTCTCTGGTGGTTTGGCCCCGTCCAAAGAGTTTGGGGTCATTCTGTGGGCTGGAAGAAGTCCGTTTTCTTGTTGTTGTTGTTGTTGTTGTTGTTGTTTTCTTTTTTAACCTCAGGTGTCCCACCAAATGAGGGTTTCCAGAGTAGAGCTCTGGGGAGGGGCGACTGGACAATCAGAAATCTGGTTAAAAATTGGGGCCTAGGGACATGTCAAGCCCATTATGACATCTAATGATCCAGCCACTGAGAGGACTTACTAGAGGACAGGACTCATGCTGAGGGTCACAATGCGTGTGTATGCCCTCGTCGCACTCAAGAATGGTCGGGGCCTCAGGGTGAAAGCTGGTTTCTCCCACACTGAACGTTGGACAACGTGCCAACCACAAGGGTTCTTGCCATGGGTAAGGAGGAGTTCTGATTTCTGCGTCACACTAAGCCCTGGGCAGTGATTGGAGATAAGATCTCGGATCTGAAGCCTGAAAACTGAGGTAGGGAAGGGATGATGACCTAAGGCCATGGCGGGTTTTATGTGCTCAGTGTGCGGTAAGCTTTCTGGGTGTTGGTCAGGAGGTCCGGGCTCAGGTTGTGTTCCACAGTGCATTAGTGCCCAGGTTGGACTATATCATTTGGGTAAAGTCGAGTGCTGTGTAGGTTTATCCTCATTTAAGGTGCCTGGGCAGCTCATGAGGCAATAATTTTTTTTCTAGAGGGCAGGAAGAGTGCTGCATTGTGGGTCCGGAATTGCCAAACTTGAGGGCTTCGGGGCCAGTAGTGTGAGGACGGAAGTCTGAGAAGACAAGCTAACTTGGGTTTCAGGGCGAGGGCACGGCAGGTACCCCCTGCAGATCTGAACCAATCTCATGCATCTGAAGTCAGGGCGAGGATCAGACGTTGGCTCAGGTTGGAGTTTCTGTGTATGACGGCCGCTTCATGAAGGGAGCGGAATCTCGGGGCCATTGAGGTTTTCCCACGTTGTGAGTTGTGGGATGCCCCCTTCAAGGATTCCTTCTGCGGGACAATTGAGACCTGTTGGACAGCTCCAGGACATCCCATATGGAATGACTCCAGAGCACCGTTCATGGATGGATGCCTGGGAAGCCCGCCTCGCATTCCAATTGTCTCCTAGCAACAAGACAGTTTAGATCTGATGGCTCTGCCGGAGCAACCGGGGTGTCTGAGTTGAAATGGACTTTCCTGAGCATGGGCCCTAATGTGTTTTTCTGACCATGAGGGCCTTGGAATGGGGCGGTGGCTACGGGACCCTGAAGTACTCTCCTAAGCTTTGGACATGGCTCCCATGCACAGGTTTCCTTGTGGAGACGAAATGAGTTCTCATGGGTGCCTCAGGAAAACCCCTATGCTCGTATTGGAATCAGGCTTTTGAGGACACATGCCTGTAACCCAAAGCAATGGATCCTATTATGGCCTAGGGTCCTGTCTGGTTCAATCTTCTTCTCTGGGGACATCCATCTATGGTATGAGTGGAGGTCGATTATCAGCTGGTGTCAGACAGCCCTTGTTTGTTCCGGGCGTCCTACACTATTGGGATGGCCTCAGGGACTTTGGAGGTTTCTCCTAATTTGTACGATATTGGTCCATGGAATGGGCAGAATTCCCATGGATTGGTAGGCACAGTCCTAATGTGTGGCTCCAAGGGCCCAGCCTGGAGGGTGTGTGGCCCAAGACTTTGAGGACAGAAGTCTGAAAACACAAACTCAGCTTAGGTTTGAGGACGTAGGTATGGCAGGCCCGATCTACAAACCATGAGAAGAACTCTTCTGGATATGAAGAAAGTGCGAGTCTGAGGCGCTTGCTCAGGCTTTTGTCTCTGGATTTTGTATCAGCGATGGCCGTGGAATGTCGGGGAGGCCTCATGGGCCATGGACGAATCTTCCTCTCTGAGGATTTGGCCCGATTCCCAATTGCTTTTCGTCAATCTGTGGGATGGGAGGACTCATTTCAGTTTTGTTACCTCAGGTGTCCCACCAAAAGAGGAATTCCAAAGCCAAGCCGTGGGGAAGACTGAAGGGACAACCCGAACTATGGTTAAAAATTGGGGCCTAGGGGCATGGCAAGCCCAATATGCTATCTCTTCATCCAGCCACTGAGTGGCCTTACTTGAGGACTCGGCTCAGCCAGAGGGTCACAATGTGTGTTTGTGACCAATGTGGCCCGCGAGCATGGGCGGGGCCTCAAGGGCCACACTGGTTTCAACTACACTGAACGTTGGACAACATGACAACAAAGGGTTTCTTGCCATGGGGAAGGAGTTCTGATTTCTGCATCACCTTCAACCTTGGGCAGTGATTGGAGATAAAGTCTATGTTCTGAAACCTGAAAACCGAGGTTGGGAAGAGATGACGACCTAAGGCCATGGCGGCTCGATGTGCTCAGTGTGCGGCAAGCTGTCTGGGAGGGGTCAGGAGGTCCAGGCTCAGCCTGTGACAGAAAGGACATTAGTGCCCTGGTCAGCCTATGTATTTGGGGTACAGCCAAGGTCGGTGCATGTTGATCCTCATTTGGGGTTACTGGGTAGCCCCAGAGGACAATGTTTTTTCTTCTGGAGGGCAGGCAGAGTGCTGCATTGTAGTTCTGGATTGCCAAACTGGAGGGCTTGTGGGCCAGACTCTGACGACAAAAGTCTGAGAACACAAGCTAGGCTTAGGTTTCTGGGTGAGGCCATGGCAGGCACAATCTACAGCCCTGAATCGAGATCTCGTGCATCTGAAGTCAGGGCGAGGTTCAGACGATTGCTCAGGTTGGAGTTTCTGCCCCTGATGGCCCCTTCATGAATGGGGGGTCATCTGGAGGCCATCGGGGTTTTCCCACGATGGGAGTTGTGAGAAGCTCCAAACTGCAGAGAGTCTTCTGCAGGACAATTGAGACCTGTTGTATGGCTCCAGGCCAATGATTCTGAGCAGGGTTCTAAGGATGGATGGCTGGGTAGCCCACCTCGCATTCCAATTGTCTCCTAGCAACAAGACAGGTTAGATCTCCTGGATCTGTGGGGAGCAACTGAGGACGCTGAGTTGAAATGGACACACCTGGGGATGGGTCCTAATGTGCTTTTGTGTCTATGGAGACCTTGGAATGAAGCGGTGGCACTGGGGCCCTAAAGGGTTTTCCTAAACAGAGGCTTTGACACAGCTCCAACGTGCAAATTTCCCATGTGTAGATGAGATGTTTTCTGATGGGTGAGTGTAGAAACAGCTATATGCTGCTTTTGAAATCCAGGCCTCTGAGGAGAGATGACTGGAAACAAAAGCAATGGATCTGATTAGGTCCTAGGGGCCTGTTCTTTCCTTTTTACCTCTGGGGACATCTGTCTATGGGTCTGAGTGCAGGTAGGTGCTCAGTTGGGCTCAGATTGCCCCTGTTTTTTCCTGGGAATCCACCACTATTGAGATGGATCAGGGACTTTGGAGGTTTATCCTATTAGAAGGGTTGTGGCCATTGGAATGGGCACACACAATTCCCTTGGAGAGGGCAAGTACAGTCCTCAGGTTTGGCTCCAGGGGCCTGAGCCTGTAGGTTGTGTAGGCCAGGGCTGTTTGGACAGTTGTCTGAGAACACAAACTCGGCTTATGTTTCGGGTCATAGGTATGGCAGGACTGACCTACAGACCATGAGGAGAACTCTTCGGGATTTGAAAGAAGGGCGAGTGTGAGGTTCCTGCTCAAGTTTTTGTCTCTGGATATCGTGTCACTCATGGTCGTGGAATTTCTGGGTGACTTCATGGGAAATGGACGAGTCTTACTCTCTGGTGGTTTGGCCCCGTCCAAAGAGTTTGGGGTCATTCTGTGGGCTGGAAGAAGTCCGTTTTCTTGTTGTTGTTGTTGTTGTTGTTGTTTTCTTTTTTAACCTCAGGTGTCCCACCAAATGAGGGATTCCAGAGTAGAGCCCTGGGGAGGGGCGACTGGACAATCAGAAATCTGGTTAAAAATTGGGGCCTAGGGACATGTCAAGCCCATTATGACATCTAATGGTCCAGCCACTGAGAGGACTTACTAGAGGACTGGACTCATGCTGAGGGTCACAATGCGTGTGTATGCCCTCGTCGCACTCAAGAATGGTCGGGGCCTCAGGGTGAAAGCTGGTTTCTCCCACACTGAACGTTGGACAACGTGCCAACCACAAGGGTTCTTGCCATGGGTAAGGAGGAGTTCTGATTTCTGCGTCACACTCACCCCTGGGCAGTGATTGGAGATAAGATCTCGGATCTGAAGCCTGAAAACTGAGGTAGGGAAGGGATGATGACCTAAGGCCATGGCGGGTTTTATGTGCTCAGTGTGCGGTAAGCTTTCTGGGTGTTGGTCAGGAGGTCCGGGCTCAGGTTGTGTTCGACAGTGCATTAGTGCCCAGGTTAGACTATATCATTTGGGTAAAGTCGAGTGCTGTGTAGGTTTATCCTCATTTAAGGTGCCTGGGCAGCTCATGAGGCAATAATTTTTTTTCTAGAGGGCAGGAAGAGTGCTGCATTGTGGGTCCGGAATTGCCAAACTTGAGGGCTTCGGGGCCAGTAGTGTGAGGACGGAAGTCTGAGAAGACAAGCTAACTTGGGTTTCAGGGCGAGGGCACGGCAGGTACCCCCTGCAGATCTGAACCAATCTCATGCATCTGAAGTCAGGGCGAGGATCAGACGTTGGCTCAGGTTGGAGTTTCTGTGTATGACGGCCGCTTCATGAAGGGAGCGGAATCTCGGGGCCATTGAGGTTTTCCCACGTTTGGAGTTGTTGGATGCCCCCTTCAAGGATTCCTTCTGCGGGACAATTGAGACCTGTTGGACAGCTCCAGGACATCCCATATGGAATGACTCCAGAGCACCGTTCGTGGATGGATGCCTGGGAAGCCCGCCTCGCATTCCAATTGTCTCCTAGCAACAAGACAGTTTAGATCTGATGGCTCTGCCGGAGCAACCGGGGTGGCTGAGTTGAAATGGACTTTCCTGAGGATGGGCCCTAATGTGTTTTTCTGACCATGAGGGCCTTGGAATGGGGCGGTGGCTACGGGACCCTGAAGTACTCTCCTAAGCTTTGGACATGGCTCCCATGCACAGGATTCCTTGTGGAGACGAGATGAGTTCTGATGGGTGCCTCAGGAAAACCCCTATGCTCGTATTGGAATCAGGCTTTTGAGGACACATGCCTGTAACCCAAAGCAATGGATCCTATTATGGCCTAGGGTCCTGTCTGGTTCAATCTTCTTCTCTGGGGACATCCATCTATGGTATGAGTGGAGGTCGATTATCAGCTGGTGTCAGACAGCCCTTGTTTGTTCCGGGCGTCCTACACTATTGGGATGGCCTCAGGGACTTTGGAGGTTTCTCCTAATTTGTACGATATTGGTCCATGGAATGGGCAGAATTCCCATGGATTGGTAGGCACAGTCCTAATGTGTGGCTCCAAGGGCCCAGCCTGGAGGGTGTGTGGCCCAAGACTTTGAGGACAGAAGTCTGAAAACACAAACTCAGCTTAGGTTTGGGGACGTAGGTATGGCAGGCCCGATCTACAAACCATGAGAAGAACTCTTCTGGATATGAAGAAAGTGCGAGTCTGAGGCGCTTGCTCAGGCTTTTGTCTCTGGATTTTGTATCAGCGATGGCCGTGGAATGTCGGGGAGGCCTCATGGGCCATGGACGAATCTTCCTCTCTGAGGATTTGGCCCGATTCCCAATTGCTTTTCGTCAATCTGTGGGATGGGAGGACTCATTTCAGTTTTGTTACCTCAGGTGTCCCACCAAAAGAGGAATTCCAAAGCCAAGCCGTGGGGAAGACTGAAGGGACAACCCGAACTATGGTTAAAAATTGGGGCCTAGGGGCATGGCAAGCCCAATATGCTATCTCTTCATCCAGCCACTGAGTGGCCTTACTTGAGGACTCGGCTCAGCCAGAGGGTCAAAATGTGTGTTTATGACCAATGTGGCCCGCGAGCATGGGCGGGGCCTCAAGGGCCACACTGGTTTCAACTACACTGAACGTTGGACAACATGACAACAAAGGGTTTCTTGCCATGGGGAAGGAGTTCTGATTTCTGCATCACCTTCAACCCTGGGCAGTGATTGGAGATAAAGTCTACGTTCTGAAACCTGAAAACCGAGGTTGGGAAGAGATGACGACCTAAGACCATGGCGGCTCGATGTGCTCAGTGTGCGGCAAGCTGTCTGGGAGGGGTCAGGAGGTCCAGGCTCAGCCTGTGTCAGAAAGGACATTAGTGCCCTGGTCAGCCTATGTATTTGGGGTACAGCCAAGGTCGGTGCAGGTTGATCCTCATTTGGGGTTACTGGGTAGCCCCAGAGGACAATGTTTTTTCTTCTGGAGGGCAGGCAGAGTGCTGCATTGTAGTTCTGGATTGCCAAACTGGAGGGCTTGTGGGCCAGTACTCTGACGACAAAAGTCTGAGAACACAAGCTAGGCTTAGGTTTCTGGGTGAGGCCATGGCAGGCACAATCTACAGCCCTGAATCGAGATCTCGTGCATCTGAAGTCAGGGCGAGGTTCAGACGATTGCTCAGGTTGGAGTTTCTGCCCCTGATGGCCCCTTCATGAATGGGGGGGGCATCTGGAGGCCATCGGGGTTTTCCCACGATGGGAGTTGTGAGAAGCTCCAAACTGCAGAGAGTCTTCTGCAGGACAATTGAGACCTGTTGTATGGCTCCAGGCCAATGATTCTGTGCAGGGTTCTAAGGATGGATGGCTGGGTAGCCCACCTCGCATTCCAATTGTCTCCTAGCAACAAGACAGGTTAGATCTCCTGGATCTGTGGGGAGCAACTGAGGACGCTGAGTTGAAATGGACACACCTGGGGATGGGTCCTAATGTGCTTTTGTGTCTATGGAGACCTTGGAATGAAGCGGTGGCACTGGGGCCCTAAAGGGTTCTCCTAAACAGAGGCTTTGACACAGCTCCAACGTGCAAGTTTCCCATGTGTAGATGAGATGTTTTCTGATGGGTGAGTGTAGAAACAGCTATTTGCTGCTTTTGAAATCCAGGCCTCTGAGGAGAGATGACTGGAAACAAAAGCAATGGATCTGATTAGGTCCTAGGGGCCTGTTCTTTCCTTTTTACCTCTGGGGACATCTGTCTATGGGTCTGAGTGCAGGTAGGTGCTCAGTTGGGCTCAGATTGCCCCTGTTTTTTCCTGGGAAGCCACCACTATTGAGATGGATCAGGGACTTTGGAGGTTTATCCTATTAGAAGGGTTGTGGCCATTGGAATGGGCACACACAATTCCCTTGGAGAGGGCAAGTACAGTCCTCAGGTTTGGCTCCAGGGGCCTGAGCCTGTAGGTTGTGTAGGCCAGGGCTGTTTGGACAGTTGTCTGAGAACACAAACTCGGCTTATGTTTCGGGTCATAGGTATGGCAGGACTGACCTACAGACCATGAGGAGAACTCTTCGGGATTTGAAAGAAGGGCGAGTGTGAGGCTCCTGCTCAAGTTTTTGTCTCTGGATATCGTGTCACTCATGGTCGTGGAATTTCTGGGTGACTTCATGGGAAATGGACGAGTCTTACTCTCTGGTGGTTTGGCCCCGTCCAAAGAGTTTGGGGTCATTCTGTGGGCTGGAAGAAGTCCGTTTTCTTGTTGTTGTTGTTGTTGTTGTTGTTGTTTTCTTTTTTAACCTCAGGTGTCCCACCAAATGAGGGATTCCAGAGTAGAGCCCTGGGGAGGGGCGACTGGACAATCAGAAATCTGGTTAAAAATTGGCGCCTAGGGACATGTCAAGCCCATTATGACATCTAATGGTCCAGCCACTGAGAGGACTTACTAGAGGACAGGACTCATGCTGAGGGTCACAATGCGTGTGTATGCCCTCGTCGCACTCAAGAATGGTCGGGGCCTCAGGGTGAAAGCTGGTTTCTCCCACACTGAACGTTGGACAACGTGCCAACCACAAGGGTTCTTGCCATGGGTAAGGAGGAGTTCTGATTTCTGCGTCACACTCACCCCTGGGCAGTGATTGGAGATAAGATCTCGGATCTGAAGCCTGAAAACTGAGGTAGGGAAGGGATGATGACCTAAGGCCATGGCGGGTTTTATGTGCTCAGTGTGCGGTAAGCTTTCTGGGTGTTGGTCAGGAGGTCCGGGCTCAGGTTGTGTTCCACAGTGCATTAGTGCCCAGGTTAGACTATATCATTTGGGTAAAGTCGAGTGCTGTGTAGGTTTATCCTCATTTAAGGTGCCTGGGCAGCTCATGAGGCAATAATTTTTTTTCTAGAGGGCAGGAAGAGTGCTGCATTGTGGGTCCGGAATTGCCAAACTTGAGGGCTTCGGGGCCAGTAGTGTGAGGACGGAAGTCTGAGAAGACAAGCTAACTTGGGTTTCAGGGCGAGGGCACGGCAGGTACCCCCTGCAGATCTGAACCAATCTCATGCATCTGAAGTCAGGGCGAGGATCAGACGTTGGCTCAGGTTGGAGTTTCTGTGTATGACGGCCGCTTCATGAAGGGAGCGGAATCTCGGGGCCATTGAGGTTTTCCCACGTTTGGAGTTGTTGGATGCCCCCTTCAAGGATTCCTTCTGCGGGACAATTGAGACCTGTTGGACAGCTCCAGGACATCCCATATGGAATGACTCCAGAGCACCGTTCGTGGATGGATGCCTGGGAAGCCCGCCTCGCATTCCAATTGTCTCCTAGCAACAAGACAGTTTAGATCTGATGGCTCTGCCGGAGCAACCGGGGTGGCTGAGTTGAAATGGACTTTCCTGAGGATAGGCCCTAATGTGTTTTTCTGACCATGAGGGCCTTGGAATGGGGCGGTGGCTACGGGACCCTGAAGTACTCTCCTAAGCTTTGGACATGGCTCCCATGCACAGGTTTCCTTGTGGAGACGAGATGAGTTCTCATGGGTGCCTCAGGAAAACCCCTATGCTCGTATTGGAATCAGGCTTTTGAGGACACATGCCTGTAACCCAAAGCAATGGATCCTATTATGGCCTAGGGTCCTGTCTGGTTCAATCTTCTTCTCTGGGGACATCCATCTATGGTATGAGTGGAGGTCGATTATCAGCTGGTGTCAGACAGCCCTTGTTTGTTCCGGGCGTCCTACACTATTGGGATGGCCTCAGGGACTTTGGAGGTTTCTCCTAATTTGTACGGTTTTGGACCATGGAATGGGCAGAATTCCCATGGATTGGTAGGCACAGTCCTAATGTGTGGCTCCAAGGGCCCAGCCTGGAGGGTGTGTGGCCCAAGACTTTGAGGACAGAAGTCTGAAAACACAAACTCAGCTTAGGTTTGGGGACGTAGGTATGGCAGGCCCGATCTACAAACCATGAGAAGAACTCTTCTGGATATGAAGAAAGTGCGAGTCTGAGGCGCTTGCTCAGGCTTTTGTCTCTGGATTTTGTATCAGCGATGGCCGTGGAATGTCGGGGAGGCCTCATGGGCCATGGACGAATCTTCCTCTCTGAGGATTTGGCCCGATTCCCAATTGCTTTTCGTCAATCTGTGGGATGGGAGGACTCATTTCAGTTTTGTTACCTCAGGTGTCCCACCAAAAGAGGAATTCCAAAGCCAAGCCGTGGGGAAGACTGAAGGGACAACCCGAACTATGGTTAAAAATTGGGGCCTAGGGGCATGGCAAGCCCAATATGCTATCTCTTCATCCAGCCACTGAGTGGCCTTACTTGAGGACTCGGCTCAGCCAGAGGGTCACAATGTGTGTTTGTGACCAATGTGGCCCGCGAGCATGGGCGGGGCCACAAGGGCCACACTGGTTTCAACTACACTGAACGTTGGACAACATGACAACAAAGGGTTTCTTGCCATGGGGAAGGAGTTCTGATTTCTGCATCACCTTCAACCCTGGGCAGTGATTGGAGATAAAGTCTACGTTCTGAAACCTGAAAACCGAGGTTGGGAAGAGATGACGACCTAAGGCCATGGCGGCTCGATGTGCTCGTGTGCGGCAAGCTGTCTGGGAGGGGTCAGGAGGTCCAGGCTCAGCCTGTGTCAGAAAGGACATTAGTGCCCTGGTCAGCCTATGTATTTGGGGTACAGCCAAGGTCGGTGCAGGTTGATCCTCATTTGGGGTTACTGGGTAGCCCCAGAGGACAATGTTTTTTCTTCTGGAGGGCAGGCAGAGTGCTGCATTGTAGTTCTGGATTGCCAAACTGGAGGGCTTGTGGGCCAGTACTCTGACGACAAAAGTCTGAGAACACAAGCTAGGCTTAGGTTTCTGGGTGAGGCCATGGCAGGCACAATCTACAGCCCTGAATCGAGATCTCGTGCATCTGAAGTCAGGGCGAGGTTCAGACGATTGCTCAGGTTGGAGTTTCTGCCCCTGATGGCCCCTTCATGAATGGGGGGGGCATCTGGAGGCCATCGGGGTTTTCCCACGATGGGAGTTGTGAGAAGCTCCAAACTGCAGAGAGTCTTCTGCAGGACAATTGAGACCTGTTGTATGGCTCCAGGCCAATGATTCTGTGCAGGGTTCTAAGGATGGATGGCTGGGTAGCCCACCTCGCATTCCAATTGTCTCCTAGCAACAAGACAGGTTAGATCTCCTGGATCTGTGGGGAGCAACTGAGGACGCTGAGTTGAAATGGACACACCTGGGGATGGGTCCTAATGTGCTTTTGTGTCTATGGAGACCTTGGAATGAAGCGGTGGCACTGGGGCCCTAAAGGGTTCTCCTAAACAGAGGCTTTGACACAGCTCCAACGTGCAAGTTTCCCATGTGTAGATGAGATGTTTTCTGATGGGTGAGTGTAGAAACAGCTATTTGCTGCTTTTGAAATCCAGGCCTCTGAGGAGAGATGACTGGAAACAAAAGCAATGGATCTGATTAGGTCCTAGGGGCCTGTTCTTTCCTTTTTACCTCTGGGGACATCTGTCTATGGGTCTGAGTGCAGGTAGGTGCTCAGTTGGGCTCAGATTGCCCCTGTTTTTTCCTGGGAAGCCACCACTATTGAGATGGATCAGGGACTTTGGAGGTTTATCCTATTAGAAGGGTTGTGGCCATTGGAATGGGCACACACAATTCCCTTGGAGAGGGCAAGTACAGTCCTCAGGTTTGGCTCCAGGGGCCTGAGCCTGTAGGTTGTGTAGGCCAGGGCTGTTTGGACAGTTGTCTGAGAACACAAACTCGGCTTATGTTTCGGGTCATAGGTATGGCAGGACTGACCTACAGACCATGAGGAGAACTCTTCGGGATTTGAAAGAAGGGCGAGTGTGAGGCTCCTGCTCAAGTTTTTGTCTCTGGATATCGTGTCACTCATGGTCGTGGAATTTCTGGGTGACTTCATGGGAAATGGACGAGTCTTACTCTCTGGTGGTTTGGCCCCGTCCAAAGAGTTTGGGGTCATTCTGTGGGCTGGAAGAAGTCCGTTTTCTTGTTGTTGTTGTTGTTGTTGTTGTTGTTTTCTTTTTTAACCTCAGGTGTCCCACCAAATGAGGGATTCCAGAGTAGAGCCCTGGGGAGGGGCGACTGGACAATCAGAAATCTGGTTAAAAATTGGCGCCTAGGGACATGTCAAGCCCATTATGACATCTAATGGTCCAGCCACTGAGAGGACTTACTAGAGGACAGGACTCATGCTGAGGGTCACAATGCGTGTGTATGCCCTCGTCGCACTCAAGAATGGTCGGGGCCTCAGGGTGAAAGCTGGTTTCTCCCACACTGAACGTTGGACAACGTGCCAACCACAAGGGTTCTTGCCATGGGTAAGGAGGAGTTCTGATTTCTGCGTCACACTCACCCCTGGGCAGTGATTGGAGATAAGATCTCGGATCTGAAGCCTGAAAACTGAGGTAGGGAAGGGATGATGACCTAAGGCCATGGCGGGTTTTATGTGCTCAGTGTGCGGTAAGCTTTCTGGGTGTTGGTCAGGAGGTCCGGGCTCAGGTTGTGTTCCACAGTGCATTAGTGCCCAGGTTGGACTATATCATTTGGGTAAAGTCGAGTGCTGTGTAGGTTTATCCTCATTTAAGGTGCCTGGGCAGCTCATGAGGCAATAATTTTTTTTCTAGAGGGCAGGAAGAGTGCTGCATTGTGGGTCCGGAATTGCCAAACTTGAGGGCTTCGGGGCCAGTAGTGTGAGGACGGAAGTCTGAGAAGACAAGCTAACTTGGGTTTCAGGGCGAGGGCACGGCAGGTACCCCCTGCAGATCTGAACCAATCTCATGCATCTGAAGTCAGGGCGAGGATCAGACGTTGGCTCAGGTTGGAGTTTCTGTGTATGACGGCCGCTTCATGAAGGGAGCGGAATCTCGGGGCCATTGAGGTTTTCCCACGTTGTGAGTTGTGGGATGCCCCCTTCAAGGATTCCTTCTGCGGGACAATTGAGACCTGTTGGACAGCTCCAGGACATCCCATATGGAATGACTCCAGAGCACCGTTCATGGATGGATGCCTGGGAAGCCCGCCTCGCATTCCAATTGTCTCCTAGCAACAAGACAGTTTAGATCTGATGGCTCTGCCGGAGCAACCGGGGTGTCTGAGTTGAAATGGACTTTCCTGAGCATGGGCCCTAATGTGTTTTTCTGACCATGAGGGCCTTGGAATGGGGCGGTGGCTACGGGACCCTGAAGTACTCTCCTAAGCTTTGGACATGGCTCCCATGCACAGGTTTCCTTGTGGAGACGAGATGAGTTCTCATGGGTGCCTCAGGAAAACCCCTATGCTCGTATTGGAATCAGGCTTTTGAGGACACATGCCTGTAACCCAAAGCAAGGGATCCTATTATGGCCTAGGGTCCTGTCTGGTTCAATCTTCTTCTCTGGGGACATCCATCTATGGTATGAGTGGAGGTCGATTATCAGCTGGTGTCAGACAGCCCTTGTTTGTTCCGGGCGTCCTACACTATTGGGATGGCCTCAGGGACTTTGGAGGTTTCTCCTAATTTGTACGATATTGGACCATGGAATGGGCAGAATTCCCATGGATTGGTAGGTACAGTCCTAATGTGTGGCTCCAAGGGCCCAGCCTGGAGGGTGTGTGGCCCAAGACTTTGAGGACAGAAGTCTGAAAACACAAACTCAGCTTAGGTTTGGGGACGTAGGTATGGCAGGCCCGATCTACAAACCATGAGAAGAACTCTTCTGGATATGAAGAAAGTGCGAGTCTGAGGCGCTTGCTCAGGCTTTTGTCTCTGGATTTTGTATCAGCGATGGCCGTGGAATGTCGGGGAGGCCTCATGGGCCATGGACGAATCTTCCTCTCTGAGGATTTGGCCCGATTCCCAATTGCTTTTCGTCAATCTGTGGGATGGGAGGACTCATTTCAGTTTTGTTACCTCAGGTGTCCCACCAAAAGAGGAATTCCAAAGCCAAGCCGTGGGGAAGACTGAAGGGACAACCCGAACTATGGTTAAAAATTGGGGCCTAGGGGCATGGCAAGCCCAATATGCTATCTCTTCATCCAGCCACTGAGTGGCCTTACTTGAGGACTCGGCTCAGCCAGAGGGTCACAATGTGTGTTTGTGACCAATGTGGCCCGCGAGCATGGGCGGGGCCTCAAGGGCCACACTGGTTTCAACTACACTGAACGTTGGACAACATGACAACAAAGGGTTTCTTGCCATGGGGAAGGAGTTCTGATTTCTGCATCACCTTCAACCTTGGGCAGTGATTGGAGATAAAGTCTATGTTCTGAAACCTGAAAACCGAGGTTGGGAAGAGATGACGACCTAAGGCCATGGCGGCTCGATGTGCTCAGTGTGCGGCAAGCTGTCTGGGAGGGGTCAGGAGGTCCAGGCTCTGCCTGTGACAGAAAGGACATTAGTGCCCTGGTCAGCCTATGTATTTGGGGTACAGCCAAGGTCGGTGCATGTTGATCCTCATTTGGGGTTACTGGGTAGCCCCAGAGGACAATGTTTTTTCTTCTGGAGGGCAGGCAGAGTGCTGCATTGTAGTTCTGGATTGCCAAACTGGAGGGCTTGTGGGCCAGTACTCTGACGACAAAAGTCTGAGAACACAAGCTAGGCTTAGGTTTCTGGGTGAGGCCATGGCAGGCACAATCTACAGCCCTGAATCGAGATCTCGTGCATCTGAAGTCAGGGCGAGGTTCAGACGATTGCTCAGGTTGGAGTTTCTGCCCCTGATGGCCCCTTCATGAATGGGGGGTCATCTGGAGGCCATCGGGGTTTTCCCACGATGGGAGTTGTGAGAAGCTCCAAACTGCAGAGAGTCTTCTGCAGGACAATTGAGACCTGTTGTATGGCTCCAGGCCAATGATTCTGAGCAGGGTTCTAAGGATGGATGGCTGGGTAGCCCACCTCGCATTCCAATTGTCTCCTAGCAACAAGACAGGTTAGATCTCCTGGATCTGTGGGGAGCAACTGAGGACGCTGAGTTGAAATGGACACACCTGGGGATGGGTCCTAATGTGCTTTTGTGTCTATGGAGACCTTGGAATGAAGCGGTGGCACTGGGGCCCTAAAGGGTTTTCCTAAACAGAGGCTTTGACACAGCTCCAACGTGCAAATTTCCCATGTGTAGATGAGATGTTTTCTGATGGGTGAGTGTAGAAACAGCTATATGCTGCTTTTGAAATCCAGGCCTCTGAGGAGAGATGACTGGAAACAAAAGCAATGGATCTGATTAGGTCCTAGGGGCCTGTTCTTTCCTTTTTACCTCTGGGGACATCTGTCTATGGGTCTGAGTGCAGGTAGGTGCTCAGTTGGGCTCAGATTGCCCCTGTTTTTTCCTGGGAATCCACCACTATTGAGATGGATCAGGGACTTTGGAGGTTTATCCTATTAGAAGGGTTGTGGCCATTGGAATGGGCACACACAATTCCCTTGGAGAGGGCAAGTACAGTCCTCAGGTTTGGCTCCAGGGGCCTGAGCCTGTAGGTTGTGTAGGCCAGGGCTGTTTGGACAGTTGTCTGAGAACACAAACTCGGCTTATGTTTCGGGTCATAGGTATGGCAGGACTGACCTACAGACCATGAGGAGAACTCTTCGGGATTTGAAAGAAGGGCGAGTGTGAGGTTCCTGCTCAAGTTTTTGTCTCTGGATATCGTGTCACTCATGGTCGTGGAATTTCTGGGTGACTTCATGGGAAATGGACGAGTCTTACTCTCTGGTGGTTTGGCCCCGTCCAAAGAGTTTGGGGTCATTCTGTGGGCTGGAAGAAGTCCGTTTTCTTGTTGTTGTTGTTGTTGTTGTTGTTTTCTTTTTTAACCTCAGGTGTCCCACCAAATGAGGGATTCCAGAGTAGAGCCCTGGGGAGGGGCGACTGGACAATCAGAAATCTGGTTAAAAATTGGGGCCTAGGGACATGTCAAGCCCATTATGACATCTAATGGTCCAGCCACTGAGAGGACTTACTA
This sequence comes from Mustela nivalis, assembly GCF_964662115.1. NCBI lineage: Eukaryota > Metazoa > Chordata > Mammalia > Carnivora > Mustelidae > Mustela > Mustela nivalis. The sequence continues at coordinate 1,435,602 of NW_028136501.1, read as the reverse complement.
GAGGACTGGACTCATGCTGAGGGTCACAATGCGTGTGTATGCCCTCGTCGCACTCAAGAATGGTCGGGGCCTCAGGGTGAAAGCTGGTTTCTCCCACACTGAACGTTGGACAACGTGCCAACCACAAGGGTTCTTGCCATGGGTAAGGAGGAGTTCTGATTTCTGCGTCACACTCACCCCTGGGCAGTGATTGGAGATAAGATCTCGGATCTGAAGCCTGAAAACTGAGGTAGGGAAGGGATGATGACCTAAGGCCATGGCGGGTTTTATGTGCTCAGTGTGCGGTAAGCTTTCTGGGTGTTGGTCAGGAGGTCCGGGCTCAGGTTGTGTTCGACAGTGCATTAGTGCCCAGGTTAGACTATATCATTTGGGTAAAGTCGAGTGCTGTGTAGGTTTATCCTCATTTAAGGTGCCTGGGCAGCTCATGAGGCAATAATTTTTTTTCTAGAGGGCAGGAAGAGTGCTGCATTGTGGGTCCGGAATTGCCAAACTTGAGGGCTTCGGGGCCAGTAGTGTGAGGACGGAAGTCTGAGAAGACAAGCTAACTTGGGTTTCAGGGCGAGGGCACGGCAGGTACCCCCTGCAGATCTGAACCAATCTCATGCATCTGAAGTCAGGGCGAGGATCAGACGTTGGCTCAGGTTGGAGTTTCTGTGTATGACGGCCGCTTCATGAAGGGAGCGGAATCTCGGGGCCATTGAGGTTTTCCCACGTTGTGAGTTGTTGGATGCCCCCTTCAAGGATTCCTTCTGCGGGACAATTGAGACCTGTTGGACAGCTCCAGGACATCCCATATGGAATGACTCCAGAGCACCGTTCGTGGATGGATGCCTGGGAAGCCCGCCTCGCATTCCAATTGTCTCCTAGCAACAAGACAGTTTAGATCTGATGGCTCTGCCGGAGCAACCGGGGTGGCTGAGTTGAAATGGACTTTCCTGAGGATGGGCCCTAATGTGTTTTTCTGACCATGAGGGCCTTGGAATGGGGCGGTGGCTACGGGACCCTGAAGTACTCTCCTAAGCTTTGGACATGGCTCCCATGCACAGGATTCCTTGTGGAGACGAGATGAGTTCTGATGGGTGCCTCAGGAAAACCCCTATGCTCGTATTGGAATCAGGCTTTTGAGGACACATGCCTGTAACCCAAAGCAATGGATCCTATTATGGCCTAGGGTCCTGTCTGGTTCAATCTTCTTCTCTGGGGACATCCATCTATGGTATGAGTGGAGGTCGATTATCAGCTGGTGTCAGACAGCCCTTGTTTGTTCCGGGCGTCCTACACTATTGGGATGGCCTCAGGGACTTTGGAGGTTTCTCCTAATTTGTACGATATTGGTCCATGGAATGGGCAGAATTCCCATGGATTGGTAGGCACAGTCCTAATGTGTGGCTCCAAGGGCCCAGCCTGGAGGGTGTGTGGCCCAAGACTTTGAGGACAGAAGTCTGAAAACACAAACTCAGCTTAGGTTTGGGGACGTAGGTATGGCAGGCCCGATCTACAAACCATGAGAAGAACTCTTCTGGATATGAAGAAAGTGCGAGTCTGAGGCGCTTGCTCAGGCTTTTGTCTCTGGATTTTGTATCAGCGATGGCCGTGGAATGTCGGGGAGGCCTCATGGGCCATGGACGAATCTTCCTCTCTGAGGATTTGGCCCGATTCCCAATTGCTTTTCGTCAATCTGTGGGATGGGAGGACTCATTTCAGTTTTGTTACCTCAGGTGTCCCACCAAAAGAGGAATTCCAAAGCCAAGCCGTGGGGAAGACTGAAGGGACAACCCGAACTATGGTTAAAAATTGGGGCCTAGGGGCATGGCAAGCCCAATATGCTATCTCTTCATCCAGCCACTGAGTGGCCTTACTTGAGGACTCGGCTCAGCCAGAGGGTCACAATGTGTGTTTATGACCAATGTGGCCCGCGAGCATGGGCGGGGCCTCAAGGGCCACACTGGTTTCAACTACACTGAACGTTGGACAACATGACAACAAAGGGTTTCTTGCCATGGGGAAGGAGTTCTGATTTCTGCATCACCTTCAACCCTGGGCAGTGATTGGAGATAAAGTCTACGTTCTGAAACCTGAAAACCGAGGTTGGGAAGAGATGACGACCTAAGACCATGGCGGCTCGATGTGCTCAGTGTGCGGCAAGCTGTCTGGGAGGGGTCAGGAGGTCCAGGCTCAGCCTGTGTCAGAAAGGACATTAGTGCCCTGGTCAGCCTATGTATTTGGGGTACAGCCAAGGTCGGTGCAGGTTGATCCTCATTTGGGGTTACTGGGTAGCCCCAGAGGACAATGTTTTTTCTTCTGGAGGGCAGGCAGAGTGCTGCATTGTAGTTCTGGATTGCCAAACTGGAGGGCTTGTGGGCCAGTACTCTGACGACAAAAGTCTGAGAACACAAGCTAGGCTTAGGTTTCTGGGTGAGGCCATGGCAGGCACAATCTACAGCCCTGAATCGAGATCTCGTGCATCTGAAGTCAGGGCGAGGTTCAGACGATTGCTCAGGTTGGAGTTTCTGCCCCTGATGGCCCCTTCATGAATGGGGGGGGCATCTGGAGGCCATCGGGGTTTTCCCACGATGGGAGTTGTGAGAAGCTCCAAACTGCAGAGAGTCTTCTGCAGGACAATTGAGACCTGTTGTATGGCTCCAGGCCAATGATTCTGTGCAGGGTTCTAAGGATGGATGGCTGGGTAGCCCACCTCGCATTCCAATTGTCTCCTAGCAACAAGACAGGTTAGATCTCCTGGATCTGTGGGGAGCAACTGAGGACGCTGAGTTGAAATGGACACACCTGGGGATGGGTCCTAATGTGCTTTTGTGTCTATGGAGACCTTGGAATGAAGCGGTGGCACTGGGGCCCTAAAGGGTTCTCCTAAACAGAGGCTTTGACACAGCTCCAACGTGCAAGTTTCCCATGTGTAGATGAGATGTTTTCTGATGGGTGAGTGTAGAAACAGCTATTTGCTGCTTTTGAAATCCAGGCCTCTGAGGAGAGATGACTGGAAACAAAAGCAATGGATCTGATTAGGTCCTAGGGGCCTGTTCTTTCCTTTTTACCTCTGGGGACATCTGTCTATGGGTCTGAGTGCAGGTAGGTGCTCAGTTGGGCTCAGATTGCCCCTGTTTTTTCCTGGGAAGCCACCACTATTGAGATGGATCAGGGACTTTGGAGGTTTATCCTATTAGAAGGGTTGTGGCCATTGGAATGGGCACACACAATTCCCTTGGAGAGGGCAAGTACAGTCCTCAGGTTTGGCTCCAGGGGCCTGAGCCTGTAGGTTGTGTAGGCCAGGGCTGTTTGGACAGTTGTCTGAGAACACAAACTCGGCTTATGTTTCGGGTCATAGGTATGGCAGGACTGACCTACAGACCATGAGGAGAACTCTTCGGGATTTGAAAGAAGGGCGAGTGTGAGGCTCCTGCTCAAGTTTTTGTCTCTGGATATCGTGTCACTCATGGTCGTGGAATTTCTGGGTGACTTCATGGGAAATGGACGAGTCTTACTCTCTGGTGGTTTGGCCCCGTCCAAAGAGTTTGGGGTCATTCTGTGGGCTGGAAGAAGTCCGTTTTCTTGTTGTTGTTGTTGTTGTTGTTGTTGTTTTCTTTTTTAACCTCAGGTGTCCCACCAAATGAGGGATTCCAGAGTAGAGCCCTGGGGAGGGGCGACTGGACAATCAGAAATCTGGTTAAAAATTGGCGCCTAGGGACATGTCAAGCCCATTATGACATCTAATGGTCCAGCCACTGAGAGGACTTACTAGAGGACAGGACTCATGCTGAGGGTCACAATGCGTGTGTATGCCCTCGTCGCACTCAAGAATGGTCGGGGCCTCAGGGTGAAAGCTGGTTTCTCCCACACTGAACGTTGGACAACGTGCCAACCACAAGGGTTCTTGCCATGGGTAAGGAGGAGTTCTGATTTCTGCGTCACACTCACCCCTGGGCAGTGATTGGAGATAAGATCTCGGATCTGAAGCCTGAAAACTGAGGTAGGGAAGGGATGATGACCTAAGGCCATGGCGGGTTTTATGTGCTCAGTGTGCGGTAAGCTTTCTGGGTGTTGGTCAGGAGGTCCGGGCTCAGGTTGTGTTCCACAGTGCATTAGTGCCCAGGTTAGACTATATCATTTGGGTAAAGTCGAGTGCTGTGTAGGTTTATCCTCATTTAAGGTGCCTGGGCAGCTCATGAGGCAATAATTTTTTTTCTAGAGGGCAGGAAGAGTGCTGCATTGTGGGTCCGGAATTGCCAAACTTGAGGGCTTCGGGGCCAGTAGTGTGAGGACGGAAGTCTGAGAAGACAAGCTAACTTGGGTTTCAGGGCGAGGGCACGGCAGGTACCCCCTGCAGATCTGAACCAATCTCATGCATCTGAAGTCAGGGCGAGGATCAGACGTTGGCTCAGGTTGGAGTTTCTGTGTATGACGGCCGCTTCATGAAGGGAGCGGAATCTCGGGGCCATTGAGGTTTTCCCACGTTTGGAGTTGTTGGATGCCCCCTTCAAGGATTCCTTCTGCGGGACAATTGAGACCTGTTGGACAGCTCCAGGACATCCCATATGGAATGACTCCAGAGCACCGTTCGTGGATGGATGCCTGGGAAGCCCGCCTCGCATTCCAATTGTCTCCTAGCAACAAGACAGTTTAGATCTGATGGCTCTGCCGGAGCAACCGGGGTGGCTGAGTTGAAATGGACTTTCCTGAGGATAGGCCCTAATGTGTTTTTCTGACCATGAGGGCCTTGGAATGGGGCGGTGGCTACGGGACCCTGAAGTACTCTCCTAAGCTTTGGACATGGCTCCCATGCACAGGTTTCCTTGTGGAGACGAGATGAGTTCTCATGGGTGCCTCAGGAAAACCCCTATGCTCGTATTGGAATCAGGCTTTTGAGGACACATGCCTGTAACCCAAAGCAATGGATCCTATTATGGCCTAGGGTCCTGTCTGGTTCAATCTTCTTCTCTGGGGACATCCATCTATGGTATGAGTGGAGGTCGATTATCAGCTGGTGTCAGACAGCCCTTGTTTGTTCCGGGCGTCCTACACTATTGGGATGGCCTCAGGGACTTTGGAGGTTTCTCCTAATTTGTACGGTTTTGGACCATGGAATGGGCAGAATTCCCATGGATTGGTAGGCACAGTCCTAATGTGTGGCTCCAAGGGCCCAGCCTGGAGGGTGTGTGGCCCAAGACTTTGAGGACAGAAGTCTGAAAACACAAATTCAGCTTAGGTTTGGGGACGTAGGTATGGCAGGCCCGATCTACAAACCATGAGAAGAACTCTTCTGGATATGAAGAAAGTGCGAGTCTGAGGCGCTTGCTCAGGCTTTTGTCTCTGGATTTTGTATCAGCGATGGCCGTGGAATGTCGGGGAGGCCTCATGGGCCATGGACGAATCTTCCTCTCTGAGGATTTGGCCCGATTCCCAATTGCTTTTCGTCAATCTGTGGGATGGGAGGACTCATTTCAGTTTTGTTACCTCAGGTGTCCCACCAAAAGAGGAATTCCAAAGCCAAGCCGTGGGGAAGACTGAAGGGACAACCCGAACTATGGTTAAAAATTGGGGCCTAGGGGCATGGCAAGCCCAATATGCTATCTCTTCATCCAGCCACTGAGTGGCCTTACTTGAGGACTCGGCTCAGCCAGAGGGTCACAATGTGTGTTTGTGACCAATGTGGCCCGCGAGCATGGGCGGGGCCACAAGGGCCACACTGGTTTCAACTACACTGAACGTTGGACAACATGACAACAAAGGGTTTCTTGCCATGGGGAAGGAGTTCTGATTTCTGCATCACCTTCAACCCTGGGCAGTGATTGGAGATAAAGTCTACGTTCTGAAACCTGAAAACCGAGGTTGGGAAGAGATGACGACCTAAGGCCATGGCGGCTCGATGTGCTCGTGTGCGGCAAGCTGTCTGGGAGGGGTCAGGAGGTCCAGGCTCAGCCTGTGTCAGAAAGGACATTAGTGCCCTGGTCAGCCTATGTATTTGGGGTACAGCCAAGGTCGGTGCAGGTTGATCCTCATTTGGGGTTACTGGGTAGCCCCAGAGGACAATGTTTTTTCTTCTGGAGGGCAGGCAGAGTGCTGCATTGTAGTTCTGGATTGCCAAACTGGAGGGCTTGTGGGCCAGTACTCTGACGACAAAAGTCTGAGAACACAAGCTAGGCTTAGGTTTCTGGGTGAGGCCATGGCAGGCACAATCTACAGCCCTGAATCGAGATCTCGTGCATCTGAAGTCAGGGCGAGGTTCAGACGATTGCTCAGGTTGGAGTTTCTGCCCCTGATGGCCCCTTCATGAATGGGGGGGGCATCTGGAGGCCATCGGGGTTTTCCCACGATGGGAGTTGTGAGAAGCTCCAAACTGCAGAGAGTCTTCTGCAGGACAATTGAGACCTGTTGTATGGCTCCAGGCCAATGATTCTGTGCAGGGTTCTAAGGATGGATGGCTGGGTAGCCCACCTCGCATTCCAATTGTCTCCTAGCAACAAGACAGGTTAGATCTCCTGGATCTGTGGGGAGCAACTGAGGACGCTGAGTTGAAATGGACACACCTGGGGATGGGTCCTAATGTGCTTTTGTGTCTATGGAGACCTTGGAATGAAGCGGTGGCACTGGGGCCCTAAAGGGTTCTCCTAAACAGAGGCTTTGACACAGCTCCAACGTGCAAGTTTCCCATGTGTAGATGAGATGTTTTCTGATGGGTGAGTGTAGAAACAGCTATATGCTGCTTTTGAAATCCAGGCCTCTGAGGAGAGATGACTGGAAACAAAAGCAATGGATCTGATTAGGGCCTAGGGGCCTGTTCTTTCCTTTTTACTTCTGGGGACATCTGTCTATGGGTCTGAGTGCAGGTAGGTGCTCAGTTGGGCTCAGATTGCCCCTGTTTTTTCCTGGGAAGCCACCACTATTGAGATGGATCAGGGACTTTGGAGGTTTATCCTATTAGAAGGGTTGTGGCCATTGGAATGGGCACACACAATTCCCTTGGAGAGGGCAAGTACAGTCCTCAGGTTTGGCTCCAGGGGCCTGAGCCTGTAGGTTGTGTAGGCCAGGGCTGTTTGGACAGTTGTCTGAGAACACAAACTCGGCTTATGTTTCGGGTCATAGGTATGGCAGGACTGACCTACAGACCATGAGGAGAACTCTTCGGGATTTGAAAGAAGGGCGAGTGTGAGGCTCCTGCTCAAGTTTTTGTCTCTGGATATCGTGTCACTCATGGTCGTGGAATTTCTGGGTGACTTCATGGGAAATGGACGAGTCTTACTCTCTGGTGGTTTGGCCCCGTCCAAAGAGTTTGGGGTCATTTGTGGGCTGGAAGAAGTCCGTTTTCTTGTTGTTGTTGTTGTTGTTGTTGTTGTTTTCTTTTTTAACCTCAGGTGTCCCACCAAATGAGGGATTCCAGAGTAGAGCCCTGGGGAGGGGCGACTGGACAATCAGAAATCTGGTTAAAAATTGGCGCCTAGGGACATGTCAAGCCCATTATGACATCTAATGGTCCAGCCACTGAGAGGACTTACTAGAGGACAGGACTCATGCTGAGGGTCACAATGCGTGTGTATGCCCTCGTCGCACTCAAGAATGGTCGGGGCCTCAGGGTGAAAGCTGGTTTCTCCCACACTGAACGTTGGACAACGTGCCAACCACAAGGGTTCTTGCCATGGGTAAGGAGGAGTTCTGATTTCTGCGTCACACTCACCCCTGGGCAGTGATTGGAGATAAGATCTCGGATCTGAAGCCTGAAAACTGAGGTAGGGAAGGGATGATGACCTAAGGCCATGGCGGGTTTTATGTGCTCAGTGTGCGGTAAGCTTTCTGGGTGTTGGTCAGGAGGTCCGGGCTCAGGTTGTGTTCCACAGTGCATTAGTGCCCAGGTTAGACTATATCATTTGGGTAAAGTCGAGTGCTGTGTAGGTTTATCCTCATTTAAGGTGCCTGGGCAGCTCATGAGGCAATAATTTTTTTTCTAGAGGGCAGGAAGAGTGCTGCATTGTGGGTCCGGAATTGCCAAACTTGAGGGCTTCGGGGCCAGTAGTGTGAGGACGGAAGTCTGAGAAGACAAGCTAACTTGGGTTTCAGGGCGAGGGCACGGCAGGTACCCCCTGCAGATCTGAACCAATCTCATGCATCTGAAGTCAGGGCGAGGATCAGACGTTGGCTCAGGTTGGAGTTTCTGTGTATGACGGCCGCTTCATGAAGGGAGCGGAATCTCGGGGCCATTGAGGTTTTCCCACGTTTGGAGTTGTTGGATGCCCCCTTCAAGGATTCCTTCTGCGGGACAATTGAGACCTGTTGGACAGCTCCAGGACATCCCATATGGAATGACTCCAGAGCACCGTTCGTGGATGGATGCCTGGGAAGCCCGCCTCGCATTCCAATTGTCTCCTAGCAACAAGACAGTTTAGATCTGATGGCTCTGCCGGAGCAACCGGGGTGGCTGAGTTGAAATGGACTTTCCTGAGGATAGGCCCTAATGTGTTTTTCTGACCATGAGGGCCTTGGAATGGGGCGGTGGCTACGGGACCCTGAAGTACTCTCCTAAGCTTTGGACATGGCTCCCATGCACAGGTTTCCTTGTGGAGACGAGATGAGTTCTCATGGGTGCCTCAGGAAAACCCCTATGCTCGTATTGGAATCAGGCTTTTGAGGACACATGCCTGTAACCCAAAGCAATGGATCCTATTATGGCCTAGGGTCCTGTCTGGTTCAATCTTCTTCTCTGGGGACATCCATCTATGGTATGAGTGGAGGTCGATTATCAGCTGGTGTCAGACAGCCCTTGTTTGTTCCGGGCGTCCTACACTATTGGGATGGCCTCAGGGACTTTGGAGGTTTCTCCTAATTTGTACGGTTTTGGACCATGGAATGGGCAGAATTCCCATGGATTGGTAGGCACAGTCCTAATGTGTGGCTCCAAGGGCCCAGCCTGGAGGGTGTGTGGCCCAAGACTTTGAGGACAGAAGTCTGAAAACACAAACTCAGCTTAGGTTTGGGGACGTAGGTATGGCAGGCCCGATCTACAAACCATGAGAAGAACTCTTCTGGATATGAAGAAAGTGCGAGTCTGAGGCGCTTTCTCAGGCTTTTGTCTCTGGATTTTGTATCAGCGATGGCCGTGGAATGTCGGGGAGGCCTCATGGGCCATGGACGAATCTTCCTCTCTGAGGATTTGGCCCGATTCCCAATTGCTTTTCGTCAATCTGTGGAATGGGAGGACTCATTTCAGTTTTGTTACCTCAGGTGTCCCACCAAAAGAGGAATTCCAAAGCCAAGCCGTGGGGAAGACTGAAGGGACAACCCGAACTATGGTTAAAAATTGGGGCCTAGGGGCATGGCAAGCCCAATATGCTATCTCTTCATCCAGCCACTGAGTGGCCTTACTTGAGGACTCGGCTCAGCCAGAGGGTCACAATGTGTGTTTGTGACCAATGAGGCCCGCGAGCATGGGCGGGGCCACAAGGGCCACACTGGTTTCAACTACACTGAACGTTGGACAACATGACAACAAAGGGTTTCTTGCCATGGGGAAGGAGTTCTGATTTCTGCATCACCTTCAAACCTGGGCAGTGATTGGAGATAAAGTCTACGTTCTGAAACCTGAAAACCGAGGTTGGGAAGAGATGACGACCTAAGGCCATGGCGGCTCGATGTGCTCAGTGTGCGGCAAGCTGTCTGGGAGGGGTCAGGAGGTCCAGGCTCAGCCTGTGTCAGAAAGGACATTAGTGCCCTGGTCAGCCTATGTATTTGGGGTACAGCCAAGGTCGGTGCAGGTTGATCCTCATTTGGGGTTACTGGGTAGCCCCAGAGGACAATGTTTTTTCTTCTGGAGGGCAGGCAGAGTGCTGCATTGTAGTTCTGGATTGCCAAACTGGAGGGCTTGTGGGCCAGTACTCTGACGACAAAAGTCTGAGAACACAAGCTAGGCTTAGGTTTCTGGGTGAGGCCATGGCAGGCACAATCTACAGCCCTGAATCGAGATCTCGTGCATCTGAAGTCAGGGCGAGGTTCAGACGATTGCTCAGGTTGGAGTTTCTGCCCCTGATGGCCCCTTCATGAATGGGGGGGGCATCTGGAGGCCATCGGGGTTTTCCCACGATGGGAGTTGTGAGAAGCTCCAAACTGCAGAGAGTCTTCTGCAGGACAATTGAGACCTGTTGTATGGCTCCAGGCCAATGATTCTGTGCAGGGTTCTAAGGATGGATGGCTGGGTAGCCCACCTCGCATTCCAATTGTCTCCTAGCAACAAGACAGGTTAGATCTCCTGGATCTGTGGGGAGCAACTGAGGACGCTGAGTTGAAATGGACACACCTGGGGATGGGTCCTAATGTGCTTTTGTGTCTATGGAGACCTTGGAATGAAGCGGTGGCACTGGGGCCCTAAAGGGTTCTCCTAAACAGAGGCTTTGACACAGCTCCAACGTGCAAGTTTCCCATGTGTAGATGAGATGTTTTCTGATGGGTGAGTGTAGAAACAGCTATATGCTGCTTTTGAAATCCAGGCCTCTGAGGAGAGATGACTGGAATCAAAAGCAATGGATCTGATTAGGGCCTAGGGGCCTGTTCTTTCCTTTTTACTTCTGGGGACATCTGTCTATGGGTCTGAGTGCAGGTAGGTGCTCAGTTGGGCTCAGATTGCCCCTGTTTTTTCCTGGGAAGCCACCACTATTGAGATGGATCAGGGACTTTGGAGGTTTATCCTATTAGAAGGGTTGTGGCCATTGGAATGGGCACACACAATTCCCTTGGAGAGGGCAAGTACAGTCCTCAGGTTTGGCTCCAGGGGCCTGAGCCTGTAGGTTGTGTAGGCCAGGGCTGTTTGGACAGTTGTCTGAGAACACAAACTCGGCTTATGTTTCGGGTCATAGGTATGGCAGGACTGACCTACAGACCATGAGGAGAACTCTTCGGGATTTGAAAGAAGGGCGAGTGTGAGGCTCCTGCTCAAGTTTTTGTCTCTGGATATCGTGTCACTCATGGTCGTGGAATTTCTGGGTGACTTCATGGGAAATGGACGAGTCTTACTCTCTGGTGGTTTGGCCCCGTCCAAAGAGTTTGGGGTCATTCTGTGGGCTGGAAGAAGTCCGTTTTCTTGTTGTTGTTGTTGTTGTTGTTGTTGTTTTCTTTTTTAACCTCAGGTGTCCCACCAAATGAGGGATTCCAGAGTAGAGCCCTGGGGAGGGGCGACTGGACAATCAGAAATCTGGTTAAAAATTGGGGCCTAGGGACATGTCAAGCCCATTATGACATCTAATGGTCCAGCCACTGAGAGGACTTACTAGAGGACAGGACTCATGCTGAGGGTCACAATGCGTGTGTATGCCCTCGTCGCACTCAAGAATGGGCGGGGCCTCAGGGTGAAAGCTGGTTTCTCCCACACTGAACGTTGGACAACGTGCCAACCACAAGGGTTCTTGCCATGGGTAAGGAGGAGTTCTGATTTCTGCGTCACACTCACCCCTGGGCAGTGATTGGAGATAAGATCTCGGATCTGAAGCCTGAAAACTGAGGTAGGGAAGGGATGATGACCTAAGGCCATGGCGGGTTTTATGTGCTCAGTGTGCGGTAAGCTTTCTGGGTGTTGGTCAGGAGGTCCGGGCTCAGGTTGTGTTCCACAGTGCATTAGTGCCCAGGTTAGACTATATCATTTGGGTAAAGTCGAGTGCTGTGTAGGTTTATCCTCATTTAAGGTGCCTGGGCAGCTCATGAGGCAATAATTTTTTTTCTAGAGGGCAGGAAGAGTGCTGCATTGTGGGTCCGGAATTGCCAAACTTGAGGGCTTCGGGGCCAGTAGTGTGAGGACGGAAGTCTGAGAAGACAAGCTAACTTGGGTTTCAGGGCGAGGGCACGGCAGGTACCCCCTGCAGATCTGAACCAATCTCATGCATCTGAAGTCAGGGCGAGGATCAGACGTTGGCTCAGGTTGGAGTTTCTGTGTATGACGGACGCTTCATGAAGGGAGCGGAATCTCGGGGCCATTGAGGTTTTCCCACGTTGTGAGTTGTTGGATGCCCCCTTCAAGGATTCCTTCTGCGGGACAATTGAGACCTGTTGGACAGCTCCAGGACATCCCATATGGAATGACTCCAGAGCACCGTTCGTGGATGGATGCCTGGGAAGCCCGCCTCGCATTCCAATTGTCTCCTAGCAACAAGACAGTTTAGATCTGATGGCTCTGCCGGAGCAACCGGGGTGGCTGAGTTGAAATGGACTTTCCTGAGGATGGGCCCTAATGTGTTTTTCTGACCATGAGGGCCTTGGAATGGGGCGGTGGCTACGGGACCCTGAAGTACTCTCCTAAGCTTTGGACATGGCTCCCATGCACAGGTTTCCTTGTGGAGACGAGATGAGTTCTGATGGGTGCCTCAGGAAAACCCCTATGCTCGTATTGGAATCAGGCTTTTGAGGACACATGCCTGTAACCCAAAGCAATGGATCCTATTATGGCCTAGGGTCCTGTCTGGTTCAATCTTCTTCTCTGGGGACATCCATCTATGGTATGAGTGGAGGTCGATTATCAGCTGGTGTCAGACAGCCCTTGTTTGTTCCGGGCGTCCTACACTATTGGGATGGCCTCAGGGACTTTGGAGGTTTCTCCTAATTTGTACGGTTTTGGACCATGGAATGGGCAGAATTCCCATGGATTGGTAGGCACAGTCCTAATGTGTGGCTCCAAGGGCCCAGCCTGGAGGGTGTGTGGCCCAAGACTTTGAGGACAGAAGTCTGAAAACACAAACTCAGCTTAGGTTTGGGGACGTAGGTATGGCAGGCCCGATCTACAAACCATGAGAAGAACTCTTCTGGATATGAAGAAAGTGCGAGTCTGAGGCGCTTGCTCAGGCTTTTGTCTCTGGATTTTGTATCAGCGATGGCCGTGGAATGTCGGGGAGGCCTCATGGGCCATGGACGAATCTTCCTCTCTGAGGATTTGGCCCGATTCCCAATTGCTTTTCGTCAATCTGTGGGATGGGAGGACTCATTTCAGTTTTGTTACCTCAGGTGTCCCACCAAAAGAGGAATTCCAAAGCCAAGCCGTGGGGAAGACTGAAGGGACAACCCGAACTATGGTTAAAAATTGGGGCCTAGGGGCATGGCAAGCCCAATATGCTATCTCTTCATCCAGCCACTGAGTGGCCTTACTTGAGGACTCGGCTCAGCCAGAGGGTCACAATGTGTGTTTGTGACCAATGTGGCCCGCGAGCATGGGCGGGGCCACAAGGGCCACACTGGTTTCAACTACACTGAACGTTGGACAACATGACAACAAAGGGTTTCTTGCCATGGGGAAGGAGTTCTGATTTCTGCATCACCTTCAAACCTGGGCAGTGATTGGAGATAAAGTCTACGTTCTGAAACCTGAAAACCGAGGTTGGGAAGAGATGACGACCTAAGGCCATGGCGGCTCGATGTGCTCAGTGTGCGGCAAGCTGTCTGGGAGGGGTCAGGAGGTCCAGGCTCAGCCTGTGTCAGAAAGGACATTAGTGCCCTGGTCAGCCTATGTATTTGGGGTACAGCCAAGGTCGGTGCAGGTTGATCCTCATTTGGGGTTACTGGGTAGCCCCAGAGGACAATGTTTTTTCTTCTGGAGGGCAGGCAGAGTGCTGCATTGTAGTTCTGGATTGCCAAACTGGAGGGCTTGTGGGCCAGTACTCTGACGACAAAAGTCTGAGAACACAAGCTAGGCTTAGGTTTCTGGGTGAGGCCATGGCAGGCACAATCTACAGACCTGAATCGAGATCTCGTGCATCTGAAGTCAGGGCGAGGTTCAGACGATTGCTCAGGTTGGAGTTTCTGCCCCTGATGGCCCCTTCATGAATGGGGGGTCATCTGGAGGCCATCGGGGTTTTCCCACGATGGGAGTTGTGAGAAGCTCCAAACTGCAGAGAGTCTTCTGCAGGACAATTGAGACCTGTTGTATGGCTCCAGGCCAATGATTCTGTGCAGGGTTCTAAGGATGGATGGCTGGGTAGCCCACCTCGCATTCCAATTGTCTCCTAGCAACAAGACAGGTTAGATCTCCTGGATCTGTGGGGAGCAACTGAGGACGCTGAGTTGAAATGGACACACCTGGGGATGGGTCCTAATGTGCTTTTGTGTCTATGGAGACCTTGGAATGAAGCGGTGGCACTGGGGCCCTAAAGGGTTCTCCTAAACAGAGGCTTTGACACAGCTCCAACGTGCAAGTTTCCCATGTGTAGATGAGATGTTTTCTGATGGGTGAGTGTAGAAACAGCTATATGCTGCTTTTGAAATCCAGGCCTCTGAGGAGAGATGACTGGAAACAAAAGCAATGGATCTGATTAGGGCCTAGGGGCCTGTTCTTTCCTTTTTACTTCTGGGGACATCTGTCTATGGGTCTGAGTGCAGGTAGGTGCTCAGTTGGGCTCAGATTGCCCCTGTTTTTTCCTGGGAAGCCACCACTATTGAGATGGATCAGGGACTTTGGAGGTTTATCCTATTAGAAGGGTTGTGGCCATTGGAATGGGCACACACAATTCCCTTGGAGAGGGCAAGTACAGTCCTCAGGTTTGGCTCCAGGGGCCTGAGCCTGTAGGTTGTGTAGGCCAGGGCTGTTTGGACAGTTGTCTGAGAACACAAACTCGGCTTATGTTTCGGGTCATAGGTATGGCAGGACTGACCTACAGACCATGAGGAGAACTCTTCGGGATTTGAAAGAAGGGCGAGTGTGAGGCTCCTGCTCAAGTTTTTGTCTCTGGATATCGTGTCACTCATGGTCGTGGAATTTCTGGGTGACTTCATGGGAAATGGACGAGTCTTACTCTCTGGTGGTTTGGCCCCGTCCAAAGAGTTTGGGGTCATTCTGTGGGCTGGAAGAAGTCCGTTTTCTTGTTGTTGTTGTTGTTGTTGTTGTTGTTGTTTTCTTTTTTAACCTCAGGTGTCCCACCAAATGAGGGATTCCAGAGTAGAGCCCTGGGGAGGGGCGACTGGACAATCAGAAATCTGGTTAAAAATTGGGGCCTAGGGACATGTCAAGCCCATTATGACATCTAATGGTCCAGCCACTGAGAGGACTTACTAGAGGACAGGACTCATGCTGAGGGTCACAATGCGTGTGTATGCCCTCGTCGCACTCAAGAATGGTCGGGGCCTCAGGGTGAAAGCTGGTTTCTTCCACACTGAACGTTGGACAACGTGCCAACCACAAGGGTTCTTGCCATGGGTAAGGAGGAGTTCTGATTTCTGCGTCACACTCACCCCTGGGCAGTGATTGGAGATAAGATCTCGGATCTGAAGCCTGAAAACTGAGGTAGGGAAGGGATGATGACCTAAGGCCATGGCGGGTTTTATGTGCTCAGTGTGCGGTAAGCTTTCTGGGTGTTGGTCAGGAGGTCCGGGCTCAGGTTGTGTTCCACAGTGCATTAGTGCCCAGGTTAGACTATATCATTTGGGTAAAGTCGAGTGCTGTGTAGGTTTATCCTCATTTAAGGTGCCTGGGCAGCTCATGAGGCAATAATTTTTTTTCTAGAGGGCAGGAAGAGTGCTGCATTGTGGGTCCGGAATTGCCAAACTTGAGGGCTTCGGGGCCAGTAGTGTGAGGACGGAAGTCTGAGAAGACAAGCTAACTTGGGTTTCAGGGCGAGGGCACGGCAGGTACCCCCTGCAGATCTGAACCAATCTCATGCATCTGAAGTCAGGGCGAGGATCAGACGTTGGCTCAGGTTGGAGTTTCTGTGTATGACGGCCGCTTCATGAAGGGAGCGGAATCTCGGGGCCATTGAGGTTTTCCCACGTTGTGAGTTGTTGGATGCCCCCTTCAAGGATTCCTTCTGCGGGACAATTGAGACCTGTTGGACAGCTCCAGGACATCCCATATGGAATGACTCCAGAGCACCGTTCGTGGATGGATGCCTGGGAAGCCCGCCTCGCATTCCAATTGTCTCCTAGCAACAAGACAGTTTAGATCTGATGGCTCTGCCGGAGCAACCGGGGTGGCTGAGTTGAAATGGACTTTCCTGAGGATGGGCCCTAATGTGTTTTTCTGACCATGAGGGCCTTGGAATGGGGCGGTGGCTACGGGACCCTGAAGTACTCTCCTAAGCTTTGGACATGGCTCCCATGCACAGGTTTCCTTGTGGAGACGAGATGAGTTCTCATGGGTGCCTCAGGAAAACCCCTATGCTCGTATTGGAATCAGGCTTTTGAGGACACATGCCTGTAACCCAAAGCAATGGATCCTATTATGGCCTAGGGTCCTGTCTGGTTCAATCTTCTTCTCTGGGGACATCCATCTATGGTATGAGTGGAGGTCGATTATCAGCTGGTGTCAGACAGCCCTTGTTTGTTCCGGGCGTCCTACACTATTGGGATGGCCTCAGGGACTTTGGAGGTTTCTCCTAATTTGTACGGTTTTGGACCATGGAATGGGCAGAATTCCCATGGATTGGTAGGCACAGTCCTAATGTGTGGCTCCAAGGGCCCAGCCTGGAGGGTGTGTGGCCCAAGACTTTGAGGACAGAAGTCTGAAAACACAAACTCAGCTTAGGTTTGGGGACGTAGGTATGGCAGGCCCGATCTACAAACCATGAGAAGAACTCTTCTGGATATGAAGAAAGTGCGAGTCTGAGGCGCTTGCTCAGGCTTTTGTCTCTGGATTTTGTATCAGCGATGGCCGTGGAATGTCGGGGAGGCCTCATGGGCCATGGACGAATCTTCCTCTCTGAGGATTTGGCCCGATTCCCAATTGCTTTTCGTCAATCTGTGGGATGGGAGGACTCATTTCAGTTTTGTTACCTCAGGTGTCCCACCAAAAGAGGAATTCCAAAGCCAAGCCGTGGGGAAGACTGAAGGGACAACCCGAACTATGGTTAAAAATTGGGGCCTAGGGGCATGGCAAGCCCAATATGCTATCTCTTCATCCAGCCACTGAGTGGCCTTACTTGAGGACTCGGCTCAGCCAGAGGGTCACAATGTGTGTTTGTGACCAATGTGGCCCGCGAGCATGGGCGGGGCCACAAGGGCCACACTGGTTTCAACTACACTGAACGTTGGACAACATGACAACAAAGGGTTTCTTGCCATGGGGAAGGAGTTCTGATTTCTGCATCACCTTCAAACCTGGGCAGTGATTGGAGATAAAGTCTACGTTCTGAAACCTGAAAACCGAGGTTGGGAAGAGATGACGACCTAAGGCCATGGCGGCTCGATGTGCTCAGTGTGCGGCAAGCTGTCTGGGAGGGGTCAGGAGGTCCAGGCTCAGCCTGTGTCAGAAAGGACATTAGTGCCCTGGTCAGCCTATGTATTTGGGGTACAGCCAAGGTCGGTGCAGGTTGATCCTCATTTGGGGTTACTGGGTAGCCCCAGAGGACAATGTTTTTTCTTCTGGAGGGCAGGCAGAGTGCTGCATTGTAGTTCTGGATTGCCAAACTGGAGGGCTTGTGGGCCAGTACTCTGACGACAAAAGTCTGAGAACACAAGCTAGGCTTAGGTTTCTGGGTGAGGCCATGGCAGGCACAATCTACAGACCTGAATCGAGATCTCGTGCATCTGAAGTCAGGGCGAGGTTCAGACGATTGCTCAGGTTGGAGTTTCTGCCCCTGATGGCCCCTTCATGAATGGGGGGGGCATCCGGAGGCCATCGGGGTTTTCCCACGATGGGAGTTGTGAGAAGCTCCAAACTGCAGAGAGTCTTCTGCAGGACAATTGAGACCTGTTGTATGGCTCCAGGCCAATGATTCTGAGCAGGGTTCTAAGGATGGATGGCTGGGTAGCCCACCTCGCATTCCAATTGTCTCCTAGCAACAAGACAGGTTAGATCTCCTGGATCTGTGGGGAGCAACTGAGGACGCTGAGTTGAAATGGACACCCCTGGTGATGGGTCCTAATGTGCTTTTGTGTCTATGGAGACCTTGGAATGAAGCGGTGGCACTGGGGCCCTAAAGGGTTCTCCTAAACAGAGGCTTTGACACAGCTCCAACGTGCAAGTTTCCCATGTGTAGATGAGATGTTTTCTGATGGGTGAGTGTAGAAACAGCTATATGCTGCTTTTGAAATCCAGGCCTCTGAGGAGAGATGACTGGAAACAAAAGCAATGGATCTGATTAGGGCCTAGGGTCCTGTTCTTTCCTTTTTACCTCTGGGGACATCTGTCTATGGGTCTGAGTGCAGGTAGGTGCTCAGTTGGGCTCAGATTGCCCCTGTTTTTTCCTGGGAAGCCACCACTATTGAGATGGATCAGGGACTTTGGAGGTTTATCCTATTAGAAGGGTTGTGGCCATTGGAATGGGCACACACAATTCCCTTGGAGAGGGCAAGTACAGTCCTCAGGTTTGGCTCCAGGGGCCTGAGCCTGTAGGTTGTGTAGGCCAGGGCTGTTTGGACAGTTGTCTGAGAACACAAACTCGGCTTATGTTTTGGGTCATAGGTATGGCAGGACTGACCTACAGACCATGAGGAGAACTCTTCGGGATTTGAAAGAAGGGCGAGTGTGAGGCTCCTGCTCAAGTTTTTGTCTCTGGATATCGTGTCACTCATGGTCGTGGAATTTCTGGGTGACTTCATGGGAAATGGACGAGTCTTACTCTCTGGTGGTTTGGCCCCGTCCAAAGAGTTTGGGGTCATTCTGTGGGCTGGAAGAAGTCCGTTTTGTTGTTGTTGTTGTTGTTGTAGTTGTTGTTTTCTTTTTTAACCTCAGGTGTCCCACCAAATGAGGGATTCCAGAGTAGAGCCCTGGGGAGGGGCGACTGGACAATCAGAAATCTGGTTAAAAATTGGGGCCTAGGGACATGTCAAGCCCATTATGACATCTAATGGTCCAGCCACTGAGAGGACTTACTAGAGGACAGGACTCATGCTGAGGGTCACAATGCGTGTGTATGCCCGCATCGCACTCAAGAATGGGCGGGGCCTCAGGGTGAAAGCTGGTTTCTCCCACACTGAACGTTGGACAACGTGCCAACCACAAGGGTTCTTGCCATGGGTAAGGAGGAGTTCTGATTTCTGCGTCACACTCACCCCTGGGCAGTGATTGGAGATAAGATCTCGGATCTGAAGCCTGAAAACTGAGGTAGGGAAGGGATGATGACCTAAGGCCATGGCGGGTTTTATGTGCTCAGTGTGCGGTAAGCTTTCTGGGTGTTGGTCAGGAGGTCCGGGCTCAGGTTGTGTTCCACAGTGCATTAGTGCCCAGGTTAGACTATATCATTTGGGTAAAGTCGAGTGCTGTGTAGGTTTATCCTCATTTAAGGTGCCTGGGCAGCTCATGAGGCAATAATTTTTTTTCTAGAGGGCAGGAAGAGTGCTGCATTGTGGGTCCGGAATTGCCAAACTTGAGGGCTTCGGGGCCAGTAGTGTGAGGACGGAAGTCTGAGAAGACAAGCTAACTTGGGTTTCAGGGCGAGGGCACGGCAGGTACCCCCTGCAGATCTGAACCAATCTCATGCATCTGAAGTCAGGGCGAGGATCAGACGTTGGCTCAGGTTGGAGTTTCTGTGTATGACGGACGCTTCATGAAGGGAGCGGAACGTCGGGTCCATTGAGGTTTTCCCACGTTGTGAGTTGTTGGATGCCCCCTTCAAGGATTCCTTCTGCGGGACAATTGAGACCTGTTGGACAGCTCCAGAACATCCCATATGGAATGACTCCAGAGCACCGTTCGTGGATGGATGCCTGGGAAGCCCGCCTCGCATTCCAATTGTCTCCTAGCAACAAGACAGTTTAGATCTGATGGCTCTGCCGGAGCAACCGGGGTGGCTGAGTTGAAATGGACTTTCCTGAGGATGGGCCCTAATGTGTTTTTCTGACCATGAGGGCCTTGGAATGGGGCGGTGGCTACGGGACCCTGAAGTACTCTCCTAAGCTTTGGACATGGCTCCCATGCACAGGTTTCCTTGTGGAGACGAGATGAGTTCTCATGGGTGCCTCAGGAAAACCCCTATGCTCGTATTGGAATCAGGCTTTTGAGGACACATGCCTGTAACCCAAAGCAATGGATCCTATTATGGCCTAGGGTCCTGTCTGGTTCAATCTTCTTCTCTGGGGACATCCATCTATGGTATGAGTGGAGGTCGATTATCAGCTGGTGTCAGACAGCCCTTGTTTGTTCCGGGCGTCCTACACTATTGGGATGGCCTCAGGGACTTTGGAGGTTTCTCCTAATTTGTACGGTTTTGGACCATGGAATGGGCAGAATTCCCATGGATTGGTAGGCACAGTCCTAATGTGTGGCTCCAAGGGCCCAGCCTGGAGGGTGTGTGGCCCAAGACTTTGAGGACAGAAGTCTGAAAACACAAACTCAGCTTAGGTTTGGGGACGTAGGTATGGCAGGCCCGATCTACAAACCATGAGAAGAACTCTTCTGGATATGAAGAAAGTGCGAGTCTGAGGCGCTTGCTCAGGCTTTTGTCTCTGGATTTTGTATCAGCGATGGCCGTGGAATGTCGGGGAGGCCTCATGGGCCATGGACGAATCTTCCTCTCTGAGGATTTGGCCCGATTCCCAATTGCTTTTCGTCAATCTGTGGGATGGGAGGACTCATTTCAGTTTTGTTACCTCAGGTGTCCCACCAAAAGAGGAATTCCAAAGCCAAGCCGTGGGGAAGACTGAAGGGACAACCCGAACTATGGTTAAAAATTGGGGCCTAGGGGCATGGCAAGCCCAATATGCTATCTCTTCATCCAGCCACTGAGTGGCCTTACTTGAGGACTCGGCTCAGCCAGAGGGTCACAATGTGTGTTTGTGACCAATGTGGCCCGCGAGCATGGGCGGGGCCACAAGGGCCACACTGGTTTCAACTACACTGAACGTTGGACAACATGACAACAAAGGGTTTCTTGCCATGGGGAAGGAGTTCTGATTTCTGCATCACCTTCAAACCTGGGCAGTGATTGGAGATAAAGTCTACGTTCTGAAACCTGAAAACCGAGGTTGGGAAGAGATGACGACCTAAGGCCATGGCGGCTCGATGTGCTCAGTGTGCGGCAAGCTGTCTGGGAGGGGTCAGGAGGTCCAGGCTCAGCCTGTGTCAGAAAGGACATTAGTGCCCTGGTCAGCCTATGTATTTGGGGTACAGCCAAGGTCGGTGCAGGTTGATCCTCATTTGGGGTTACTGGGTAGCCCCAGAGGACAATGTTTTTTCTTCTGGAGGGCAGGCAGAGTGCTGCATTGTAGTTCTGGATTGCCAAACTGGAGGGCTTGTGGGCCAGTACTCTGACGACAAAAGTCTGAGAACACAAGCTAGGCTTAGGTTTCTGGGTGAGGCCATGGCAGGCACAATCTACAGACCTGAATCGAGATCTCGTGCATCTGAAGTCAGGGCGAGGTTCAGACGATTGCTCAGGTTGGAGTTTCTGCCCCTGATGGCCCCTTCATGAATGGGAGGGGCATCCGGAGGCCATCGGGGTTTTCCCACGATGGGAGTTGTGAGAAGCTCCAAACTGCAGAGAGTCTTCTGCAGGACAATTGAGACCTGTTGTATGGCTCCAGGCCAATGATTCTGAGCAGGGTTCTAAGGATGGATGGCTGGGTAGCCCACCTCGCATTCCAATTGTCTCCTAGCAACAAGACAGGTTAGATCTCCTGGATCTGTGGGGAGCAACTGAGGACGCTGAGTTGAAATGGACACACCTGGGGATGGGTCCTAATGTGCTTTTGTGTCTATGGAGACCTTGGAATGAAGCGGTGGCACTGGGGCCCTAAAGGATTCTCCTAAACAGAGGCTTTGACACAGCTCCAACGTGCAAGTTTCCCATGTGTAGATGAGATGTTTTCTGATGGGTGAGTGTAGAAACAGCTATATGCTGCTTTTGAAATCCAGGCCTCTGAGGAGAGATGACTGGAATCAAAAGCAATGGATCTGATTAGGGCCTAGGGTCCTGTTCTTTCCTTTTTACCTCTGGGGACATCTGTCTATGGGTCTGAGTGCAGGTAGGTGCTCAGTTGGGCTCAGATTGCCCCTGTTTTTTCCTGGGAAGCCACCACTATTGAGATGGATCAGGGACTTTGGAGGTTTATCCTATTAGAAGGGTTGTGGCCATTGGAATGGGCACACACAATTCCCTTGGAGAGGGCAAGTACAGTACTCAGGTTTGGCTCCAGGGGCCTGAGCCTGTAGGTTGTGTAGGCCAGGGCTGTTTGGACAGTTGTCTGAGAACACAAACTCGGCTTATGTTTTGGGTCATAGGTATGGCAGGACTGACCTACAGACCATGAGGAGAACTCTTCGGGATTTGAAAGAAGGGCGAGTGTGAGGCTCCTGCTCAAGTTTTTGTCTCTGGATATCGTGTCACTCATGGTCGTGGAATTTCTGGGTGACTTCATGGGAAATGGACGAGTCTTACTCTCTGGTGGTTTGGCCCCGTCCAAAGAGTTTGGGGTCATTCTGTGGGCTGGAAGAAGTCCGTTTTGTTGTTGTTGTTGTTGTTGTTGTTGTTGTTTTCTTTTTTAACCTCAGGTGTCCCACCAAATGAGGGATTCCAGAGTAGAGCCCTGGGGAGGGGCGACTGGACAATCAGAAATCTGGTTAAAAATTGGGGCCTAGGGACATGTCAAGCCCATTATGACATCTAATGGTCCAGCCACTGAGAGGACTTACTAGAGGACAGGACTCATGCTGAGGGTCACAATGCGTGTGTATGCCCGCATCGCACTCAAGAATGGGCGGGGCCTCAGGGTGAAAGCTGGTTTCTCCCACACTGAACGTTGGACAACGTGCCAACCACAAGGGTTCTTGCCATGGGTAAGGAGGAGTTCTGATTTCTGCGTCACACTCACCCCTGGGCAGTGATTGGAGATAAGATCTCGGATCTGAAGCCTGAAAACTGAGGTAGGGAAGGGATGATGACCTAAGGCCATGGCGGGTTTTATGTGCTCAGTGTGCGGTAAGCTTTCTGGGTGTTGGTCAGGAGGTCCGGGCTCAGGTTGTGTTCCACAGTGCATTAGTGCCCAGGTTAGACTATATCATTTGGGTAAAGTCGAGTGCTGTGTAGGTTTATCCTCATTTAAGGTGCCTGGGCAGCTCATGAGGCAATAATTTTTTTTCTAGAGGGCAGGAAGAGTGCTGCATTGTGGGTCCGGAATTGCCAAACTTGAGGGCTTCGGGGCCAGTAGTGTGAGGACGGAAGTCTGAGAAGACAAGCTAACTTGGGTTTCAGGGCGAGGGCACGGCAGGTACCCCCTGCAGATCTGAACCAATCTCATGCATCTGAAGTCAGGGCGAGGATCAGACGTTGGCTCAGGTTGGAGTTTCTGTGTATGACGGACGCTTCATGAAGGGAGCGGAACGTCGGGTCCATTGAGGTTTTCCCACGTTGGGAGTTGTTGGATGCCCCCTTCAAGGATTCCTTCTGCGGGACAATTGAGACCTGTTGGACAGCTCCAGAACATCCCATATGGAATGACTCCAGAGCACCGTTCGTGGATGGATGCCTGGGAAGCCCGCCTCGCATTCCAATTGTCTCCTAGCAACAAGACAGTTTAGATCTGATGGCTCTGCCGGAGCAACCGGGGTGGCTGAGTTGAAATGGACTTTCCTGAGGATGGGCCCTAATGTGTTTTTCTGACCATGAGGGCCTTGGAATGGGGCGGTGGCTACGGGACCCTGAAGTACTCTCCTAAGCTTTGGACATGGCTCCCATGCACAGGTTTCCTTGTGGAGACGAGATGAGTTCTCATGGGTGCCTCAGGAAAACCCCTATGCTCGTATTGGAATCAGGCTTTTGAGGACACATGCCTGTAACCCAAAGCAATGGATCCTATTATGGCCTAGGGTCCTGTCTGGTTCAATCTTCTTCTCTGGGGACATCCATCTATGGTATGAGTGGAGGTCGATTATCAGCTGGTGTCAGACAGCCCTTGTTTGTTCCGGGCGTCCTACACTATTGGGATGGCCTCAGGGACTTTGGAGGTTTCTCCTAATTTGTACGGTTTTGGACCATGGAATGGGCAGAATTCCCATGGATTGGTAGGCACAGTCCTAATGTGTGGCTCCAAGGGCCCAGCCTGGAGGGTGTGTGGCCCAAGACTTTGAGGACAGAAGTCTGAAAACACAAACTCAGCTTAGGTTTGGGGACGTAGGTATGGCAGGCCCGATCTACAAACCATGAGAAGAACTCTTCTGGATATGAAGAAAGTGCGAGTCTGAGGCGCTTGCTCAGGCTTTTGTCTCTGGATTTTGTATCAGCGATGGCCGTGGAATGTCGGGGAGGCCTCATGGGCCATGGACGAATCTTCCTCTCTGAGGATTTGGCCCGATTCCCAATTGCTTTTCGTCAATCTGTGGGATGGGAGGACTCATTTCAGTTTTGTTACCTCAGGTGTCCCACCAAAAGAGGAATTCCAAAGCCAAGCCGTGGGGAAGACTGAAGGGACAACCCGAACTATGGTTAAAAATTGGGGCCTAGGGGCATGGCAAGCCCAATATGCTATCTCTTCATCCAGCCACTGAGTGGCCTTACTTGAGGACTCGGCTCAGCCAGAGGGTCACAATGTGTGTTTGTGACCAATGTGGCCCGCGAGCATGGGTGGGGCCACAAGGGCCACACTGGTTTCAACTACACTGAACGTTGGACAACATGACAACAAAGGGTTTCTTGCCATGGGGAAGGAGTTCTGATTTCTGCATCACCTTCAAACCTGGGCAGTGATTGGAGATAAAGTCTATGTTCTGAAACCTGAAAACCGAGGTTGGGAAGAGATGACGACCTAAGGCCATGGCGGCTCGATGTGCTCAGTGTGCGGCAAGCTGTCTGGGAGGGGTCAGGAGGTCCAGGCTCAGCCTGTGTCAGAAAGGACATTAGTGCCCTGGTCAGCCTATGTATTTGGGGTACAGCCAAGGTCGGTGCAGGTTGATCCTCATTTGGGGTTACTGGGTAGCCCCAGAGGACAATGTTTTTTCTTCTGGAGGGCAGGCAGAGTGCTGCATTGTAGTTCTGGATTGCCAAACTGGAGGGCTTGTGGGCCAGTACTCTGACGACAAAAGTCTGAGAACACAAGCTAGGCTTAGGTTTCTGGGTGAGGCCATGGCAGGCACAATCTACAGACCTGAATCGAGATCTCGTGCATCTGAAGTCAGGGCGAGGTTCAGACGATTGCTCAGGTTGGAGTTTCTGCCCCTGATGGCCCCTTCATGAATGGGGGGGGCATCTGGAGGCCATCGGGGTTTTCCCACGATGGGAGTTGTGAGAAGCTCCAAACTGCAGAGAGTCTTCTGCAGGACAATTGAGACCTGTTGTATGGCTCCAGGCCAATGATTCTGAGCAGGGTTCTAAGGATGGATGGCTGGGTAGCCCACCTCGCATTCCAATTGTCTCCTAGCAACAAGACAGGTTAGATCTCCTGGATCTGTGGGGAGCAACTGAGGACGCTGAGTTGAAATGGACACACCTGGGGATGGGTCCTAATGTGCTTTTGTGTCTATGGAGACCTTGGAATGAAGCGGTGGCACTGGGGCCCTAAAGGGTTCTCCTAAACAGAGGCTTTGACACAGCTCCAACGTGCAAGTTTCCCATGTGTAGATGAGATGTTTTCTGATGGGTGAGTGTAGAAACAGCTATATGATGCTTTTGAAATCCAGGCCTCTGAGGAGAGATGACTGGAAACAAAAGCAATGGATCTGATTAGGGCCTAGGGGCCTGTTCTTTCCTTTTTACCTCTGGGGACATCTGTCTATGGGTCTGAGTGCAGGTAGGTGCTCAGTTGGGCTCAGATTGCCCCTGTTTTTTCCTGGGAAGCCACCACTATTGAGATGGATCAGGGACTTTGGAGGTTTATCCTATTAGAAGGGTTGTGGCCATTGGAATGGGCACACACAATTCCCTTGGAGAGGGCAAGTACAGTACTCAGGTTTGGCTCCAGGGGCCTGAGCCTGTAGGTTGTGTAGGCCAGGGCTGTTTGGACAGTTGTCTGAGAACACAAACTCGGCTTATGTTTTGGGTCATAGGTATGGCAGGACTGACCTACAGACCATGAGGAGAACTCTTCGGGATTTGAAAGAAGGGCGAGTGTGAGGCTCCTGCTCAAGTTTTTGTCTCTGGATATCGTGTCACTCATGGTCGTGGAATTTCTGGGTGACTTCATGGGAAATGGACGAGTCTTACTCTCTGGTGGTTTGGCCCCGTCCAAAGAGTTTGGGGTCATTCTGTGGGCTGGAAGAAGTCCGTTTTGTTGTTGTTGTTGTTGTTGTTGTTGTTGTTTTCTTTTTTAACCTCAGGTGTCCCACCAAATGAGGGATTCCAGAGTAGAGCCCTGGGGAGGGGCGACTGGACAATCAGAAATCTGGTTAAAAATTGGGGCCTAGGGACATGTCAAGCCCATTATGACATCTAATGGTCCAGCCACTGAGAGGACTTACTAGAGGACAGGACTCATGCTGAGGGTCACAATGCGTGTGTATGCCCGCATCGCACTCAAGAATGGGCGGGGCCTCAGGGTGAAAGCTGGTTTCTCCCACACTGAACGTTGGACAACGTGCCAACCACAAGGGTTCTTGCCATGGGTAAGGAGGAGTTCTGATTTCTGCGTCACACTCACCCCTGGGCAGTGATTGGAGATAAGATCTCGGATCTGAAGCCTGAAAACTGAGGTAGGGAAGGGATGATGACCTAAGGCCATGGCGGGTTTTATGTGCTCAGTGTGCGGTAAGCTTTCTGGGTGTTGGTCAGGAGGTCCGGGCTCAGGTTGTGTTCCACAGTGCATTAGTGCCCAGGTTAGACTATATCATTTGGGTAAAGTCGAATGCTGTGTAGGTTTATCCTCATTTAAGGTGCCTGGGCAGCTCATGAGGCAATAATTTTTTTTCTAGAGGGCAGGAAGAGTGCTGCATTGTGGGTCCGGAATTGCCAAACTTGAGGGCTTCGGGGCCAGTAGTGTGAGGACGGAAGTCTGAGAAGACAAGCTAACTTGGGTTTCAGGGCGAGGGCACGGCAGGTACCCCCTGCAGATCTGAACCAATCTCATGCATCTGAAGTCAGGGCGAGGATCAGACGTTGGCTCAGGTTGGAGTTTCTGTGTATGACGGACGCTTCATGAAGGGAGCGGAACGTCGGGTCCATTGAGGTTTACCCACGTTGGGAGTTGTTGGATGCCCCCTTCAAGGATTCCTTCTGCGGGACAATTGAGACCTGTTGGACAGCTCCAGAACATCCCATATGGAATGACTCCAGAGCACCGTTCGTGGATGGATGCCTGGGAAGCCCGCCTCGCATTCCAATTGTCTCCTAGCAACAAGACAGTTTAGATCTGATGGCTCTGCCGGAGCAACCGGGGTGGCTGAGTTGAAATGGACTTTCCTGAGGATGGGCCCTAATGTGTTTTTCTGACCATGAGGGCCTTGGAATGGGGCGGTGGCTACGGGACCCTGAAGTACTCTCCTAAGCTTTGGACATCGCTCCCATGCACAGGTTTCCTTGTGGAGACGAGATGAGTTCTGATGGGTGCCTCAGGAAAACCCCTATGCTCGTATTGGAATCAGGCTTTTGAGGACACATGCCTGTAACCCAAAGCAATGGATCCTATTATGGCCTAGGGTCCTGTCTGGTTCAATCTTCTTCTCTGGGGACATCCATCTATGGTATGAGTGGAGGTCGATTATCAGCTGGTGTCAGACAGCCCTTGTTTGTTCCGGGCGTCCTACACTTTTGGGATGGCCTCAGGGACTTTGGAGGTTTCTCCTAATTTGTACGATATTGGACCATGGAACGGGCAGAATTCCCATGGATTGGTAGGCACAGTCCTAATGTGTGGCTCCAAGGGCCCATCCTGGAGGGTGTGTGGCCCAAGACTTTGAGGACCGAAGTCTGAAAACACAAACTCAGCTTAGGTTTGGGGACGTAGGTATGGCAGGCCCGATCTACAAACCATGAGAAGAACTCTTCTGGATATGAAGAAAGTGCGAGTCTGAGGCGCTTGCTCAGGCTTTTGTCTCTGGATTTTGTATCAGCGATGGCCGTGGAATGTCGGGGAGGCCTCATGGGCCATGGACGAATCTTCCTCTCTGAGGATTTGGCCCGATTCCCAATTGCTTTTCGTCAATCTGTGGGATGGGAGGACTCATTTCAGTTTTGTTACCTCAGGTGTCCCACCAAAAGAGGAATTCCAAAGCCAAGCCGTGGGGAAGGCTGAAGGGACAACCCGAACTATGGTTAAAAATTGGGGCCTAGGGGCATGGCAAGCCCAATATGCTATCTCTTCATCCAGCCACTGAGTGGCCTTACTTGAGGACTCGGCTCAGCCAGAGGGTCACAATGTGTGTTTGTGACCAATGTGGCCCGCGAGCATTGGCGGGGCCTCAAGGGCCACACTGGTTTCAACTACACTGAACGTTGGACAACATGCCAACAAAGGGTTTCTTGCCATGGGGAAGGAGTTCTGATTTCTGCATCACCTTCAACCCTGGGCAGTGATTGGAGATAAAGTCTACGTTCTGAAACCTGAAAACCGAGGTTGGGAAGAGATGACGACCTAAGGCCATGGCGGCTCGATGTGCTCAGTGTGCGGCAAGCTGTCTGGGAGGGGTCAGGAGGTCCAGGCTCAGCCTGTGTCAGAAAGGACATTAGTGCCCTGGTCAGCCTATGTATTTGGGGTACAGCCAAGTTCGGTGCAGGTTGATCCTCATTTGGGGTTACTGGGTAGCCCCAGAGGACAATGTTTTTTCTTCTGGAGGGCAGGCAGAGTGCTGCATTGTAGTTCTGGATTGCCAAACTGGAGGGCTTGTGGGCCAGTAGTCTGACGACAAAGTCTGAGAACACTAGCTAGGCTTAGGTTTCTGGGTGAGGCCATGGCAGGCACAATCTACAGCCCTGAATCGAGATCTCGTGCATCTGAAGTCAGGGCGAGGTTCAGACGATTGCTCAGGTTGGAGTTTCTGCCCCTGATGGCCCCTTCATGAATGGGGGGCATCACAAGGCCATGGGGGTTTTCCCTCGATGGGAATTGTGAGAAGCTCTAAACTGCAGAGAGTCTTCTGCAGGACAATTGAGACCTGTTGTATGGCTCCAGGCCAATGATTCTGAGCAGGGTTCTAAGGATGGATGGCTGGGTAGCCCACCTCGCATTCCAATTGTCTCCTAGCACCAAGACAGGTTATATCTTTTGGATCTGTGGGGAGCAACCGAGGACGCTGAGTTGAAATGGACACCCCTGGGGATGGGTCCTAATGTGCTTTTGTGTCTATGGAGACCTTGGAATGAAGCGGTGGCACTGGGGCCCTAAAGGGTTCTCCTAAACAGAGGCTTTGACACAGCTCCAATGTGCAAGTTTTCCATGTGTAGATGAGATGTTTTCTGATGGGTGAGTCTAGAAACAGCTATATGCTGCTTTTAAAATCCAGGCCTCTGAGGAGAGATGCCTGGAAACCAAAGCAATGGATCTGATTAGTGCCTAGGGGCCTGTTCTTTCCTTTTTACCTCTGGGGACATCTGACTATGGGTCTGAGTGCAGGTAGGTGCTCAGTTGGGCTCAGATTGCCCCTGTTTTTTCCTGGGAAGCCACCACTATTGAGATGGATCAGGGACTTTGGAGGTTTATCCTATTAGAAGGGTTGTGGCCATTGGAATGGGCACACACAATTCCCTTGGAGAGGGCAAGTACAGTCCTCAGGTTTGGCTCCAGGGGCCTGAGCCTGTAGGTTGTGTAGGCCAGGGCTGTTTGGACAGTTGTCTGAAAACACAAACTCGGCTTATGTTTTGGGTCATAGGTATGGCAGGACTGACCTACAGACCATGAGGAGAACTCTTCAGGATTTGAAAGAAGGGAGAGTGTGAGTCTCCTGCTCAAGTTTTTGTCTCTGGATATCGTGTCACTCATGGTCGTGGAATTTCTGGGTGACTACATGGGAAATGGACGAGACTTACTCTCTGGTGGTTTGGCCCCGTCCAAAGAGTTTGGGGTCATTCCGTGGGCTGGAAGAAGTCCGTTTTGTTGTTGTTGTTGTTGTTTTCTTTTTTAACCTCAGGAGTCCCACCAAATGAGGGATTCCAGTGTAGAGCCCTGGGGAGGGGCGACTGGACAATCAGAAATCTGGTTGAAAATTTGGGTCTAGGGACATGTCAAGCCCATTATGACATCTAATGCTGCAGCCACTGAGAGGACTTACTAGAGGACAGGACTCATGCTGAGGGTCACAATGCGTGTGTATGCCCTCTTTGCACTCAAGAATGGGCGGGGCCTCAGGGTGAATGCTGGTTTCTCCTACACTGAACGTTGGACAACGTGCCAACCACAAGGGTTCTTGCCATGGGTAAGGAGGAGTTCTGATTTCTGCATCACACTCACCCCTGGGCAGTGATTGGAGATAAGGTCTCGGATCTGAAGCCTGAAAACTGAGGTAGGGAAGAGATGAGGACCTAAGGCCATGGCGGGTTTTATGTGCTCAGTGTGCGGTCAGCTTTCTGGGTGTTGGTCAGGAGGTCCGGGCTCAGGTTGTGTTCGACAGTGCATTAGTGCCCAGGTTAGACTATATAATTTGGGTAAAGTCGAGTGCTGTGTAGGTTTATCTTCATTTAAGGTGCCTGGGCAGCTCATGGGGCAATAATTTTTTTTCTAGAGGGCAGGCAGAGTGCTGCATTGTGGGTCCGGAATTGCCAAACTTGAGGGCTTCGGGGCCAGGAGTGTGAGGACGGACCTCTGAGAAGACAAGCTAGACTTGGGTTTCAGGGCGAGGGCACGGCAGGTACCCCCTGCAGATCTGAACCAATATCTCATGCATCTGAAGTCAGGGCGAGGATCAGACGTTTGCTCAGGTTGCAGTTTCTGTGCATGACGGCCGCTTCATGAAGGGAGCGGAATCTCGGGGCCATTGAGGTTTTCCCACGTTGGGAGTTGTGGGATGCCCCCTTCAAGGATTCCTTCTGCGGGACAATTGAGACATGTTGGACAGCTCCAGGACATCCCATATGGAATGACTCCAGAGCACCGTTGGTGGATGGATGCCTGGGAAGCCCGCCTCACATTCCAATTGCCTCCTAGCAACAAGACAGTTTAGATCTGATGGCTCTGCCGGAGCAACCGGGGTGGCTGAGTTGAAATGGACTTTCCTGAGGATGGGCACTAAGGTGTTTTTCTGTCCATGAGGGCCTTGGAATGGGGCGGTGGCAACGGGAACCTGAAGTACTCCCCTAAGCTTTGGACATATCTCCCATGCACAGGTTTCCTTGTGGAGACGAGATGGGTTCTGATGGATGCCTCAGGAAAACGCCTATTCTCGTATTGGAATCAGGCTTTTGAGGACACATGCCTGTAACCCAAAGCAATGGATCCTATTATGGCCTAGGGTCCTGTCTGGTTCAATCTTCTTCTCTGGGGACATCCATCTATGGTATGAGTGGAGGTCGATTATCAGCTGGTCTCAGACAGCCCTTGTTTGTTCCGACCTACACTATTGGGATGGCCTCAGGGACTTTGGAGGTTTCTCCTAATTTGTACGATTTTGGACCATGGAATGGGCAGAATTCCCATGGATTGGTAGGCACAGTCCTAATGTGTGGCTCCAAGGGCCCAGCCTGGAGGGTGTGTGGCCCAAGACTTTGAGGACAGAAGTCTGAAAACACAAACTCAGCTTAGGTTTAGGGACGTAGGTATGGCAGGCCCGATCTACAAACCATGAGAAGAACTCTTCAGGATATGAAGTAAGTGCGAGTCTGAGGCGCTTGCTCAGGCCTTGTCTCTGGATTTTGTATCAGCGATGGCCGTGGAATGTCGGGGAGGCCTCATGGGCCATGGACGAATCTTCCTCTCTGAGGATTTGGCCCGATTCCCAATTGCTTTTCGTCAATCTGTGGGATGGGAGGACTCATTTCAGTTTTGTTACCTCAGGTGTCCCAGCAAAAGAGGAATTCCAAAGCCAAGCCGTGCGGAAGTCTGAAGGGACAACCCGAACTATGGTTAAAAATTGGGGCCTAGGGGCATGGCAAGCCCAATATGCTATCTCTACATCCAGCCACTGAGTGGTCTTACTTGAGGACTGGGCTCAGCCTGAGGGTCACAATGTGTGTTTGTGACCAATGTGGCCCGCGAAATGGGCGGGGCCTCAAGGGCCATACTGGTTTCAACTACACTGAACGTTGGACAACATGCCAACCAAGGGTTTCCTGCCATGGGGAAGGAGTTCTGATTTCTGCATCACCTTCTACCCTGGGCAGTGATTGGAGATAAGGTCTAGGTTCTGAAACCTGAAAACCGAGGTTTGGAAGAGATGACGACCTAAGGCCATGGCGGCTCGATGTGCTCAGTGTGTGGCCAGCTGTCTGGGAGGGGCCAGGAGGTCCAGGCTCAGGCTGTGTCAGAAAGGGCATTAGTGCCCTGGTCAGCCTATGTATTTGGGGTACACCCAAGGTCGGTGCAGGTTGATCCTCATTTGGGGTTACTGGGTAGCCCCAGAGGACAATGTTTTTTCTTCTGGAGGGCAGGCAGAGTGCTGCATTGTAGTTCTGGATTGCCAAACTGGAGGGCTTGTGGGCCAGTAGTCTGATGACAAAAGTCTGAGAACACAAGCTAGGCTTAGGTTTCTGGGTGAGGCCATGGCAGGCACAATCTACAGCCCTGAATCGAGATCTCGTGCATCTGAAGTCAGGGCGAGGTTCAGACGATTGCTCAGGTTGGAGTTTCTGCCCCTGACGGCCCCTTTATGAATGGGGGGGCATCACGAGGCCATGGGGGTTTTCCCACGATGGGAGTTGTGAGAAGCTCCAAACTGCAGAGAGTCTTCTGAAGGACAATTGAGACCTGTTGTATGGCTCCAGGCTAATGATTCTGAGCAGGGTTCTAAGGATGGATGGCTGGGTAGCCCACCTCGCATTCCAATTGTCTCCTAGCAACAAGACAGGTTAGATCTCCTGGATCTGTGGGGAGCAACCGAAGACGCTGAGTTGAAATGGACACCCCTGGGGATGGGTCCTAATGTGCTTTTGTGTCTATGGAGACCTTGGAATGAAGCGGTGGCACTGGGGCCCTAAAGGGTTCTCCGAAACAGAGGCTTTGACACAGCTTCAACGTGCAATTTTCCCAAGTGTAGATGAGATGTTTTCTGATGGGTGAGTCTAGAAACAGCTATATGCTGCTTTGAAATCCAGGCCTCTGAGGAGAGATGCCTGGAAACCAAAGCAATGGATCTGATTAGTGCCTAGGGGCCTGTTCTTTCCTTTTTCCCTCTGGGGACATCTGTCTATGTGTCTGAGTGCAGGTAGGTGCTCAGTTGGGTTCAGATTGCCCCTGTTTTTTCCTGGGAAGCCACCACTATTGAGATGGATCAGGGACTTTGGAGGTTTATCCTATTAGAAGGGTTGTGGCCATTGGAATGGGTACACACAATTCCCTTGGAGAGGGCAAGTACAGTCCTCAGGTTTTGCTTCAGGGGCCTGAGCCTGTAGGTTGTGTAGGCCAGGGCTGTTCGGACAGTTGTCTGAAAACACAAACTCGGCTTATGTTTCGGGTCATAGGTATGGCAGGACTGACCTACAGACCATGAGGAGAACTCTTCAGGATTTGAAAGAAGGGCGTGTGTGAGGCTCCTGCTCAAGTTTTTGTCTCTGGATATCGTGTCACTCATGGTCGTGGAATTTCTGGGTGACTTCATGGGAAATGGACGAGTCTTACTCTCTGGTGGTTTGGCCCCGTCCAAAGAGTTTGGGGTCATTCTGCGGGCTGGAAGAAGTCCGTTTTGTTGTTGTTGTTGTTGTTGTTGTTGTTGTTTTCCTTTTTAACCTCAGGTGTCCCACCAAATAAGGGATTCCAGAGTAGAGCCCTGGGGAGGGGCGACTGGACAAGCAGAAATCTGGTTAAAAATTGGGGCCTAGGGACATGTCAAGCCCATTATGACATCTAATGGTCCAGCCACTGAGAGGACTTACTAGAGGACAGGACTCATGCTGAGGGTCACAATGCGTGTGTATGCCCTCGTCGCTCTCAAGAATGGGCGGGGCCTCAGGGTGAATGCTGGTTTCTCCTACACTGAACGTTGGACAACGTGCCAACCACAAGGGTTCTTGCCATGGGTAAGGAGGAGTTCTGATTTCTGCATCACACTCACCCCTGGGCAGTGATTGGAGATAAGATCTCGGATCTGAAGCCTGAAAACTGAGGTAGGGAAGAGATGATGACCTAAGGCCATGGTGGGTTTTATGTGCTCAGTGTGCGGTCAGCTTTCTGGGTGTTGGTCAGGAGGTCCGGGCTCAGGTTGTGTTCGACCGTGCATTAGTGCCCAGGTTAGACTATATCATTTGGGTAAAGTCGAGTGCTGTGTAGGTTTATCTTCATTTAAGGTGCCTGGGCAGCTCATGAGGCAATAATTTTTTTTCTAGAGGGCAGGCAGAGTGCTGCATTGTGGGTCCGGAATTGCCAAACTTGAGGGCTTCGGGGCCAGGAGTGTGAGGACGGAAGTCTGAGAAGACAAGCTAGACTTGGGTTTCAGGGCGAGGGCACGGCAGGTACCCCCTGCAGATCTGAACCAATAGCTCATGCATCTGAAGTCAGGGCGAGGATCAGACGTTGGCTCAGGTTGGAGTTTCTGTGCATGACGGCCGCTTCATGAAGGGAGCGGAATCTCGGGGCCATTGAGGTTTTCCCACGTTGGGAGTTGTGGGATGCCCCCTTCAAGGATTCCTTCTGCGGGACAATTGAGACCTGTTGGACAGCTCCAGGACATGCCATATGGAATGACTCCAGAGCACCGTTCGTGGATGGATGCCTGGGAAGCCCGCCTCGCATTCCAATTGTCTCCTAGCAACAAGACAGTTTAGATCTGATGGCTCTGCCGGAGCAACCGGGGTGGCTGAGTTGAAATGGACTTTCCTGAGGATGGGCCCTAATGTGTTTTTCTGACCATGAGGGCCTTGGAATGGAGCGGTGGCTACGAGACCCTGAAGTACTCTCCTAAGCTATGGACATGGCTCCCATGCACAGGTTTCCTTGTGGAGACGAGATGAGTACTGATGGGTGCCTCAGGAAAACACCTATGGTCGTATTGGAATCAGGCTTTTGAGGACACATGCCTGTAACCCAAAGCAATGGATCCTATTATGGCCTAGGGTCCGGTCTGCTTCAATCTTCTTCTCTGGGGACATCCTTCTATGGTATGAGTGGAGGTCGATTATCAGCTGGTGTCAGACAGCCCTTTTTTGTTCCGGGCGACCTACACTATTGGGATGGCCTCAGGGACTTTGGAGGTTTCTCCTAATTTGTACGATTTTGGACCATGGAATGGGCAGAATTCCCATGGATTGGTAAGCACAGTCCTAATGTGTGGCTCCAAGGGCCCAGGCTGGAGGGTGTGTGGCCCAAGACTTTGAGGACAGAACTCTGAAAACACAAACTCAGCTTAGGTTTAGGGACGTAGGTATGGCAGGCCCGATCTACAAACCATGAGAAGAACTCTTCAGGATATGAAGTAAGTGCGAGTCTGAGTCGCTTGCTCAGGCTTTTGTCTCTGGATTTTATATCAGCGATGGCCGTGGAATGTCGGGGAGGCCTCATGGGCCATGGACGAATCTTCCTCTCTGAGGATTTGGCCCGATTCCCAATTGCTTTTCGTCAATCTGTGGGATGGGAGGACTCATTTCAGTTTTGTTACCTCAGGTGTCCCACCAAAAGAGGAATTCCAAAGCCAAGCCGTGCGGAAGTCTGAAGGGACAACCCGAACTATGGTTAAAAATTGGGGCCTAGGGGCATGGCAAGCCCAATATGCTATCTCTACATCCAGCCACTGAGTGGCCTTACTTGAGGACTGGGCTCAGCCTGAGGGTCACAATGTGTGTTTGTGACCAATGTGGCCCGCGAGCATGGGCGGGGCCTCAAGGGCCACACTGGTTTCAACTACACTAAACGTTGGACAACATGCCAACCAAGGGTTTCTTGCCATGGGGAAGGAGTTCTGATTTCTGCATCACCTTCAACCCTGGGCAGTGATTGGAGATAAGGTCTAGGTTCTGAAACCTGAAAACCGAGGTTGGGAAGAGATGACGACCTAAGGCCACGGCGCCTCGATTTGCTCAGTGTGCGGCCAACTGTCTGGGAGGGGTCAGGAGATCCAGGCTCAGGCTATGTCAGAAAGGGCATTAGTGCCCTGGTCAACCTATGTATTTGGGGTACAGCCAAGGTCGGTGCTGGTTGATCCTCATTTGGGGTTACTGGGTAGCCCCAGAGGACAATGTTTTTTCTTCTGGAGGGCAGGCAGAGTGCTGCGTTGTAGTTCTGGATTGCCAAACTGGAAGGCTTGTGGGCCAGTAGTCTGACGACAAAAGTCTGAGAACACAAGCTAGGCTTAGGTTTCTGGGTGAGGCCATGGCAGGCACAATCTACAGCCCTGAATCGAGATCTCGTGCATCTGAAGTCAGGGCGAAGTTCAGACGATTGCTCAGGTTGGAGTTTCTGCCCATGATGGCCCCTTCATGAATGGGGGGGCATCACGAGCCATGGGAGTTTTCCCACGTTGGGAATTGTGAGAAGCTCTAAACTGCAGAGAGTCTTCTGCAGGACAATTGAGACCTGTTGTATGGATCCAGGCCAATGATTCTGAGCAGGGTTCTAAGGATGGATGGCTGGGTAGCCCACCTCGCATTCCAATTGTCTCCTAGCAACAAGACAGGTTATATCTCCTGGATCTGTGGGGAGCAACCGAGGACGCTGATTTGAAATGGACACCCCTGGGGATGGGTCCTAATGTGCTTTTGTGTCTATGGAGACCTTGGAATGAAGCGGTGGCACTGGGGCCCTAAAGGGTTCTCCTAAACAGAGGCTTTGACACAACTCCAACGTGCAATTTTCCCATGTGTAGATGAGATGTTTCTGATGGGTGAGTGTAGAAACAGCTATATGCTGCTTTTGAAATCCAGGCCTCTGAGGAGAGATGCCTGGAAACCAAAGCAATGGATCTGATTAGTGCCTAGGGGCCTGTTCTTTCCTTTTTCCCTCTGGGGACATCTGTCTATGTGTCTGAGTGCAGGTAGGTGCTCAGTAGGGTTCAGATTGCCCCTGTTTTTTCCTGGGAAGCCACCACTATTGAGATGGAT
Source organism: Mustela nivalis (assembly GCF_964662115.1). Classification (NCBI taxonomy): domain Eukaryota; kingdom Metazoa; phylum Chordata; class Mammalia; order Carnivora; family Mustelidae; genus Mustela; species Mustela nivalis. The sequence continues at coordinate 1,398,664 of NW_028136501.1, read as the reverse complement.
CAGGGACTTTGGAGGTTTATCCTATTAGATGGGTTGTGCCATTGGAATGGGCACACACAATTCCCTTGGAGAGGGCAAGTACAGTCCTCAGGTTTGGCTCCAGGGGCCTGAGCCTGTAGGTTGTGTAGGCCAGGGCTGTTTGGACAGTTGTCTGAGAACACAATCTCGGCTTATGTTTCGGGTCATAGGTATGGCAGGACTGACCTGCAGACCATGAGGAGAACTCTTCGGGATTTGAAAGAAGGGCGAGTGTGAGGCTCCTGCTCAAGTTTTTGTCTCTGGATATCGTGTCACTCATGGTCGTGGAATTTCTGGGTGACTTCATGGAAAATGGACGAGTCTTACTCTCTGGTGGTTTGGCCCCGTCCAAAGAGTTTGGGGTCATTCTGTGGGCTGGAAGAAGTCCGTTTTGTTGTTGTTGTTGTTGTTGTTTTCTTTTTTAACCTCAGGTGTCCCACTAAATGAGGGATTCCAGAGTAGAGCCCTGGGGAGGGGCGACTGGACAATCATAAATCTGGTTAAAAATTGGAGCCTAGGGACATGTCAAGCCCATTATGACATCTAATGGTCCAGCCACTGAGAGGACTTACTAGAGGACAGGACTCATGCTGAGGGTCACATTGCGTGTGTATGCCCACGTCGCACTCAAGAATGGGCGGGGACTCAGGGTGAATGCTGGTTTCTCCTACACTGAACGTTGGACAACGTGCCAACCTCAAGGGTTCTTGCCATGGGTAAGGAGGAGTTCTGATTCCTGCATCACACTCACCCCTGGGCAGTGATTGGAGATAAGGTCTCGGATCTGAAGCCTGAAAACTGAGGTAGGGAAGAGATGATGACCTAAGGCCATGGCGGGTTTTATGTGCTCAGTGTGCGGTCAGCTTTCTGGGTGTTGGTCAGGAGGTCCGGGCTCAGGTTGTGTTCGACAGTGCATTAGTGCCCAGGTTAGACTATATCATTTGGGTAAAGTCGAGTGCTGTGTACGTTTATCCTCATTTAAAGTGCCTGGGCAGCTCATGAGGCAATAATTTTTTTTCTAGAGGGCAGGCAGAGTGCTGCATTGTGGGTCCGGAATTGCCAAACTTGAGGGCTTCGGGGCCAGGAGTGTGAGGACGGAAGTCTGAGAAGACAAGCTAGACTTGGGTTTCAGGGCGAGGGCACGGCAGGTACCCCCTGCAGATCTGAACCAATATGTCATTCATCTGAAGTCAGGGCGAGGATCAGACGTTGGCTCAGGTTGGAGTTTCTGTGCATGACGGCCGCTTCATGAAGGGAGCAGAAACTCGGGGCCATTAAGTTTTTCCCACGTTGGGAGTTGTGGGATGCCCCCTTCAAGGATTCCTTCTGCGGGACAATTGATACCTGTTGGACAGCTCCAGGACATCCCATATGGAATGACTCCCGAGCACCGTTGGTGGATGGATGCCTGGGAAGCCCGCCTCGCATTCCAATTGTCTCCTAGCAACAAGACAGTTTAGATCTGAAGGCTCTGCCGGAGCAAACGGGGTGGCTGAGTTGAAATGGACTTTCCTGAGGATGGGCCCTAATGTGTTTTTCTGTCCATGAGGGCCTTGGAATGGGGCGGTGGCACCGGGACCCTGAAGTACTCTCCTAAGCTTTGGACATGGCTCCCATGCACAGGTTTCCTTGTGGATACGAGATGAGTTCTGATGCGTGCCTCAGGAAAACCCCTATGCTCGTATTGGATCAGGCTTTTGAGGACACATGCCTGTAACCCAAAGCAATGGATCCTATTATGGCCTAGGGTCCTGTCTGGTTCAATCTTCTTCTCTGCGGACATCCACCTATGCTATGAGTGGAGGTCGATTATCAGCTGGTGTCAGAAAGCCCTTGTTTGTTCCGGGCGACCTACACTATTGGGATGGCCTCAGGAACTTTGGAGGTTTCTCCTAATTTGTACGATATTGGACCATGGAATGGGCAGAATTCACATGGATTGGTAGGAGCAGTCCTAATGTGTGGCTCCAAGGGCCCAGCCTGGTGGGTGTGTGGCCCAAGACTTTGAGGACACAAGTCTGAAAACACAAACTCAGCTTAGGTTTGGGGACGTAGGTATGGCAGGCCCGATCTACAAACCATGAGAAGAACTCTTCAGGATATGAAGTAAGTGCAAGTCTGAGGCGCTTGCTCAGGCTTTTGTCTCTGGATTTTGTATCAGCAATGGCCGGGGAATGTTGGGGAGGCCTCATGGGCCATGGACTAATCTTCCACTCTGAGGCTTTGGCCCGATTTCCAATTGCTTTTCGTCAATATGTGGGATGGGAGGACTCATTTCAGTTTTGTTACCTCAGGTGTCCCACCAAAAGAATAATTCCAAAGCCAAGCCCTGCGGAAGACTGAAGGGATAACCCAAACTATGGTTAAAAATTGGGGCCTGGGGCATGGCCAGCCCAATATGATATCTCTTCATCCAGCCACTGAGTGGCCTTACTTGAGGACTGGGCTCAGCCTGAGGGTCACAATGTGTGTTTGTGACCAATGTGGCCCGCGAGCATGGGCGGGGCCTCAAGGGCCACACTGGTTTCAACTACACTGAACGTTGGACAACATGCCAACCAAGGGTTTCTTGCCATGGGGATGGAGTTCTGATTTCTGCATCACCTTCAACCCTGGGCAGTGATTGGAGATAAGGTCTAGATTCTGAATCCTGAAAACCGAGGTTGGGAAGAGATGACGACCTAAGGCCATGGTGGCTCGATGTGCTCAGTGTGAGGCCAGCTGTCTGGGAGGGGCCATGAGTTCCAGGCTCAGGCTGTGTCAGAAAGTGCATTAGTGCCCTGGTCAGCCTATGTATTTGGGGTACAGCCAAGATCGGTGCTGGTTGATCCTCATTTGGGGTTACTGGGTAGCCCCAGAGGACAATGTTTTTTCTTCTGGAGGGCAGGCAGAGTGCTGCGTTGTAGTTCTGGATTGCCAAACTGGAGGGCTTTTCGGCCAGTAGTCTGACGACAAAAGTCTGAGAACACTAGCTAGGCTTAGGTTTCTGGGTGAGGCCATGGCAGGCACAATCTACAGCCCTGAATCGAGATCTCGTGCATCTGAAGTCAGGGCGAGGTTCAGACGATTGCTCAGGTTGGAGTTTCTGCCCATGATGGCCCCTTCATGAATGGGGGGGCATCACGAGGCCATGGGGGTTTACCCACGATGGGAGTTGTGAGAAGCTCCAAACTGCAGAGAGTCTTCTGCAGGACAATGAGACCTGTTGTATGGCTCCAGGCCAATGATTCTGAGCAGGGTTCTAAGGATGGATGGCTGGGTAGCCCACCTCGCATTCCAATTGTCTCCTAGCAACAAGACAGGTTATATCTCCTGGATCTGTGGGGAGCAACCGAGGACGCTGATTTGAAATGGACACCCCTGGGGATGGGTCCTAATGTGCTTTTGTGTCTATGGAGACCTTGGAATGAAGCGGTGGCACTGGGGCCCTAAAGGGTTCTCCTAAACAGAGGCTTTGACACAGCTCCAACGTGCAAGTTTCCCATGTGTAGATGAGATGTTTTCTGATGGGTGAGTCTAGAAACAGCTATATGCTGCTTTTGAAATCCAGGCCTCTGAGGAGAGATGCCTGGAAACCAAAGCATTGGATCTGATTAGTGCCTAGGGGCCTGTTCTTTATTTTTACTTCTGGGGACATCTGTCTATGCGTCTGAGTGCAGGTAGGTGTTCAGTTGGGCTCAGATTGCCCCTGTTTTTTCCTGGGAAGCCACCACTATTGAGATGGATCAGGGACTTTGGAGGTTTATCCTATTAGAATGGTTGTGGCCATTGGAATGGGCACACACAATTCCCTTGGAGAGGGCAAGTACAGTCCTCAGGTTTGGCTCCAGGGGCCTGAGCCTGTAGGTTGTGTAGGCCAGGGCTGTTTGGACAGTTGTCTGAAAACACAAACTCGGCTTATGTTTCGGGTCATAGGTATGGCAGGACTGACCTACAGACCATGAGGAGAACTCTTCGGGATTTGAAAGAAGGGCGAGTGTGAGGCTCCTGCTCAAGTTTTTGTCTCTGGATATCGTGTCACTCATGGTCGTGGAATTTCTGGGTGACTTCATGGGAAATGGACGGGTCTTACTCTCTGGTGGTTTGGCCCCGTCCAAAGAGTTTGGGGTCATTCTGTGGGCTGGAAGAAGTCCGTTTTGTTGTTGTTGTTGTTGTTGTTGTTTTCTTTTTTAACCTCAGGTGTCCCACCAAATGAGGGATTCCAGAGTAGAGCCCTGGGGAGGGGCGACTGGACAATCAGAAATCTGGTTAAAAATTGGGGCCTAGGGACATGTCATGCCCATTATGACATCTAATGGTCCAGCCACTGAGAGGACTTACTAGAGGACAGGACTCATGCTGAGGGTCACAATGCGTGTGTATGCCCTCGTCGCACTCAAGAATGGGCGGGGCCTCAGGGTGAATGCTGGTTTCTCCTACACTGAACGTTGGACAACGTGCCAACCACAAGGGTTCTTGCCATGGGTAAGGAGGAGTTCTGATTTCTGCATCACACTCACCCCTGGGCAGTGATTGGAGATAAGATCATGGATCTGAAGCCTGAAAACTGAGGTAGGGAAGGGATGATGACCTAAGGCCATGGCGGGTTTCATGTGCTCAGTGTTTGGTCAGCTTTCTGGGTGTTGGTCAGGAGGTCCGGGCTCAGGTTGTGTTCGACAGTGCATTAGTGCCCAGGTTAGACTATATCATTTGGGTAAAGTCGATTGCTGTGTAGGTTTATCCTCATTTAAGGTGCCTGGGCAGCTCATGAGGCAATAATTTTTTTTCTAGAGGGCAGGCAGAGTGCTGCATTGTGGGTCCGGAATTGCCAAACTTGAGGGCTTCGGGGCCAGGAGTGTGAGGACGTAAGTCTGAGAAGACAAGCTAGACTTGGGTTTCAGGGCGAGGGCACGGCAGGTACCCCCTGCAGATCTGAACCAATATCTCATGCATCTGAAGTCAGGGCGAGGATCAGACGTTGGCTCAGGTTGGAGTTTCTGTGCATGACGGCCGCTTCATGAAGGGAGCGGAATCTCGGGGCCATTGAGGTTTTCCCCCGTTGGGAGTTTTGGGATGCCCCCTTCAAGGATTCCTTCTGCGGGACAATTGAGACCTGTTGGACAGCTCCAGGACATCCCATATGGAATGACTCCAGAGCACCGTTCGTGGATGGATGCCTGGGAAGCCCGCCTCACATTCCAATTGTCTCCTAGCAACAAGACAGTTTAGATCTGATGGCTCTGCCGGAGCAAACGGGGTGGCTGAGTTGAAATGGACTTTCCTGAGGATGGGCCCTAATGTGTTTTTCTGTCCATGAGGGCCTTGGAATGGGGCGGTGGCACCGGGACCCTGAAGTACTCTCCTAAGCTTTGGACATGGCTCCCATGCACAGGTTTCCTTGTGGATACGAGATGAGTTCTGATGGGTGCCTCAGGAAAACCCCTATGCTCGTATTGGAATCAGGCTTTTGAGGACACATGCCTGTAACCCAAAGCAATGGATCCTATTATGGCCTAGGGTCCTGTCTGGTTCAATCTTCTTCTCTGCGGACATCCACCTATGCTATGAGTGGAGGTCGATTATCAGCTGGTGTCAGACAGCCCTTGTTTGTTCCGGGCGACCTACACTATTGGGATGGCCTCAGGGACTTTGGAGGTTTCTCCTAATTTGTACGATATTGGACCATGGAATGGGCAGAATTCCCATGGATTGGTAGGAGCAGTCCTAATGTGTGGCTCCAAGGGCCCAGCCTGGTGGGTGTGTGGCCCAAGACTTTGAGGACACAAGTCTGAAAACACAAACTCAGCTTAGGTTTGGGGACGTAGGTATGGCAGGCCCGATCTACAAACCATGAGAAGAACTCTTCAGGATATGAAGTAAGTGCAAGTCTGAGGCGCTTGCTCAGGCTTTTGTCTCTGGATTTTGTATCAGCAATGGCCGGGGAATGTCGGGGAGGCCTCATGGGCCATGGACTAATCTTCCACTCTGAGGATTTGGCCCGATTTCCAATTGCTTTTCGTCAATATGTGAGATGGGAGGACTCATTTCAGTTTTGTTACCTCAGGTGTCCCACCAAAAGAATAATTCCAAAGCCAAGCCGTGCGGAAGACTGAAGGGATAACCCAAACTATGGTTAAAAATTGGGGCCTGGGGCATGGCCAGCCCAATATGATATCTCTTCATCCAGCCACTGAGTGGCCTTACTTGAGGACTGGGCTCAGCCTGAGGGTCACAATGTGTGTTTGTGACCAATGTGGCCCGCGAGCATGGGCGGGGCCTCAAGGGCCACACTGGTTTCAACTACACTGAACGTTGGACAACATGCCAACCAAGGGTTTCTTGCCATGGGGATGGAGTTCTGATTTCTGCATCACCTTCAACCCTGGGCAGTGATTGGAGATAAGGTCTAGTTTCTGAATCCTGAAAACCGAGGTTGGGAAGAGATGACGACCTAAGGCCATGGTGGCTCGATGTGCTCAGTGTGAGGCCAGCTGTCTGGGAGGGGCCAGGAGGTCCAGGCTCAGGCTGTGTCAGAAAGTGCATTAGTGCCCTGGTCAGCCTATGTATTTGGGGTACAGCCAAGATCGGTGCTGGTTGATCCTCATTTGGGGTTACTGGGTAGCCCCAGAGGATAATGTTTTTTCTTCTGGAGGGCAGGCAGAGTGCTGCGTTGTAGTTCTGGATTGCCAAACTGGAGGGCTTTTCGGCCAGTAGTCTGACGACAAAAGTCTGAGAACACTAGCTAGGCTTAGGTTTCTGGGTGAGGCCATGGCAGGCACAATCTACAGCCCTGAATCGAGATCTCGTGCATCTGAAGTCAGGGCGAGGTTCAGACGATTGCTCAGGTTGGAGTTTCTGCCCATGATGGCCCCTTCATGAATGGGGGGGCATCACGAGGCCATGGGGGTTTACCCACGATGGGAGTTGTGAGAAGCTCCAAACTGCAGAGAGTCTTCTGCAGGACAATGAGACCTGTTGTATGGCTCCAGGCCAATGATTCTGAGCAGGGTTCTAAGGATGGATGGCTGGGTAGCCCACCTCGCATTCCAATTGTCTCCTAGCAACAAGACAGGTTATATCTCCTGGATCTGTGGGGAGCAACCGAGGACGCTGATTTGAAATGGACACCCCTGGGGATGGGTCCTAATGTGCTTTTGTGTCTATGGAGACCTTGGAATGAAGCGGTGGCACTGGGGCCCTAAAGGGTTCTCCTAAACAGAGGCTTTGACACAGCTCCAACGTGCAAGTTTCCCATGTGTAGATGAGATGTTTTCTGATGGGTGAGTCTAGAAACAGCTATATGCTGCTTTTGAAATCCAGGCCTCTGAGGAGAGATGCCTGGAAACCAAAGCATTGGATCTGATTAGTGCCTAGGGGCCTGTTCTTTATTTTTACTTCTGGGGACATCTGTCTATGCGTCTGAGTGCAGGTAGGTGTTCAGTTGGGCTCAGATTGCCCCTGTTTTTTCCTGGGAAGCCACCACTATTGAGATGGATCAGGGACTTTTAGGTTTATCCTATTAGAATGGTTGTGGCCATTGGAATGGGCACACACAATTCCCTTGCAGAGGGCAAGTACAGTCCTCAGGTTTGGCTCCAGGGGCCTGAGCCTGTAGGTTGTGTAGGCCAGGGCTGTTTGGACAGTTGTCTGAAAACACAAACTCGGCTTATGTTTCGGGTCATAGGTATGGCAGGACTGACCTACAGACCATGAGGAGAACTCTTCGGGATTTGAAAGAAGGGCGAGTGTGAGGCTCCTGCTCAAGTTTTTGTCTCTGGATATCGTGTCACTCATGGTCGTGGAATTTCTGGGTGACTTCATGGGAAATGGACGGGTCTTACTCTCTGGTGGTTTGGCCCCGTCCAAAGAGTTTGGGGTCATTCTGTGGGCTGGAAGAAGTCCGTTTTGTTGTTGTTGTTGTTGTTGTTGTTTTCTTTTTTAACCTCAGGTGTCCCACCAAATGAGGGATTCCAGAGTAGAGCCCTGGGGAGGGGCGACTGGACAATCAGAAATCTGGTTAAAAATTGGGGCCTAGGGACATGTCATGCCCATTATGACATCTAATGGTCCAGCCACTGAGAGGACTTACTAGAGGACAGGACTCATGCTGAGGGTCACAATGCGTGTGTATGCCCTCGTCGCACTCAAGAATGGGCGGGGCCTCAGGGTGAATGCTGGTTTCTCCTACACTGAACGTTGGACAACGTGCCAACCACAAGGGTTCTTGCCATGGGTAAGGAGGAGTTCTGATTTCTGCATCACACTCACCCCTGGGCAGTGATTGGAGATAAGATCATGGATCTGAAGCCTGAAAACTGAGGTAGGGAAGGGATGATGACCTAAGGCCATGGCGGGTTTTATGTGCTCAGTGTTTGGTCAGCTTTCTGGGTGTTGGTCAGGAGGTCCGGGCTCAGGTTGTGTTCGACAGTGCATTAGTGCCCAGGTTAGACTATATCATTTGGGTAAAGTCGATTGCTGTGTAGGTTTATCCTCATTTAAGGTGCCTGGGCAGCTCATGAGGCAATAATTTTTTTTCTAGAGGGCAGGCAGAGTGCTGCATTGTGGGTCCGGAATTGCCAAACTTGAGGGCTTCGGGGCCAGGAGTGTGAGGACGGAAGTCTGAGAAGACAAGCTAGACTTGGGTTTCAGGGCGAGGGCACGGCAGGTACCCCCTGCAGATCTGAACCAATATCTCATGCATCTGAAGTCAGGGCGAGGATCAGACGTTGGCTCAGGTTGGAGTTTCTGTGCATGACGGCCGCTTCATGAAGGGAGCGGAATCTCGGGGCCATTGAGGTTTTCCCCCGTTGGGAGTTTTGGGATGCCCCCTTCAAGGATTCCTTCTGCGGGACAATTGAGACCTGTTGGACAGCTCCAGGACATCCCATATGGAATGACTCCAGAGCACCGTTCGTGGATGGATGCCTGGGAAGCCCGCCTCACATTCCAATTGTCTCCTAGCAACAAGACAGTTTAGATCTGATGGCTCTGCCGGAGCAAACGGGGTGGCTGAGTTGAAATGGACTTTCCTGAGGATGGGCCCTAATGTGTTTTTCTGTCCATGAGGGCCTTGGAATGGGGCGGTGGCACCGGGACCCTGAAGTACTCTCCTAAGCTTTGGACATGGCTCCCATGCACAGGTTTCCTTGTGGATACGAGATGAGTTCTGATGGGTGCCTCAGGAAAACCCCTATGCTCGTATTGGAATCAGGCTTTTGAGGACACATGCCTGTAACCCAAAGCAATGGATCCTATTATGGCCTAGGGTCCTGTCTGGTTCAATCTTCTTCTCTGCGGACATCCACCTATGCTATGAGTGGAGGTCGATTATCAGCTGGTGTCAGACAGCCCTTGTTTGTTCCGGGCGACCTACACTATTGGGATGGCCTCAGGGACTTTGGAGGTTTCTCCTAATTTGTACGATATTGGACCATGGAATGGGCAGAATTCCCATGGATTGGTAGGAGCAGTCCTAATGTGTGGCTCCAAGGGCCCAGCCTGGTGGGTGTGTGGCCCAAGACTTTGAGGACACAAGTCTGAAAACACAAACTCAGCTTAGGTTTGGGGACGTAGGTATGGCAGGCCCGATCTACAAACCATGAGAAGAACTCTTCAGGATATGAAGTAAGTGCAAGTCTGAGGCGCTTGCTCAGGCTTTTGTCTCTGGATTTTGTATCAGCAATGGCCGGGGAATGTCGGGGAGGCCTCATGGGCCATGGACTAATCTTCCACTCTGAGGATTTGGCCCGATTTCCAATTGCTTTTCGTCAATATGTGAGATGGGAGGACTCATTTCAGTTTTGTTACCTCAGGTGTCCCACCAAAAGAATAATTCCAAAGCCAAGCCGTGCGGAAGACTGAAGGGATAACCCAAACTATGGTTAAAAATTGGGGCCTGGGGCATGGCCAGCCCAATATGATATCTCTTCATCCAGCCACTGAGTGGCCTTACTTGAGGACTGGGCTCAGCCTGAGGGTCACAATGTGTGTTTGTGACCAATGTGGCCCGCGAGCATGGGCGGGGCCTCAAGGGCCACACTGGTTTCAACTACACTGAACGTTGGACAACATGCCAACCAAGGGTTTCTTGCCATGGGGATGGAGTTCTGATTTCTGCATCACCTTCAACCCTGGGCAGTGATTGGAGATAAGGTCTAGTTTCTGAATCCTGAAAACCGAGGTTGGGAAGAGATGACGACCTAAGGCCATGGTGGCTCGATGTGCTCAGTGTGAGGCCAGCTGTCTGGGAGGGGCCAGGAGGTCCAGGCTCAGGCTGTGTCAGAAAGTGCATTAGTGCCCTGGTCAGCCTATGTATTTGGGGTACAGCCAAGATCGGTGCTGGTTGATCCTCATTTGGGGTTACTGGGTAGCCCCAGAGGACAATGTTTTTTCTTCTGGAGGGCAGGCAGAGTGCTGCGTTGTAGTTCTGGATTGCCAAACTGGAGGGCTTTTCGGCCAGTAGTCTGACGACAAAAGTCTGAGAACACTAGCTAGGCTTAGGTTTCTGGGTGAGGCCATGGCAGGCACAATCTACAGCCCTGAATCGAGATCTCGTGCATCTGAAGTCAGGGCGAGGTTCAGACGATTGCTCAGGTTGGAGTTTCTGCCCATGATGGCCCCTTCATGAATGGGGGGGCATCACGAGGCCATGGGGGTTTACCCACGATGGGAGTTGTGAGAAGCTCCAAACTGCAGAGAGTCTTCTGCAGGACAATGAGACCTGTTGTATGGCTCCAGGCCAATGATTCTGAGCAGGGTTCTAAGGATGGATGGCTGGGTAGCCCACCTCGCATTCCAATTGTCTCCTAGCAACAAGACAGGTTATATCTCCTGGATCTGTGGGGAGCAACCGAGGACGCTGATTTGAAATGGACACCCCTGGGGATGGGTCCTAATGTGCTTTTGTGTCTATGGAGACCTTGGAATGAAGCGGTGGCACTGGGGCCCTAAAGGGTTCTCCTAAACAGAGGCTTTGACACAGCTCCAACGTGCAAGTTTCCCATGTGTAGATGAGATGTTTTCTGATGGGTGAGTCTAGAAACAGCTATATGCTGCTTTTGAAATCCAGGCCTCTGAGGAGAGATGCCTGGAAACCAAAGCATTGGATCTGATTAGTGCCTAGGGGCCTGTTCTTTATTTTTACTTCTGGGGACATCTGTCTATGCGTCTGAGTGCAGGTAGGTGTTCAGTTGGGCTCAGATTGCCCCTGTTTTTTCCTGGGAAGCCACCACTATTGAGATGGATCAGGGACTTTGGAGGTTTATCCTATTAGAAGGGTTGTGGCCATTGGAATGGGCACACACAATTCCCTTGCAGAGGGCAAGTACAGTCCTCAGGTTTGGCTCCAGGGGCCTGAGCCTGTAGGTTGTGTAGGCCAGGGCTGTTTGGACAGTTGTCTGAAAACACAAACTCGGCTTATGTTTCGGGTCATAGGTATGGCAGGACTGACCTACAGACCATGAGGAGAACTCTTCGGGATTTGAAAGAAGGGCGAGTGTGAGGCTCCTGCTCAAGTTTTTGTCTCTGGATATCGTGTCACTCATGGTCGTGGAATTTCTGGGTGACTTCATGGGAAATGGACGGGTCTTACTCTCTGGTGGTTTGGCCCCGTCCAAAGAGTTTGGGGTCATTCTGTGGGCTGGAAGAAGTCCGTTTTGTTGTTGTTGTTGTTGTTGTTGTTTTCTTTTTTAACCTCAGGTGTCCCACCAAATGAGGGATTCCAGAGTAGAGCCCTGGGGAGGGGCGACTGGACAATCAGAAATCTGGTTAAAAATTGGGGCCTAGGGACATGTCATGCCCATTATGACATCTAATGGTCCAGCCACTGAGAGGACTTACTAGAGGACAGGACTCATGCTGAGGGTCACAATGCGTGTGTATGCCCTCGTCGCACTCAAGAATGGGCGGGGCCTCAGGGTGAATGCTGGTTTCTCCTACACTGAACGTTGGACAACGTGCCAACCACAAGGGTTCTTGCCATGGGTAAGGAGGAGTTCTGATTTCTGCATCACACTCACCCCTGGGCAGTGATTGGAGATAAGATCATGGATCTGAAGCCTGAAAACTGAGGTAGGGAAGGGATGATGACCTAAGGCCATGGCGGGTTTTATGTGCTCAGTGTTTGGTCAGCTTTCTGGGTGTTGGTCAGGAGGTCCGGGCTCAGGTTGTGTTCGACAGTGCATTAGTGCCCAGGTTAGACTATATCATTTGGGTAAAGTCGATTGCTGTGTAGGTTTATCCTCATTTAAGGTGCCTGGGCAGCTCATGAGGCAATAATTTTTTTTCTAGAGGGCAGGCAGAGTGCTGCATTGTGGGTCCGGAATTGCCAAACTTGAGGGCTTCGGGGCCAGGAGTGTGAGGACGGAAGTCTGAGAAGACAAGCTAGACTTGGGTTTCAGGGCGAGGGCACGGCAGGTACCCCCTGCAGATCTGAACCAATATCTCATGCATCTGAAGTCAGGGCGAGGATCAGACGTTGGCTCAGGTTGGAGTTTCTGTGCATGACGGCCGCTTCATGAAGGGAGCGGAATCTCGGGGCCATTGAGGTTTTCCCCCGTTGGGAGTTTTGGGATGCCCCCTTCAAGGATTCCTTCTGCGGGACAATTGAGACCTGTTGGACAGCTCCAGGACATCCCATATGGAATGACTCCAGAGCACCGTTCGTGGATGGATGCCTGGGAAGCCCGCCTCACATTCCAATTGTCTCCTAGCAACAAGACAGTTTAGATCTGATGGCTCTGCCGGAGCAACCTGGGTGGCTGAGTTGAAATGGACTTTCCTGAGGATGGGCCCTAATGTGTTTTTCTGACCATGAGGGCCTTGGAATGGGGCGGTGGCTACGGGACCCTGAAGTACTCTCCTAAGCTTTGGACATAAATCCCATGCACTGGTTTCCTTGTGGAGACGACATGAGTTCTGATGGGTGCCTCAGGAAAACCCCTATGCTCGTATTGGAATCAGGCTTTTGAGGACACATGCCTGTAACCCAAAGCAATGGATCCTATTATGGCCTAGGGTCCTGTCTGGTTCAATCTTCTTCTCTGGGGACATCCATCTATGGTATGAGTGGAGGTCGATTATTCAGCTGGTGTCAGACAGCCCTTTTTTGTTCCGGGCGACCTACACTATTGGGATGGCCTCAGGGACTTTGGAGGTTTCTCCTAATTTGTACGATATTGGACCATGGAATGGGCAGAATTCCCATGGATTGTTAGGCACAGTCCTAATGTGTGGCTCCAAGGGACCAGCCTGGAGGGTGTGTGGCCCAAGACTTTGAGGACAGAACTCTGAAAACACAAACTCATCTTAGGTTTAGGGACGTAGGTATGGCAGGCCCGATCTACAAACCATGAGAAGAACTCTTCAGGATATGAAGTAAGTTGGAGTCTGAGGCGCTTGCTCAGGCTTTTGTCTCTGGATTTTGTATCAGCGATGGCCGTGGAATGTCGGGGAGGCCTCATGGGCCATGGACGAATCTTCCTCTCTGAGGATTTGGCCCGATTCCCAATTGCTTTTCGTCAATCTGTGGGATGGGGGGACTCATTTCAGTTTTGTTACCTCAGGTGTCCCATCAAAAGAGGAATTCCAAAGCCAAGCCGTGCGGAAGACTGAAGGGACAACCCGAACTATGGTTAAAAATTGGGGCCTAGGGGCATGGCAAGCCCAATATGCTATCTCTTCATCCAGCCACTGAGTGGCCTTACTTGAGGACTGGGCTCACCTGAGGGTCACAATGTGTATTTGTGACCATTGTGACCCGCGAGCATGGGCGGGGCCTCAAGGGCCACACTGGTTTCAACTACACTGAACGTTGGACAACATGCCAACCAAGGGTTTCTTGCCATGGGGAAGGAGTTCTGATTTCTGCATCACCTTCAACCCTGGGCAGTGATTGGAGATAAGGTCTAGGTTCTGAAACCTGAAAACCGAGGTTGGAATAGATGACGACCTAAGGCCATGGTGGCTCGATGTGCTCAGTGTGCGGCCAGCTGTCTGGGAGGGGCCAGGAGGTCCAGGCTCAGGCTGTGTCAGAAAGGGCATTAGTGCCCCCGTCAGCCTATGTATTTGGAGTACAGCCAAGGTCGGTGCAGATTGATCCTCATTTGGGGTTACTGGGTAGCCCCAGAGGACAATGTTTTTTCTTCTGGAGGGCAGGCAGAATGCTGCGTTGTAGTTCTGGATTGCCAAACTGGAGGGCTTGTGGGCCAGTAGTCTGACGACAAATTCTGAGAACACAAGCTGGGCTTAGGTTTCTGGGTGAGGCCATGGCAGGCACAATCTACAGCCCTGAATCGAGATCTCGTGCATCTGAAGTCAGGGCGAGGATCAGACGATTGCTCAGGTTGGAGTTTCTGCCCATGATGGCCCCTTCATGAATGGGGGGGCATCACGAGGCCATGGGGGTTTACCCACGATGGGAGTTGTGAGAAGCTCCAAACTGCAGAGAGTCTTCTGCAGGACAATTGAGATCTGTTGTATGGCTCCAGGCTAATGATTCTGAGCAGGGTTCTAAAGATGGATGGCTTGGTATCCCACCTCGCATTCCAATTGTCTCCTAGCAACAAGACTGGTAAGATCTCCTGGATCTTTGGGGAGCAACCGAGGACGCTGTGTTGAAATGGACACCCCTGGGGATGGGTCCTAATGTGCTTTTGTGTCTATGGAGACCTTGGAATGAAGTGGTGGCACTGGGGCCCTAAAGGGTTCTCCTAAACAGAGGCTTTGACACAGCTCCAACGTGCAAGTTTCCCATGTGTAGATGAGATGTTTTCTGATGGGTGAGTCTAGAAACAGCTATATGCTGCTTTTGAGATCCAGGCCTACGAAAAGAGATGCCTGGAAACCAAAGCAATGGATCTGATTACTGCCTAGGGCCTGTTCTTTACTTTTTACCTCTGGGGAGATCTGTCTATGGGTCTGAGTGCAGGTAGGTGCTCAGTTGGACTCAGATTGCCCCTGTTTTTTCCTGGGAAGCCACCACTATTGAGATGGATCAGGGACTTTGGAGGTTTATCCTATTAGAAGGGTTGTGGCCATTGGAATGGGCACACACAATTCCCTTGGAGAGGGCAAGTACAGGCCTCAGGTTTGGCTCCAGGGGCCTGAGCCTGTAGGTTGTGTAGGCCAGGGCTGTTTGGACAGTTGTCTGAAAACACAAACTCGGCTTATGTTTCGGGTCATAGGTATGGCAGGACTGACCCACAGACCATGAGGAGAACTCTTCGGGATTTGAAAGAAGGGCGAGTGTGAGGCTCCTGCTCAAGTTTTTGTCTCTGGATATCGTGTCACTCATGGTGGTGGAATTTCTGGGTGACTTCATGGGAAATGGACGAGTCTTACTCTCTGGTGTTTTGGCCCCGTCCAAAGAGTTTTGGGTCATTCTGTGGGCTGGAAGAATTCCGTTTTTGTTGTTGTTGTTGTTGTTGTTGTTTTCTTTTTTAACCTCAGGTGTCCCACCAAATGAGGGATTCCAGAGTAGAGCCCTGGGGAGGGGCGACTGGACAATCAGAAATCTGGTTAAAAATTGGGGCCTAGGGACATGTCAAGCCCAGTATGACATCTAATGGTCCAGCCACTGAGAGGACTTACTAGAGGACAGGACTCATGCTGAGGGTCACAATGCGTGTGTATGCCCTCGTCGCACTCAAGAATAGGCGGGGCCTCAGGGTGAATGCTGGTTTCTCCTACACTGAACGTTGGACAACGTGCCAACCACAAGGGTTCTTGCCATGGGTAAGGAGGAGTTCTGATTTCTGCATCACACTCACCCCTGGGCAGTGATTGGAGATAAGGTCTCGGATCTGAAGCCTGAAAATTGAGGTAGGGAAGAGATGATGACCTAAGGCCATGGCGGGTTTTATGTGCTCAGTGTTTGGTCAGCTTTCTGGGTGTTGTTCAGGAGGTCCGGGCTCAGGTTGTGTTCGACAGTGCATTAGTGCCCAGGTTAGACTATATCATTTGGGTAAAGTCGAGTGCTGCGTAGGTTGATCCTCATTTAAGGTGCCTGGGCAGCTCATGAGGCAATAATTTTTTTTCTAGAGGGAAGGCAGAGTGCTGCATTGTGGGTCCGGAATTGCCAAACTTGAGGGCTTCGGGGCCACTAGTGTGAGGACGGAAGTCTGAGAAGATAAGCTAGACTTGGGTTTAAGGGCGAGGGCACGGCAGGTACCCCCTGCAGATCTCAACAAATATCTCATGCATCTGAAGTCAGGGCGAGGATCAGACGTTGGCTCAGGTTGGAGTTTCTGTGCATGACGGCCGCTTCATGAAGGGAGCGGAATCTCGGGGCCATTGAGGTTTTCCCACGTTGGGAGTTGTGGGATGCCCCCTTCAAGTATTCCTTCTGCGGGACAATTGAGACCTGTTGGACAGCTCTAGGACATCCCATATGGAATGACTCCAGAGCACCGTTCGTGGATGGATGCCTGGGAAGCCCGCCTCGCATTCCAATTGTCTCCTAGCAACAAGACAGTTTAGATCTGATGGCTCTGCCGGAGCAACCGGGGTGGCTGAGTTGAAATGGACTTTCCTGAGGTTGGGCCCTAATGTGCTTTTCTGACCATGAGGGCCTTGGAATGGGGCGGTGGCTACGGGACCCTGAAGTACTCTCCTAAGCTTTGGACATGGCTCCCATTCACAGGTTTCTTGTGGAGACGAGATGAGTTCTGTTGGGTGCCTCAGGAAAACCCCTATGATCGTATTGGAATCAGGCTTTTGAGGACACATGCCTGTAACCCAAAGCAATGGATCCTATTATGTCCTAGGGTCCTGTCTGGTTCAATCTTCTTCTCTGGGGACATCCATTTATGGTATGAGTGGAGGTCGATTATCAGCTGTGTCAGACAGCCCTTGTTTGTTCCGGGCGACCTACACTATTGGGATGGCCTCAGGGACTTTGGAGGTTTCACCAAATTTGTACGATTTTGGACCATGGAATGGGTAGAATTCCCATGGATTGGTAGGCACAGTCCTAATGAGTGGCTCCAAGGGCCCAGCCTGGAGGGTGTGTTGACCAAGACTTTGAGGACAGAAGTCTGAAAACACAAACTCAGCTTAGGTTTAGGGACGTAGGTATGGCTGGCCCGATCTACAAACGATGAGAAGAACTCTTCAGGATATGAAGAAAGTGCGAGTCTGAGGCGCATGCTCAGGCTTTTGTCTCTGGATTTTGTATCAGCGATGGCCGTGGAATGTCGGGGAGGCCTCATGGGCCATGGACGAATCTTCCTCTCTGAGGATTTGGCCTGATTCCCAATTGCTTTTCGTCAATCTGTGGGATGGGAGGACTCATTTCAGTTTTGTTACCTCAGGTGTCCCACCAAAAGAGGAATTCCAAAGCCAAGCCGTGGGGAAGACTGAAGGGGCAACCCGAACTATGGTTAAAAATTGGGGCTTAGGGGCATGGCAAGCCCAATATGCTATCTCTTCATCCAGCCACTGAGTGGCCTTACTTGAGGACTGGGCTCAGTCTGAGGGTCACAATGTGTGTTTGTGACCAATGTGGCCCACGAGCATGGGCGGGGCCTCATGGGCCACACTGGTTTCAACTACACTGAACGTGGACAACATGCCAACCACAAGGTTTCTTGCCATGGGGAAGGAGTTCTGATTTCTGCATCACCTTCAACCCTGGGCAGTGATTGGAGATAAGGTCTAGGTTCTGAAACCTGAAAATCGAGGTTGGGAACAGATGACAACATAAGGCCACGGGCGGCTCGATGTGCTCAGTGTTCGGCCAGCTGTCTAGGAGGGGCCATGGGGTTCCAGGCTCAGGCTGTGTCAGAAAGGGCATTAGTGCCCTAGTCAGCCTATGTATTAGGGGTCAGCCTATGTCGGTGCAGGTTGATCCTCATTTGGGATTACTGGGTAGCCCCAGAAGACAATGTATTTCTTTTGGAGGTCAGGCAGAGTGCTGCATTGTAGTTCTGGATTGCCAAACTGGAGGGCTTGTGGGCCAGTAGTCTGACGACAAAGTCTGAGAACACAATCTCGGCCTAGATTTCTGGGTGAGGCCATGGCAGGCACAATCTACAGACATGAATCGAGATCTCGTGCATCTGAAGTCAGGGCGAGGATCAGACGATCGCTCAGGTTGGAGTTTCTGTCCCTGATGGCCCCTTCAGGAATGGGGGGGGGCATCACGAGGCCATGGGGGTTTTCCCACGATGGGCGTTGTGAGTAGCTCCATACTGCAGAGAGTCTTCTGTATGACAATTGAGACCTGCTGTTTGGCTCCAGGCCAATGATTCTGAGCAGGGTTCTAAGGATGGATGGCTGGGTAGCCCACCTCGCATTCCAATTGTCTCCTAGCAACAAGACAAGTTAGAAGTCCTGGATCTGTGGGGAGCAACCGAGGACACTGAGTTGAAATGAACACCCCTGGGGATGGGTCCTAATGTGCTTTTGTGTCTATGGAGACCTTGGAATGAAGCGGTGGCACTGGGGCCCTAAAGGGTTCTCCTAAACAGAGGCTTTGACACAGCTCCAACGTGCAAGTTTCCCATGTGTAGATGAGATGTTTTCTGATGGGTGAGTCAAGAAACAGCTATATGCTGCTTTTGAAATCCAGGCCTCTGAGGAGAGATGCCTGGAAACCAAAGCAATGGATCTGATTAGTGCCTAGGGGCCTGTTCTTTCCTTTTTACCTCTGGGGATATCTTTCTATGGGTCTGAGTGCAGGTAGGTGCTCAGTTGGGCTCAGATTGCCCCTGTTTTTCCTAGGAAGCCACCACTATTGAGATGGATAAGGGATTTTGGAGGTTTATCCTATTAGAAGGGTTGTGGCCATTGGAATGGGCACACACAATTCCCTTGGAGAGGGCAAGTACAGTCCTCAGGTTTGGCTCCAGGGGCCTGAGCCTGTAGGTTGTGTAGGCCAGGGCTGTTTGGACAGTTGTCTGAAAACACAAACTCGGCTTATGTTTCGGGTCATAGGTATGGCAGGACTGACCTACAGACCATGAGGAGAACTCTTCGGGATTTGAAAGAAGGGCGAGTGTGAGGCTCCTGCTCAAGTTTTTGTCTCTGGATATCGTGTCACTCATGGTAGTGGAATTTCTGGGTGACTTCATGGGAAATGGACGGGTCTTACTCTCTGGTGGTTTGGCCCCGTCCAAAGAGTTTGGGGTCATTCTGTGGGCTGGAAGAAGTCCGTTTTGTTGTTGTTGTTGTTGTTGTTGTTTTCTTTTTTAACCTCAGGTGTCCCACCAAATGAGGGATTCCAGAGTAGAGCCCTGGGGAGGGGCGACTGGACAATCAGAAATCTGGTTAAAAATTGGGGCCTAGGGACATGTCATGCCCATTATGACATCTAATGGTCCAGCCACTGAGAGGACTTACTAGAGGACAGGACTCATGCTGAGGGTCACAATGCGTGTGTATGCCCTCGTCGCACTCAAGAATGGGCGGGGCCTCAGGGTGAATGCTGGTTTCTCCTACACTGAACGTTGGACAACGTGCCAACCACAAGGGTTCTTGCCATGGGTAAGGAGGAGTTCTGATTTCTGCATCACACTCACCCCTGGGCAGTGATTGGAGATAAGATCATGGATCTGAAGCCTGAAAACTGAGGTAGGGAAGGGATGATGACCTAAGGCCATGGCGGGTTTTATGTGCTCAGTGTTTGGTCAGCTTTCTGGGTGTTGGTCAGGAGGTCCGGGCTCAGGTTGTGTTCGACAGTGCATTAGTGCCCAGGTTAGACTATATCATTTGGGTAAAGTCGATTGCTGTGTAGGTTTATCCTCATTTAAGGTGCCTGGGCAGCTCATGAGGCAATAATTTTTTTTCTAGAGGGCAGGCAGAGTGCTGCATTGTGGGTCCGGAATTGCCAAACTTGAGGGCTTCGGGGCCAGGAGTGTGAGGACGGAAGTCTGAGAAGACAAGCTAGACTTGGGTTTCAGGGCGAGGGCACGGCAGGTACCCCCTGCAGATCTGAACCAATATCTCATGCATCTGAAGTCAGGGCGAGGATCAGACGTTGGCTCAGGTTGGAGTTTCTGTGCATGACGGCCGCTTCATGAAGGGAGCGGAATCTCGGGGCCATTGAGGTTTTCCCCGTTGGGAGTTTTGGGATGCCCCCTTCAAGGATTCCTTCTGTGGGACAATTGAGACCTGTTGGACAGCTCCAGGACATCCCATATGGAATGACTCCAGAGCACCGTTCGTGGATGGATGCCTGGGAAGCCCGCCTCACATTCCAATTGTCTCCTAGCAACAAGACAGTTTAGATCTGATGGCTCTGCCGGAGCAACCTGGGTGGCTGAGTTGAAATGGACTTTCCTGAGGATGGGCCCTAATGTGTTTTTCTGACCATGAGGGCCTTGGAATGGGGCGGTGGCTACGGGACCCTGAAGTACTCTCCTAAGCTTTGGACATAAATCCCATGCACTGGTTTCCTTGTGGAGACGACATGAGTTCTGATGGGTGCCTCAGGAAAACCCCTATGCTCGTATTGGAATCAGGCTTTTGAGGACACATGCCTGTAACCCAAAGCAATGGATCCTATTATGGCCTAGGGTCCTGTCTGGTTCAATCTTCTTCTCTGGGGACATCCATCTATGGTATGAGTGGAGGTCGATTATTCAGCTGGTGTCAGACAGCCCTTTTTTGTTCCGGGCGACCTACACTATTGGGATGGCCTCAGGGACTTTGGAGGTTTCTCCTAATTGTACGATATTGGACCATGGAATGGGCAGAATTCCCATGGATTGTTAGGCACAGTCCTAATGTGTGGCTCCAAGGGCCCAGCCTGGAGGGTGTGTGGCCCAAGACTTTGAGGACAGAACTCTGAAAACACAAACTCATTTAGGTTTAGGGACGTAGGTATGGCAGGCCCGATCTACAAACCATGAGAAGAACTCTTCAGGATATGAAGTAAGTTGGAGTCTGAGGCGCTTGCTCAGGCTTTTGTCTCTGGATTTTGTATCAGCGATGGCCGTGGAATGTCGGGGAGGCCTCATGGGCCATGGACGAATCTTCCTCTCTGAGGATTTGGCCCGATTCCCAATTGCTTTTCGTCAATCTGTGGGATGGGGGGACTCATTTCAGTTTTGTTACCTCAGGTGTCCCATCAAAAGAGGAATTCCAAAGCCAAGCCGTGCGGAAGACTGAAGGGACAACCCGAACTATGGTTAAAAATTGGGGCCTAGGGGCATGGCAAGCCCAATATGCTATCTCTTCATCCAGCCACTGAGTGGCCTTACTTGAGGACTGGGCTCACCTGAGGGTCACAATGTGTATTTGTGACCATTGTGACCCGCGAGCATGGGCGGGGCCTCAAGGGCCACACTGGTTTCAACTACACTGAACGTTGGACAACATGCCAACCAAGGGTTTCTTGCCATGGGGAAGGAGTTCTGATTTCTGCATCACCTTCAACCCTGGGCAGTGATTGGAGATAAGGTCTAGGTTCTGAAACCTGAAAACCGAGGTTGGAATAGATGACGACCTAAGGCCATGGTGGCTCGATGTGCTCAGTGTGCGGCCAGCTGTCTGGGAGGGGCCATGGGGTTCCAGGCTCAGGCTGTGTCAGAAAGGGCAATTGTGCCCTAGTCAGCCTATGTATTAGGGGTCAGCCTATGTCGGTGCAGGTTGATCCTCATTTGGGATTACTGGGTAGCCCCAGAAGACAATGTATTTCTTTTGGAGGTCAGGCAGAGTGCTGCATTGTAGTTCTGGATTGCCAAACTGGAGGGCTTGTGGGCCAGTAGTCTGACGACAAAGTCTGAGAACACAATCTCGGCCTAGATTTCTGGGTGAGGCCATGGCAGGCACAATCTACTGACATGAATCGAGATCTCGTGCATCTGAAGTCAGGGCGAGGATCAGACGATCGCTCAGGTTGGAGTTTCTGTCCCTGATGGCCCCTTCATAAATGGGGGGGCATCACGAGGCCATGGGGGTTTTCCCACGATGGGCGTTGTGAGTAGCTCCATACTGCAGAGAGTCTTCTGTATGACAATTGAGACCTGCTGTTTGGCTCCAGGCCAATGATTCTGAGCAGGGTTCTAAGGATGGATGGCTGGGTAGCCCACCTCGCATTCCAATTGTCTCCTAGCAACAAGACAAGTTAGAAGTCCTGGATCTGTGGGGAGCAACCGAGGACACTGAGTTGAAATGAACACCCCTGGGGATGGGTCCTAATGTGCTTTTGTGTCTATGGAGACCTTGGAATGAAGCGGTGGCACTGGGGCCCTAAAGGGTTCTCCTAAACAGAGGCTTTGACACAGCTCCAACGTGCAAGTTTCCCATGTGTAGATGAGATGTTTTCTGATGGGTGAGTCAAGAAACAGCTATATGCTGCTTTTGAAATCCAGGCCTCTGAGGAGAGATGCCTGGAAACCAAAGCAATGGATCTGATTAGTGCCTAGGGGCCTGTTCTTTCCTTTTTACCTCTGGGGATATCTTTCTATGGGTCTGAGTGCAGGTAGGTGCTCAGTTGGGCTCAGATTGCCCCTGTTTTTCCTAGGAAGCCACCACTATTGAGATGGATCAGGGATTTTGGAGGTTTATCCTATTAGAAGGGTTGTGGCCATTGGAATTGGCACACACAATTCCCTTGGAGAGGGCAAGTACAGTCCTCAGGTTTGGCTCCGGGTGCCTGAGCCTGTAGGTTGTGTATACCAGGGCTGTTCGGACAGTTGTCTGAAAACACAAACTCGGCTTATGTTTTGGGTCATATGTATGGCAGGACTGACCTACAGACCATGAGGAGAACTCTTCGGCATTTGAAAGAAGGGCGAGTGTGAGGCTCCTGCTCAAGTTTTTCTCTCTGGATATCGTGTCACTCATGGTTGTGGAATATCTGTGTGACTCATGGGAAATGGACAAGTCTTACTCTCTGGTGGTTTGGCCCCGTCCAAAGAGTTTGGGGTCATTCTGTGGGTTGGAAGTAGTCAGTATTTTTTTGTTGTTGTTGTTGTTTTCTTTTTAAACCTCAGGTGTCACACCAAATGAGGGACTCCAGAGTAGAGCCCTGGGAAGGGGCGAATGGACAATCAGAAATCTGGCTAAAAATTGGGGCCTAGGGACATGTGTAGCCCTTTATGACATCTAATGGTCCAGCCACTGAGAGGACTTACTAGAGGACAGGACTCATGCTGAGGGTCACAATGCGTGTGTATGCCCTCGTCGCACTCAATAATGGGCGAGGCCTCAGGGTGAGTGCTGGTTTCTCCTACACTGAACGTTGGACAACGTCCAACCACAAGGGTTCTTGCCATGGGTAAGGAGGAGTTCTGATTTCTGCATCACACTCACCTCTGGGCAGTGATTGGAGATAAGGTCTCGGTTCTGAAGCCTGAAAACTGAGGTAGGGAAGAGATGATGACCTAAGGCCATGGCGGGTTTTATGTGCTCAATGTGCGGTCTGCTTTCCGGGTGTTGGTCAGGAGGTCCGGGCTCAGGTTGTGTACGACAGTGCATTAGTGCCCTGGTTAGACTATATAATTCGGGTAAAGTCGTGTGCTGTGAAGGTTTACCCTCATTTAAGGTGCCTGCGCAGCTCATGAGGCAATAATTTTTTTTCTAGAGGGCAGGCAGAGTGCTGCATTGTGGGTCCGGAATTGCCAAACTTGAGGGCTTCGGGGCCAGGAGTGTGAGGACGGAAGTCTGAGAAGACAAGCTAGACTTGGGTTTCAGGCCGAGGGCACGGCAGGTACCCCCTGCAGATCTGATCCAATATCTCATGCATCTGAAGTCAGGGCGATGATCAGACGTTGGCTCAGGTTGGAGTTTCTGTGCATGACGGCCGCTTCATGAAGGGAGCGGAATCTCGAGAACATTGAGGTTTTCCCACGTTGGGAGTTGTGGGATGCCCCCTTCAAGGATTCCTTCTGCGGGACAATAGAGACCTGTTGGACAGCTCCAGGACATCCCATATGGAATGACTCCAGAGCACCGTTCGCGGATGAACGCCTGGGAAGCCCGCCTCGCATTCCAATTGTCTCCTAGCAACAAGACAGTTTAGATGTGATGGCTCTGCCAGAGCAACCGGGGTGGCTGAGTTGAAATGGACTTTCCTGAGGATGGGTCCTAATGTGTTTTTCTGTCCATGAGGGCCTTGGATTGGGGCGGTGGCACCGGGACCCTGAAGTACTCTCCTAAGCTTTGGACATGGCTCCCATGCACAGGTTTCCTTGTGGTGACAGGATGATTTCTGATGGGTGCCTCAGGAAAACACCTATGCTCTTATTGGAATCAGGCTTTTGAGGACACATGCCTGTAACCCAAAGCAATGGATCCTATTATGGCCTAGGGTCCTGTCTGGATCAATCTTCTTCTCTGGGGACATCCATCTATGGTATGAGTGGAGGTCGATTATCAGCTGGTGTCAGACAGCCCTTGTTTGTTCGGGGCGACCTACACTATTGGAATGGCCTCAGGGTCTTTGGAGGTTTCTCCTAATTTGTACGATTTTGGACCATGGAATGGGCAGAATTCTGATGGATTGTTAGGCACAATCCTAATGTGTGGCTCCAGGGGCCCAACCTGGAGGGTGTGTGGCCAAAGACTTTGAGGACAGAGTCTGAAAACACAAACTCAGCTTAGGTTTGGGGACGTAGGTATGGCAGGCCCGATCTACAAACCATGAGAAGAACTCTTCAGGATATGAATAAAGTGCGAGTCTGAGGCGCTTGCTCAGGCTTCTCTCTCTGGATTTTGTATCAGCGATGGCCAAGGAATGAAGGGTGGCCTCATGGGCCATGGACGAATCTTCCTCTCTGAGGATTTGGCCCGATTCCCAATTGCTTTTTGTCAATCTGTGGGATGGGAGGATCATTTCAGTTTCGTTACCTCAGGTGTCCCACCAAAAGAGGAATTCCAAAGCAAAGCCGTGGGGGACAACCCAAACTATGGTTTTAAATTGGGGGCTAGGGGCATTGCAAGCCCAATATGCTATCTCTTCATCCAGCCACTGAGTGGCCTTACTTGAGGACTGGGCTCAGCCTGAGGGTCACAATGTGTGTTTGTGACCTATGTGGCCCGCGAGCATTGGCGGGGCCTCATAGGCAACACTGATTTCAACTACACTTAACGTTGGACAACATGCCAACCACAAGGTTTCTTGCCGTGGGGAAGGAGTTCTGATTTCTGCATCACCTTCAACCCTGGGTAGTGATAGGAGATAAGGTCTAGGTTCTGAAACCTGAAAACCGAAGTTGGGAGAGGAAGACGACCTAAGGCCATGGCGGCTCGATGTGCTCAGTTTGTGGCCAGCTGTCTGGGAGGGGTCAGGGGGTCCAGTCTCAGGTTGTGTCGCAAAGGGCATTAGTGCCCTGGTCAGCCTATGTATTTGGGGTACAACCAAGATCGGTGCAAGTTGATCATCATTTGGGGCACTGGGTAGCCCCAGAGGACAATGTTTTTCTTCTGGAGGGCCGGCAGAGTGCTGCATTGTAGTACTGTATTGCCAAACTGGAGGGCTTGTGGGCCAGTAGTCTGACGACAAAAGTCTGAGAACACAAGCTAGGCTTAGGTTTCTGGATGAGGCCATGGCAGGCACAATCTACAGACCTGAATCGAGATCTCGTGCCTCTGAAGTCAGGGCGAGGATCAGGCGATCGCTCAGGTTGGAGTTTCTGTCCCTGATGGCCCCTTCATAAATGGGGGGGCATCACGAGGCCATGGGGGTTTTCCCACGATGGGAGTTGTGAGAAGCTCCAAACTGCAGAGAGTCTTCTGCAGGACAATTGAGACCTGTTGTTTGGCTCCAGGCCAATGATTCTGAGCAGGGTTCTAAGGATGGATGGCTGGGTAGCCCACCTCGCATTCCAATTGTCTCCTAGCAACAAGACAGGTTAGATCTCCTGGATCTGTGGGGAGCAACAGAGGACGCTGAGTTGAAATGGACACCCCTGGGGATGGGTCCTAATGTGCATTTGTGTCTATGATTACCGTGGAATGAAGAGTTGGCACTGGGGATCTAAAGGGTTCTTTTAAACAGAGGCTTTGACACAGCTCCAACGTGCAAGTTTCCCATGTGCAGATGAGATGTTTTCTGATGGGTGAGTCAAGAAACAGCTTGATGCTGCTTTTGAAATCCAGGCCTCTGAGGAGAGACGCCTGGAAACCAAAGCAATGGATCTGATTATTGCCAAGGGCCTGTTCTTTCCTTTTTACCTCTGGGGACATCTGTCTATGGGTCTGAGTGCAGGTCGGGGCTCCGTTGGGCTCAGATTGCCCCTGTTTTTCCTGGGAAGCCACCACTATTGAGATGGATCAGGGACTTTGGAGGTTTATCCTAAGAAGATTTGTGGCCATTGGAATGGGCACACACAATTCCCTTGGAGAGGGCAAGTACAGTCCTCAGGTTTGGCTCCAGTGTCCAGAGCCTGTAGGTTGTGTAGGCCAGGGCTGTTTGGACAGTTGTCTGAAAACACAAACTAGGCTGATGTTTCGGGTCATAGGTATTGCAGGACTGATCTACAGACCATGAGGAGAACTCGTTGGGATTTGAAAGAAGGGCGAGTGTGAGGCTCCTGCTCAAGTTTTTGTCTCTGGATATCGTGTCACTCATGGTCGTGGAATTTCTGGGTGACTTCATGGGAAATGGACGAGTCTTAATCTCTGTTGGTTGGCCCCGTCCAAAGAGTTTGGGGTCATTCTATGGGCTGGAAGAAGTCCTTTTTGTTGTTGTTGTTGTTGTTGTTGTTGTTGTTTTTGTTGTTTTCTTTTTTAACCTCAGGTGTCCCACCAAATGAGGGATTCCAGAGTAGAGCCCTGGGGAGGGGCGACTGGACACTCAGAAATTTGGTTAAAAATTGGGGCCTAGGGACATGTCAAGCCCATTATGACATCTAAAGGTCCAGCCACAGAGAGGACTTACTAGAGGACAAGACTCATGCTGAGGGTCACAATGCGTGTGTATGCCCTCGTCGCACTCAAGAATGGGCGGGGCCTCAGGGTGAATGCTGGTTTCTCCTACACTGAACGTTGGACAACGTGCCAACCACAAGGGTTCTTGCCATGGGTAAGGAGGAGTTCTGATTTCTGCATCACACTCACCCCTGGGCAGTGATTGGAGATAAGGTCTCGGATCTGAAGCCTGAAAACTGAGGTAGGGAAGAGATGAGGACCTAAGGCCATGGCGGGTTTTATGTGCTCAGTGTGCGGTCAGCTTTCTGGGTGTTGGTCAGGAGGTCCGGGCTCAGGTTGTGTTCGACAGTGCATTAGTGCCCAGGTTAGACTATATCATTTGGGTAAAGTCGAGTGCTGTGTAGGTTTATCTTCATTTAAGGTGCCTGGGCAGCTCATGAGGCAATAATTTTTTTTCTAGAGGGCAGGCAGAGTGCTGCATTGTGGGTCCGGAATTGCCAAACTTGAGGGCTTCGGGGCCAGGAGTGTGAGAATTCTGAGAAGACAAGCTAGACTTGGGTTTCAGGGCGAGGGCACGGCAGGTACCCCCTGCAGACCTGAACCAATATCTCATGCATCTGAAGTCAGGGCGAGGATCAGACGTTTGCTCAGGTTGCAGTTTCTGTGCATGACGGCCGCTTCATGAAGGGAGCGGAATCTCGGGGCCATTGAGGTTTTCCCACGTTGGGAGTTGTGGGATGCCCCCTTCAAGGATTCCTTCTGCGGGACAATTGAGACATGTTGGACAGCTCCAGGACATCCCATATGGAATGACTCCAGAGCACCGTTGGTGGATGGATGCCTGGGAAGCCCGCCTCACATTCCAATTGCCTCCTAGCAACAAGACAGTTTAGATCTGATGGCTCTGCCGGAGCAACCGGGGTGGCTGAGTTGAAATGGACTTTCCTGAGGATGGGCACTAAGGTGTTTTTCTGTCCATGAGGGCCTTGGAATGGGGCGGTGGCAACGGGAACCTGAAGTACTCCCCTAAGCTTTGGACATATCTCCCATGCACAGGTTTCCTTGTGGAGACGAGATGGGTTCTGATGGGTGCCTCAGGAAAACGCCTATTCTCGTATTGGAATCAGGCTTTTGAGGACACATGCCTGTAACCCAAAGCAATGGATCCTATTATGGCCTAGGGTCCTGTCTGGTTCAATCTTCTTCTCTGGGGACATCCATCTATGGTATGAGTGGAGGTCGATTATCAGCTGGTCTCAGACAGCCCTTGTTTGTTCCGACCTACACTATTGGGATGGCCTCAGGGACTTTGGAGGTTTCTCCTAATTTGTACGATTTTGGACCATGGAATGGGCAGAATTCCCATGGATTGGTAGGCACAGTCCTAATGTGTGGCTCCAAGGGCCCAGCCTGGAGGGTGTGTGGCCCAAGACTTTGAGGACAGAAGTCTGAAAACTTAAACTCAGCTTAGGTTTAGGGACGTAGGTATGGCAGGCCCGATCTACAAACCATGAGAAGAACTCTTCAGGATATGAAGTAAGTGCGAGTCTGAGGCGCTTGCTCAGGCTTTTGTCTCTGGATTTTGTATCAGCGATGGCCGTGGAATGTCGGGGAGGCCTCATGGGCCATGGACGAATCTTCCTCTCTGAGGATTTGGCCCGATTCCCAATTGCTTTTCGTCAATCTGTGGGATGGGAGGACTCATTTCAGTTTTGTTACCTCAGGTGTCCCAGCAAAAGAGGAATTCCAAAGCCAAGCCGAGCGGAAGTCTGAAGGGACAACCCGAACTATGGTTAAAAATTGGGACCTAGGGGCATGGCAAGCCCAATATGCTATCTCTACATCCAGCCACTGAGTGGTCTTACTTGAGGACTGGGCTCAGCCTGAGGGTCACAATGTGTGTTTGTGACCAATGTGGCCCGCGAAATGGGCGGGGCCCCAAGGGCCATACTGGTTTCAACTACACTGAACGTTGGACAACATGCCAACCAAGGGTTTCCTGCCATGGGGAAGGAGTTCTGATTTCTGCATCACCTTCTACCCTGGGCAGTGATTGGAGATAAGGTCTAGGTTCTGAAACCTGAAAACCGAGGTTTGGAAGAGATGACGACCTAAGGCCATGGCGGCTCGATGTGCTCAGTGTGTGGCCAGCTGTCTGGGAGGGGCCAGGAGGTCCAGGCTCAGGCTGTGTCAGAAAGGGCATTAGTGCCCTGGTCAGCCTATGTATTTGGGGTACACCCAAGGTCGGTGCAGGTTGATCCTCATTTGGGGTTACTGGGTAGCCCCAGAGAACAATGTTTTTTCTTCTGGAGGGCAGGCAGAGTGCTGCGTTGTAGTTCTGGATTGCCAAACTGGAGGGCTTGTGGTCCAGTAGTCTGATGACAAAAGTCTGAGAACACAAGCTAGGCTTAGGTTTCTGGGTGAGGCCATGGCAGGCACAATCTACAGCCCTGAATTGAGATCTCGTGCATCTGAAGTCAGGGCGAGGTTCAGACGATTGCTCAGGTTGGAGTTTCTGCCCCTGACGGCCCCTTCATGAATGGGGGGGCATCACGAGGCCATGGGGGTTTTCCCACGATGGGAGTTGTGAGAAGCTCCAAACTGCAGAGAGTCTTCTGAAGGACAATTGAGACCTGTTGTATGGCTCCAGGCTAATGATTCTGAGCAGGGTTCTAAGGATGGATGGCTGGGTAGCCCCCCTCGCATTCCAATTGTCTCCTAGCAACAAGACAGGTTAGATCTCCTGGATCTGTGGGGAGCAACCGAAGACGCTGAGTTGAAATGGACACCCCTGGGGATGGGTCCTAATGTGCTTTTGTGTCTATGGAGACCTTGGAATGAAGCGGTGGCACTGGGGCCCTAAAGGGTTCTCCGAAACAGAGGCTTTGACACAGCTCCAACGTGCAATTTTCCCATGTGTAGATGAGATGTTATCTGATGGGTGAGTCTAGAAACAGCTATATGCTGCTTTGAAATCCAGGCCTCTGAGGAGAGATGCCTGGAAACCAAAGCAATGGATCTGATTAGTGCCTAGGGGCCTGTTCTTTCCTTTTTCCCTCTGTGGACATCTGTCTATGTGTCTGAGTGCAGGTAGGTGCTCAGTTGGGTTCAGATTGCCCCTGTTTTTTCCTGGGAAGCCACCACTATTGAGATGGATCAGGGACTTTGGAGGTTTATCCTATTAGAAGGGTTGTGGCCATTGGAATGGGTACACACAATTCCCTTGGAGAGGGCAAGTACAGTCCTCAGGTTTGGCTCCAGGGGCCTGAGCCTGTAGGTTGTGTAGGCCAGGGCTGTTTGGACAGTTGTCTGAGAACACAATCTCGGCTTATGTTTCGGGTCATAGGTATGGCAGGACTGACCTACAGACCATGAGGAGAACTCTTCAGGATTTGAAAGAAGGGCGAGTGTGAGGCTCCTGCTCAAGTTTTTGTCTCTGGATATCGTGTCACTCATGGTCGTGGAATTTCTGGGTGACTTCATGGGTAATGGACGAGTCTTACTCTCTGGTGGTTTGGCCCCGTCCAAAGAGTTTGGGGTCATTCTGTGGGCTGGAAGAAGTCCGTTTTGTTGTTGTTGTTGTTGTTGTTGTTGTTTTCTTTTTTAACCTCAGGTGTCCCACCAAATGAGGGATTCCAGAGTAGAGCCCTGGGGAGGGGCGACTGGACAATCAGAAATCTGGTTAAAAATTGGGGCCTAGGGACATGTCAAGCCCATTATGACATCTAATGGTCCAGCCACTGAGAGGACTTACTAGAGGACAGGACTCATGCTGAGGGTCACAATGCGTGTGTATGCCCTCGTCGCACTCAAGAATGGGCGGGGCCTCAGGGTGAATGCTCGTTTCTCCTACACTGAACGTTGGACAACGTGCCAACCACAAGGGTTCTTGCCATGGGTAAGGAGGAGTTCTGATTTCTGCATCACACTCAACCCTGGGCAGTGATTGGAGATAAGATCTCGGATCTGAAGCCTGAAAACTGAGGTAGGGAAGAGATGATGACCTAAGGCCATGGTGGGTTTTATGTGCTCAGTGTGCGGTCAGCTTTCTGGGTGTTGGTCAGGAGGTCCGGGCTCAGGTTGTGTTCGACAGTGCATTAGTGCCCAGGTTAGACTATATCATTTGGGTAAAGTCGAGTGCTGTGTAGGTTTATCTTCATTTAAGGTGCCTGGGCAGCTCATGAGGCAATAATTTTTTTTCTAGAGGGCAGGCAGAGTGCTGCATTGTGGGTCCGGAATTGCCAAACTTGAGGGCTTCGGGGCCAGGAGTGTGAGAACGGAAGTCTGAGAAGACAAGCTCGACTTGGGTTTCAGGGCGAGGGCACGGCAGGTACCCCCTGCAGATCTGAACCAATATCTCATGCATCTGAAGTCAGGGCGAGGATCAGACGTTGGCTTAGGTTGGAGTTTCTGTGCATGACGGCCGCTTCATGAAGGGAGCGGAATCACGGGGCCATTGAGGTTTTCCCACGTTGGGAGTTGTGGGATGCCCCCTTCAAGGATTCCTTCTGCGGGACAATTGAGACCTGTTGGACAGCTCCCGGTCATCCCATATGGAATGACTCCAGAGCACCGTTGGTGGATGGATTCCTGGGAAGCCCGCCTCGCATTCCAATTGTCTCCTAGCAACAAGACAGTTTAGATCTGATGGCTCTGCCGGAGCAACCGGGGTGGCTGAGTTGAAATGGACTTTCCTGAGGATGGGCCCTAATGTGTTTTTCTGACCATGAGGGCCTTGGAATGGGGCGGTGGCTACGAGACCCTGAAGTACTCTCCTAACCTATGGACATGGCTCCCATGCACAGGTTTCCTTGTGGAGACGAGATGAGTACTGATGGGTGCCTCAGGAAAACACCTATGGTCGTATTGGAATCAGGCTTTTGAGGACACATGCCTGTAACCCAAAGCAATGGATCCTATTATGGCCTAGGGTCCGGTCTGGTTCAATCTTCTTCTCTGGGGACATCCATCTATGGTATGAGTGGAGGTCGATTATCAGCTGGTGTCAGACAGCCCTTTTTTGTTCCGGGCGACCTACACTATTGGGATGGCCTCAGGGACTTTGGAGGTTTCTCCTAATTTGTACGATTTTGGACCATGGAATGGGCCGAATTCCCATGGATTGGTAGGCACAGTCCTAATGTGTGGCTCCAAGGGCCCAGGCTGGAGGGTGTGTGGCCCAAGACTTTGAGGACAGAACTCTGAAAACACAAACTCAGCTTAGGTTTAGGGACGTAGGTATGGCAGGCCCGATCTACAAACCATGAGAAGAACTCTTCAGGATATGAAGTAAGTGCGAGTCTGAGGCGCTTGCTCAGGCTTTTGTCTCTGGATTTTATATCAGCGATGGCCGTGGAATGTCGGGGAGGCCTCATGGGCCATGGACGAATCTTCCTCTCTGAGGATTTGGCCCGATTCCCAATTGCTTTTCGTCAATCTGTGGGATGGGAGGACTCATTTCAGTTTTGTTACCTCAGGTGTCCCACCAAAAGAGGAATTCCAAAGCCAAGCCGTGCGGAAGACTGAAGGGACAACCCGAACTATGGTTAAAAATTGGGGCCTAGGGGCATGGCAAGCCCAATATGCTATCTCTTCATCCAGCCACTGAGTGGCCTTACTTGAGGACTGGGCTCAGCCTGAGGGTCACAATGTGTGTTTGTGACCAATGTGGCCCGCGAGCATGGGCGGGGACTCAAGGGCCACACTGGTTTCAACTACACTGAACGTTGGACAACATGCCAACCAAGGGTTTCTTGCCATGGGGAAGGAGTTCTGATTTCTGCATCACCTTCAACCCTGGGCAGTGATTGGAGATAAGGTCTAGGTTCTGAAACCTGAAAACCGAGGTTGGGAAGAGATGACGACCTAAGGCCACGGCGCCTCGATTTGCTCAGTGTGCGGCCAGCTGTCTGGGAGGGGTCAGGAGATCCAGGCTCAGGCTATGTCAGAAAGGGCATTAGTGCCCTGGTCAACCTATGTATTTGGGGTACAGCCAAGGTCGGTGCTGGTTGATCCTCATTTGGGGTTACTGGGTAGCCCCAGAGGACAATGTTTTTTCTTCTGGAGGGCAGGCAGAGTGCTGCGTTGTAGTTCTGGATTGCCAAACTGGAAGGCTTGTGGGCCAGTAGTCTGACGACAAAAGTCTGAGAACACAAGCTAGGCTTAGGTTTCTGGGTGAGGCCATGGCAGGCACAATCTACAGCCCTGAATCGAGATCTCGTGCATTTGAAGTCAGGGCGAAGTTCAGACGATTCCTCAGGTTGGAGTTTCTGCCCATGATGGCCCCTTCATGAATGGGGGGGCATCACGAGGCCATGGGGGTTTTCCCACGTTGGGAATTGTGAGAAGCTCTAAACTACAGAGAGTCTTCTGCAGGACAATTGAGACCTGTTGTATGGCTCCAGGCTAATGATTCTGAGCAGGGTTCTAAGGATGGATGGCTGGGTAGCCCACCTCGCATTCCAATTGTCTCCTAGCAACAAGACAGGTTATATCTCCTGGATCTGTGGGGAGCAACCGAGGACGCTGAGTTGAAATGGACACCCCTGGGGATGGGTCCTAATGTGCTTTTGTGTCTATGGAGACCTTGGAATGAAGCGGTGGCACTGGGGCCCTAAAGGGTTCTCCGAAACAGAGGCTTTGACACAACTCCAACGTGCAATTTTCCCATGTGTAGATGAGATGTTTCTGATGGGTGAGTGTAGAAACAGCTATATGCTGCTTTTGAAATCCAGGCCTCTGAGGAGAGATGCCTGGAAACCAAAGCAATGGATCTGATTAGTGCCTAGGGGCCTGTTCTTTACTTTTTCCCTCTGGGGACATCTGTCTATGGGTCTGAGTGCAGGTAGGTGCTCAGTTGGGTTCAGATTGCCCCTGTTTTTTCCTGGGAAGCCACCACTATTGAGATGGATCAGGGACTTTGGAGGTTTATCCTATTAGATGGGTTGTGCCATTGGAATGGGCACACACAATTCCCTTGGAGAGGGCAAGTACAGTCCTCAGGTTTGGCTCCAGGGGCCTGAGCCTGTAGGTTGTGTAGGCCAGGGCTGTTTGGACAGTTGTCTGAGAACACAATCTCGGCTTATGTTTCGGGTCATAGGTATGGCAGGACTGACCTGCAGACCATGAGGAGAACTCTTCGGGATTTGAAAGAAGGGCGAGTGTGAGGCTCCTGCTCAAGTTTTTGTCTCTGGATATCGTGTCACTCATGGTCGTGGAATTTCTGGGTGACTTCATGGGAAATGGACGAGTCTTACTCTCTGGTGGTTTGGCCCCGTCCAAAGAGTTTGGGGTCATTCTGTGGGCTGGAAGAAGTCCGTTTTGTTGTTGTTGTTGTTGTTGTTTTCTTTTTTAACCTCAGGTGTCCCACTAAATGAGGGATTCCAGAGTAGAGCCCTGGGGAGGGGCGACTGGACAATCATAAATCTGGTTAAAAATTGGAGCCTAGGGACATGTCAAGCCCATTATGACATCTAATGGTCCAGCCACTGAGAGGACTTACTAGAGGACAGGACTCATGCTGAGGGTCACATTGCGTGTGTATGCCCACGTCGCACTCAAGAATGGGCGGGGACTCAGGGTGAATGCTGGTTTCTCCTACACTGAACGTTGGACAACGTGCCAACCTCAAGGGTTCTTGCCATGGGTAAGGAGGAGTTCTGATTCCTGCATCACACTCACTCCTGGGCAGTGATTGGAGATAAGGTCTCGGATCTGAAGCCTGAAAACTGAGGTAGGGAAGAGATGATGACCTAAGGCCATGGCGGGTTTTATGTGCTCAGTGTGCGGTCAGCTTTCTGGGTGTTGGTCAGGAGGTCCGGGCTCAGGTTGTGTTCGACAGTGCATTAGTGCCCAGGTTAGACTATATCATTTGGGTAAAGTCGAGTGCTGTGTAGGTTTATCCTCATTTAAAGTGCCTGGGCAGCTCATGAGGCAATAATTTTTTTTCTAGAGGGCATGCAGAGTGCTGCATTGTGGGTCCGGAATTGCCAAACTTGAGGGCTTCGGGGCCAGGAGTGTGAGGACGGAAGTCTGAGAAGACAAGCTAGACTTGGGTTTCAGGGCGAGGGCACGGCAGGTACCCCCTGCAGATCTGAACCAATATCTCATGCATCTGAAGTCAGGGTGAGGATCAGACGTTGGCTCAGGTTGGAGTTTCTGTGCATGACGGCCGCTTCATGAAGGGAGCAGAAACTCGGGGCCATTAAGGTTTTCCCACGTTGGGAGTTGTGGGATGCCCCCTTCAAAGATTCCTTCTGCGGGACAATTGATACCTGTTGGACAGCTCCAGGACATCCCATATGGAATGACTCCAGAGCACCGTTGGTGGATGGATGCCTGGGAAGCCCGCCTCGCATTCCAATTGTCTCCTAGGAACAAGACAGTTTAGATCTGAAGGCTCTGCCGGAGCAAACGGGGTGGCTGAGTTGAAATGGACTTTCCTGAGGATGGGCCGTAATGTGTTTTTCTGTCCATGAGGGCCTTGGAATGGGGCGGTTGCACCGGGACCCTGAAGTACTCTCCTAAGCTTTGGACATGGCTCCCATGCACAGGTTTCCTTGTGGATACGAGATGAGTTCTGATGGGTGCCTCAGGAAAACCCCTATGCTCGTATTGGAATCAGGCTTTTGAGGACACATGCCTTTAACCCAAAGCAATGGATCCTATTATGGCCTAGGGTCCTGTCTGGTTCAATCTACTTCTCTGCGGACATCCACCTATGCTATGAGTGGAGGTCGATTATCAGCTGGTGTCAGAAAGCCCTTGTTTGTTCCGGGCGACCTACACTATTGGGATGGCCTCAGGGACTTTGGAGGTTTCTCCTAATTTGTACGATATTGGACCATGGAATGGGCAGAATTCCCATGGATTGGTAGGAGCAGTCCTAATGTGTGGCTCCAAGGGCCCAGCCTGGTGGGTGTGTGGCCCAAGACTTTGAGGACACAAGTCTGAAAACACAAACTCAGCTTAGGTTTGGGGACGTAAGTATGGCAGGCCCGATCTACAAACCATGAGAAGAACTCTTCAGGATATGAAGTAAGTGCGAGTTTGAGGGCTTGCTCAGGCTTTTGTCTCTGGATTTTGTATCAGCGATGGCCGGGGAATGTCGGGGAGGCCTCATGGGCCATGGACTAATCTTCCACTCTGAGGATTTGGCCCGATTTCCAATTGCTTTTCGTCAATATGTGGGATGGGAGGAGTCATTTCAGTTTTGTTACCTCAGGTGTCCCACCAAAAGAATAATTCCAAAGCCAAGCCGTGCGGAAGACTGAAGGGATAACCCAAACTATGGTTAAAAATTGGGGCCTGGGGCATGGCCAGCCCAATATGATATCTCTTCATCCAGCCACTGAGTGGCCTTACTTGAGGACTGGGCTCAGCCTGAGGGTCACAATGTGTGTTTGTGACCAATGTGGCCCGCGAGCATGGGCGGGGCCTCAAGGGCCACACTGGTTTCAACTACACTGAACGTTGGACAACATGCCAACCAAGGGTTTCTTGCCATGGGGATGGAGTTCTGATTTCTGCATCACCTTCAACCCTGGGCAGTGATTGGAGATAAGGTCTAGTTTCTGAATCCTGAAAACCGAGGTTGGGAAGAGATGACAACCTAAGGCCATGGTGGCTCGATGTGCTCAGTGTGAGGCCAGCTGTCTGGGAGGGGCCAGGAGTTCCAGGCTCAGGCTGTGTCAGAAAGTGCATTAGTGCCCTGGTCAGCCTATGTATTTGGGTACAGCCAAGATCAGTGCTGGTTGATCCTTATTTGGGGTTACTGGGTAGCCCCAGAGGACAATGTTTTTTCTTCTGGAGGGCAGGCAGAGTGCTGCGTTGTAGTTCTGGATTGCCAAACTGGAGGGCTTGTGGGCCAGTAGTCTGACGACAAAAGTCTGAGAACACTAGCTAGGCTTAGGTTTCTGGGTGAGGCCATGGCAGGCACAATCTACAGCCCTGAATCGAGATCTCGTGCATCTGAAGTCAGGGCGAGGTTCAGACGATTGCTCAGGTTGTAGTTTCTGCCCATGATGGCCCCTTCATGAATGGGGGGGCATCACGAGGCCATGGGGGTTTACCCACGATGGGAGTTGTGAGAAGCTCCAAACTGCAGAGAGTCTTCTGCAGGACAATGAGACCTGTTGTATGGCTCCAGGCCAATGATTCTGAGCAGGGTTCTAAGGATGGATGGCTGGGTAGCCCACCTCGCATTCCAATTGTCTCCTAGCAACAAGACAGGTTATATCTCCTGGATCTGTGGGGAGCAACCGAGGACGCTGATTTGAAATGGACACCCCTGGGGATGGGTCCTAATGTGCTTTTGTGTCTATGGAGACCTTGGAATGAAGCGGTGGCACTGGGGCCCTAAAGGGTTCTCCTAAACAGAGGCTTTGACACAGCTCCAACGTGCAAGTTTCCCATGTGTAGATGAGATGTTTTCTGATGGGTGAGTCTAGAAACAGCTATATGCTGCTTTTGAAATCCAGGCCTCTGAGGAGAGATGCCTGGAAACCAAAGCATTGGATCTGATTAGTGCCTAGGGGCCTGTTCTTTATTTTTACTTCTGGGGACATCTGTCTATGCGTCTGAGTGCAGGTAGGTGTTCAGTTGGGCTCAGATTGCCCCTGTTTTTTCCTGGGAAGCCACCACTATTGAGATGGATCAGGGACTTTGGAGGTTTATCCTATTAGAATGGTTGTGGCCATTGGAATGGGCACACACAATTCCCTTGGAGAGGGCAAGTACAGTCCTCAGGTTTGGCTCCAGGGGCCTGAGCCTGTAGGTTGTGTAGGCCAGGGCTGTTTGGACAGTTGTCTGAAAACACAATCTCGGCTTATGTTTCGGGTCATAGGTATGGCAGGACTGACCTACAGACCATGAGGAGAACTCTTCGGGATTTGAAAGAAGGGCGAGTGTGAGGCTCCTGCTCAAGTTTTTGTCTCTGGATATCGTGTCACTCATGGTCGTGGAATTTCTGGGTGACTTCATGGGAAATGGACGGGTCTTACTCTCTGGTGGTTTGTCCCCGTCCAAAGAGTTTGCGGTCATTCTGTGGGCTGGAAGAAGTCCGTTTTGTTGTTGTTGTTGTTGTTGTTGTTTTCTTTTTTAACCTCAGGTGTCCCACCAAATGAGGGATTCCAGAGTAGAGCCCTGGGGAGGGGCGACTGGACAATCAGAAATCTGGTTAAAAATTGGGGCCTAGGGACATGTCATGCCCATTATGACATCTAATGGTCCAGCCACTGAGAGGACTTACTAGAGGACAGGACTCATGCTGAGGGTCACAATGCGTGTGTATGCCCTCGTCGCACTCAAGAATGGGCGGGGCCTCAGGGTGAATGCTGGTTTCTCCTACACTGAACGTTGGACAACGTGCCAAACACAAGGGTTCTTGCCATGGGTAAGGAGGAGTTCTGATTTCTGCATCACACTCACCCCTGGGCAGTGATTGGAGATAAGATCATGGATCTGAAGCCTGAAAACTGAGGTAGGGAAGGGATGATGACCTAAGGCCATGGCGGGTTTTATGTGCTCAGTGTTTGGTCAGCTTTCTGGGTGTTGGTCAGGAGGTCCGGGCTCAGGTTGTGTTCGACAGTGCATTAGTGCCCAGGTTAGACTATATCATTTGGGTAAAGTCGAGTGCTGTGTAGGTTTATCCTCATTTAAGGTGCCTGGGCAGCTCATGAGGCAATAATTTTTTTTCTAGAGGGCAGGCAGAGTGCTGCATTGTGGGTCCGGAATTGCCAAACTTGAGGGCTTCGGGGCCAGGAGTGTGAGGACGGAAGTCTGAGAAGACAAGCTAGACTTGGGTTTCAGGGCGAGGGCACGGCAGGTACCCCCTGCAGATCTGAACCAATATCTCATGCATCTGAAGTCAGGGCGAGGATCAGACGTTGGCTCAGGTTGGAGTTTCTGTGCATGACGGCCGCTTAATGAAGGGAGCGGAATCTCGGGGCCATTAAGGTTTTCCCACGTTGGGAGTTGTGGGATGCCCCCTTCAAAGATTCCTTCTGCGGGACAATTGATACCTGTTGGACAGCTCCAGGACATCCCATATGGAATGACTCCAGAGCACCGTTGGTGGATGGATGCCTGGGAAGCCCGCCTCGCATTCCAATTGTCTCCTAGGAACAAGACAGTTTAGATCTGAAGGCTCTGCCGGAGCAAACGGGGTGGCTGAGTTGAAATGGACGTTCCTGAGGATGGGCCGTAATGTGTTTTTCTGTCCATGAGGGCCTTGGAATGGGGCGGTTGCACCGGGACCCTGAAGTACTCTCCTAAGCTTTGGACATGGCTCCCATGCACAGGTTTCCTTGTGGATACGAGATGAGTTCTGATGGGTGCCTCAGGAAAACCCCTATGCTCGTATTGGAATCAGGCTTTTGAGGACACATGCCTTTAACCCAAAGCAATGGATCCTATTATGGCCTAGGGTCCTGTCTGGTTCAATCTACTTCTCTGCGGACATCCACCTATGCTATGAGTGGAGGTCGATTATCAGCTGGTGTCAGAAAGCCCTTGTTTGTTCCGGGCGACCTACACTATTGGGATGGCCTCAGGGACTTTGGAGGTTTCTCCTAATTTGTACGATATTGGACCATGGAATGGGCAGAATTCCCATGGATTGGTAGGAGCAGTCCTAATGTGTGGCTCCAAGGGCCCAGCCTGGTGGGTGTGTGGCCCAAGACTTTGAGGACACAAGTCTGAAAACACAAACTCAGCTTAGGTTTGGGGACGTAAGTATGGCAGGCCCGATCTACAAACCATGAGAAGAACTCTTCAGGATATGAAGTAAGTGCGAGTTTGAGGGCTTGCTCAGGCTTTTGTCTCTGGATTTTGTATCAGCGATGGCCGGGGAATGTCGGGGAGGCCTCATGGGCCATGGACTAATCTTCCACTCTGAGGATTTGGCCCGATTTCCAATTGCTTTTCGTCAATATGTGGGATGGGAGGAGTCATTTCAGTTTTGTTACCTCAGGTGTCCCACCAAAAGAATAATTCCAAAGCCAAGCCGTGCGGAAGACTGAAGGGATAACCCAAACTATGGTTAAAAATTGGGGCCTGGGGCATGGCCAGCCCAATATGATATCTCTTCATCCAGCCACTGAGTGGCCTTACTTGAGGACTGGGCTCAGCCTGAGGGTCACAATGTGTGTTTGTGACCAATGTGGCCCGCGAGCATGGGCGGGGCCTCAAGGGCCACACTGGTTTCAACTACACTGAACGTTGGACAACATGCCAACCAAGGGTTTCTTGCCATGGGGATGGAGTTCTGATTTCTGCATCACCTTCAACCCTGGGCAGTGATTGGAGATAAGGTCTAGTTTCTGAATCCTGAAAACCGAGGTTGGGAAGAGATGACAACCTAAGGCCATGGTGGCTCGATGTGCTCAGTGTGAGGCCAGCTGTCTGGGAGGGGCCAGGAGTTCCAGGCTCAGGCTGTGTCAGAAAGTGCATTAGTGCCCTGGTCAGCCTATGTATTTGGGTACAGCCAAGATCAGTGCTGGTTGATCCTTATTTGGGGTTACTGGGTAGCCCCAGAGGACAATGTTTTTTCTTCTGGAGGGCAGGCAGAGTGCTGCGTTGTAGTTCTGGATTGCCAAACTGGAGGGCTTGTGGGCCAGTAGTCTGACGACAAAAGTCTGAGAACACTAGCTAGGCTTAGGTTTCTGGGTGAGGCCATGGCAGGCACAATCTACAGCTCTGAATCGAGATCTCGTGCATCTGAAGTCAGGGCGAGGTTCAGACGATTGCTCAGGTTGTAGTTTCTGCCCATGATGGCCCCTTCATGAATGGGGGGGCATCACGAGGCCATGGGGGTTTACCCACGATGGGAGTTGTGAGAAGCTCCAAACTGCAGAGAGTCTTCTGCAGGACAATGAGACCTGTTGTATGGCTCCAGGCCAATGATTCTGAGCAGGGTTCTAAGGATGGATGGCTGGGTAGCCCACCTCGCATTCCAATTGTCTCCTAGCAACAAGACAGGTTATATCTCCTGGATCTGTGGGGAGCAACCGAGGACGCTGATTTGAAATGGACACCCCTGGGGATGGGTCCTAATGTGCTTTTGTGTCTATGGAGACCTTGGAATGAAGCGGTGGCACTGGGGCCCTAAAGGGTTCTCCTAAACAGAGGCTTTGACACAGCTCCAACGTGCAAGTTTCCCATGTGTAGATGAGATGTTTTCTGATGGGTGAGTCTAGAAACAGCTATATGCTGCTTTTGAAATCCAGGCCTCTGAGGAGAGATGCCTGGAAACCAAAGCATTGGATCTGATTAGTGCCTAGGGGCCTGTTCTTTATTTTTACTTCTGGGGACATCTGTCTATGCGTCTGAGTGCAGGTAGGTGTTCAGTTGGGCTCAGATTGCCCCTGTTTTTTCCTGGGAAGCCACCACTATTGAGATGGATCAGGGACTTTGGAGGTTTATCCTATTAGAATGGTTGTGGCCATTGGAATGGGCACACACAATTCCCTTGGAGAGGGCAAGTACAGTCCTCAGGTTTGGCTCCAGGGGCCTGAGCCTGTAGGTTGTGTAGGCCAGGGCTGTTTGGACAGTTGTCTGAAAACACAATCTCGGCTTATGTTTCGGGTCATAGGTATGGCAGGACTGACCTACAGACCATGAGGAGAACTCTTCGGGATTTGAAAGAAGGGCGAGTGTGAGGCTCCTGCTCAAGTTTTTGTCTCTGAATATCGTGTCACTCATGGTCGTGGAATTTCTGGGTGACTTCATGGGAAATGGACGGGTCTTACTCTCTGGTGGTTTGTCCCCGTCCAAAGAGTTTGCGGTCATTCTGTGGGCTGGAAGAAGTCCGTTTTGTTGTTGTTGTTGTTGTTGTTGTTTTCTTTTTTAACCTCAGGTGTCCCACCAAATGAGGGATTCCAGAGTAGAGCCCTGGGGAGGGGCGACTGGACAATCAGAAATCTGGTTAAAAATTGGGGCCTAGGGACATGTCATGCCCATTATGACATCTAATGGTCCAGCCACTGAGAGGACTTACTAGAGGACAGGACTCATGCTGAGGGTCACAATGCGTGTGTATGCCCTCGTCGCACTCAAGAATGGGCGGGGCCTCAGGGTGAATGCTGGTTTCTCCTACACTGAACGTTGGACAACGTGCCAAACACAAGGGTTCTTGCCATGGGTAAGGAGGAGTTCTGATTTCTGCATCACACTCACCCCTGGGCAGTGATTGGAGATAAGATCATGGATCTGAAGCCTGAAAACTGAGGTAGGGAAGGGATGATGACCTAAGGCCATGGCGGGTTTTATGTGCTCAGTGTTTGGTCAGCTTTCTGGGTGTTGGTCAGGAGGTCCGGGCTCAGGTTGTGTTCGACAGTGCATTAGTGCCCAGGTTAGACTATATCATTTGGGTAAAGTCGAGTGCTGTGTAGGTTTATCCTCATTTAAGGTGCCTGGGCAGCTCATGAGGCAATAATTTTTTTTCTAGAGGGCAGGCAGAGTGCTGCATTGTGGGTCCGGAATTGCCAAACTTGAGGGCTTCGGGGCCAGGAGTGTGAGGACGGAAGTCTGAGAAGACAAGCTAGACTTGGGTTTCAGGGCGAGGGCACGGCAGGTACCCCCTGCAGATCTGAACCAATATCTCATGCATCTGAAGTCAGGGCGAGGATCAGACGTTGGCTCAGGTTGGAGTTTCTGTGCATGACGGCCGCTTAATGAAGGGAGCGGAATCTCGGGGCCATTGAGGTTTTCCCCCGTTGGGAGTTTTGGGATGCCCCCTTCAAGGATTCCTTCTGCGGGACAATTGAGACCTGTTGGACAGCTCCAGGACATCCCATATGGAATGACTCCAGAGCACCATTCGTGGATGGATGCCTGGGAAGCCCGCCTCACATTCCAATTGTCTCCTAGCAACAAGACAGTTTAGATCTGATGGCTCTGCCGGAGCAACCTGGGTGGCTGAGTTGAAATGGACTTTCCTGAGGATGGGCCCTAATGTGTTTTTCTGACCATGAGGGCCTTGGAATGGGGCGGTGGCTACGGGACCCTGAAGTACTCTCCTAAGCTTTGGACATAAATCCCATGCACTGGTTTCCTTGTGGAGACGACATGAGTTCTGATGGGTGCCTCAGGAAAACCCCTATGCTCGTATTGGAATCAGGCTTTTGAGGACACATGCCTGTAACCCAAAGCAATGGATCCTATTATGGCCTAGGGTCCTGTCTGGTTCAATCTTCTTCTCTGGGGACATCCATCTATGGTATGAGTGGAGGTCGATTATTCAGCTGGTGTCAGACAGCCCTTTTTTGTTCCGGGCGACCTACACTATTGGGATGGCCTCAGGGACTTTGGAGGTTTCTCCTAATTTGTA
This sequence comes from Mustela nivalis, assembly GCF_964662115.1. Taxonomy (NCBI): domain Eukaryota; kingdom Metazoa; phylum Chordata; class Mammalia; order Carnivora; family Mustelidae; genus Mustela; species Mustela nivalis. The sequence continues at coordinate 1,355,526 of NW_028136501.1, read as the reverse complement.
CGATATTGGACCATGGAATGGGCAGAATTCCCATGGATTGTTAGGCACAGTCCTAATGTGTGGCTCCAAGGGCCCAGCCTGGAGGGTGTGTGGCCCAAGACTTTGAGGACAGAACTCTGAAAACACAAACTCATCTTAGGTTTAGGGACGTAGGTATGGCAGGCCCGATCTACAAACCATGAGAAGAACTCTTCAGGATATGAAGTAAGTTGGAGTCTGAGGCGCTGCTCAGGCTTTTGTCCCTGGATTTTGTATCAGCGATGGCCGTGGAATGTCGGGGAGGCCTCATGGGCCATGGACGAATCTTCCTCTCTGAGGATTTGGACCGATTCCCAATTGCTTTTCGTCAATCTGTGGGATGGGGGGACTCATTTCAGTTTTGTTACCTCAGGTGTCCCATCAAAAGAGGAATTCCAAAGCCAAGCCGTGCGGAAGACTGAAGGGACAACCCGAACTATGGTTAAAAATTGGGGCATAGGGGCATGGCAAGCCCAATATACTATCTCTTCATCCAGCCACTGAGTGGCCTTACTTGAGGACTGGGCTCACCTGAGGGTCACAATGTGTATTTGTGACCATTGTGACCCGCGAGCATGGGCGGGGCCTCAAGGGCCACACTGGTTTCAACTACACTGAACGTTGGACAACATGCCAACCAAGGGTTTCTTGCCATGGGGAAGGAGTTCTGATTTCTGCATCACCTTCAACCCTGGGCAGTGTTTGGAGATAAGGTCTAGGTTCTGAAACCTGAAAACCGAGGTTGGAATAGATGACGACCTAAGGCCATGGTGGCTCGATGTGCTCAGTGTGCGGCCAGCTGTCTGGGAGGGGCCAGGAGGTCCAGGCTCAGGCTGTGTCAGAAAGTGCATTAGTGCCCCCGTCAGCCTATGTATTTGGATTACAGCCAAGGTCGGTGCAGGTTGATCCTCATTTGGGGTTACTGGGTAGCCCCAGAGGACAATGTTTTTTCTTCTGGAGGGCAGGCAGAATGCTGCGTTGTAGTTCTGGATTGCCAAACTGGAGGGCTTGTGGGCCAGTAGTCTGACGACAAATTCTGAGAACACAAGCTGGGCTTAGGTTTCTGGGTGAGGCCATGGCAGGCACAATCTACAGCCCTGAATCGAGATCTCGTGCATCTGAAGTCAGGGCGAGGATCAGACGATTGCTCAGGTTGGAGTTTCTGCCCCTGACGGCCCCTTCATGAATGGGGGGGCATCACGAGGCCATGGGGGTTTACCCACGATGGGAGTTGTGAGAAGCTCCAAACTGCAGAGAGTCTTCTGCAGGACAATTGAGATCTGTTGTATGGCTCCAGGCTAATGATTCTGAGCAGGGTTCTAAAGATGGATGGCTTGGTATCCCACCTCGCATTCCAATTGTCTCCTAGCAACAAGACAGGTAAGATCTCCTGGATCTTTGGGGAGCAACCGAGGACGCTGTGTTGAAATGGACACCCCTGGGGATGGGTCCTAATGTGCTTTTGTGTCTATGGAGACCTTGGAATGAAGTGGTGGCACTGGGGCCCTAAAGGGTTCTCCTAAACAGAGGCTTTGACACAGCTCCAACGTGCAAGTTTCCCATGTGTAGATGAGATGTTTTCTGATGGGTGAGTCTAGAAACAGCTATATGCTGCTTTTGAGATCCAGGCCTACGAGGAGAGATGCCTAGAAACCAAAGCAATGGATCTGATTAGTGCCTAGGGGCCTGTTCTTTACTTTTTACCTCTGGGGACATCTGTCTATGGGTCTGAGTGCAGGTAGGTGCTCAGTTGGACTCAGATTGCCCCTGTTTTTTCCTGGGAAGCCACCACTATTGAGATGGATCAGGGACTTTGGAGGTTTATCCTATTAGAAGGGTTGTGGCCATTGGAATGGGCACACACAATTCCCTTGGAGAGGGCAAGTACAGTCCTCAGGTTTGGCTCCAGGGGCCTGAGCCTGTAGGCTGTGTAGGCCAGGGCTGTTTGGACAGTTGTCTGAAAACACAAACTCGGCTTATGTTTCGGGTCATAGGTATGGCAGGACTGACCCACAGACCATGAGGAGAACTCTTCGGGATTTGAAAGAAGGGCGAGTGTGAGGCTCCTGCTCAAGTTTTTGTCTCTGGATATCGTGTCACTCATGGTGGTGGAATTTCTGGGTGACTTCATGGGAAATGGACGAGTCTTACTCTCTGGTGGTTTGGCCCCGTCCAAAGAGTTTTGGGTCATTCTGTGGGCTGGAAGAATTGCGTTTTTGTTGTTGTTGTTGTTGTTGTTGTTTTCTTTTTTAACCTCAGGTGTCCCACCAAATGAGGGATTCCAGAGTAGAGCCCTGGGGAGGGGCGACTGGACAATCAGAAATCTGGTTAAAAATTGGGGCCTAGGGACATGTCAAGCCCAGTATGACCTCTAATGGTCCAGCCACTGAGAGGACTTACTAGAGGACAGGACTCATGCTGAGGGTCACAATGCGTGTGTATGCCCTCGTCGCACTCAAGAATAGGCGGGGCCTCAGGGTGAATGCTGGTTTCTCCTACACTGAACGTTGGACAACGTGCCAACCACAAGGGTTCTTGCCATGGGTAAGGAGGAGTTCTGATTTCTGCATCACACTCACCCCTGGGCAGTGATTGGAGATAAGGTCTCGGATCTGAAGCCTGAAAATTGAGGTAGGGAAGAGATGATGACCTAAGGCCATGGCGGGTTTTATGTGCTCAGTGTTTGGTCAGCTTTCTGGGTGTTGTTCAGGAGGTCCGGGCTCAGGTTGTGTTCGACAGTGCATTAGTGCCCAGGTTAGACTATATCATTTGGGTAAAGTCGAGTGCTGCGTAGGTTGATCCTCATTTAAGGTGCCTGGGCAGCTCATGAGGCAATAATTTTTTTTCTAGAGGGAAGGCAGAGTGCTGCATTGTGGGTCCGGAATTGCCAAACTTGAGGGCTTCGGGGCCAGGAGTGTGAGGACGGAAGTCTGAGAAGATAAGCTAGACTTGGGTTTAAGGGCGAGGGCACGGCAGGTACCCCCTGCAGATCTCAACCAATATCTCATGCATCTGAAGTCAGGGCGAGGATCAGACGTTGGCTCAGGTTCGAGTTTCTGTGCATGACGGCCGCTTCATGAAGGGAGCGGAATCTCGGGGCCATTGAGGTTTTCCCACGTTGGGAGTTGTGGGGTGCCCCCTTCAAGTATTCCTTCTGCGGGACAATTGAGACCTGTTGGACAGCTCCAGGACATCCCATATGGAATGACTCCAGAGCACCGTTCGTGGATGGATGCCTGGGAAGCCCGCCTCGCATTCCAATTGTCTCCTAGCAACAAGACAGTTTAGATCTGATGGCTCTGCCGGAGCAACCGGGGTGGCTGAGTTGAAATGGACTTTCCTGAGGTTGGGCCCTAATGTGCTTTTCTGACCATGAGGGCCTTGGAATGGGGCGGTGGCTACGGGACCCTGAAGTACTCTCCTAAGCTTTGGACATGGCTCCCATTCACAGGTTTCTTGTGGAGACGAGATGAGTTCTGTTGGGTGCCTCAGGAAAACCCCTATGATCGTATTGGAATCAGGCTTTTGAGGACACATGCCTGTAACCCAAAGCAATGGATCCTATTATGTCCTAGGGTCCTGTCTGGTTCAATCTTCTTCTCTGGGGACATCCATTTATGGTATGAGTGGAGGTCGATTATCAGCTGGTGTCAGACAGCCCTTGTTTGTTCCGGGCGACCTACACTATTGGGATGGCCTCAGGGACTTTGGAGGTTTCACCAAATTTGTACGATTTTGGACCATGGAATGGGTAGAATTCCCATGGATTGGTAGGCACAGTCCTAATGAGTGGCTCCAAGGGCCCAGCCTGGAGGGTGTGTTGACCAAGACTTTGAGGACAGAAGTCTGAAAACACAAACTCAGCTTAGGTTTAGGGACGTAGGTATGGCTGGCCCGATCTACAAACGATGAGAAGAACTCTTCAGGATATGAAGAAAGTGCGAGTCTGAGGCGCATGCTCAGGCTTTTGTCTCTGGATTTTGTATCAGTGATGGCCGTGGAATGTCGGGGAGGCCTCATGGGCCATGGACGAATCTTCCTCTCTGAGGATTTGGCCTGATTCCCAATTGCTTTTCGTCAATCTGTGGGATGGGAGGACTCATTTCAGTTTTGTTACCTCAGGTGTCCCACCAAAAGAGGAATTCCAAAGCCAAGCCGTGGGGAAGACTGAAGGGGCAACCCGAACTATGGTTAAAAACTGGGGCTTAGGGGCATGGCAAGCCCAATATGCTATCTCTTCATCCAGCCACTGAGTGGTCTTACTTGAGGACTGGGCTCAGTCTGAGGGTCACAATGTGTGTTTGTGACCAATGTGGCCCACGAGCATGGGCGGGGCCTCATGGGCCACACTGGTTTCAACTACACTGAACGTGGACAACATGCCAACCACAAGGTTTCTTGCCATGGGGAAGGAGTTCTGATTTCTGCATCACCTTCAACCCTGGGCAGTGATTGGAGATAAGGTCTAGGTTCTGAAACCTGAAAATCGAGGTTGGGAACAGATGACAACCTAAGGCCACGGGCGGCTCGATGTGCTCAGTGTTCGGCCAGCTGTCTAGGAGGGGCCATGGGGTTCCAGGCTCAGGCTGTGTCAGAAAGGGCATTAGTGCCCTAGTCAGCCTATGTATTAGGGGTCAGCCTATGTCGGTGCAGGTTGATCCTCATTTGGGATTACTGGGTAGCCCCAGAAGACAATGTATTTCTTTTGGAGGTCAGGCAGAGTGCTGCATTGTAGTTCTGGATTGCCAAACTGGAGGGCTTGTGGGCCAGTAGTCTGACGACAAAGTCTGAGAACACAATCTCGGCCTAGATTTCTGGGTGAGGCCATGGCAGGCACAATCTACAGACATGAATCGAGATCTCGTGCATCTGAAGTCAGGGCGAGGATCAGACGATCGCTCAGGTTGGAGTTTCTGTTCCTGATGGCCCCTTCAGGAATGGGGGGGGGGCATCACGAGGCCATGGGGGTTTTCCCACGATGGGCGTTGTGAGTAGCTCCATACTGCAGAGAGTCTTCTGTATGACAATTGAGACCTGCTGTTTGGCTCCAGGCCAATGATTCTGAGCAGGGTTCTAAGGATGGATGGCTGGGTAGCCCACCTCGCATTCCAATTGTCTCCTAGCAACAAGACAAGTTAGAAGTCCTGGATCTGTGGGGAGCAACCGAGAACACTGAGTTGAAATGAACACCCCTGGGGATGGGTCCTAATGTGCTTTTGTGTCTATGGAGACCTTGGAATGAAGCGGTGGCACTGGGGCCCTAAAGGGTTCTCCTAAACAGAGGCTTTGACACAGCTCCAACGTGCAAGTTTCCCATGTGTAGATGAGATGTTTTCTGATGGGTGAGTCAAGAAACAGCTATATGCTGCTTTTGAAATCCAGGCCTCTGAGGAGAGATGCCTGGAAACCAAAGCAATGGATCTGATTAGTGCCTAGGGGCCTGTTCTTTCCTTTTTACCTCTGGGGATATCTTTCTATGGGTCTGAGTGCAGGTAGGTGCTCAGTTGGGCTCAGATTGCCCCTGTTTTTCCTAGGAAGCCACCACTATTGAGATGGATCAGGGATTTTGGAGGTTTATCCTATTAGAAGGGTTGTGGCCATTGGAATTGGCACACACAATTCCCTTGGAGAGGGCAAGTACAGTCCTCAGGTTTGGCTCCGGGTGCCTGAGCCTGTAGGTTGTGTAGACCAGGGCTGTTCGGACAGTTGTCTGAAAACACAAACTCGGCTTATGTTTTGGGTCATAGGTATGGCAGGACTGATCCACAGACCATGAGGAGAACTCTTCGGCATTTGAAAGAAGGGCGAGTGTGAGGCTCCTGCTCAAGTTTTTCTCTCTGGATATCGTGTCACTCATGGTTGTGGAATATCTGTGTGACTCATGGGAAATGGACGAGTCTTACTCTCTGGTGGTTTGGCCCCGTCCAAAGAGTTTGGGGTCATTCTGTGGGTTGTAAGTAGTCAGTATTTTTTTGTTGTTGTTGTTGTTTTCTTTTTAAACCTCAGGTGTCACACCAAATGAGGGACTCCAGAGTAGAGCCCTGGGAAGGGGCGAATGGACAATCAGAAATCTGGTTAAAAATTGGGGCCTAGGGACATGTGTAGCCCTTTATGACATCTAATGGTCCAGCCACTGAGAGGACTTACTAGAGGACAGGACTCATGCTGAGGGTCACAATGCGTGTGTATGCCCTCGTCGCACTCAATAATGGGCGAGGCCTCAGGGTGAGTGCTGGTTTCTCCTACACTGAACGTTGGACAACGTCCAACCACAAGGGTTCTTGCCATGGGTAAGGAGGAGTTCTGATTTCTGCATCACACTCACCCCTGGGCAGTGATTGGAGATAAGGTCTCGGTTCTGAAGCCTGAAAACTGAGGTAGGGAAGAGATGATGACCTAAGGCCATGGCAGGTTTTATGTGCTCAATGTGCGGTCTGCTTTCCAGGTGTTGGTCAGGAGGTCCGGGCTCAGGTTGTGTACGACAGTGCATTAGTGCCCTGGTTAGACTATATAATTCGGGTAAAGTCGTGTGCTGTGAAGGTTTACCCTCATTTAAGGTGCCTGGGCAGCTCATGAGGCAATAATTTTTTTTCTAGAGGGCAGGCAGAGTGCTGCATTGTGGGTCCGGAATTGCCAAACTTGAGGGCTTCGGGGCCAGGAGTGTGAGGACGGAAGTCTGAGAAGACAAGCTAGACTTGGGTTTCAGGCCGAGGGCACGGCAGGTACCCCCTGCAGATCTGATCCAATATCTCATGCATCTGAAGTCAGGGCGATGATCAGACGTTGGCTCAGGTTGGAGTTTCTGTGCATGACGGCCGCTTCATGAAGGGAGCGGAATCTCGAGAACATTGAGGTTTTCCCACGTTGGGAGTTGTGGGATGCCCCCTTCAAGGATTCCTTCTGCGGGACAATAGAGACCTGTTGGACAGCTCCAGGACATCCCATATGGAATGACTCCAGAGCACCGTTCGCGGATGAACGCCTGGGAAGCCCGCCTCGCATTCCAATTGTCTCCTAGCAACAAGACAGTTTAGATGTGATGGCTCTGCCAGAGCAACCGGGGTGGCTGAGTTGAAATGGACTTTCCTGAGGATGGGTCCTAATGTGTTTTTCTGTCCATGAGGGCCTTGGATTGGGGCGGTGGCACCGGGACCCTGAAGTACTCTCCTAAGCTTTGGACATGGCTCCCATGCACAGGTTTCCTTGTGGTGACAGGATGATTTCTGATGGGTGCCTCAGGAAAACACCTATGCTCTTATTGGAATCAGGCTTTTGAGGACACATGCCTGTAACCCAAAGCAATGGATCCTATTATGGCCTAGGGTCCTGTCTGGATCAATCTTCTTCTCTGGGGACATCCATCTATGGTATGAGTGGAGGTCGATTATCAGCTGGTGTCAGACAGCCCTTGTTTGTTCCGGGCGACCTACACTATTGGAATGGCCTCAGGGTCTTTGGAGGTTTCTCCTAATTTGTACGATTTTGGACCATGGAATGGGCAGAATTCCGATGGATTGTTAGGCACAATCCTAATGTGTGGCTCCAGGGGCCCAACCTGGAGGGTGTGTGGCCCAAGACTTTGAGGACAGAGTCTGAAAACACAAACTCAGCTTAGGTTTGGGGACGTAGGTATGGCAGGCCCGATCTACAAACCATGAGAAGAACTCTTCAGGATATGAATAAAGTGCGAGTCTGAGGCGCTTGCTCAGGCTTCTGTCTCTGGATTTTGTATCAGCGATGGCCAAGGAATGAAGGGTGGCCTCATGGGCCATGGACGAATCTTCCTCTCTGAGGATTTGGCCCGATTCCCAATTGCTTTTTGTCAATCTGTGGGATGGGAGGATCATTTCAGTTTCGTTACCTCAGGTGTCCCACCAAAAGAGGAATTCCAAAGCAAAGCCGTGGGGGACAACCCAAACTATGGTTAAAAATTGGGGCCTAGGGGCATGGCAAGCCCAATATGCTATCTCTTCATCCAGCCACTGAGTGGCCTTACTTGAGGACTGGGCTCAGCCTGAGGGTCACAATTTGTGTTTGTAACCAATGTGGCCCACGAGCATGGACGGGGCCTTATGGGCCACATTGGTTTCAACTACACTGAACGTTGGACAACATGCCAACCACAAGGTTTCTTGCCATGCGGAAGGAGTTCTGATTTCTGCATCACCTTCAAACCTGGGCAGTGATAAGAGATAAGGTCTAGTTTCTGAAACCTGAAAACCGAGGTTGGGAAGAGCTGACGACCTAAGGCCATGGCGGCTCAATGTGCTCAGTGTGCGGCCAGCTGCCTGGGAGGGGCCAGGGGGTCCAGGCTCAGGCTGTGTCAGAAAGGGCATTAGTGCCCTGGTCAGGCTATGTATTTGGGGTCCAGCCAAGGTCGGTGAAGGTTGATCCTCATTTGGGGTTACTGGGTAGCCCCAGAGGACAATGTGTTTCTTCTGGAGGGCAGGCAGAGTGCTGCATTTTAGTTCTGGATTGCCAAACTGGAGGGCTTGTGGGCCACTAGTGTGACGACAAAAGTCTGAGAACACAAGCTAGGCTTAGGTTTCTGGGTGAGGCCATGGCAGGCACAATCTACAGACCTGAATCGAGATCTCGTGCCTCTGAAGTCAGGGCGAGGATCAGACGATCACTCAGGTTGGAGTTTCTGTCTCTGATGGCCCCTTCATGAATGGGGTGCATCACGAGGCCATGGGGATTTTCCCACGATGGGAGTTGTGAGAACCTCCAAACTGCAGAGTGTCTTCTGCAGGACAATTGAGACCTGTTGCTTGGCTCCAGGCCAATGATTCTGAGCAGGGTTCTAAGGATGGATGGCTGGGTAGCCCACCTCTCATTCCAATTGTCTCCTAGCAACAAGACAGGTTAGATCTCCTGGATCTGTGGGGAGCAACCGAGGACACTGAGTTGAAATGAACACCCCTGGGGATGGGTCCTAATGTGCTTTTGTGTCTATGGAGACCTTGGAATGAAGCGGTGGCACTGGGGCCCTAAAGGGTTCTCCTAAACAGAGGCTTTGACACAGCTCCAACGTGCAAGTTTCCCATGTGTAGATGAGATGTTTTCTGATGGGTGAGTCTAGAAACAGCTATATGCTGCTTTTGAGATCCAGGCCTACGAGGAGAGATGCCTGGAAACCAAAGCAATGGATCTGATTAGTGCCTAGGGGCCTGTTCTTTACTTTTTACCTCTGGGGACATCTGACTATGGGTCTGAGTGCAGGTAGGTGCTCAGTTGGACTCAGATTGCCCCTGTTTTTTCCTGGGAAGCCACCATTATTGAGATGGATCAGGGACTTTGGAGGTTTATCCTATTAGAAGGGTTGTGGCCATTGGAATGGGCACACACAATTCCCTTGGAGAGGGCAAGTACAGTCCTCAGGTTTGGCTCCAGGGGCCTGAGCCTGTAGGTTGTGTAGGCCAGGGCTGTTTGGACAGTTGTCTGAAAACACAAACTCGGCTTATGTTTCGGGTCATAGGTATGGCAGGACTGACCCACAGACCATGAGGAGAACTCTTCGGGATTTGAAATAAGGGCGAGTGTGAGGCTCCTGCTGAAGTTTTTGTCTCTGGATATCGTGTCACTCATGGTGGTGGAATTTCTGGGTGACTTCATGGGAAATGGACGAGTCTTACTCTCTGGTGGTTTGGCCCCGTCCAAAGAGTTTTGGGTCATTCTGTGGGCTGGAAGAATTCCGTTTTTGTTGTTGTTGTTGTTGTTGTTGTTTTCTTTTTTAACCTCAGGTGTCCCACCAAATGAGGGATTCCAGAGTAGAGCCCTGGGGAGGGGCGACTGGACAATCAGAAATCTGGTTAAAAATTGGGGCCTAGGGACATGTCAAGCCCAGTATGACATCTAATGGTCCAGCCACTGAGAGGACTTACTAGAGGACAGGACTCATGCTGAGGGTCACAATGCGTGTGTATGCCCTCGTCGCACTCAAGAATAGGCGGGGCCTCAGGGTGAATGCTGGTTTCTCCTACACTGAACGTTGGACAACGTGCCAACCACAAGGGTTCTTGCCATGGGTAAGGAGGAGTTCTGATTTCTGCATCACACTCACCCCTGGGCAGTGATTGGAGATAAGGCCTCGGTTCTGAAGACTGAAAATTGAGGTACAGAAGAGATGATGACCTAAGGCCATGGCGGGTTTTATGTGCTCAGTGTGCCGTCAGCTTTCTGGGTGTTGGTCAGGAGGTCCGGGCTCAGGTTGTGTTCGACAGTGCATTAGTGCCCAGGTTAGACTATCTAATTTGGGTAAAGTCGAGTGCTGTGTAGGTTTATCCTCATTTAAGGTGCCTGGGCAGCTCATGATGCACTAATTTTTTTTCTAGAGGGCAGGCAGAGTGCTGCATTGTGGTTCCGGAATTGCCAAACTTGAGGGCTTCGGGGCCAGGAGTGTGAGGATGGAAGTATGAGAAGACAAGCTAGACTTGGGTTTCAGGGCGAGGGCACGGCAGGTACCCCCTGCAGATCTGAACCAATATGACATGCATCTGAAGTCAGGGCGAGGATGAGACGTTGGCTCAGGTTGGAGTTTCTGTGCATGACGGCAGCTTCATGAAGGGAGCGGAATCTCGAGGCCATTGAGGTTTTCCCACGTTGGGAGTTGTGGGATGCCCCATTCAAGGATTCCTCCTGCGGGACAATTGAGACCTGTTGGACAGCTCCAGGACATCCCATATGGAATGACTCCAGAGCACCGTTCTCGAATGGATGCCTGGGAAGCCCGCCTCGCATTCCAATTGTCTTCTAGCAACAAGAAAGTTTAGATCTGATGGCTCTGCCGGAGCAACCTGGGTGGCTGAGTTGAAATGGACTTTCCTGAGGATGGGTCCTATTGTGTTTTTGTGTCCATGAGGGCCTTGGAATGGGGCGGTGGCACCGGGACCCTGAAGTTCTCTCCTAAGCTTTGGACATGGCTCCCATGCACAGGTTTCCTTGTGGAGACGAGATGAGTTCTGATGGGTGCCTCAGGAAAACACCTATGCTCGTATTGAAAGCAGGCTTTTGAGGACACATGCTTGTAACCCAAAGCAATGGATCCTATTATGGCCTAGGGTCCTGTCTGGTTCAATCTTCTTCTCTGGGGACATCCATCTATGGTATGAGTGGAGGTCGATTATCAGCTGGTGTCAGACAGCCCTTGTTTGTTCCGGGCGACCTACACTATTGGGATGGCCTCAGGGACTTTGGAGGTTTCTCCTAATTTGTACGATTTTGGACCATGGAATGGGCAGATTTCCCATGGATTGGTAGGCACAGTCCTAATGTGTGGCTCCAGGGGCCCAGCCTGGAGGGTGTGTGGCCCAAGGCTTTGAGGACAGACGTCTGAAAACACAAACTCAGCTTAGGTTTGGCGACGTAGGTATGGCAGGCCCGATCTACAAACCATGAGAAGAACTCTTCAGGATATGAAGAAAGTGCGAGTCTGAGGCACTTGCTCAGGCATTTGTCTCTGGATTTTGTGTCAGCGATGGCCGTGGAATGTCGGGAGGCCTCATGGGCCATGGACGAATCTTCCTCTTGAGGATTTGGCCCGATTCCCAATTGCTTTTCGTCAATCTGTGGGATGGGAGGTCTCCTTTCAGGTTTGTTACCTCAGGTGTCCCACCAAAAGAGGAATTCCAAAGCAAAGCCGTGGGGAAGATAGAAGGGACAACCCGAACTATGGTTTTAAATTGGGGGCTAGGGGCATGGCAAGCCCAATATGCTATCTCTTCATCCAGCCACTGAGTGGCCTTACTTGAGGACTGGGCTCAGCCTGAGGGTCACAATGTGTGTTTGTGACCAATGTGGCCCGCGAGCATGGGCGGGGCCTCATAGGCAACACTGATTTCAACTACACTTAACGTTGGACAACATGCCAACCACAAGGTTTCTTGCCGTGGGGAAGGAGTTCTGATTTCTGCATCACCTTCAACCCTGGGTAGTGATAGGAGATAAGGTCTAGGTTCTGAAACCTGAAAACCGAAGTTGGGAGAGGATGACGACCTAAGGCCATGGCGGCTCGATGTGCTCAGTTTGTGGCCAGCTGTCTGGGAGGGGTCAGGGGGTCCAGTCTCAGGCTGTGTCGCAAAGGGCATTAGTGCCCTGGTCAGCCTATGTATTTGGGGTACAACCAAGATCGGTGCAAGTTGATCATCATTTGGGGCACTGGGTAGCCACAGAGGACAATGTTTTTCTTCTGGAGGGCCGGCAGAGTGCTGCATTGTAGTACTGGATTGCCAAACTGGAGGGCTTGTGGGCCAGTAGTCTGACGACAAAAGTCTGAGAACACAAGCTAGGCTTAGGTTTCTGGATGAGGCCATGGCAGGCACAATCTACAGACCTGAATCGAGATCTCGTGCCTCTGAAGTCAGGGCGAGGATCAGGCGATCGCTCAGGTTGGAGTTTCTGTCCCTGATGGCCCCTTCATAAATGGGGGGGCATCACGAGGCCATGGGGGTTTTCACACGATGGGAGTTGTGAGAAGCTCCAAACTGCAGAGAGTCTTCTGCAGGACAATTGAGACCTGTTGTTTGGCTCCAGGCCAATGATTCTGAGCAGGGTTCTAAGGATGGATGGCTGGGTAGCCCACCTCGCATTCTAATTGTCTCCTAGCAACAAGACAGGTTAGATCTCCTGGATCTGTGGGGAGCAACAGAGGACGCTGAGTTGAAATGGACACCCCTGGGGATGGGTCCTAATGTGCATTTGTGTCTATGATTACCGTGGAATGAAGAGTTGGCACTGGGGATCTAAAGGGTTCTCCTAAACAGAGGCTTTGACACAACTCCAACGTGCAATTTTCCCATGTGCAGATGAGATGTTTTCTGATGGGTGAGTCAAGAAACAGCTATATGCTGCTTTTGAAATCAGGCCTCTGAGGAGAGACGCCTGGAAACCAAAGCAATGGATCTGATTATTGCCAAGGGCCTGTTCTTTCCTTTTTACCTCTGGGGACATCTGTCTATGGGTCTGAGTGCAGGTCGGGGCTCCGTTGGGCTCAGATTGCCCCTGTTTTTCCTGGGAAGCCACCACTATTGAGATGGATCAGGGACTTTGGAGGTTTATCCTAAGAAGATTTGTGGCCATTGGAATGGGCACACACAATTCCCTTGGAGAGGGCAAGTACAGTCCTCAGGTTTGGCTCCAGTGTCCAGAGCCTGTAGGTTGTGTAGGCCAGGGCTGTTTGGACAGTTGTCTGAAAACACAAACTAGGCTGATGTTTCGGGTCATAGGTATTGCAGGACTGATCTACAGACCATGAGGAGAACTCGTTGGGATTTGAAAGAAGGGCGAGTGTGAGGCTCCTGCTCAAGTTTTTGTCTCTGGATATCGTGTCACTCATGGTCGTGGAATTTCTGGGTGACTTCATGGGAAATGGACGAGTCTTAATCTCTGTTGGTTGGCCCCGTCCAAAGAGTTTGGGGTCATTCTATGGGCTGGAAGAAGTCCTTTTTGTTGTTGTTGTTGTTGTTTTTGTTGTTTTCTTTTTTAACCTCAGGTGTCCCACCAAATGAGGGATTCCAGAGTAGAGCCCTGGGGAGGGGCGACTGGACACTCAGAAATTTGGTTAAAAATTGGGGCCTAGGGACATGTCAAGCCCATTATGACATCTAAAGGTCCAGCCACTGAGAGGACTTACTAGAGGACAGGACTCATGCTGAGGGTCACAATGCGTGTGTATGCCCTCGTCGCACTCAAGAATGGGCGGGGCCTCAGGGTGAATGCTGGTTTCTCCTACACTGAACGTTGGACAACGTGCCAACCACAAGGGTTCTTGCCATGGGTAAGGAGGAGTTCTGATTTGGGCAGTGATTGGAGATAAGATCTCGGATCTGAAGCCTGAAAACTGAGGTAGGGAAGAGATGAGGACCTAAGGCCATGGCGGGTTTTATGTGCTCAGTGTGCGGTCAGCTTTCTGGGTGTTGGTCAGGAGGTCCGGGCTCAGGTTGTGTTCGAAAGTGCATTAGTGCCCAGGTTAGACTATATAATTTGGGTTAAGTCGAGTGCTGTGTAGGTTTATCTTCATTTAAGATGCCTGGGCAGCTCATGAGGCAATAATTTTTTTTCTAGAGGGCAGGCAGAGTGCTGCATTGTGGGTCCGGAATTGCCAAACTTGAGGGCTTCGGGGCCAGGAGTGTGAGAATTCTGAGAAGACAAGCTAGACTTGGGTTTCAGGGCGAGGGCACGGCAGGTACCCCCTGCAGATCTGAACCAATATCTCATGCATCTGAAGTCAGGGCGAGGATCAGACGTTTGCTCAGGTTGCAGTTTCTGTGCATGACGGCCGCTTCATGAAGGGAGCGGAATCTCGGGGCCATTGAGGTTTTCCCACGTTGGGAGTTGTGGGATGCCCCCTTCAAGGATTCCTTCTGCGGGACAATTGAGACATGTTGGACAGCTCCAGGACATCCCATATGGAATGACTCCAGAGCACCGTTGGTGGATGGATGCCTGGGAAGCCCGCCTCACATTCCAATTGCCTCCTAGCAACAAGACAGTTTAGATCTGATGGCTCTGCCGGAGCAAACGGGGTGGCTGAGTTGAAATGGACTTTCCTGAGGATGGGCCCTAAGGTGTTTTTCTGTCCATGAGGGCCTTGGAATGGGGCGGTGGCACCGGGACCCTGAAGTACTCTCCTAAGCTTTGGACATGGCTCCCATGCACAGGTTTCCTTGTGGATACGAGATGAGTTCTGATGGGTGCCTCAGGAAAACCCCTATGCTCGTATTGGAATCAGGCTTTTGAGGACACATGCCTGTAACCCAAAGCAATGGATCCTATTATGGCCTAGGGTCCTGTCTGGTTCAATCTTCTTCTCTGCGGACATCCATCTATGGTATGAGTGGAGGTCGATTATCAGCTGGTCTCAGACAGCCCTTGTTTGTTCCGGGCGACCTACACTATTGGGATGGCCTCAGGGACTTTGGAGGTTTCTCCTAATTTGTACGATATTGGACCATGGAATGGGCAGAATTCCCATGGATTGGTAGGAGCAGTCCTAATGTGTGGCTCCAAGGGCCCAGCCTGGTGGGTGTGTGGCCCAAGACTTTGAGGACACAAGTCTGAAAACACAAACTCAGCTTAGGTTTGGGGACGTAAGTATGGCAGGCCCGATCTACAAACCATGAGAAGAACTCTTCAGGATATGAAGTAAGTGCGAGTCTGAGGCGCTTGCTCAGGCTTTTGTCTCTGGATTTTGTATCAGCGATGGCCGGGGAATGTCGGGGAGGCCTCATGGGCCATGGACGAATCTTCCACTCTGAGGATTTGGCCCGATTTCCAATTGCTTTTCGTCAATATGTGGGATGGGAGGACTCATTTCAGTTTTGTTACCTCAGGTGTCCCACCAAAAGAATAATTCCAAAGCCAAGCCGTGCGGAAGACTGAAGGGATAACCCAAACTATGGTTAAAAATTGGGGCCTGGGGCATGGCCAGCCCAATATGATATCTCTTCATCCAGCCACTGAGTGGCCTTACTTGAGGACTGGGCTCAGCCTGAGGGTCACAATGTGTGTTTGTGACCAATGTGGCCCGCGAGCATGGGCGGGGCCTCAAGGGCCACACTGGTTTCAACTACACTGAACGTTGGACAACATGCCAACCAAGGGTTTCTTGCCATGGGGATGGAGTTCTGATTTCTGCATCACCTTCAACCCTGGGCAGTGATTGGAGATAAGGTCTAGTTTCTGAATCCTGAAAACCGAGGTTGGGAAGAGATGACGACCTAAGGCCATGGTGGCTCAATGTGCTCAGTGTGAGGCCAGCTGTCTGGGAGGGGCCAGGAGGTCCAGGCTCAGGCTGTGTCAGAAAGTGCATTAGTGCCCTGGTCAGCCTATGTATTTGGGGTACAGCCAAGATCAGTGCTGGTTGATACTTATTTGGGGTTACTGGGTAGCCCCAGAGGACAATGTTTTTTCTTCTGGAGGGCAGGCAGAGTGCTGCGTTGTAGTTCTGGATTGCCAAACTGGAGGGCTTGTGGGCCAGTAGTCTGACGACAAAAGTCTGAGAACACTAGCTAGGCTTAGGTTTCTGGGTGAGGCCATGGCAGGCACAATCTACAGCCCTGAATCGAGATCTCGTGCATCTGAAGTCAGGGCGAGGTTCAGACGATTGCTCAGGTTGGAGTTTCTGCCCATGATGGCCCATTCATGAATGGGGGGGCATCACGAGGCCATGGGGGTTTACCCACGATGGGAGTTGTGAGAAGCTCCAAACTGCAGAGAGTCTTCTGCAGGACAATGAGACCTGTTGTATGGCTCCAGGCCAATGATTCTGAGCAGGGTTCTAAGGATGGATGGCTGGGTAGCCCACCTCGCATTCCAATTGTCTCCTAGCAACAAGACAGGTTATATCTCCTGGATCTGTGGGGAGCAACCGAGGACGCTGATTTGAAATGGACACCCCTGGGGATGGGTCCTAATGTGCTTTTGTGTCTATGGAGACCTTGGAATGAAGCGGTGGCACTGGGGCCCTAAAGGGTTCTCCTAAACAGAGGCTTTGACACAGCTCAAACGTGCAAGTTTCCCATGTGTAGATGAGATGTTTTCTGATGGGTGAGTCTAGAAACAGCTATATGCTGCTTTTGAAATCCAGGCCTCTGAGGAGAGATGCCTGGAAACCAAAGCATTGGATCTGATTAGTGCCTAGGGGCCTGTTCTTTATTTTTACTTCTGGGGACATCTGTCTATGCGTCTGAGTGCAGGTAGGTGCTCAGTTGGGCTCAGATTGCCCCTGTTTTTTCCTGGGAAGCCACCACTATTGAGATGGATCAGGGAATTTGGAGGTTTATCCTATTAGAATGGTTGTGGCCATTGGAATGGGCACACACAATTCCCTTGGAGAGGGCAAGTACAGTCCTCAGGTTTGGCTCCAGGGGCCTGAGCCTGTAGGTTGTGTAGGCCAGGGCTGTTTGGACAGTTGTCTGAAAACACAAACTCGGCTCATGTTTCGGGTCATAGGTATGGCAGGACTGACCTACAGACCATGAGCAGAACTCTTCGGGATTTGAAAGAAGGGCGAGTGTGAGGCTCCTGCTCAAGTTTTTGTCTCTGGATATCGTGTCACTCATGGTCGTGGAATTTCTGGGTGACTTCATGGGAAATGGACGGGTCTTACTCTCTGGTGGTTTGGCCCCGTCCAAAGAGTTTGGGGTCATTCTGTGGGATGGAAGAAGTCCGTTTTGTTGTTGTTGTTGTTGTTTTCTTTTTTAACCTCAGGTGTCCCACCAAATGAGGGATTCCAGAGTAGAGCCCTGGGGAGGGGCGACTGGACAATCAGAAATCTGGTTAAAAATTGGGGCCTAGGGACATGTCATGCCCATTATGACATCTAATGGTCCAGCCACTGAGAGGACTTACTAGAGGACAGGACTCATGCTGAGGGTCACAATGCGTGTGTATGCCCTCGTCGCACTCAAGAATGGGCGGGGCCTCAGGGTGAATGCTGGTTTCTCCTACACTGAACGTTGGACAACGTGCCAACCACAAGGGTTCTTGCCATGGGTAAGGAGGAGTTCTGATTTCTGCATCACACTCACACCTGGGCAGTGATTGGAGATAAGATCTCGGATCTGAAGCCTGAAAACTGAGGTAGGGAAGAGATGATGACCTAAGGCCATGGTGGGTTTTATGTGCTCAGTGTGCGGTCAGCTTTCTGGGTGTTGGTCAGGAGGTCCGGGCTCAGGTTGTGTTCGACAGTGCATTAGTGCCCAGGTTAGACTATATCATTTGGGTAAAGTCGAGTGCTGTGTAGGTTTATCTTCATTTAAGGTGCCTGGGCAGCTCATGAGGCAATAATTTTTTTTCTAGAGGGCAGGCAGAGTGCTGCATTGTGGGTCCGGAATTGCCAAACTTGAGGGCTTCGGGGCCAGGAGTGTGAGAACGGAAGTCTGAGAAGACAAGCTAGACTTGGGTTTCAGGGCGAGGGCACGGCAGGTACCCCCTGCAGATCTGAACAAATAGCTCATGCATCTGAAGACAGGGCGCGGATCAGACGTTGGCTCAGGTTGGAGTTTCTGTGCATGACGGCCGCTTCATGAAGGGAGCGGAATCTCGGGGCCATTGAGGTTTTCCCACGTTGGGAGTTGTGGGATGCCCCCTTCAAGGATTCCTTCTGCGGGACAATTGAGACCTGTTGGACAGCTCCAGGACATCCCATATGGAATGACTCCAGAGCACCGTTGGTGGATGGATTCCTGGGAAGCCCGCCTCGCATTCCAATTGTCTCCTAGCAACAAGACAGTTTAGATCTGATGGCTCTGCCGGAGCAACCGGGGTGGCTGAGTTGAAATGGACTTTCCTGAGGATGGGCCCTAATGTGTTTTTTTGACCATGAGGGCCTTGGAATGGGGCGGTGGCTACGAGACCCTGAAGTACTCTCCTAAGCTATTGACATGGCTCCCATGCACAGGTTTCCTTGTGGAGACGAGATGAGTACTGATGGGTGCCTCAGGAAAACACCTATGGTCGTATTGGAATCAGGCTTTTGAGGACACATGCCTGTAACCCAAAGCAATGGATCCTATTATGGCCTAGGGTCCGGTCTGGTTCAATCTTCTTCTCTGGGGACATCCATCTATGGTATGAGTGGAGGTCGATTATCAGCTGGTGTCAGAAAGCCCTTTTTTGTTCCGGGCGACCTACACTATTGGGATGGCCTCAGGGACTTTGGAGGTTTCTCCTAATTTGTACGATTTTGGACCATGGAATGGGCAGAATTCCCATGGATTGGTAGGCACAGTCCTAATGTGTGGCTCCAAGGGCCCAGGCTGGAGGGTGTGTGGCCCAAGACTTTGAGGACAGAACTCTGAAAACACAAACTCAGCTTAGGTTTAGGGACGTAGGTATGGCAGGCCCGATCTACAAACCATGAGAAGAACTCTTCAGGATATGAAGTAAGTGCGAGTCTGAGGCGCTTGCTCAGGCTTTTGTCTCTGGATTTTATATCAGCGATGGCCGTGGAATGTCGGGGAGGCCTCATGGGCCATGGACGAATCTTCCTCTCTGAGGATTTGGCCCGATTCCCAATTGCTTTTCGTCAATCTGTGGGATGGGAGGACTCATTTCAGTTTTGTTACCTCAGGTGTCCCACCAAAAGAGGAATTCCAAAGCCAAGCCGTGCGGAAGACTGAAGGGACAACCCGAACTATGGTTAAAAATTGGGGCCTAGGGGCATGGCAAGCCCAATATGCTATCTCTTCATCCAGCCACTGAGTGGCCTTACTTGAGGACTGGGCTCAGCCTGAGGGTCACAATGTGTGTTTGTGACCAATGTGGCCCGCGAGCATGGGCGGGGCCTCAAGGGCCACACTGGTTTCAACTACACTGAACGTTGGACAACATGCCAACCAAGGGTTTCTTGCCATGGGGAAGGAGTTCTGATTTCTGCATCACCTTCAACCCTGGGCAGTGATTGGAGATAAGGTCTAGGTTCTGAAAGCTGAAAACCGAGGTTGGGAAGAGATGACGACCTAAGGCCACGGCGCCTCGATTTGCTCAGTGTGCGGCCAGCTGTCTGGGAGGGGTCAGGAGATCCAGGCTCAGGCTATGTCAGAAAGGGCATTAGTGCCCTGGTCAACCTATGTATTTGGGGTACAGCCAAGGTCGGTGCTGGTTGATCCTCATTTGGGGTTACTGGGTAGCCCCAGAGGACAATGTTTTTTCTTCTGGAGGGCAGGCAGAGTGCTGCGTTGTAGTTCTGGATTGCCAAACTGGAAGGCTTGTGGGCCAGTAGTCTGACGACAAAAGTCTGAGAACACAAGCTAGGCTTAGGTTTCTGGGTGAGGCCATGGCAGGCACAATCTACAGCCCTGAATCGAGATCTCGTGCATCTGAAGTCAGGGCGAAGTTCAGACGATTCCTCAGGTTGGAGTTTCTGCCCATGATGGCCCCTTCATGAATGGGGGGGCATCACGAGGCCATGGGGGTTTTCCCACGTTGGGAATTGTGAGAAGCTCTAAACTGCAGAGAGTCTTCTGCAGGACAATTGAGACCTGTTGTATGGCTCCAGGCCAATGATTCTGAGCAGGGTTCTAAGGATGGATGGCTGGGTAGCCCACCTCGCATTCCAATTGTCTCCTAGCAACAAGACAGGTTATATCTCCTGGATCTGTGGGGAGCAACCGAGGACGCTGAGTTGAAATGGACACCCCTGGGGATGGGTCCTAATGTGCTTTTGTGTCTATGGAGACCTTGGAATGAAGCGGTGGCACTGGGGCCCTAAAGGGTTCTCCTAAACAGAGGCTTTGACACAACTCTAACGTGCAATTTTCCCATGTGTAGATGAGATGTTTCTGATGGGTGAGTGTAGAAACAGCTATATGCTGCTTTTGAAATCCAGGCCTCTGAGGAGAGATGCCTGGAAACCAAAGCAATGGATCTGATTAGTGCCTAGGGGCCTGTTCTTTCCTTTTTCCCTCTGGGGACATCTGTCTATGGGTCTGAGTGCAGGTAGGTGCTCAGTTGGGTTCAGATTGCCCCTGTTTTTTCCTGGGAAGCCACCACTATTGAGATGGATCAGGGACTTTGGAGGTTTATCCTATTAGATGGGTTGTGCCATTGGAATGGGCACACACAATTCCCTTGGAGAGGGCAAGTACAGTCCTCAGGTTTGGCTCCAGGGGCCTGAGCCTGTAGGTTGTGTAGGCCAGGGCTGTTTGGACAGTTGACTGAGAACACAATCTCGGCTTATGTTTCGGGTCATAGGTATGGCAGGACTGACCTGCAGACCATGAGGAGAACTCTTCGGGATTTGAAAGAAGGGCGAGTGTGAGGCTCCTGCTCAAGTTTTTGTCTCTGGATATCGTGTCACTCATGGTCGTGGAATTTCTGGGTGACTTCATGGAAAATGGACGAGTCTTACTCTCTGGTGGTTTGGCCCCGTCCAAAGAGTTTGGGGTCATTCTGTGGGCTGGAAGAAGTCCGTTTTGTTGTTGTTGTTGTTGTTGTTTTCTTTTTTAACCTCAGGTGTCCCACTAAATGAGGGATTCCAGAGTAGAGCCCTGGGGAGGGGCGACTGGACAATCATAAATCTGGTTAAAAATTGGAGCCTAGGGACATGTCAAGCCCATTATGACATCTAATGGTCCAGCCACTGAGAGGACTTACTAGAGGACAGGACTCATGCTGAGGGTCACATTGCGTGTGTATGCCCACGTCGCACTCAAGAATGGGCGGGGACTCAGGGTGAAAGCTGGTTTCTCCTACACTGAACGTTGGACAACGTGCCAACCTCAAGGGTTCTTGCCATGGGTAAGGAGGAGTTCTGATTCCTGCATCACACTCACCCCTGGGCAGTGATTGGAGATAAGGTCTCGGATCTGAAGCCTGAAAACTGAGGTAGGGAAGAGATGATGACCTAAGGCCATGGCGGGTTTTATGTGCTCAGTGTGCGGTCAGCTTTCTGGGTGTTGGTCAGGAGGTCCGGGCTCAGGTTGTGTTCGACAGTGCATTAGTGCCCAGGTTAGACTATATCATTTGGGTAAAGTCGAGTGCTGTGTAGGTTTATCCTCATTTAAAGTGCCTGGGCAGCTCATGAGGCAATAATTTTTTTTCTAGAGGGCAGGCAGAGTGCTGCATTGTGGGTCCGGAATTGCCAAACTTGAGGGCTTCGGGGCCAGGAGTGTGAGGACGGAAGTCTGAGAAGACAAGCTAGACTTGGGTTTCAGGGCGAGGGCACGGCAGGTACCCCCTGCAGATCTGAACCAATATGTCATTCATCTGAAGTCAGGGCGAGGATCAGACGTTGGCTCAGGTTGGAGTTTCTGTGCATGACGGCCGCTTCATGAAGGGAGCAGAAACTCGGGGCCATTAAGGTTTTCCCACGTTTGGAGTTGTGGGATGCCCCCTTCAAGGATTCCTTCTGCGGGACAATTGATACCTGTTGGACAGCTCCAGGACATCCCATATGGAATGACTCCAGAGCACCGTTGGTGGATGGATGCCTGGGAAGCCCGCCTCGCATTCCAATTGTCTCCTAGGAACAAGACAGTTTAGATCTGAAGGCTCTGCCGGAGCAAACGGGGTGGCTGAGTTGAAATGGACTTTCCTGAGGATGGGCCCTAATGTGTTTTTCTGTCCATGAGGGCCTTGGATTGGGGCGGTGGCACCGGGACCCTGAAGTACTCTCCTAAGCTTTGGACATGGCTCCCATGCACAGGTTTCCTTGTGGATACGAGATGAGTTCTGATGGGTGCCTCAGGAAAACCCCTATGCTCGTATTGGAATCAGGCTTTTGAGGACACATGCCTGTAACCCAAAGCAATGGATCCTATTATGGCCTAGGGTCCTGTCTGGTTCAATCTTCTTCTCTGGGGACATCCACCTATGCTATGAGTGGAGGTCGATTATCAGCTGGTGTCAGACAGCCCTTGTTTGTTCCGGGCGACCTACACTATTGGGATGGCCTCAGGGACTTTGGAGGTTTCTCCTAATTTGTACGATATTGGACCATGGAATGGGCAGAATTCCCATGGATTGGTAGGAGCAGTCCTAATGTGTGGCTCCAAGGGCCCAGCCTGGTGGGTGTGTGGCCCAAGACTTTGAGGACACAAGTCTGAAAACACAAACTCAGCTTAGGTTTGGGGACGTAGGTATGGCAGGCCCGATCTACAAACCATGAGAAGAACTCTTCAGGATATTAAGTAAGTGCGAGTCTGAGGCGCTTGCTCAGGCTTTTGTCTCTGGATTTTGTATCAGCGATGGCCGGGGAATGTCGGGGAGGCCTCATGGGCCATGGACTAATCTTCCACTCTGAGGATTTGGCCCGATTTCCAATTGCTTTTCATCAATATGTGGGATGGGAGGACTCATTTCAGTTTTGTTACCTCAGGTGTCCCACCAAAAGAATAATTCCAAAGCCAAGCCGTGCGGAAGACTGAAGGGATAACCCAAACTATGGTTAAAAATTGGGGCCTGGGGCATGGCCAGCCCAATATGATATCTCTTCATCCAGCCACTGTGTGGCCTTACTTGAGGACTGGGCTCAGCCTGAGGGTCACAATGTGTGTTTGTGACCAATGTGGCCCGCGAGCATGGGCGGGGCCTCAAGGGCCACACTGGTTTCAACTACACTGAACGTTGGACAACATGCCAACCAAGGGTTTCTTGCCATGGGGATGGAGTTCTGATTTCTGCATCACCTTCAACCCTGGGCAGTGATTGGAGATAAGGTCTAGTTTCTGAATCCTGAAAACCGAGGTTGGGAAGAGATGACGACCTAAGGCCATGGTGGCTCGATGTGCTCAGTGTGAGGCCAGCTGTCTGGGAGGGGCCAGGAGGTCCAGGCTCAGGCTGTGTCAGAAAGTGCATTAGTGCCCTGGTCAGCCTATGTATTTGGGGTACAGCCAAGATCGGTGCTGGTTGATCCTCATTTGGGGTTACTGGGTAGCCCCAGAGGACAATGTTTTTTCTTCTGGAGGGCAGGCAGAGTGCTGCGTTGTAGTTCTGGATTGCCAAACTGGAGGGCTTTTGGGCCAGTAGTCTGAAGACAAAAGTCTGAGAACACTAGCTAGGCTTAGGTTTCTGGGTGAGGCCATGGCAGGCACAATCTACAGCCCTGAATCGAGATCTCGTGCATCTGAAGTCAGGGCGAGGTTCAGACGATTGCTCAGGTTGGAGTTTCTGCCCATGATGGCCCCTTCATGAATGGGGGGGCATCACGAGGCCATGGGGGTTTACCCACGATGGGAGTTGTGAGAAGCTCCAAACTGCAGAGAGTGTTCTGCAGGACAATGAGACCTGTTGTATGGCTCCAGGCCAATGATTCTGAGCAGGGTTCTAAGGATGGATGGCTGGGTAGCCCACCTCGCATTCCAATTGTCTCCTAGCAACAAGACAGGTTATATCTCCTGGATCTGTGGGGAGCAACCGAGGACGCTGATTTGAAATGGACACCCCTGGGGATGGGTCCTAATGTGCTTTTGTGTCTATGGAGACCTTGGAATGAAGCGGTGGCACTGGGGCCCTAAAGGGTTCTCCTAAACAGAGGCTTTGACACAGCTCCAACGTGCAAGTTTCCCATGTGTAGATGAGATGTTTTCTGATGGGTGAGTCTAGAAACAGCTATATGCTGCTTTTGAGATCCAGGCCTACGAGGAGAGATGCCTGGAAACCAAAGCAATGGATCTGATTAGTGCCTAGGGGCCTGTTCTTTCCTTTTTTACCTCTGGAGACATCTGTCTATGGGTCTGAGTGCAGGTAGGTGCTCAGTGGGGCTCAGATTGCCCCTGTTTTTCCTGGGAAGCCACCACTATTGAGATGGATTAGGGACTTTGGAGGTTTATCCTATTAGAAGGGTTGTGGCCATTGGAATGGTCACAAACAATTCCCTTGGAGAGGGCAAGTACAGTCCTCAGGTTTGGCTCCAGGGGCCTGAGCCTGTAGGTTGTGTAGGCCAGGGCTGTTTGGACAGTTGTCTGAAAACACAAACTCGGCTTATGTTTCGGGTCATAGGTATGGCAGGACTGACCTACAGACCATGAGGTGAACTCTTCGGGATTTGAAAAAAGGGCGAGTGTGAGGCTCATGCTCAAGTTTTTGTCTCTGAAATCGTGTCACTAATGGTAGTGGAATTTCTGGGTGACTTCATGGGTAATGGACGAGTCTTACTCTCTGGTGGTTTGGCCCCGTCCAAAGAGTTTGGGGTCAATCTGTGGGCTGGAAGAAGTCCGTGTTTTTTTTTTGTTGTTGTTGTTGTTGTTTTCTTTTTTAACCTCAGGTGTCCCACAAAATGAGGGATTCCAGAGTAGAGCCCTGGGGAGGGGCGACTGGACAATCAGAAATCTGGTTAAAAATTGGGGCCTAGGGACATGGCAAGCCCATTATGACATCTAATGGTCCAGCCACTGAGAGGACTTACTAGAGGACAGGACTCATGCTGAGGGTCACAATGCGTATGTATGCCCTCATAGCACGCAAGAATGGGCGGGGCCTCAGGGTGAATGCTTGTTTCTCCTTCACTGAACGTTGGACAACGTGCCAACTACAAGGGTTCTTGCCATGGGTAAGGTGAGTTCTGATTTCTGCATCACACTCACCCCTGGGCAGTGATTGGAGATAAGGTCTCGGTTCTGAAGCCTGAAAACGGAGGTAGGGAAGAGATGATGACCTAAGGCCATGGCGGGTTTTATGTGCTCAGTGTGCGGTCAGCTTTCTGGGTGTTGGTCAGGAGGTCCGTGCTCAGGTTGTGTTCGACAGTGCATTAGTGCCCAGGTTAGACTATATAATTTGGGTAACGTCGAGTGCTGTGTAGGTTTATCCTCATTTAAGGTGCCTGGGCAGCTCATGAGGCAATAATTTATTTTCTAGAGGGCAGGCAGAGTGCTGCATTGTGGGTCCGGAATTGCCAACCTTGAGGGCTTCGGGGCCAGGAGTGTGAGGACGGAAGTCTGAGAAGACAAGCTAGACTTGGGTTTCAGGGCGAGGGCACGGCAGGTACCCCCTGCAGATCTGAACCAATAGCTCATTCATCTGATGTCAGGGCGCGGATCAGACGTTGGCTCAGGTTGGAGTTTCTGTGAATGACGGCCGCTTCATGAAGGGAGCGGAATCTCGGGGCCATTGAGGTTTTCCCACGTTGGGAGTTGTGGGATGCCCCCTTCAAGGATTCCTTCTGCGGGACAATTGAGACCTGTTGGACAGCTCCAGGACATCCCATATGGAATGACTCCAGAGCACCGTTGGTGGATGGATTCCTGGGAAGCCCGCCTCGCATTCCAATTGTCTCCTAGCAACAAGACAGTTTAGATCTGATGGCTCTGCCGGAGCAACCGGGGTGGCTGAGTTGAAATGGACTTTCCTGAGGATGGGCCCTAATGTGTTTTTCTGACCATGAGGGCCTTGGAATGGGGCGGTGGCTACGAGACCCTGAAGTACTCTCCTAAGCTATTGACATGGCTCCCATGCACAGGTTTCCTTGTGGAGACGAGATGAGTACTGATGGGTGCCTCAGGAAAACACCTATGGTCGTATTGGAATCAGGCTTTTGAGGACACATGCCTGTAACCCAAAGCAATGGATCCTATTATGGCCTAGGGTCCGGTCTGGTTCAATCTTCTTCTCTGGGGACATCCATCTATGGTATGAGTGGAGGTCGATTATCTGCTGGAGTCAGACAGCCCTTTTTTGTTCCGGGCGACCTACACTATTGGGATGGCCTCAGGGACTTTGGAGGTTTCTCCTAATTTGTACGATTTTGGACCATGGAATGGGCAGAATTCCCATGGATTGGTAGGCACAGTCCTAATGTGTGGCTCCAAGGGCCCAGGCTGGAGGGTGTGTGGCCCAAGACTTTGAGGACAGAACTCTGAAAACACAAACTCAGCTTAGGTATAGGGACGTAGGTATGGCAGGCCCGATCTACAAACCATGAGAAGAACTCTTCAGGATATGAAGTAAGTGCGAGTCTGAGGCGCTTGCTCAGGCTTTTGTCTCTGGATTTTATATCAGCGATGGCCGTGGAATGTCGGGGAGGCCTCATGGGCCATGGACGAATCTTCCTCTCTGAGGATTTGGCCCAATTCCCAATTGCTTTTCGTCAATCTGTGGGATGGGAGGACTCATTTCAGTTTTGTTACCTCAGGTGTCCCACCAAAAGAGGAATTCCAAAGCCAAGCCGTGCGGAAGACTGAAGGGACAACCCGAACTATGGTTAAAAATTGGGGCCTAGGGGCATGGCAAGCCCAATATGCTATCTCTTCATCCAGCCACTGAGTGGCCTTACTTGAGGACTGGGCTCAGCCTGAGGGTCACAATGTGTGTTTGTGACCAATGTGGCCCGCGAGCATGGGCGGGGCCTCAAGGGCCACACTGGTTTCAACTACACTGAACGTTGGACAACATGCCAACCAAGGGTTTCTTGCCATGGGGAAGGAGTTCTGATTTCTGCATCACCTTCAACCCTGGGCAGTGATTGGAGATAAGGTCTAGGTTCTGAAAGCTGAAAACCGAGGTTGGGAAGAGATGACGACCTAAGGCCACGGCGCCTCGATTTGCTCAGTGTGCGGCCAGCTGTCTGGGAGGGGTCAGGAGATCCAGGCTCAGGCTATGTCAGAAAGGGCATTAGTGCCCTGGTCAACCTATGTATTTGGGGTACAGCCAAGGTCGGTGCTGGTTGATCCTCATTTGGGGTTACTGGGTAGCCCCAGAGGACAATGTTTTTTCTTCTGGAGGGCAGGCAGAGTGCTGCGTTGTAGTTCTGGATTGCCAAACTGGAAGGCTTGTGGGCCAGTAGTCTGACGACAAAAGTCTGAGAACACAAGCTAGGCTTAGGTTTCTGGGTGAGGCCATGGCAGGCACAATCTACAGCCCTGAATCGAGATCTCGTGCATCTGAAGTCAGGGCGAAGTTCAGACGATTCCTCAGGTTGGAGTTTCTGCCCATGATGGCCCCTTCATGAATGGGGGGGCATCACGAGGCCATGGGGGTTTTCCCACGTTGGGAATTGTGAGAAGCTCTAAACTGCAGAGAGTCTTCTGCAGGACAATTGAGACCTGTTGTATGGCTCCAGGCCAATGATTCTGAGCAGGGTTCTAAGGATGGATGGCTGGGTAGCCCACCTCGCATTCCAATTGTCTCCTAGCAACAAGACAGGTTATATCTCCTGGATCTGTGGGGAGCAACCGAGGACGCTGAGTTGAAATGGACACCACTGGGGATGGGTCCTAATGTGCTTTTGTGTCTATGGAGACCTTGGAATGAAGCGGTGGCACTGGGGCCCTAAAGGGTTCTCCTAAACAGAGGCTTTGACACAACTCCAACGTGCAATTTTCCCATGTGTAGATGAGATGTTTCTGATGGGTGAGTGTAGAAACAGCTATATGCTGCTTTTGAAATCCAGGCCTCTGAGGAGAGATGCCTGGAAACCAAAGCAATGTATCTGATTAGTGCCTAGGGGCCTGTTCTTTCCTTTTTCCCTCTGGGGACATCTGTCTATGGGTCTGAGTGCAGGTAGGTGCTCAGTTGGGTTCAGATTGCCCCTGTTTTTTCCTGGGAAGCCACCACTATTGAGATGGATCAGGGACTTTGGAGGTTTATCCTATTAGATGGGTTGTGCCATTGGAATGGGCACACACAATTCCCTTGGAGAGGGCAAGTACAGTCCTCAGGTTTGGCTCCAGGGGCCTGAGCCTGTAGGTTGTGTAGGCCAGGGCTGTTTGGACAGTTGTCTGAGAACACAATCTCGGCTTATGTTTCGGGTCATAGGTATGGCAGGACTGACCTGCAGACCATGAGGAGAACTCTTCGGGATTTGAAAGAAGGGCGAGTGTGAGGCTCCTGCTCAAGTTTTTGTCTCTGGATATCGTGTCACTCATGGTCGTGGAATTTCTGGGTGACTTCATGGAAAATGGACGAGTCTTACTCTCTGGTGGTTTGGCCCCGTCCAAAGAGTTTGGGGTCATTCTGTGGGCTGGAAGAAGTCCGTTTTGTTGTTGTTGTTGTTGTTGTTTTCTTTTTTAACCTCAGGTGTCCCACTAAATGAGGGATTCCAGAGTAGAGCCCAGGGGAGGGGCGACTGGACAATCATAAATCTGGTTAAAAATTGGAGCCTAGGGACATGTCAAGCCCATTATGACATCTAATGGTCCAGCCACTGAGAGGACTTACTAGAGGACAGGACTCATGCTGAGGGTCACATTGCGTGTGTATGCCCACGTCGCACTCAAGAATGGGCGGGGACTCAGGGTGAAAGCTGGTTTCTCCTACACTGAACGTTGGACAACGTGCCAACCTCAAGGGTTCTTGCCATGGGTAAGGAGGAGTTCTGATTCCTGCATCACACTCACCCCTGGGCAGTGATTGGAGATAAGGTCTCGGATCTGAAGCCTGAAAACTGAGGTAGGGAAGAGATGATGACCTAAGGCCATGGCGGGTTTTATGTGCTCAGTGTGCGGTCAGCTTTCTGGGTGTTGGTCAGGAGGTCCGGGCTCAGGTTGTGTTCGACAGTGCATTAGTGCCCAGGTTAGACTATATCATTTGGGTAAAGTCGAGTGCTGTGTAGGTTTATCCTCATTTAAAGTGCCTGGGCAGCTCATGAGGCAATAATTTTTTTTCTAGAGGGCAGGCAGAGTGCTGCATTGTGGGTCCGGAATTGCCAAACTTGAGGGCTTCGGGGCCAGGAGTGTGAGGACGGAAGTCTGAGAAGACAAGCTAGACTTGGGTTTCAGGGCGAGGGCACGGCAGGTACCCCCTGCAGATCTGAACCAATATGTCATTCATCTGAAGTCAGGGCGAGGATCAGACGTTGGCTCAGGTTGGAGTTTCTGTGCATGACGGCCGCTTCATGAAGGGAGCAGAAACTCGGGGCCATTAAGGTTTTCCCACGTTTGGAGTTGTGGGATGCCCCCTTCAAGGATTCCTTCTGCGGGACAATTGATACCTGTTGGACAGCTCCAGGACATCCCATATGGAATGACTCCAGAGCACCGTTGGTGGATGGATGCCTGGGAAGCCCGCCTCGCATTCCAATTGTCTCCTAGGAACAAGACAGTTTAGATCTGAAGGCTCTGCCGGAGCAAACGGGGTGGCTGAGTTGAAATGGACTTTCCTGAGGATGGGCCCTAATGTGTTTTTCTGTCCATGAGGGCCTTGGAATGGGGCGGTGGCACCGGGACCCTGAAGTACTCTCCTAAGCTTTGGACATGGCTCCCATGCACAGGTTTCCTTGTGGATACGAGATGAGTTCTGATGGGTGCCTCAGGAAAACCCCTATGCTCGTATTGGAATCAGGCTTTTGAGGACACATGCCTGTAACCCAAAGCAATGGATCCTATTATGGCCTAGGGTCCTGTCTGGTTCAATCTTCTTCTCTGCGGACATCCACCTATGCTATGAGTGGAGGTCGATTATCAGCTGGTGTCAGACAGCCCTTGTTTGTTCCGGGCGACCTACACTATTGGGATGGCCTCAGGGACTTTGGAGGTTTCTCCTAATTTGTACGATATTGGACCATGGAATGGGCAGAATTCCCATGGATTGGTAGAGCAGTCCTAATGTGTGGCTCCAAGGGCACAGCCTGGTGGGTGTGTGGCCCAAGACTTTGAGGACACAAGTCTGAAAACACAAACTCAGCTTAGGTTTGGGGACGTAGGTATGGCAGGCCCGATCTACAAACCATGAGAAGAACTCTTCAGGATATTAAGTAAGTGCGAGTCTGAGGCGCTTGCTCAGGCTTTTGTCTCTGGATTTTGTATCAGCGATGGCCGGGGAATGTCGGGGAGGCCTCATGGGCCATGGACTAATCTTCCACTCTGAGGATTTGGCCCGATTTCCAATTGCTTTTCGTCAATATGTGGGATGGGAGGACTCATTTCAGTTTTGTTACCTCAGGTGTCCCACCAAAAGAATAATTCCAAAGCCAAGCCGTGCGGAAGACTGAAGGGATAACCCAAACTATGGTTAAAAATTGGGGCCTGGGGCATGGCCAGCCCAATATGATATCTCTTCATCCAGCCACTGTGTAGCCTTACTTGAGGACTGGGCTCAGCCTGAGGGTCACAATGTGTGTTTGTGACCAATGTGGCCCGCGAGCATGGGCGGGGCCTCAAGGGCCACACTGGTTTCAACTACACTGAACGTTGGACAACATGCCAACCAAGGGTTTCTTGCCATGGGGATGGAGTTCTGATTTCTGCATCACCTTCAACCCTGGGCAGTGATTGGAGATAAGGTCTAGTTTCTGAATCCTGAAAACCGAGGTTGGGAAGAGATGACGACCTAAGGCCATGGTGGCTCGATGTGCTCAGTGTGAGGCCAGCTGTCTGGGAGGGGCCAGGAGGTCCAGGCTCAGGCTGTGTCAGAAAGTGCATTAGTGCCCTGGTCAGCCTATGTATTTGGGGTACAGCCAAGATCGGTGCTGGTTGATCCTCATTTGGGGTTACTGGGTAGCCCCAGAGGACAATGTTTTTTCTTCTGGAGGGCAGGCAGAGTGCTGCGTTGTAGTTCTGGATTGCCAAACTGGAGGGCTTTTGGGCCAGTAGTCTGACGACAAAAGTCTGAGAACACTAGCTAGGCTTAGGTTTCTGGGTGAGGCCATGGCAGGCACAATCTACAGCCCTGAATCGAGATCTCGTGCATCTGAAGTCAGGGCGAGGTTCAGACGATTGCTCAGGTTGGAGTTTCTGCCCATGATGGCCCCTTCATGAATGGGGGGGCATCACGAGGCCATGGGGGTTTACCCACGATGGGAGTTGTGAGAAGCTCCAAACTGCAGAGAGTGTTCTGCAGGACAATGAGACCTGTTGTATGGCTCCAGGCCAATGATTCTGAGCAGGGTTCTAAGGATGGATGGCTGGGTAGCCCACCTCGCATTCCAATTGTCTCCTAGCAACAAGACAGGTTATATCTCCTGGATCTGTGGGGAGCAACCGAGGACGCTGATTTGAAATGGACACCCCTGGGGATGGGTCCTAATGTGCTTTTGTGTCTATGGAGACCTTGGAATGAAGCGGTGGCACTGGGGCCCTAAAGGGTTCTCCTAAACAGAGGCTTTGACACAGCTCCAACGTGCAAGTTTCCCATGTGTAGATGAGATGTTTTCTGATGGGTGAGTCTAGAAACAGCTATATGCTGCTTTTGAAATCCAGGCCTCTGAGGAGAGATGCCTGGAAACCAAAGCATTGGATCTGATTAGTTCCTAGGGGCCTGTTCTTTATTTTTACTTCTGGGGACATCTGTCTATGCGTCTGAGTGCAGGTAGGTGTTCAGTTGGGCTCAGATTGCCCCTGTTTTTTCCTGGGAAGCCACCACTATTGAGATGGATCAGGGACTTTGGAGGTTTATCCTATTAGAATGGTTGTGGCCATTGGAATGGGCACACACAATTCCCTTGGAGAGGGCAAGTACAGTCCTCAGGTTTGGCTCCAGGGGCCTGAGCCTGTAGGTTGTGTAGGCCAAGGCTGTTTGGACAGTTGTCTGAAAACACAAACTCGGCTTATGTTTCGGGTCATAGGTATGGCAGGACTGACCTACAGACCATGAGGAGAACTCTTCGGGATTTGAAAGAAGGGCGAGTGTGAGGCTCCTGCTCAAGTTTTTGTCTCTGGATATCGTGTCACTCATGGTCGTGGAATTTCTGGGTGACTTCATGGGAAATGGACGGGTCTTACTCTCTGGTGGTTTGGCCCCGTCCAAAGAGTTTGGGGTCATTCTGTGGGATGGAAGAAGTCCGTTTTGTTGTTGTTGTTGTTGTTGTTGTTTTCTTTTTTAACCTCAGGTGTCCCACCAAATGAGGGATTCCAGAGTAGAGCCCTGGGGAGGGGCGACTGGACAATCAGAAATCTGGTTAAAAATTGGGGCCTAGGGACATGTCATGCCCATTATGACATCTAATGGTCCAGCCACTGAGAGGACTTACTAGAGGACAGGACTCATGCTGAGGGTCACAATGCGTGTGTATGCCCTCGTCGCACTCAAGAATGGGCGGGGCCTCAGGGTGAATGCTGGTTTCTCTTACACTGAACGTTGGACAACGTGCCAACCACAAGGGTTCTTGCCATGGGTAAGGAGGAGTTCTGATTTCTGCATCACACTCACCCCTGGGCAGTGATTGGAGATAAGGTCTCGCATCTGAAGCCTGAAAATTGAGGTAGGGAAGGGATGATGACCTAAGGCCATGGCGGGTTTTATGTGCTCAGTGTTTGGTCAGCTTTCTGGGTGTTGGTCAGGAGGTCCGGGCTCAGGTTGTGTTCGACAGTGCATTAGTGCCCAGGTTAGACTATATCATTTGGGTAAAGTCGATTGCTGTGTAGGTTTATCCTCATTTAAGGTGCCTGGGTAGCTCATGAGGCAATAATTTTTTTTCTAGAGGGCAGGCAGAGTGCTGCATTGTGGGTCCGGAATTGCCAAACTTGAGGGCTTCGGGGCCAGGAGTGTGAGGACGGAAGTCTGAGAAGACAAGCTAGACTTGGGTTTCAGGGCGAGGGCACGGCAGGTACCCCCTGCAGATCTGAACCAATATCTCATGCATCTGAAGTCAGGGCGAGGATCAGACGTTGGCTCAGGTTGGAGTTTCTGTGCATGACGGCCGCTTCATGAAGGGAGCGGAATCTCGGGGCCATTGAGGTTTTCCCCCGTTGGGAGTTTTGGGATGCCCCCTTCAAGGATTCCTTCTGCGGGACAATTGAGACCTGTTGGACAGCTCCAGGACATCCCATATGGAATGACTCCAGAGCACCGTTCGTGGATGGATGCCTGGGAAGCCCGCCTCACATTCCAATTGTCTCCTAGCAACAAGACAGTTTAGATCTGATGGCTCTGCCGGAGCAACCTGGGTGGCTGAGTTGAAATGGACTTTCCTGAGGATGTTCTCTAATGTGTTTTTCTGACCATGAGGGCCTTGGAATGGGGCGGTGGCTACGGGACCCTGAAGTACTCTCCTAAGCTTTGGACATAAATCCCATGCACTGGTTTCCTTGTGGAGACGACATGAGTTCTGATGGGTGCCTCAGGAAAACCCCTATGCTCGTATTGGAATCAGGCTTTTGAGGACACATGCCTGTAACCCAAAGCAATGGATCCTATTATGGCCTAGGGTCCTGTCTGGTTCAATCTTCTTCTCTGGGGACATCCATCTATGGTATGAGTGGAGGTCGATTATTCAGCTGGTGTCAGACAGCCCTTTTTTGTTCCGGGCGACCTACACTATTGGGATGGCCTCAGGGACTTTGGAGGTTTCTCCTAATTTGTACGATATTGGACCATGGAATGGGCAGAATTCCCATGGATTGTTAGGCACAGTCCTAATGTGTGGCTCCAAGGGCCCAGCCTGGAGGGTGTGTGGCCCAAGACTTTGAGGACAGAACTCTGAAAACACAAACTCATCTTAGGTTTAGGGACGTAGGTATGGCAGGCCCGATCTACAAACCATGAGAAGAACTCTTCAGGATATGAAGTAAGTTGGAGTCTGAGGCGCTTGCTCAGGCTTTTGTCTCTGGATTTTGTATCAGCGATGGCCGTGGAATGTCGGGGAGGCCTCATGGGCCATGGACGAATCTTCCTCTCTGAGGATTTGGCCCGATTTCCAATTGCTTTTCGTCAATCTGTGGGATGGGGGGACTCATTTCAGTTTTGTTACCTCAGGTGTCCCATCAAAAGAGGAATTCCAAAGCCAAGCCGTGCGGAAGACTGAAGGGACAACCCGAACTATGGTTAAAAATTGGGGCCTAGGGGCATGGCAAGCCCAATATGCTATCTCTTCATCCAGCCACTGAGTGGCCTTACTTGAGGACTGGGCTCACCTGAGGGTCACAATGTGTATTTGTGACCATTGTGACCCGCGAGCATGGGCGGGGCCTCAAGGGCCACACTGGTTTCAACTACACTGAACGTTGGACAACATGCCAACCAAGGGTTTCTTGCCATGGGGAAGGAGTTCTGATTTCTGCATCACCTTCAACCCTGGGCAGTGATTGGAGATAAGGTCTAGGTTCTGAAACCTGAAAACCGAGGTTGGAATAGATGACGACCTAAGGCCATGGTGGCTCGATGTGCTCAGTGTGCGGCCAGCTGTCTGGGAGGGGCCAGGAGGTCCAGGCTCAGGCTGTGTCAGAAAGGGCATTAGTGCCCCCGTCAGCCTATGTATTTGGAGTACAGCCAAGGTCGGTGCAGTTTGATCCTCATTTGGGGTTACTGGGTAGCCCCAGAGGACAATGTTTTTTCTTCTGGAGGGCAGGCAGAATGCTGCGTTGTAGTTCTGGATTGCCAAACTGGAGGTCTTGTGGGCCAGTAGTCTCACGACAAATTCTGAGAACACAAGCTGGGCTTAGGTTTCTGGGTGAGGCCATGGCAGGCACAATCTACAGCCCTGAATCGAGATCTCGTGCATCTGAATTCAGGACGAGGATCAGACGATTGCTCAGGTTGGAGTTTCTGCCCCTGACGGCCCCTTCATGAATGGGGGGGCATCACGAGGCCATGGGGGTTTACCCACGATGGGAGTTGTGAGAAGCTCCAAACTGCAGAGAGTCTTCTGCAGGACAATTGAGATCTGTTGTATAGCTACAGGCTAATGATTCTGAGCAGGGTTCTAAAGATGGATGGCTTGGTATCCCACCTCGCATTCCAATTGTCTCCTAGCAACAAGACAGGTAAGATCTCCTGGATCTTTGGGGAGCAACCGAGGACGCTGTGTTGAAATGGACACCCCTGGGGATGGGTCCTAATGTGCTTTTGTGTCTATGGAGACCTTGGAATGAAGCGGTGGCACTGGGGCCCTAAAGGCTTCTCCTAAACAGAGGCTTTGACACAGCTCCAACGTGCAAGTTTCCCATGTGTAGATGAGATGTTTTCTGATGGGTGAGTCTAGAAACAGCTATATGCGGCTTTTGAGATCCAGGCCTACGAGGAGAGATGCCTGGAAACCAAAGCAATGGATCTGATTAGTGCCTAGGGGCCTGTTCTTTACTTTTTACCTCTGATGGGTCTGAGTGCAGGTAGGTGCTCAGTTGGACTCAGATTGCCCCTGTTTTTTCCTGGGAAGCCACCACTATTGAGATGGATCAGGGACTTTGGAGGTTTATCCTATTAGAAGGGTTGTGGCCATTGGAATGGGCACACACAATTCCCTTGGAGAGGGCAAGTACAGTCCTCAGGTTTGGCTCCAGGGGCCTGAGCCTGTAGGTTGTGTAGGCCAGGGCTGTTTGGACAGTTGTCTGAAAACACAAACACGGCTTATGTTTCGGGTCATAGGTATGGCAGGACTGACCCACAGACCATGAGGAGAACTCTTCGGGATTTGAAAGAAGGGTGAGTGTGAGGCTCCTGCTGAAGTTTTTGTCTCTGGATATCGTGTCACTCATGGTCGTGGAATTTCTGGGTGACTTCATGGGAAATGGACGGGTCTTACTCTCTGGTGGTTTGGCCCCGTCCATAGAGTTTTGGGTCATTCTGTGGGCTGGAAGAATTCCGTTTTTGTTGTTGTTGTTGTTGTTGTTGTTTTCTTTTTTAACCTCAGGTGTCCCACCAAATGAGGGATTCCAGAGTAGAGCCCTGGGGAGGGGCGACTGGACAATCAGAAATCTGGTTAAAAATTGGGGCCTAGGGACATGTCAAGCCCAGTATGACATCTAATGGTCCAGCCACTGAGAGGACTTACTAGAGGACAGGACTCATGCTGAGGGTCACAATGCGTGTTTGTATCCTTGTCGCACTCAAGATAGGGCGGGGCCTCTGGGTGAATGCTGGTTTCTCCTACACTGAACGTTGGACAACGTGCCAACCACAAGGGTTCTTGCCATGGGTAAGGAGGAGTTCTGATTTCTGCATCACACTCACCCCTGGGCAGTGATTGGAGATAAGGTCTCGGATCTGAAGCCTGAAAATTGAGGTAGGGAAGAGATGATGACCTAAGGCCATGGCGGGTTTTATGTGCTCAGTGTTTGGTCAGCTTTCTGGGTGTTGTTCAGGAGGTCCGGGTTCAGGTTGTGTTCGACAGTGCATTAGTGCCCAGGTTAGACTATATCATTTGGGTAAAGTCGAGTGCTGCATAGGTTGATCCTCATTTAAGGTGCCTGGGCAGCTCATGAGGCAATAATTTTTTTTCTAGAGGGAAGGCAGAGTGCTGCATTGTGGGTCCGGAATTGCCAAACTTGAGGGCTTCGGGGCCAGGAGTGTGAGGACGGAAGTCTGAGAAGATAAGCTAGACTTGGGTTTAAGGGCGAGGGCACGGCAGGTACCCCCTGCAGATCTCAACCAATATCTCATGCATCTGAAGTCAGGGCGAGGATCAGACGTTGGCTCAGGTTGCAGTTTCTGTGCATGACGGCCGCTTCATGAAGGGAGCGGAATCTCGGGGCCATTGAGGTTTTCCCACGTTGGGAGTTGTTGGATGCCCCCTTCAAGTATTCCTTCTGCGGGACAATAGAGACCTGTTGGACAGCTCCAGGACATCCCATATGGAATGACTCCAGAGCACCCTTCGTGGATGGATGCCTGGGAAGCCCGCCTCGCATTCCAATTGTCTCCTAGCAACAAGACAGTTTAGATCTGATGGCTCTGCCGGAGCAACCGGGGTGGCTGAGTTGAAATGGACTTTCCTGAGGTTGGGCCCTAATGTGCTTTTCTGACCATGAGGGCCTTGGAATGGGGCGGTGGCTACGGGACCCTGAAGTACTCTCCTAAGCTTTGGACATGGCTCCCATTCACAGGTTTCTTGTGGAGACGAGATGAGTTCTGTTGGGTGCCTCAGGAAAACCCCTATGATCGTATTGGAATCAGGCTTTTGAGGACACATGCCTGTAACCCAAAGCAATGGATCCTATTATGTCCTAGGGTCCTGTCTGGTTCAATCTTCTTCTCTGGGGACATCCATTTATGGTATGAGTGGAGGTCGATTATCAGCTGGTGTCAGACAGCCCTTGTTTGTTCCGGGCGACCTACACTATTGGGATGGCCTCAGGGACTTTGGAGGTTTCACCAAATTTGTACGATTTTGGACCATGGAATGGGTAGAATTCCCATGGATTGGTAGGCACAGTCCTAATGAGTGGCTCCAAGGGCCCAGCCTGGAGGGTGTGTTGACCAAGACTTTGAGGACAGAAGTCTGAAAACACAAACTCAGCTTAGGTTTAGGGACGTAGGTATGGCTGGCCCGATCTACAAACCATGAGAAGAACTCTTCAGGATATGACAAAGTGCGAGTCTGAGGCGCATGCTCAGGCTTTTGTCTCTGGATTTTGTATCAGCGATGGCCGTGGAATGTCGGGGAGGCCTCATGGGCCATGGACGAATCTTCCTCTCTGAGGATTTGGCCTGATTCCCAATTGCTTTTCGTCAATCTGTGGGATGGGAGGACTCATTTCAGTTTTGTTACCTCAGGTGTCCCACCAAAAGAGGAATTCCAAAGCCAAGCCGTGGGGAAGACTGAAGGGGCAACCCGAACTATGGTTAAAAATTGGGGCTTAGGGGCATGGCAAGCCCAATATGCTATCTCTTCATCCAGCCACTGAGTGGCCTTACTTGAGGACTGGGCTCAGTCTGAGGGTCACAATGTGTGTTTGTGACCAATGTGGCCCACGAGCATGGGCGGGGCCTCAAGGGCCACACTGGTTTCAACTACACTGAACGTGGACAACATGCCAACCACAAGGTTTCTTGCCATGGGGAAGGAGTTCTGATTTCTGCATCACCTTCAACCCTGGGCAGTGATTGGAGATAAGGTCTAGGTTCTGAAACCTGAAAATCGAGGTTGGGAACAGATGACAACCTAAGGCCACGGGCGGCTCGATGTGCTCAGTGTTCGGCCAGCTGTCTAGGAGGGGCCATGGGGTTCCAGGCTCAGGCTGTGTCAGAAAGGGCATTAGTGCCCTAGTCAGCCTATGTATTAGGGGTCAGCCTATGTCGGTGCAGGTTGATCCTCATTTGGGATTACTGGGTAGCCCCAGAAGACAATGTATTTCTTTTGGAGGTCAGGCAGAGTGCTGCATTGTAGTTCTGGATTGCCAAACTGGAGGGCTTGTGGGCCAGTAGTCTGACGACAAAGTCTGAGAACACAATCTCGGCCTAGATTTCTGGGTGAGGCCATGGCAGGCACAATCTACAGACATGAATCGAGATCTCGTGCATCTGAAGTCAGGGCGAGGATCAGACGATCGCTCAGGTTGGAGTTTCTGTCCCTGATGGCCCCTTCAGGAATGGGGGGGGGCATCACGAGGCCATAGGGGTTTTCCCACGATGGGCGTTGTGAGTAGCTCCATACTGCAGAGAGTCTTCTGTATGACAATTGAGACCTGCTGTTTGGCTCCAGGCCAATGATTCTGAGCAGGGTTCTAAGGATGGATGGCTGGGTAGCCCACCTCGCATTCCAATTGTCTCCTAGCAACAAGACAAGTTAGAAGTCCTGGATCTGTGGGGAGCAACCGAGGACACTGAGTTGAAATGAACACCCCTGGGGATGGGTCCTAATGTGCTTTTGTGTCTATGGAGACCTTGGAATGAAGCGGTGGCACTGGGGCCCTAAAGGCTTCTCCTAAACAGAGGCTTTGACACAGCTCCAACGTGCAAGTTTCCCATGTGTAGATGAGATGTTTTCTGATGGGTGAGTCAAGAAACAGCTATATGCTGCTTTTGAAATCCAGGCCTCTGAGGAGAGATGCCTGGAAACCAAAGCAATGGATCTGATTAGTGCCTAGGGGCCTGTTCTTTCCTTTTTACCTCTGGGGATATCTTTCTATGGGTCTGAGTGCAGGTAGGTGCTCAGTTGGGCTCAGATTGCCCCTGTTTTTCCTAGGAAGCCACCACTATTGAGATGGATCAGGGATTTTGGAGGTTTATCCTATTAGAAGGGTTGTGGCCATTGGAATGGGCACACACAATTCCCTTGGAGAGGGCAAGTACAGTCCTCAGGTTTGGCTCCAGGGGCCTGAGCCTGTAGGTTGTGTAGGCCAGGGCTGTTTGGACAGTTGTCTGAAAACACAAACTCGGCTTATGTTTCGGGTCATAGGTATGGCAGGACTGACCTACAGACCATGAGGAGAACTCTTCGGGATTTGAAAGAAGGGCGAGTGTGAGGCTCCTGCTCAAGTTTTTGTCTCTGGATATCGTGTCACTCATGGTCGTGGAATTTCTGGGTGACTTCATGGGAAATGGACGGGTCTTACTCTCTGGTGGTTTGGCCCCGTCCAAAGAGTTTGGGGTCATTCTGTGGGCTGGAAGAAGTCCGTTTTGTTGTTGTTGTTGTTGTTGTTGTTTTCTTTTTTAACCTCAGGTGTCCCACCAAATGAGGGATTCCAGAGTAGAGCCCTGGGGAGGGGCGACTGGACAATCAGAAATCTGGTTAAAAATTGGGGCCTAGGGACATGTCATGCCCATTATGACATCTAATGGTCCAGCCACTGAGAGGACTTACTAGAGGACAGGACTCATGCTGAGGGTCACAATGCGTGTGTATGCCCTCGTCGCACTCAAGAATAGGCGGGGCCTCAGGGTGAATGCTGGTTTCTCCTACACTGAACGTTGGACAACGTGCCAACCACAAGGGTTCTTGCCATGGGTAAGGAGGAGTTCTGATTTCTGCATCACACTCACCCCTGGGCAGTGATTGGAGATAAGATCATGGATCTGAAGCCTGAAAACTGAGGTAGGGAAGGGATGATGACCTAAGGCCATGGCGGGTTTTATGTGCTCAGTGTTTGGTCAGCTTTCTGGGTGTTGGTCAGGAGGTCCGGGCTCAGGTTGTGTTCGACAGTGCATTAGTGCCCAGGTTAGACTATATCATTTGGGTAAAGTCGATTGCTGTGTAGGTTTATCCTCATTTAAGGTGCCTGGGCAGCTCATGAGGCAATAATTTTTTTTCTAGAGGGCAGGCAGAGTCCTGCATTGTGGGTCCGGAATTGCCAAACTTGAGGGCTTCGGGGCCAGGAGTGTGAGGACGGAAGTCTGAGAAGACAAGCTAGACTTGGGTTTCAGGGCGAGGGCACGGCAGGTACCCCCTGCAGATCTGAACCAATATCTCATGCATCTGAAGTCAGGGCGAGGATCAGACGTTGGCTCAGGTTGGAGTTTCTGTGCATGACGGCCGCTTCATGAAGGGAGCGGAATCTCGGGGCCATTGAGGTTTTCCCCCGTTGGGAGTTTTGGGATGCCCCCTTCAAGGATTCCTTCTGCGGGACAATTGAGACCTGTTGGACAGCTCCAGGACATCCCATATGGAATGACTCCAGAGCACCGTTCGTGGATGGATGCCTGGGAAGCCCGCCTCACATTCCAATTGTCTCCTAGCAACAAGACAGTTTAGATCTGATGGCTCTGCCGGAGCAACCTGGGTGGCTGAGTTGAAATGGACTTTCCTGAGGATGTTCTCTAATGTGTTTTTCTGACCATGAGGGCCTTGGAATGGGGCGGTGGCTACGGGACCCTGAAGTACTCTCCTAAGCTTTGGACATAAATCCCATGCACTGGTTTCCTTGTGGAGACGACATGAGTTCTGATGGGTGCCTCAGGAAAACCCCTATGCTCGTATTGGAATCAGGCTTTTGAGGACACATGCCTGTAACCCAAAGCAATGGATCCTATTATGGCCTAGGGTCCTGTCTGGTTCAATCTTCTTCTCTGGGGACATCCATCTATGGTATGAGTGGAGGTCGATTATTCAGCTGGTGTCAGACAGCCCTTTTTTGTTCCGGGCGACCTACACTATTGGGATGGCCTCAGGGACTTTGGAGGTTTCTCCTAATTTGTACGATATTGGACCATGGAATGGGCAGAATTCCCATGGATTGTTAGGCACAGTCCTAATGTGTGGCTCCAAGGGCCCAGCCTGGAGGGTGTGTGGCCCAAGACTTTGAGGACAGAACTCTGAAAACACAAACTCATCTTAGGTTTAGGGACGTAGGTATGGCAGGCCCGATCTACAAACCATGAGAAGAACTCTTCAGGATATGAAGTAAGTTGGAGTCTGAGGCGCTTGCTCAGGCTTTTGTCTCTGGATTTTGTATCAGCGATGGCCGTGGAATGTCGGGGAGGCCTCATGGGCCATGGACGAATCTTCCTCTCTGAGGATTTGGCCCGATTCCCAATTGCTTTTCGTCAATCTGTGGGATGGGGGGACTCATTTCAGTTTTGTTACCTCAGGTGTCCCATCAAAAGAGGAATTCCAAAGCCAAGCCGTGCGGAAGACTGAAGGGACAACCCGAACTATGGTTAAAAATTGGGGCCTAGGGGCATGGCAAGCCCAATATGCTATCTCTTCATCCAGCCACTGAGTGGCCTTACTTGAGGACTGGGCTCACCTGAGGGTCACAATGTGTATTTGTGACCATTGTGACCCGCGAGCATGGGCGGGGCCTCAAGGGCCACACTGGTTTCAACTACACTGAACGTTGGACAACATGCCAACCAAGGGTTTCTTGCCATGGGGAAGGAGTTCTGATTTCTGCATCACCTTCAACCCTGGGCAGTGATTGGAGATAAGGTCTAGGTTCTGAAACCTGAAAACCGAGGTTGGAATAGATGACGACCTAAGGCCATGGTGGCTCGATGTGCTCAGTGTGCGGCCAGCTGTCTGGGAGGGGCCATGGGGTTCCAGGCTCAGGCTGTGTCAGAAAGGGCATTAGTGCCCTAGTCAGCCTATGTATTAGGGGTCAGCCTATGTCGGTGCAGGTTGATCCTCATTTGGGATTACTGGGTAGCCCCAGAAGACAATGTATTTCTTTTGGAGGTCAGGAGGAGTGCTGCATTGTAGTTCTGGATTGCCAAACTGGAGGGCTTGTGGGCCAGTAGTCTGACGACAAAGTCTGAGAACACAATCTCGGCCTAGATTTCTGGGTGAGGCCATGGCAGGCACAATCTACAGACATGAATCGAGATCTCGTGCATCTGAAGTCAGGGCGAGGATCAGACGATCGCTCAGGTTGGAGTTTCTGTCCCTGATGGCCCCTTCAGGAATGGGGGGGGGCATCACGAGGCCATGGGCGTTTTCCCACGATGGGCGTTGTGAGTAGCTCCATACTGCAGAGAGTCTTCTGTATGACAATTGAGACCTGCTGTTTGGCTCCAGGCCAATGATTCTGAGCAGGGTTCTAAGGATGGATGGCTGGGTAGCCCACCTAGCATTCCAATTGTCTCGTAGCAACAAGACAAGTTAGAAGTCCTGGATCTGTGGGGAGCAACCGAGGACACTGAGTTGAAATGAACACCCCTGGGGATGGGTCCTAATGTGCTTTTGTGTCTATGGAGACCTTGGAATGAAGCGGTGGCACTGGGGCCCTAAAGGGTTCTCCTAAACAGAGGCTTTGACACAGCTCCAACGTGCAAGTTTCCCATGTGTAGATGAGATGTTTTCTGATGGGTGAGTCAAGAAACAGCTATATGCTGCTTTTGAAATCCAGGCCTCTGAGGAGAGATGCCTGGAAACCAAAGCAATGGATCTGATTAGTGCCTAGGGGCCTGTTCTTTCCTTTTTACCTCTGGGGATATCTTTCTATGGGTCTGAGTGCAGGTAGGTGCTCAGTTGGGCTCAGATTGCCCCTGTTTTTCCTAGGAAGCCACCACTATTGAGATGGATCAGGGATTTTGGAGGTTTATCCTATTAGAAGGGTTGTGGCCATTGGAATTGGCACACACAATTCCCTTGGAGAGGGCAAGTACAGTCCTCAGGTTTGGCTCCGGGTGCCTGAGCCTGTAGGTTGTGTATACCAGGGCTGTTCGGACAGTTGTCTGAAAACACAAACTCGGCTTATGTTTTGGGTCATATGTATGGCAGGACTGATCCACAGACCATGAGGAGAACTCTTCGGCATTTGAAAGAAGGGCGAGTGTGAGGCTCCTGGTCAAGTTTTTCTCTCTGGATATCGTGTCACTCATGGTAGTGGAATATCTGTGTGACTCATGGGAAATGGACGAGTCTTACTCTCTGGTGGTTTGGCCCCGTCCAAAGAGTTTGGGGTCATTCTGTGGGTTGGAAGTAGTCAGTATTTTTTTGTTGTTGTTGTTGTTTTCTTTTTAAACCTCAGGTGTCACACCAAATGAGGGACTCCAGAGTAGAGCCCTGGGAAGGGGCGAATGGACAATCAGAAATCTGGTTAAAAATTGGGGCCTAGGGACATGTGTAGCCCTTTATGACATCTAATGGTCCAGCCACTGAGAGGACTTACTAGAGGACAGGACTCATGCTGAGGGTCACAATGCGTGTGTATGCCCTCGTCGCACTCAATAATGGGCGAGGCCTCAGGGTGAGTGCTGGTTTCTCCTACACTGAACGTTGGACAACGTCCAACCACAAGGGTTCTTGCCATGGGTAAGGAGGAGTTCTGATTTCTGCATCACACTCACCCCTGGGCAGTGATTGGAGATAAGGTCTCGGTTCTGAAGCCTGAAAACTGAGGTAGGGAAGAGATGATGACCTAAGGCCATGGCGGGTTTTATGTGCTCAAT
The DNA here is from genome assembly GCF_964662115.1 of Mustela nivalis. Lineage (NCBI taxonomy): Eukaryota > Metazoa > Chordata > Mammalia > Carnivora > Mustelidae > Mustela > Mustela nivalis. The sequence continues at coordinate 1,311,654 of NW_028136501.1, read as the reverse complement.
GTGCGGTCTGCTTTCCGGGTGTTGGTCAGGAGGTCCGGGCTCAGGTTGTGTACGACAGTGCATTAGTGCCCTGGTTAGACTATATAATTCGGGTAAAGTCGTGTGCTGTGAAGGTTTACCCTCATTTAAGGTGCCTGGGCAGCTCATGAGGCAATAATTTTTTTTCTAGAGGGCAGGCAGAGTGCTGCATTGTGGGTCCGGAATTGCCAAACTTGAGGGCTTCGGGGCCAGGAGTGTGAGGACGGAAGTCTGAGAAGACAAGCTAGACTTGGGTTTCAGGCCGAGGGCACGGCAGGTACCCCCTGCAGATCTGATCCAATATCTCATGCATCTGAAGTCAGGGCGATGATCAGACGTTGGCTCAGGTTGGAGTTTCTGTGCATGACGGCCGCTTCATGAAGGGAGCGGAATCTCGAGAACATTGAGGTTTTCCCACGTTGGGAGTTGTGGGATGCCCCCTTCAAGGATTCCTTCTGCGGGACAATAGAGACCTGTTGGACAACTCCAGGACATCCCATATGGAATGACTCCAGAGCACCGTTCGCGGATGAACGCCTGGGAAGCCCGCCTCGCATTCCAATTGTCTCCTAGCAACAAGACAGTTTAGATGTGATGGCTCTGCCAGAGCAACCGGGATGGCTGAGTTGAAATGGACTTTCCTGAGGATGGGTCCTAATGTGTTTTTCTGTCCATGAGGGCCTTGGATTGGGGCGGTGGCACCGGGACCCTGAAGTACTCTCCTAAGCTTTGGACATGGCTCCCATGCACAGGTTTCCTTGTGGTGACAGGATGATTTCTGATGGGTGCCTCAGGAAAACACCTATGCTCTTATTGGAATCAGGCTTTTGAGGACACATGCCTGTAACCCAAAGCAATGGATCCTATTATGGCCTAGGGTCCTGTCTGGATCAATCTTCTTCTCTGGGGACATCCATCTATGGTATGAGTGGAGGTCGATTATCAGCTGGTGTCAGACAGCCCTTGTTTGTTCGGGGCGACCTACACTATTGGAATGGCCTCAGGGTCTTTGGAGGTTTCTCCTAATTTGTACGATTTTGGACCATGGAATGGGCAGAATTCCGATGGATTGTTAGGCACAATCCTAATGTGTGGCTCCAGGGGCCCAACCTGGAGGGTGTGTGGCCCAAGACTTTGAGGACAGAGTCTGAAAACACAAACTCAGCTTAGGTTTGGGGACGTAGGTATGGCAGGCCCGATCTACAAACCATGAGAAGAACTCTTCAGGATATGAATAAAGTGCGAGTCTGAGGCGCTTGCTCAGGCTTCTGTCTCTGGATTTTGTATCAGCGATGGCCAAAGAATGAAGGGTGGCCTCATGGGCCATGGACGAATCTTCTTCTCTGAGGATTTGGCCCGATTCCCAATTGCTTTTTGTCAATCTGTGGGATGGGAGGATCATTTCAGTTTCGTTACCTCAGGTGTCCCACCAAAAGAGGAATTCCAAAGCAAAGCCGTGGGGGACAACCCAAACTATGGTTAAAAATTGGGGCCTAGGGGCATGGCAAGCCCAATATGCTATCTCTTCATCCAGCCACTGAGTGGCCTTACTTGAGGACTGGGCTCAGCCTGAGGGTCACAATTTGTGTTTGTAACCAATGTGGCCCACGAGCATGGACGGGGCCTTATGGGCCACATTGGTTTCAACTACACTGAACGTTGGACAACATGCCAACCACAAGGTTTCTTGCCATGCGGAAGGAGTTCTGATTTCTGCATCACCTTCAAACCTGGGCAGTGATAAGAGATAAGGTCTAGTTTCTGAAACCTGAAAACCGAGGTTGGGAAGAGCTGACGACCTAAGGCCATGGCGGCTCAATGTGCTCAGTGTGCGGCCAGCTGCCTGGGAGGGGCCAGGGGGTCCAGGCTCAGGCTGTGTCAGAAAGGGCATTAGTGCCCTGGTCAGGCTATGTATTTGGGGTCCAGCCAAGGTCGGTGAAGGTTGATCCTCATTTGGGGTTACTGGGTAGCCCCAGAGGACAATATGTTTCTTCTGGAGGGCAGGCAGAGTGCTGCATTTTAGTTCTGGATTGCCAAACTGGAGGGCTTGTGGGCCACTAGTGTGACGACAAAAGTCTGAGAACACAAGCTAGGCTTAGGTTTCTGGGTGAGGCCATGGCAGGCACAATCTACAGACCTGAATCGAGATCTCGTGCCTCTGAAGTCAGGGCGAGGATCAGACGATCACTCAGGTTGGAGTTTCTGTCTCTGATGGCCCCTTCATGAATGGGGTGCATCACGAGGCCATGGGGATTTTCCCACGATGGGAGTTGTGAGAACCTCCAAACTGCAGAGTGTCTTCTGCAGGACAATTGAGACCTGTTGTTTGGCTCCAGGCCAATGATTCTGAGCAGGGTTCTAAGGATGGATGGCTGGGTAGCCCACCTCTCATTCCAATTGTCTCCTAGCAACAAGACAGGTTAGATCTCCTGGATCTGTGGGGAGCAACCTAGGACGCTGAGTTGAAATGGACACCCCTGGGGATGGGTCCTAATGTGCTTTTGTGTCTATGGAGACCTTGGAATGAAGCGGTGGCACTGGGGCCCTAAAGGCTTCTCCTAAACAGAGGCTTTGACACAGCTCCAACGTGCAAGTTTCCCATGTGTAGATGAGATGTTTTCTGATGGGTGAGTCTAGAAACAGCTATATGCTGCTTTTGAGATCCAGGCCTACGAGGAGAGATGCCTGGAAACCAAAGCAATGGATCTGATTAGTTCCTAGGGGCCTGTTCTTTACTTTTTACCTCTGGGGACATCTGTCTATGGGTCTGAGTGCAGGTAGGTGCTCAGTTGGACTCAGATTGCCCCTGTTTTTCCTGGGAAGCCACCACTATTGAGATGGATCAGGGACTTTGGAGGTTTATCCTATTAGAAGGGTTGTGGCCATTGGAATGGGCACACACAATTCCCTTGGAGAGGGCAAGTACAGTCCTCAGGTTTGGCTGCAGGGGCCTGAGCCTGTAGGTTGTGTAGGCCAGGGCTGTTTGGACAGTTGTCTGAAAACACAAACTCGGCTTATGTATCGGGTAATAGGTATGGCAGGACTGACCCACAGACCATGAGGAGAACTCTTCGGGATTTGAAAGAAGGGCGAGTGTGAGGCTCCTGCTGAAGTTTTTGTCTCTGGATATCGTGTCACTCATGGTGGTGGAATTTCTGGGTGACTTCATGGGAAATGTACGAGTCTTACTCTCTGGTGGTTTGGCCCCGTCCAAAGAGTTTTGGGTCATTCTGTGGGCTGGAAGAATTCCGTTTTTGTTGTTGTTGTTGTTGTTGTTGTTGTTGTTTTCTTTTTTAACCTCAGGTGTCCCACCAAATGAGAGATTCCAGAGTAGAGCCCTGGGGAGGGGCGACTGGACAATCAGAAATCTGGTTAAAAATTGGGGCCTAGGGACATGTCAAGCCCAGTATGACATCTAATGGTCCAGCCACTGAGAGGACTTACTAGAGGACAGGACTCATGCTGAGGGTCACAATGCGTGTGTATGCCCTCGTCGCACTCAAGAATGGTCGGGGCCTCAGGGTGAATGCTGGTTTCTCCTACACTGAACGTTGGACAACGTGCCAACCACAAGGGTTCTTGCCATGGGTAAGGAGGAGTTCTGATTTCTGCATCACACTCACCCCTGGGCAGTGATTGGAGATAAGGCCTCGGTTCTGAAGACTGAAAATTGAGGTACAGAAGAGATGATGACCTAAGGCCATGGCGGGTTTTATGTGGTCAGTGTGCCGTCAGCTTTCTGGGTGTTGGTCAGGAGGTCCGGGCTCAGGTTGTGTTCGACAGTGCATTAGTGCCCAGGTTAGACTATCTAATTTGGGTAAAGTCGAGTGCTGTGTAGGTTTATCCTCATTTAAGGTGCCTGGGCAGCTCATGATGCACTAATTTTTTTTCTAGAGGGCAGGCAGAGTGCTGCATTGTGGTTCCGGAATTGCCAAACTTGAGGGCTTCGGGGCCAGGAGTGTGAGGACGGAAGTCTGAGAAGACAAGCTAGACTTCTGTTTCAGGGTGAGGGCACGGCTGGTACCCCCTGCAGATCTGAACCAATATGACATGCATCTGAAGTCAGGGCGAGGATGAGACGTTGGCTCAGGTTGGAGTTTCTGTGCATGACGGCAGCTTCATGAAGGGAGCGGAATCTCGAGGCCATTGAGGTTTTCCCACGTTGGGAGTTGTGGGATGCCCCATTCAAGGATTCCTCCTGCGGGACAATTGAGAACTGTTGGACAGCTCCAGGACATCCCATATGGAATGACTCCAGAGCACCGTTCTCGAATGGATGCCTGGGAAGCCCGCCTCGCATTCCAATTGTCTCCTAGCAACAAGAAAGTTTAGATCTGATGGCTCTGCCGGAGCAACCTGGGTGGCTGAGTTGAAATGGACTTTCCTGAGGATGGGTCCTATTGTGTTTTTGTGTCCATGAGGGCCTTGGAATGGGGCGGTGGCACCGGGACCCTGAAGTTCTCTCCTAAGCTTTGGACATGGCTCCCATGCACAGGTTTCCTTGTGGAGACGAGATGAGTTCTGATGGGTGCCTCAGGAAAACCCCTATGCTCGTATTGAAAGCAGGCTTTTGAGGACACATGCTTGTAACCCAAAGCAATGGATCCTATTATGGCCTAGGGTCCTGTCTGGTTCAATCTTCTTCTCTGGGGACATCCATCTATGGTATGAGTGGAGGTCGATTATCAGCTGGTGTCAGACAGCCCTTGTTTGTTCCGGGCGACCTACACTATTGGGATGGCCTCAGGGACTTTGGAGGTTTCTCCTAATTTGTATGATTTTGGACCATGGAATGGGCAGATTTCCCATGGATTGGTAGGCACAGTCCTAATGTGTGGCTCCAGGGGCCCAGCCTGGAGGGTGTGTGGCCCAAGGCTTTGAGGACAGACGTCTGAAAACACAAACTCAGCTTAGGTTTGGCGACGTAGGTATGGCAGGCCCGATCTACAAACCATGAGAAGAACTCTTCAGGATATGAAGAAAGTGCGAGTCTGAGGCACTTGCTCAGGCATTTGTCTCTGGATTTTGTGTCAGCGATGGCCGTGGAATGTCGGGAGGCCTCATGGGCCATGGACGAATCTTCCTCTTGAGGATTTGGCCCGATTCCCAATTGCTTTTCGTCAATCTGTGGGATGGGAGGTCTCCTTTCAGGTTTGTTACCTCAGGTGTCCCACCAAAAGAGGAATTCCAAAGCAAAGCCGTGGGGAAGATAGAAGGGACAACCCGAACTATGGTTTTAAATTGGGGGCTAGGGGCATGGCAAGCCCAATATGCTATCTCTTCATCCAGCCACTGAGTGGCCTTACTTGAGGACTGGGCTCAGCCTGAGGGTCACAATGTGTGTTTGTGACCAATGTGGCCCGCGAGCATTGGCGGGGCCTCATAGGCAACACTGATTTCAACTACACTTAACGTTGGACAACATGCCAACCACAAGGTTTCTTGCCGTGGGGAAGGAGTTCTGATTTCTGCATCACCTTCAACCCTGGGTAGTGATAGGAGATAAGGTCTAGGTTCTGAAACCTGAAAACCTAAGTTGGGAGAGGATGACGACCTAAGGCCATGGCGGCTCGATGTGCTCAGTTTGTGGCCAGCTGTCTGGGAGGGGTCAGGGGGTCCAGTCTCAGGCTGTGTCGCAAAGGGCATTAGTGCCCTGGTCAGCCTATGTATTTGGGGTACAACCAAGATCGGTGCAAGTTGATCATCATTTGGGGCACTGGGTAGCCACAGAGGACAATGTTTTTCTTCTGGAGGGCCGGCAGAGTGCTGCATTGTAGTACTGTATTGCCAAACTGGAGGGCTTGTGGGCCAGTAGTCTGACGACAAAAGTCTGAGAACACAAGCTAGGCTTAGGTTTCTGGATGAGGCCATGGCAGGCACAATCTACAGACCTGAATCGAGATCTCGTGCCTCTGAAGTCATGGCGAGGATCAGGCGATCGCTCAGGTTGGAGTTTCTGTCCCTGATGGCCCCTTCATAAATGGGGGGGCATCACGAGGCCATGGGGGTTTTCCCACGATGGGAGTTGTGAGAAGCTCCAAACTGCAGAGAGTCTTCTGCAGGACAATTGAGACCTGTTGTTTGGCTCCAGGCCAATGATTCTGAGCAGGGTTCTAAGGATGGATGGCTGGGTAGCCCACCTCGCATTCCAATTGTCTCCTAGCAACAAGACAGGTTAGATCTCCTGGATCTGTGGGGAGCAACAGAGGACGCTGAGTTGAAATGGACACCCCTGGGGATGGGTCCTAATGTGCATTTGTGTCTATGATTACCGTGGAATGAAGAGTTGGCACTGGGGATCTAAAGGGTTCTCCTAAACAGAGGCTTTGACACAGCTCCAACGTGCAAGTTTCCCATGTGCAGATGAGATGTTTTCTGATGGGTGAGTCAAGAAACAGCTTGATGCTGCTTTTGAAATCCAGGCCTCTGAGGAGAGACGCCTGGAAACCAAAGCAATGGATCTGATTATTGCCAAGGGCCTGTTCTTTCCTTTTTACCTCTGGGGACATCTGTCTATGGGTCTGAGTGCAGGTCGGGGCTCCGTTGGGCTCAGATTGCCCCTGTTTTTCCTGGGAAGCCACCACTATTGAGATGGATCAGGGACTTTGGAGGTTTATCCTAAGAAGATTTGTGGCCATTGGAATGGGCACACACAATTCCCTTGGAGAGGGCAAGTACAGTCCTCAGGTTTGGCTCCAGTGTCCAGAGCCTGTAGGTTGTGTAGGCCAGGGCTGTTTGGACAGTTGTCTGAGAACACAATCTCGGCTTATGTTTCGGGTCATAGGTATTGCAGGACTGATCTACAGACCATGAGGAGAACTCGTTGGGATTTGAAAGAAGGGCGAGTGTGAGGCTCCTGCTCAAGTTTTTGTCTCTGGATATCGTGTCACTCATGGTCGTGGAATTTCTGGGTGACTTCATGGGAAATGGACGAGTCTTAATCTCTGTTGGTTGGCCCCGTCCAAAGAGTTTGGGGTCATTCTATGGGCTGGAAAAAGTCCTTTTTGTTGTTGTTGTTGTTGTTGTTGTTGTTTTTGTTGTTTTCTTTTTTAACCTCAGGTGTCCCACCAAATGAGGGATTCCAGAGTAGAGCCCTGGGGAGGGGCGACTGGACACTCAGAAATTTGGTTAAAAATTGGGGCCTAGGGACATGTCAAGCCCATTATGACATCTAAAGGTCCAGCCACAGAGAGGACTTACTAGAGGACAAGACTCATGCTGAGGGTCACAATGCGTGTGTATGCCCTCGTCCACTCAAGAATGGGCGGGGCCTCAGGGTGAATGCTGGTTTCTCCTACACTGAACGTTGGACAACGTGCCAACCACAAGGGTTCTTGCCATGGGTAAGGAGGAGTTCTGATTTCTGCATCACACTCACCCCTGGGCAGTGATTGGAGATAAGGTCTCGGTTCTGAAGACTGAAAATTGAGGTACAGAAGAGATGATGACCTAAGGCCATGGCGGGTATTATTGGCTCAGTGTGCCATCAGCTTTCTGGGTGTTGGTCAGGAGGTCCGGGCTCAGGTTGTGTTCGACAGTGCATTAGTGCCCAGGTTAGACTATCTAATTTGGGTAAAGTCGAGTGCTGTGTAGGTTTATCCTCATCTAAGGTGCCTGGGCAGCTCATGATGCACTAATTTTTTTTCTAGAGGGCAAGCAGAGTGCTGCATTGTGGTTCCGGAATTGCCAAACTTGAGGGCTTCGGGGCCAGGAGTGTGAGGACGGAAATCTGAGAAGATAAGCTAGACTTCTGTTTCAGGGCGAGGGCACGGCAGGTACCCCCTGCAGATCTGAACCAATATGTCATGCATCTGAAGTCAGGGCGAGGATGAGACGTTGGCTCAGGTTGGAGTTTCTGTGCATGACGGCCGCTTCATGAAGGGAGCGGAAACTCGAGGCCATTGAGGTTTTCCCAGGTTGGGAGTTTGGGATGCCCCATTCAAGGATTCCTTCTGCGGGACAATTGAGACCTGTTGGACAGCTCCAGGACATCCCATATGGAATGACTCCAGAGCACCGTTCTCGAATGGATGCCTGGGAAGCCCGCCTCGCATTCCAATTGTCTCCTAGCAACAAGAAAGTTTAGATCTGATGGCTCTGCCGGAGCAACCTGGGTGGCTGAGTTGAAATGGACTTTCCTGAGAATGGGTCCTATTGTGTTTTTGTGTCCATGAGGGCCTTGGAATGGGGCGGTGGCACCGGGACCCTGAAGTTCTCTCCTAAGCTTTGGACATGGCTCCCATGCACAGGTTTCCTTGTGGAGACGAGATGAGTTCTGATGGGTGCCTCAGGAAAACCCCTATGCTCGTATTGAAAGCAGGCTTTTGAGGACACATGCTTGTAACCCAAAGCAATGGATCCTATTATGGCCTAGGGTCCTGTCTGGTTCAATCTTCTTCTCTGGGGACATCCATCTATGGTATGAGTGGAGGTCGATTATCAGCTGGTGTCAGACAGCCCTTGTTTGTTCCGGGCGACCTACACTATTGGGATGGCCTCAGGGACTTTGGAGGTTTCTCCTAATTTGTATGATTTTGGACCATGGAATGGGCAGATTTCCCATGGATTGGTAGGCACAGTCCTAATGTGTGGCTCCAGGGGCCCAGCCTGGAGGGTGTGTGGCCCAAGGCTTTGAGGACAGACGTCTGAAAACACAAACTCAGCTTAGGTTTGGCGACGTAGGTATGGCAGGCCCGATCTACAAACCATGAGAAGAACTCTTCAGGATATGAAGAAAGTGCGAGTCTGAGGCACTTGCTCAGGCATTTGTCTCTGGATTTTGTGTCAGCGATGGCCGTGGAATGTCGGGAGGCCTCATGGGCCATGGACGAATCTTCCTCTTGAGGATTTGGCCCGATTCCCAATTGCTTTTCGTCAATCTGTGGGATGGGAGGTCTCCTTTCAGGTTTGTTACCTCAGGTGTCCCACCAAAAGAGGAATTCCAAAGCAAAGCCGTGGGGAAGATAGAAGGGACAACCCGAACTATGGTTTTAAATTGGGGGCTAGGGGCATTGCAAGCCCAATATGCTATCTCTTCATCCAGCCACTGAGTGGCCTTACTTGAGGACTGGGCTCAGCCTGAGGGTCACAATGTGTGTTTGTGACCAATGTGGCCCGCGAGCATTGGCGGGGCCTCATAGGCAACACTGATTTCAACTACACTGAACGTTGGACAACATGCCAACCACAAGGTTTCTTGACGTGGGGAAGGAGTTCTGATTTCTGCATCACCCTCAACCCTGGGTAGTGATAGGAGATAAGGTCTAGGTTCTGAAACCTGAAAACCGAGGTTGGGAGAGGATGACGACCTAAGGCCATGGCGGCTCAATGTGTTATGTTTGCGGCCAGCTGTCTGGGAGGGGTCAGGGGGTCCAGTCTCAGGCTGTGTCGCAAAGGGCATTAGTGCCCTGGTCAGCCTATGTATTTGGGGTACAACCAAGTTCGGTGCAGGTTGATCCTCATTTGGGGCAATGGGTAGCCACAGAGGACAATGTTTTTCTTCTGGAGGGCCGGCAGAGTGCTGCATTGTATTACTGTATTGCCAAACTGGAGGGCTTGTGGGCCAGTAGTCTGACGACAAAAGTCTGAGAACACAAGCTAGGCTTAGGTTTCTGGATGAGGCCATGGCAGGCACAATCTACAGACCTGAATCGAGATCTCGTGCATCTGAAGTCAGGGCGAGGATCAGGCGATCGCTCAGGTTGGAGTTTCTGTCCCTGATGGCCCCTTCATGAATGGGGGGGCATCACGAGGCCATGGGGGTTTTCCCACGATGGGAGTTGTGAGAAGCTCCAAACTGCAGAGAGTCTTCTGCAGGACAATTGAGACCTGTTGTTTGGCTCCAGGCCAATGATTCTGAGCAGGGTTCTAAGGATGGATGGCTGGGTAGCCCACCTCGCATTCCAATTGTCTCCTAGCAACAAGACAGGTTAGATCTCCTGGATCTGTGGGGAGCAACCGAGGACGCTGAGTTGAAATGGACACCCCTGGTGATGGGTCGTAATGTGCATTTGTGTCTATGATTACCGTGGAATGAAGAGTTGGCACTGGGGATCTAAAGGGTTCTCCTAAACAGAGGCTTTGACACAGCTCCAACGTGCAAGTTTCCCATGTGTAGATGAGATGTTTTCTGATGGGTGAGTCAAGAAACAGCTAGATGCTGCTTTTGAAATCCAGGCCTTTGAGGAGAGACGCCTGGAAACCAAAGCAATGGATCTGATTATTGCCAAGGGCCTGTTCTTTCCTTTTTACCTCTGGGGACATCTGTCTATGGGTCTGAGTGCAGGTCGGGGATTCGTTGGGCTCAGATTGCCCCTGTTTTTCCTGGGAAGCCACCACTATTGAGATGGATCAGGGACTTTGGAGGTTAATCCTAAGAAGATTTGTGGCCATTGGAATGGGCACACACAATTCCCTTGGAGAGGGCAAGTACAGTCCTCAGGTTTGGCTCCAGGGGCCTGAGCCTGTAGGTTGTGTAAGCCAGGGCTCTTTGGACAGTTGTCTGAAAACACAATCTAGGCTTATGTTTCGGGTCATAGGTATGGAACGACTGATCTACAGACCATGAGGAAAACTCGTTGGGATTTGAAAGAAGGGCGAGTGTGAGGCTCCTGCTCACGTTTTTGTCTCTGGATATCGTGTCACTCATGGTGGTGGAATTTCTGGTGACTCAATGGGAAATGGACGAGTCTTACTCTCTGGTGGTTTGGCCCCGTCCAAAGAGTTTGGGGTCATTCTCGGCTGGAAGAAGTCCGTTTTTTGTTGTTGTTGTTGTTTTCTTTTTTAACCTCAGGTGTCCCACCAAATGAGGCACTCCAGTGTAGAGTCCTGGGAAGGGGCAACAGGACAATCAGAAATCTGGTTAAAAATTGGGGCCTAGGGACCTGTCAAGCCCATTATGACATCTAATGGTCCAGCCACTGAGAGGACTTACTAGTGGACAGGACTCATGCTGAGGGTCACAATGCGTGTGTATGCCCTCCTCGAACTCAAGAATGGGCGGGGCCTCAGGGTGAATGCTGGTTTCTCCTACACTGAACGTTGGACAATGAGCCAACCACAAGGATTCTTGCCATGGGTTGAGTGGAGTTCTGATTTCTGCATCACAATCACCCCTGGGCAGTGATTGGAGATAAGGTCTCAGTTCTGAAGCCTGAAAACTGAGGTAGGGAAGAGATGATGACCTAAGGCCATGGCGGGTTTTATGTGCTCAGTGTGCGGTCAGCTTTCTGGGTGTTGTTCAGGAGGTCCGGGCTCAGGTTGTTTTCGACAGTGCATTACTGCCCAGGTTAGACTATATAATTTGGGTAAAGTCGAGTGCTGTGTAGGTTGATCCTCATTTAAGGTGCCTGGGCAGCTCATGAGGCACTAATTTTTTTTCTAGAGGGCAGGCAGGGTGCTGCATTGTGGTACCGGAATTGCCATACTTGAGGGCTTCATGGCCAGGAGTGTGAGGATGGAAGTCTGAGAAGACAAGCTAGACTTGGGTTTCAGGGCGGAGGCACAGCAGGTACCCCCTGCAGACCTGAACCAATATCTCATGCATCTGAAGTCAGGGCGAGGATCAGACGTTGGCTCAGGTTGGAGTTTCTGTGCATGACGGCCGCTTCATGAAGGGAGCGGAATCTCGGGGCCATTGAGGTTTTCCCACGTTGGGAGTTGTGGGATGCCCCCTTCAAGGATTCCTTCTGCGGGACAATTGAGATCTGTTGGACTTCTCCAGGACATCGCATATGGTATGACTCCAGAGCACAGTTCGCGATTGGTTTCCTGGGAAGCACGCCTCGCATTCCAATTGTCTCCTAGCAACAAGACAGTTTAGATCTGATGGCTCTGCCGGAGCAACCGGGGTGGCTGAGTTGAAATGGACTTTCCTGAGGATGGGTCCTAATGTGTTTTTGTGTCCATGAGGGCCTTGGAATGGGGCGGTGGCACCGGGACCCTGAAGTACTCTCCTAAGCTTTGGACATGGCTACCATGCACAGGTTTCCTTGTGGAGACGAGATGAGTTCTGATGGGTGCCTCAGGAAAACACCTATGCTCGTATTGGAATCAGGCTTTTGAGGACATATGCCTGTAACCGAAAGCAATGGATCCTATGATGGCCTAGGTCCTGTCTGGTTCAGTCTTCTTCTCTGGGGACATCCATCTATGGTATGAGTGCAGGTCGATTATCAGCTGGTGTCAGACAGCCCTTGTTTGTTCCGGGGACCTACACTATTGGGATGGCCTCAGGGACTTTGGAGGTTTCTCCGAATTTGTACGAATTTGGACCATGGAATGATCAGAATTCCCATGGATTGGTAGGCTCAGTCCTAATGTGTGGCTCCATGGGCCCATCCTGGAGGGTGTGTGGCCCAAGACTTTGAGGACAGAAGTCTGAAAACACAAACTCAACTTAGGTTTGGGGACATAGGTATGGCAGGCCCCATCTACAAACCATGAGAAGAACTCTTCAGGATATGAAGAAAGTGCGAGTCTGAGGTGCTTGCTCAGGCTGATGTCTCTGGATTTTGTATCAGCGATGGACGTGGAATGTCGGGTCGCCTCATGGGCCATGGAGGAATCTTCCTCTCTGAGGATTTGGCCCGATTCTCAATTGCTTTTCGTCAATCTGTGGGATGGGAGGTCTCCATTCAGGTTTGTTACCTCAGGTGTCCCACCAAAAGAGGAATTCTAAAGCAAAGCCGTGGAGTAGACTGAAGGGACAACCCGAACTATGGTTAAAAATTGGGGCCTAGGGGCATGGCAAGCCCAATATGCTATCTCTTCATCCAGCCACTGAGTGGCCTTACTTGAGGACTGGGCTCAGCCTGAGGGTCACAATGTGTGTTTGTGACCAATGTGGCCTGCGAGCATGGGCGGGGCCTCATGGGCCACACTGGTTTCAACTACTCTGAACGTTGGACAGCATGCCAACCACAAGGTTTCTTGCCATGGGGAAGGAGTTCTGATTTCTGCATCACCTTCAACCCTGGGCAGTGATTGGAGATAAGGTCTAGGTTCTGAAACCTGAAAACCGAGGTTGGGAAGAGATGACGACCTAAGGCCATGGCAGCTCGATGTGCTCAGTGTGTGGCCAGCTGTCTGGGAGAAGCCAGGGGGTCCAGGCTCAGGCTGTGTCAGAAAAGACATTAGTGCCCTTGTCAGCCTATGTATTTGGGGTACAGCCAAGGTCGGTGCAGGTTGATCCTCATTTGGGGTTACTGGGTAGCCCCAGAGGACAATGTTTTTCTTCTTGAGGGCAGGAAGAGTGCTGCATTGTAGTTCTGGATTGCCAAACTGGAGGGCTTGTGGGCCAGTAGTCTGACGACAAAAGTCTGAGAACACAAGCTAGGCTTAGGTTTCTGGGTGAGGCCATGGCAGGCACAATCTACAGACCTGAATTGAGATCTCGTGCATCTGAAGACAGGGCGAGGATCAGACGATCGCTCAGGTTGGAGTTTCTGTCCCTGATGGCCTCTTCATGAATGGGGGGGCATCACGAGGCCATGGGGGTTTTCCCACGATGGGAGTTGTGAGAAGCTCCAAAGTGCAGAGAGTCTTCTGCAGAACAATTGAGACCTGTGGTTTGGCTCCAGGCCAATGATTCTGAGCAGGGTTCTAAGGATGGATGGCTGGGTAGCCCACCTCGCATTCCAATTGTCTCCTAGCAACAAGACAGGTTAGATCTCCTGGATCTGTGGGGAGCAACCGAGGACGCTGAGTTGAAATGGACACCCCTGGGGATGGGTCCTAATGTGCTTTTGTGTCTATGGGGACCTTGGAATGAAGCGGTGGCACTGGGGCCCTAAAGGGTTCTCCTAAACAGAGGCTTTGACACAGCTCCAACGTGCAAGTTTCCCATGTGTAGATGAGATGTTTTCTGATGGGTGAGTCAAGAAACAGCTATATGCTGCTTTTGAAATCCAGGCCTCTGAGGAGAGATGCCTGGAAACCAAAGCAATGGATCTGATTAGTGCCTAGGGTCCTGTTCTTTCCTTTTTACCTCTGGGGACATCTGTCTATGGGTCTGAGTGCAGGTAGGTGCTCAGTTGGGCTCAGATTGTCCCTGGATCAGGGACTTTTGAGGTTTATCCTATTAGGAGGGTTGAGGCCATTGGAATGGGCACACACAATTCCCTTGGAGAGGCCAAGTACAGTCCTCAGGTTTGGCTCCAGGGGCCTGAGCCTGTAGGTTGTGTAGGCCAGGGCTGTTTGGACAGTTGTCTGAAAACACAAACTCGGCTTATGTTTCGGGTCATAGGTATGGCAGGACTGATCTACAGACCATGAGGAGAACTCTTCGGGTTTTGAAAGAAGGGCGAGTGTGTAGGCTCCTGCTCAAGTTTTTGTCTCTGGATATCGTGTCACTCATGGTGGTGGAATTTCTGGGTGACTTCATGGGAAATGGACGAGACTTACTCTCTGGTGGTTTGGCCCCGTCCAAAGAGTTTGGGGTCATTCTCGGCTGGAAGAAGTCCGTTTTTTTTTTTTGTTGTTGTTGTTTTCTTTTTTAACCTCAGGTGTCCCACCAAATGAGGGATTCCAGAGTAGAGCCCTGGAAAGGGGCGACAGGACAATCAGAAATCTGGTTAAAAATTGGGGCCTAGGGACATGTCAAGCCCATTATGACATCTAATGGTCCAGCCACTGAGAGGACTTACTAGAGGACAGGACTCATGCTGAGGGTCACAATGCGTGTGTATGCCCTCGTCGCACTCAAGAATGGGCGGGGCCTCAGGGTGAATGCTGGTTTCTCCTACACTGAACGTTAGACAACGTGCCAACCACAAGGATTCTTGCCATGGGTTAAGTGGAGTTCTGATTTCTGCATCACAATCACCCCTGGGCAGTGATTGGAGATAAGGTCTCGGTTCTGAAGCCTGAAAACTGAGGTAGGGAAGAGATGATGACCTAAGGCCATGGCGGGTTTTATGTGCTCAGTGTGCGGTCAGCTTTCTGGGTGTTGTTCAGGAGGTCCGGGCTCAGGTTGTGTTCGACAGAGCATTAGTGCCCAGGTAAGACTATATAATTTGGGTAAAGTCGAGTGCTGTGTAGGTTGATCCTCATTTAAGGTGCCTGGGCAGCTCATGAGGCACTAATTTTTTTTCTAGAGGGCAGGCAGGGTGCTGCATTGTGGTACCGGAATTGCCATACTTGAGGGCTTCATGGCCAGGAGTGTGAGGATGGAAGTCTGAGAAGACAAGCTAGACTTGGGTTTCAGGGCGGAGGCACAGCAGGTACCCCCTGCAGACCTGAACCAATATCTCATGCATCTGAAGTCAGGGCGAGGATCAGACGTTGGCTCAGGTTGGAGTTTCTGTGCATGACGGTCGCTATATGAAGGGAGCAGAATCTCGGGGCCATTGAGGTTTTCCCACGTTGGGAGTTGTGGGATGCCCCCTTCAAGGATCTTTCTGTGGGACATTGAGATCTGTTGGACTGCTCCAGGACATCACATATGGTATGACTCCAGAGCACAGTTCGCGGTTGGTTGCCTGGGAAGCACGCCTCGCATTCCAATTGTCTCCTAGAAACAAGACAGTTTAGATCTGATGGCTCTGCCGGAGCAACCCGGGTTGCTGAGTTGAAATGGACTTTCCTGAGGATGGGTCCTAATGTGTTTTTGTGTCCATGAGGGCCTTGGAATGGGGCGGTGGCAACGGGACCCTGAAGTACTCTCCTAAGCTTTGGACATGGCACCCATGCACAGGTTTCCTTGTGGAGACGAGATGAGTTCTGATGGGTGCCTCAGGAAAACCCTTATGCTCGTATTGGAATCAGGCTTTTGAGGACACATGCCCGTAACCCAAAGCAATGGATCTTAATATGGCCTAGGGTCCTGTCTGGTTCAATATTCTTCTCTAGGGACATCCAACTATGGTATGAGTGGAGGTCGATTATCAGCTGGTGTCAAACAGCCCTTGTTTGTTCCGGGCGACCTACACTATTGGGATGACCTCAGGGACTTTGGAAGTTTCTCCTAATTTGTACGATTTTGGACCATGGAATGGGCAGAATTCCCATGGATTGGTAGGCACAGTCCTAATGTGTGGCTCCAGGAGCCCAGCCTGGAGGGTGTGTGGCCCAAGACTTTGAGGACAGAAGTCTGAAAACACAAACTCAACTTAGGTTTGGGGACGTAGGTATGGCAGGCCCGATCTACAAACCATGAGAAGAACTCTTCAGGATATGAAGAAAGGGCGAGTCTGAGGCGCTTGCTCAGGCTTTTGTCTCTGGATATTGTATCAGCGATGGCCGTGGAATGTCGGGGAGGCCTGATGGGCCATGGGCGAATCTTCCTCTCTGAGGATTTGGCCCGATTCCCAATTGCTTTTCGTCAATCAGTGGGATGGGAGGACTCCTTTCAGTTTTGTTACCTCAGGTGTCCCACCAAAAGAGGAATTCCAAAGACAAGCCGAGGGGTAGACTGAAGGGACAACCGGAACTATGGTTAAAAATTGGGGCCTAGGGGCATGGCAAGCCCAATATGCTATCTCTTCATCCAGCCACTGAGTGGCCTTACTTGAGGACTGGGCTCAGCCTGAGGGTCACAATGTGTGTTTGTGACCAAGGTGGCCTGCGAGCATGGGCGGGGCCTCGTGGGCCACACTGGTTTCAAGTACTCTGAACGTTGGACAGCATGCCAACCACAAGGTTTCTTGCCATGGGGAAGGAGTTCTGATTTCTGCATCACCTTCAACCCTAGTCAGTGATAGGACATAAGGTCTAGGTTCTGAAACCTGAAAACCGAGGTTGGGAAGAGATGACGACCTAAGGCCATGGCGGCTCGATGTGCTCTGTGTGGCCAGCTGTCTGGGAGGGGACAGGGTGTCCAGGCTCAGGCTGAGTCAGAAAGGGCATTAGTGCCCTGGTCAGCCTATGTATTTGGGGTACAGCCAAGGTCGGTGCAGGTTGATCCTCATTTGGGGTTACTGGGTAGCCCCAGAGGACAATGTTTTTCTTCTGGAGGGCAGGAAGAGTGCTGCATTGTAGTTCTGGATTGCCAAACTGGAGGGCTTGTGGGCCAGTAGTCTGACGACAAAAGTCTGAGAACACAAGCTAGGCTTAGGTTTCTGGGTGAGGCCATGGCAGGCACAATCTACAGACCTGAATGGAGATCTCGTGCATCTGAAGACAGGGCGAGGATCAGACGATCGCTCAGGTTGGAGTTTCTGTCCCTGATGGCCCCTTCATGAATGGGGGGGCATCACGAGGCCATGGGGGTTTTCCCACGATGGGAGTTGTGAGAAGCTCCAAAGTGCAGAGAGTCTTCTGCAGAACAATTGAGACCTGTGGTTTGGCTCCAGGCCAATGATTCTGAGCAGGGTTCTAAGGATGGATGGCTGGGTAGCCCACCTCGCATTCCAATTGTCTCCTAGCAACAAGACAAGTTAGATCTCCTGGATCTGTAGGGAGCAACCGAGGACGCTGAGTTGAAATGGACACCCCTGGGGATGGGTCCTAATGTGCTTTTGTTTCTATGGAGACCTTGGAATGAAGCGGTGGCACTGGGGCCCTAAAGGGTTCTCCTAAACAGAGGCTTTGACAGAGCTCCAACGTGCAAGTTTCCCATGTGTAGATGAGATGTTTTCTGATGGGTGAGTCAAGAAACAGCTATATGCTGCTTTTGAAATCCAGGCCTCTGAGGAGAGATGCCTGGAAACCAAAGCAATGGATCTGATTAGTGCCTAGGGTCCTGTTCTTTCCTTTTTACCTCTGGGGACATCTGTCTATGGGTCTGAGTGCAGGTAGGTGCTCAGTTGGGCTCAGATTGTCCCTGGATCAGGGACTTTTGAGGTTTATCCTATTAGGAGGGTTGAGGCCATTGGAATGGGCACACACAATTCCCTTGGAGAGGCCAAGTACAGTCCTCAGGTTTGGCTCCAGGGGCCTGAGCCTGTAGGTTGTGTAGGCCAGGGCTGTTTGGACAGTTGTCTGAAAACACAAACTCGGCTTATGTTTCGGGTCATAGGTATGGCAGGACTGATCTACAGACCATGAGGAGAACTCTTCGGGTTTTGAAAGAAGGGCGAGTGTGAGGCTCCTGCTCAAGTTTTTGTCTCTGGATATCGTGTCACTCATGGTGGTGGAATTTCTGGGTGACTTCATGGGAAATGGACGAGACTTACTCTCTGGTGGTTTGGCCCCGTCCAAAGAGTTTGGGGTCATTCTCGGCTGGAAGAAGTCCGTTTTTTTTTTTTGTTGTTGTTGTTTTCTTTTTTAACCTCAGGTGTCCCACCAAATGAGGGATTCCAGAGTAGAGCCCTGGAAAGGGGCGACAGGACAATCAGAAATCTGGTTAAAAATTGGGGCCTAGGGACATGTCAAGCCCATTATGACATCTAATGGTCCAGCCACTGAGAGGACTTACTAGAGGACAGGACTCATGCTGAGGGTCACAATGCGTGTGTATGCCCTCGTCGCACTCAAGAATGGGCGGGGCCTCAGGGTGAATGCTGGTTTCTCCTACACTGAACGTTAGACAACGTGCCAACCACAAGGATTCTTGCCATGGGTTAAGTGGAGTTCTGATTTCTGCATCACAATCACCCCTGGGCAGTGATTGGAGATAAGGTCTCGGTTCTGAAGCCTGAAAACTGAGGTAGGGAAGAGATGATGACCTAAGGCCATGGCGGGTTTTATGTGCTCAGTGTGCGGTCAGCTTTCTGGGTGTTGTTCAGGAGGTCCGGGCTCAGGTTGTGTTCGACAGTGCATTAGTGCCCAGGATAGACTATATAATTTGGGTAAAGTCGAGTGCTGTGTAGGTTGATCCTCATTTAAGGTGCCTGGGCAGCTCATGAGGCACTAATTTTTTTTCTAGAGGGCAGGCAGGGTGCTGCATTGTGGTACCGGAATTGCCATACTTGAGGGCTTCATGGCCAGGAGTGTGAGGATGGAAGTCTGAGAAGACAAGCTAGACTTGGGTTTCAGGGCGGAGGCACAGCAGGTACGCCCTGCAGACCTGAGCCAATATCTCATGCATCTGAAGTCAGGGCGAGGATCAGACGTTGGCTCAGGTTGGAGTTTCTGTGCATGACGGTCGCTATATGAAGGGAGCAGAATCTCGGGGCCATTGAGGTTTTCCCACGTTGGGAGTTGTGGGATGCCCCCTTCAAGGATCTTTCTGCGGGACATTGAGATCTGTTGGACTGCTCCAGGACATCACATATGGTATGACTCCAGAGCACAGTTCGCGGTTGGTTGCCTGGGAAGCACGCCTCGCATTCCAATTGTCTCCTAGCAACAAGACAGTTTAGATCTGATGGCTCTGCCGGGGCAACCCGGGTTGCTGAGTTGAAATGGACTTTCCTGAGGATGGGTCCTAATGTGTTTTTGTGTCCATGAGGGCCTTGGAATGGGGCGGTGGCAACGGGACCCTGAAGTACTCTCCTAAGCTTTGGACATGGCACCCATGCACAGGTTTCCTTGTGGAGACGAGATGAGTTCTGATGGGTGCCTCAGGAAAACCCCTATGCTCGTATTGAAAGCAGGCTTTTGAGGACACATGCTTGTAACCCAAAGCAATGGATCCTATTATGGCCTAGGGTCCTGTCTGGTTCAATCTTCTTCTCTGGGGACATCCATCTATGGTATGAGTGGAGGTCGATTATCAGCTGGTGTCAGACAGCCCTTGTTTGTTCCGGGCGACCTACACTATTGGGATGGCCTCAGGGACTTTGGAGGTTTCTCCTAATTTGTATGATTTTGGACCATGGAATGGGCAGATTTCCCATGGATTGGTAGGCACAGTCCTAATGTGTGGCTCCAGGGGCCCAGCCTGGAGGGTGTGTGGCCCAAGGCTTTGAGGACAGAAGTCTGAAAACACAAACTCAGCTTAGGTTTGGGGACGTAGGTATGGCAGGCCCGATCTACAAACCATGAGAAGAACTCTTCAGGATATGAAGAAAGTGCGAGTCTGAGGCACTTGCTCAGGCATTTGTCTCTGGATTTTGTGTCAGCGATGGCCGTGGAATGTCGGGAGGCCTCATGGGCCATGGACGAATCTTCCTCTTGAGGATTTGGCCCGATTCCCAATTGCTTTTCGTCAATCTGTGGGATGGGAGGTCTCCTTTCAGGTTTGTTACCTCAGGTGTCCCACCAAAAGAGGAATTCCAAAGCAAAGCCGTGGGGAAGATAGAAGGGACAACCCGAACTATGGTTTTAAATTGGGGGATAGGGGCATTGCAAGCCCAATATGCTATCTCTTCATCCAGCCACTGAGTGGCCTTACTTGAGGACTGGGCTCAGCCTGAGGGTCACAATGTGTGTTTGTGACCAATGTGGCCCGCGAGCATTGGCGGGGCCTCATAGGCAACACTGATTTCAACTACACTGAACGTTGGACAACATGCCAACCACAAGGTTTCTTGACGTGGGGAAGGAGTTCTGATTTCTGCATCACCCTCAACCCTGGGTAGTGATAGGAGATAAGGTCTAGGTTCTGAAACCTGAAAACCGAGGTTGGGAGAGGATGACGACCTAAGGCCATGGCGGCTCAATGTGTTATGTTTGCGGCCAGCTGTGTGGGAGGGGTCAGGGGGTCCAGTCTCAGGCTGTGTCGCAAAGGGCATTAGTGCCCTGGTCAGCCTATGTATTTGGGGTACAACCAAGTTCGGTGCAGGTTGATCCTCATTTGGGGCAATGGGTAGCCACAGAGGACAATGTTTTTCTTCTGGAGGGCCGGCAGAGTGCTGCATTGTAGTACTGTATTGCCAAACTGGAGGGCTTGTGGGCCAGTAGTCTGACGACAAAAGTCTGAGAACACAAGCTAGGCTTAGGTTTCTGGATGAGGCCATGGCAGGCACAATCTACAGACCTGAATCGAGATCTCGTGCATCTGAAGTCAGGGCGAGGATCAGGCGATCGCTCAGGTTGGAGTTTCTGTCCCTGATGGCCCCTTCATGAATGGGGGGGCATCACGAGGCCATGGGGGTTTTCCCACGATGGGAGTTGTGAGAAGCTCCAAACTGCAGAGAGTCTTCTGCAGGACAATTGAGACCTGTTGTTTGGCTCCAGGCCAATGATTCTGAGCAGGGTTCTAAGGATGGATGGCTGGGTAGCCCACCTCGCATTCCAATTGTCTCCTAGCAACAAGACAGGTTAGATCTCCTGGATCTGTGGGGAGCAACCGAGGACGCTGAGTTGAAATGGACACCCCTGGTGATGGGTCGTAATGTGCATTTGTGTCTATGATTACCGTGGAATGAAGAGTTGGCACTGGGGATCTAAAGGGTTCTCCTAAACAGAGGCTTTGACACAGCTCCAACGTGCAAGTTTCCCATGTGTAGATGAGATGTTTTCTGATGGGTGAGTCAAGAAACAGCTAGATGCTGCTTTTGAAATCCAGGCCTTTGAGGAGAGACGCCTGGAAACCAAAGCAATGGATCTGATTATTGCCAAGGGCCTGTTCTTTCCTTTTTACCTCTGGGGACATCTGTCTATGGGTCTGAGTGCAGGTCGGGGCTTCGTTGGGCTCAGATTGCCCCTGTTTTTCCTGGGAAGCCACCACTATTGAGATGGATCAGGGACTTTGGAGGTTTATCCTAAGAAGATTTGTGGCCATTGGAATGGGCACACACAATTCCCTTGGAGAGGGCAAGTACAGTCCTCAGGTTTGGCTCCAGGGGCCTGAGCCTGTAGGTTGTGTAAGCCAGGGCTCTTTGGACAGTTGTCTGAAAACACAATCTAGGCTTATGTATCGGGTCATAGGTATGGAACGACTGATCTACAGACCATGAGGAAAACTCGTTGGGATTTGAAAGAAGGGCGAGTGTGAGGCTCCTGCTCACGTTTTTGTCTCTGGATATCGTGTCACTCATGGTGGTGGAATTTCTGGTGACTCAATGGGAAATGGACGAGTCTTACTCTCTGGTGGTTTGGCCCCGTCCAAAGAGTTTGGGGTCATTCTCGGCTGGAAGAAGTCCGTTTTTTGTTGTTGTTGTTGTTTTCTTTTTTAACCTCAGGTGTCCCACCAAATGAGGCACTCCAGTGTAGAGTCCTGGGAAGGGGCAACAGGACAATCAGAAATCTGGTTAAAAATTGGGGCCTAGGGACATGTCAAGCCCATTATGACATCTAATGGTCCAGCCACTGAGAGGACTTACTAGTGGACAGGACTCATGCTGAGGGTCACAATGCGTGTGTATGCCCTCCTCGAACTCAAGAATGGGCGGGGCCTCAGGGTGAATGCTGGTTTCTCCTACACTGAACGTTGGACAATGAGCCAACCTCAAGGATTCTTGCCATGGGTTGAGTGGAGTTCTGATTTCTGCATCACAATCACCCCTGGGCAGTGATTGGAGATAAGGTCTCAGTTCTGAAGCCTGAAAACTGAGGTAGGGAAGAGATGATGACCTAAGGCCATGGCGGGTTTTATGTGCTCAGTGTGCGGTCAGCTTTCTGGGTGTTGTTCAGGAGGTCCGGGCTCAGGTTGTTTTCGACAGTGCATTACTGCCCAGGTTAGACTATATAATTTGGGTAAAGTCGAGTGCTGTGTAGGTTGATCCTCATTTAAGGTGCCTGGGCAGCTCATGAGGCACTAATTTTTTTTCTAGAGGGCAGGCAGGGTGCTGCATTGTGGTACCGGAATTGCCATACTTGAGGGCTTCATGGCCAGGAGTGTGAGGATGGAAGTCTGAGAAGACAAGCTAGACTTGGGTTTCAGGGCGGAGGCACAGCAGGTACCCCCTGCAGACCTGAACCAATATCTCATGCATCTGAAGTCAGGGCGAGGATCAGACGTTGGCTCAGGTTGGAGTTTCTGTGCATGACGGCCGCTTCATGAAGGGAGCGGAATCTCGGGGCCATTGAGGTTTTCCCACGTTGGGAGTTGTGGGATGCCCCCTTCAAGGATTCCTTCTGCGGGACAATTGAGATCTGTTGGACTTCTCCAGGACATCGCATATGGTATGACTCCAGAGCACAGTTCGCGATTGGTTTCCTGGGAAGCACGCCTCGCATTCCAATTGTCTCCTAGCAACAAGACAGTTTAGATCTGATGGCTCTGCCGGAGCAACCGGGGTGGCTGAGTTGAAATGGACTTTCCTGAGGATGGGTCCTAATGTGTTTTTGTGTCCATGAGGGCCTTGGAATGGGGCGGTGGCACCGGGACCCTGAAGTACTCTCCTAAGCTTTGGACATGGCTACCATGCACAGGTTTCCTTGTGGAGACGAGATGAGTTCTGATGGGTGCCTCAGGAAAACACCTATGCTCGTATTGGAATCAGGCTTTTGAGGACATATGCCTGTAACCGAAAGCAATGGATCCTATGATGGCCTAGGTCCTGTCTGGTTCAGTCTTCTTCTCTGGGGACATCCATCTATGGTATGAGTGCAGGTCGATTATCAGCTGGTGTCAGACAGCCCTTGTTTGTTCCGGGGACCTACACTATTGGGATGGCCTCAGGGACTTTGGAGGTTTCTCCGAATTTGTACGAATTTGGACCATGGAATGATCAGAATTCCCATGGATTGGTAGGCTCAGTCCTAATGTGTGGCTCCATGGGCCCATCCTGGAGGGTGTGTGGCCCAAGACTTTGAGGACAGAAGTCTGAAAACACAAACTCAACTTAGGTTTGGGGACGTAGGTATGGCAGGCCCCATCTACAAACCATGAGAAGAACTCTTCAGGATATGAAGAAAGTGCGAGTCTGAGGTGCTTGCTCAGGCTTATGTCTCTGGATTTTGTATCAGCGATGGACGTGGAATGTCGGGTCGCCTCCTGGGCCATGGAGGAATCTTCCTCTCTGAGGATTTGGCCCGATTCTCAATTGCTTTTCGTCAATCTGTGGGATGGGAGGTCTCCATTCAGGTTTGTTACCTCAGGTGTCCCACCAAAAGAGGAATTCTAAAGCAAAGCCGTGGAGTAGACTGAAGGGACAACCCGAACTATGGTTAAAAATTGGGGCCTAGGGGCATGGCAAGCCCAATATGCTATCTCTTCATCCAGCCACTGAGTGGCCTTACTTGAGGACTGGGCTCAGCCTGAGGGTCACAATGTGTGTTTGTGACCAATGTGGCCTGCGAGCATGGGCGGGGCCTCATGGGCCACACTGGTTTCAACTACTCTGAACGTTGGACAGCATGCCAACCACAAGGTTTCTTGCCATGGGGAAGGAGTTCTGATTTCTGCATCACCTTCAACCCTGGGTAGTGATTGGAGATAAGGTCTAGGTTCTGAAACCTGAAAACCGAGGTTGGGAAGAGATGACGACCTAAGGCCATGGCAGCTCGATGTGCTCAGTGTGTGGCCAGCTGTCTGGGAGAAGCCAGGGGGTCCAGGCTCAGGCTGTGTCAGAAAAGACATTAGTGCCCTGGTCAGCCTATGTATTTGGGGTACAGCCAAGGTCGGTGCAGGTTGATCCTCATTTGGGGTTACTGGGTAGCCCCAGAGGACAATGTTTTTCTTCTTGAGGGCAGGAAGAGTGCTGCATTGTAGTTCTGGATTGCCAAACTGGAGGGCTTGTGGGCCAGTAGTCTGACGACAAAAGTCTGAGAAAACAAGCTAGGCTTAGGTTTCTGGGTGAGGCCATGGCAGGCACAATCTACAGACCTGAATTGAGATCTCGTGCATCTGAAGACAGGGCGAGGATCAGACGATCGCTCAGGTTGGAGTTTCTGTCCCTGATGGCCTCTTCATGAATGGGGGGGCATCACGAGGCCATGGGGGTTTTCCCACGATGGGAGTTGTGAGAAGCTCCAAAGTGCAGAGAGTCTTCTGCAGAACAATTGAGACCTGTGGTTTGGCTCCAGGCCAATGATTCTGAGCAGGGTTCTAAGGATGGATGGCTGGGTAGCCCACCTCGCATTCCAATTGTCTCCTAGCAACAAGACAGGTTAGATCTCCTGGATCTGTGGGGAGCAACCGAGGACGCTGAGTTGAAATGGACACCCCTGGGGATGGGTCCTAATGTGCTTTTGTGTCTATGGGGACCTTGGAATGAAGCGGTGGCACTGGGGCCCTAAAGGGTTCTCCTAAACAGAGGCTTTGACACAGCTCCAACGTGCAAGTTTCCCATGTGTAGATGAGATGTTTTCTGATGGGTGAGTCAAGAAACAGCTATATGCTGCTTTTGAAATCCAGGCCTCTGAGGAGAGATGCCTGGAAACCAAAGCAATGGATCTGATTAGTGCCTAGGGTCCTGTTCTTTCCTTTTTACCTCTGGGGACATCTGTCTATGGGTCTGAGTGCAGGTAGGTGCTCAGTTGGGCTCAGATTGTCCCTGGATCAGGGACTTTTGAGGTTTATCCTATTAGGAGGGTTGAGGCCATTGGAATGGGCACACACAATTCCCTTGGAGAGGCCAAGTACAGTCCTCAGGTTTGGCTCCAGGGGCCTGAGCCTGTAGGTTGTGTAGGCCAGGGCTGTTTGGACAGTTGTCTGAAAACACAAACTCGGCTTATGTTTCGGGTCATAGGTATGGCAGGACTGATCTACAGACCATGAGGAGAACTCTTCGGGTTTTGAAAGAAGGGCGAGTGTGTAGGCTCCTGCTCAAGTTTTTGTCTCTGGATATCGTGTCACTCATGGTGGTGGAATTTCTGGGTGACTTCATGGGAAATGGACGAGACTTACTCTCTGGTGGTTTGGCCCCGTCCAAAGAGTTTGGGGTCATTCTCGGCTGGAAGAAGTCCGTTTTTTTTTTTTGTTGTTGTTGTTTTCTTTTTTAACCTCAGGTGTCCCACCAAATGAGGGATTCCAGAGTAGAGCCCTGGAAAGGGGCGACAGGACAATCAGAAATCTGGTTAAAAATTGGGGCCTAGGGACATGTCAAGCCCATTATGACATCTAATGGTCCAGCCACTGAGAGGACTTACTAGAGGACAGGACTCATGCTGAGGGTCACAATGCGTGTGTATGCCCTCGTCGCACTCAAGAATGGGCGGGGCCTCAGGGTGAATGCTGGTTTCTCCTACACTGAACGTTAGACAACGTGCCAACCACAAGGATTCTTGCCATGGGTTAAGTGGAGTTCTGATTTCTGCATCACAATCACCCCTGGGCAGTGATTGGAGATAAGGTCTCGGTTCTGAAGCCTGAAAACTGAGGTAGGGAAGAGATGATGACCTAAGGCCATGGCGGGTTTTATGTGCTCAGTGTGCGGTCAGCTTTCTGGGTGTTGTTCAGGAGGTCCGGGCTCAGGTTGTGTTCGACAGAGCATTAGTGCCCAGGTAAGACTATATAATTTGGGTAAAGTCGAGTGCTGTGTAGGTTGATCCTCATTTAAGGTGCCTGGGCAGCTCATGAGGCACTAATTTTTTTTCTAGAGGGCAGGCAGGGTGCTGCATTGTGGTACCGGAATTGCCATACTTGAGGGCTTCATGGCCAGGAGTGTGAGGATGGAAGTCTGAGAAGACAAGCTAGACTTGGGTTTCAGGGCGGAGGCACAGCAGGTACCCCCTGCAGACCTGAACCAATATCTCATGCATCTGAAGTCAGGGCGAGGATCAGACGTTGGCTCAGGTTGGAGTTTCTGTGCATGACGGTCGCTATATGAAGGGAGCAGAATCTCGGGGCCATTGAGGTTTTCCCACGTTGGGAGTTGTGGGATGCCCCCTTCAAGGATCTTTCTGTGGGACATTGAGATCTGTTGGACTGCTCCAGGACATCACATATGGTATGACTCCAGAGCACAGTTCGCGGTTGGTTGCCTGGGAAGCACGCCTCGCATTCCAATTGTCTCCTAGAAACAAGACAGTTTAGATCTGATGGCTCTGCCGGAGCAACCCGGATTGCTGAGTTGAAATGGACTTTCCTGAGGATGGGTCCTAATGTGTTTTTGTGTCCATGAGGGCCTTGGAATGGGGCGGTGGCAACGGGACCCTGAAGTACTCTCCTAAGCTTTGGACATGGCACCCATGCACAGGTTTCCTTGTGGAGACGAGATGAGTTCTGATGGGTGCCTCAGGAAAACCCCTATGCTCGTATTGGAATCAGGCTTTTGAGGACACATGCCCGTAACCCAAAGCAATGGATCTTAATATGGCCTAGGGTCCTGTCTGGTTCAATATTCTTCTCTAGGGACATCCAACTATGGTATGAGTGGAGGTCGATTATCAGCTGGTGTCAAACAGCCCTTGTTTGTTCCGGGCGACCTACACTATTGGGATGACCTCAGGGACTTTGGAAGTTTCTCCTAATTTGTACGATTTTGGACCATGGAATGGGCAGAATTCCCATGGATTGGTAGGCACAGTCCTAATGTGTGGCTCCAGGGGCCCAGCCTGGAGGGTGTGTGGCCCAAGACTTTGAGGACAGAAGTCTGAAAACACAAACTCAACTTAGGTTTGGGGACGTAGGTATGGCAGGCCCGATCTACAAACCATGAGAAGAACTCTTCAGGATATGAAGAAAGGGCGAGTCTGAGGCGCTTGCTCAGGCTTTTGTCTCTGGATATTGTATCAGCGATGGCCGTGGAATGTCGGGGAGGCCTGATGGGCCATGGGCGAATCTTCCTCTCTGAGGATTTGGCCCGATTCCCAATTGCTTTTCGTCAATCAGTGGGATGGGAGGACTCCTTTCAGTTTTGTTACCTCAGGTGTCCCACCAAAAGAGGAATTCCAAAGACAAGCCGAGGGGAAGACTGAAGGGACAACCGGAACTATGGTTAAAGATTGGGGCCTAGGGGCATGGCAAGCCCAATATGCTATCTCTTCATCCAGCCACTGAGTGGCCTTACTTGAGGACTGGGCTCAGCCTGAGGGTCACAATGTGTGTTTGTGACCAAGGTGGCCTGCGAGCATGGGCGGGGCCTCGTGGGCCACACTGGTTTCAAGTACTCTGAACGTTGGACAGCATGCCAACCACAAGGTTTCTTGCCATGGGGAAGGAGTTCTGATTTCTGCATCACCTTCAACCCTAGTCAGTGATAGGACATAAGGTCTAGGTTCTGAAACCTGAAAACCGAGGTTGGGAAGAGATGACGACCTAAGGCCATGGCGGCTCGATGTGCTCTGTGTGGCCAGCTGTCTGGGAGGGGACAGGGTGTCCAGGCTCAGGCTGAGTCAGAAAGGGCATTAGTGCCCTGGTCAGCCTATGTATTTGGGGTACAGCCAAGGTCGGTGCAGGTTGATCCTCATTTGGGGTTACTGGGTAGCCCCAGAGGACAATGTTTTTCTTCTGGAGGGCAGGAAGAGTGCTGCATTGTAGTTCTGGATTGCCAAACTGGAGGGCTTGTGGGCCAGTAGTCTGACGACAAAAGTCTGAGAACACAAGCTAGGCTTAGGTTTCTGGGTGAGGCCATGGCAGGCACAATCTACAGACCTGAATGGAGATCTCGTGCATCTGAAGACAGGGCGAGGATCAGACGATCGCTCAGGTTGGAGTTTCTGTCCCTGATGGCCCCTTCATGAATGGGGGGGCATCACGAGGCCATGGGGGTTTTCCCACGATGGGAGTTGTGAGAAGCTCCAAAGTGCAGAGAGTCTTCTGCAGAACAATTGAGACCTGTGGTTTGGCTCCAGGCCAATGATTCTGAGCAGGGTTCTAAGGATGGATGGCTGGGTAGCCCACCTCGCATTCCAATTGTCTCCTAGCAACAAGACAAGTTAGATCTCCTGGATCTGTGGGGAGCAACCGAGGACGCTGAGTTGAAATGGACACCCCTGGGGATGGGTCCTAATGTGCTTTTGTTTCTATGGAGACCTTGGAATGAAGCGGTGGCACTGGGGCCCTAAAGGGTTCTCCTAAACAGAGGCTTTGACAGAGCTCCAACGTGCAAGTTTCCCATGTGTAGATGAGATGTTTTCTGATGGGTGAGTCAAGAAACAGCTATATGCTGCTTTTGAAATCCAGGCCTCTGAGGAGAGATGCCTGGAAACCAAAGCAATGGATCTGATTAGTGCCTAGGGTCCTGTTCTTTCCTTTTTACCTCTGGGGACATCTGTCTATGGGTCTGAGTGCAGGTAGGTGCTCAGTTGGGCTCAGATTGTCCCTGGATCAGGGACTTTTGAGGTTTATCCTATTAGGAGGGTTGAGGCCATTGGAATGGGCACACACAATTCCCTTGGAGAGGCCAAGTACAGTCCTCAGGTTTGGCTCCAGGGGCCTGAGCCTGTAGGTTGTGTAGGCCAGGGCTGTTTGGACAGTTGTCTGAAAACACAAACTCGGCTTATGTTTCGGGTCATAGGTATGGCAGGACTGATCTACAGACCATGAGGAGAACTCTTCGGGTTTTGAAAGAAGGGCGAGTGTGAGGCTCCTGCTCAAGTTTTTGTCTCTGGATATCGTGTCACTCATGGTGGTGGAATTTCTGGGTGACTTCATGGGAAATGGACGAGACTTACTCTCTGGTGGTTTGGCCCCGTCCAAAGAGTTTGGGGTCATTCTCGGCTGGAAGAAGTCCGTTTTTTTTTTTTTGTTGTTGTTGTTTTCTTTTTTAACCTCAGGTGTCCCACCAAATGAGGGATTCCAGAGTAGAGCCCTGGAAAGGGGCGACAGGACAATCAGAAATCTGGTTAAAAATTGGGGCCTAGGGACATGTCAAGCCCATTATGACATCTAATGGTCCAGCCACTGAGAGGACTTACTAGAGGACAGGACTCATGCTGAGGGTCACAATGCGTGTGTATGCCCTCGTCGCACTCAAGAATGGGCGGGGCCTCAGGGTAAATGCTGGTTTCTCCTACACTGAACGTTAGACAACGTGCCAACCACAAGGATTCTTGCCATGGGTTAAGTGGAGTTCTGATTTCTGCATCACAATCACCCCTGGGCAGTGATTGGAGATAAGGTCTCGGTTCTGAAGCCTGAAAACTGAGGTAGGGAAGAGATGATGACCTAAGGCCATGGCGGGTTTTATGTGCTCAGTGTGCGGTCAGCTTTCTGGGTGTTGTTCAGGAGGTCCGGGCTCAGGTTGTGTTCGACAGTGCATTAGTGCCCAGGATAGACTATATAATTTGGGTAAAGTCGAGTGCTGTGTAGGTTGATCCTCATTTAAGGTGCCTGGGCAGCTCATGAGGCACTAATTTTTTTTCTAGAGGGCAGGCAGGGTGCTGCATTGTGGTACCGGAATTGCCATACTTGAGGGCTTCATGGCCAGGAGTGTGAGGATGGAAGTCTGAGAAGACAAGCTAGACTTGGGTTTCAGGGCGGAGGCACAGCAGGTACGCCCTGCAGACCTGAGCCAATATCTCATGCATCTGAAGTCAGGGCGAGGATCAGACGTTGGCTCAGGTTGGAGTTTCTGTGCATGACGGTCGCTATATGAAGGGAGCAGAATCTCGGGGCCATTGAGGTTTTCCCACGTTGGGAGTTGTGGGATGCCCCCTTCAAGGATCTTTCTGCGGGACATTGAGATCTGTTGGACTGCTCCAGGACATCACATATGGTATGACTCCAGAGCACAGTTCGCGGTTGGTTGCCTGGGAAGCACGCCTCGCATTCCAATTGTCTCCTAGCAACAAGACAGTTTAGATCTGATGGCTCTGCCGGGGCAACCCGGGTTGCTGAGTTGAAATGGACTTTCCTGAGGATGGGTCCTAATGTGTTTTTGTGTCCATGAGGGCCTTGGAATGGGGCGGTGGCAACGGGACCCTGAAGTACTCTCCTAAGCTTTGGACATGGCACCCATGCACAGGTTTCCTTGTGGAGACGAGATGAGTTCTGATGGGTGCCTCAGGAAAACCCCTATGCTCGTATTGGAATCAGGCTTTTGAGGACACATGCCCGTAACCCAAAGCAATGGATCTTAATATGGCCTAGGGTCCTGTCTGGTCAATATTCTTCTCTAGGGACATCCAACTATGGTATGAGTGGAGGTCGATTATCAGCTGGTGTCAAACAGCCCTTGTTTGTTCCGGGCGACCTACACTATTGGGATGACCTCAGGGACTTTGGAAGTTTCTCCTAATTTGTACGATTTTGGACCATGGAATGGGCAGAATTCCCATGGATTGGTAGGCACAGTCCTAATGTGTGGCTCCAGGAGCCCAGCCTGGAGGGTGTGTGGCCCAAGACTTTGAGGACAGAAGTCTGAAAACACAAACTGAACTTAGGTTTGGGGACGTAGGTATGGCAGGCCCGATCTACAAACCATGAGAAAAACTCTTCAGGATATGAAGAAAGATCGAGTCTGAGGCACTTGCTCAGGCTTTTGTCTCTGGATTTTGTATCAGCGATGGCCGTGGAATGTCGGGGAGGCCTCATGGGCCATGGACGAATGTTCCTCTCTGAGGATATGGCCCGATTCCCAATTGCTTTTTGTCAATCTGTGGGATGGGAGGACTCCTTTCAGTTCTGTTACCTCAGGTGTCCCACCAAAAGAGGAATTCCAGAGCAAAGCCATGGGGAAGACTGAAGGGACAACCCGAACTATGGTTAAAAATTGGGGCCTAGGGGCATGGCAAGCCCAATATGCTATCTCTTCATCCAGCCACTGAGTGGCCTTACTTGAGGACTGGGCTCAGCCTGAGGGTCACAATGTGTGTTTGTGACCAATGTGGCCCGCAAGCATGGGCGGGTCCTCATGGGCCACACTGGTTTCAACTACTCTGAACGTTGGACAGCATGCCAACCACAAGATTTCTTGCCATGGGGAAGGAGTTCTGATTTCTGCATCACCTTCAACCCTGGGCAGTGATTGGAGATAAGGTCTAGGTTCTGAAACCTGAAAACCGAGGTTGGAAAGAGATGACGCCCTAAGGCCATGGCGGCTCGTTGTGCTCAGTGTGCGGCCAGCTGTCTGGGAGTGGCCAGGGGGTCCAGGCTCAGGCTGTGTCAGAAATGACATTAGTGCCCTGGTCAGCCTATGTATTTGGGGTACAGCCAAGGTCGGTGCAGGTTGATACTCATTTGGGGTTACTGGGTAGCCCCAGAGGACAATGTTTTTCTTCTGGAGGGCAGGAAGAGTGCTGCATTGTAGTTCTGGAATGCCAAACTGGAGGGCTTGTGGGCCAGTAGTCTGACGACAATAGTCTGAGAACACAAGCTAGGCTTAGGTTTCTGGGTGAGGCCATGGCAGGCACAATCTACAGACCTGAATTGAGATCTCGAGCATCTGAAGACAGGGCGAGGATCAGACGATCGCTCAGGTTGGAGTTTCTGTCCCTGATGTCCCCTTCATGAATTGGGGGGCATCACGAGGCCATGGGGTTTTCCCACGATGGGAGTTGTGAGAAGCTCCAAAGTGCAGAGAGTCTTCTGCAGAACAATTGAGACCTGTTGTTTGGCTCCAGGCCAATGATTCTGAGCAGGGTTCTAAGGATGGATGGCTGGGTAGCCCACCTCGCATTCCAATTGTCTCCTAGCAACAAGACAGGTTAGATCTCCTGGATCTGTGGGGAGCAACCGAGGACGCTGAGTTGAAATGGACACCCCTGGGGATGGGTCCTAATGTGCTTTTGTGTCTATGGAGACCTTGGAATGAAGCTGTGGCACTGGGGCCCTAAAGGGTTCTCCTAAACAGAGGCTTTGACACAGCTCCAACGTGCAAGTTTCCCATGTGTAGATGAGATGTTTTCTGATGGGTGAGTCAAGAAACAGCGATATGCTGCTTTTGAAATCCAGGCCTCTGAGGAGAGATGCCTGGAACCCAAAGCAATGGATCTGATTAGTGCCTAGGGTCCTGTTCTTTCCTTTTTACCTCTGGGGACATCTGTCTATGGGTCTGAGTGCAGGTAGGTGCTCAGTTGGGCTCAGATTGTCCCTGGATCAGGGACTTTTGAGGTTTATCCTATTAGGAGGGTTGAGGCCATTGAAATGGGCACACACAATTCCCTTGGAGAGGCCAAGTACAGTCCTCAGGTTTGGCTCCAGGGGCCTGAGCCTGTAGGTTGTGTAGGCCAGGGCTGTTTGGACAGTTGTCTGAAAACACAAACTCGGCTTATGTTTCGGGTCATAGGTATGGCAGGACTGATCTACAGACCATGAGGAGAACTCTTCGGGATTTGAAAGAAGGGCGAGTGTGAGGCTCCTGCTCATGTTTTTGTCTCTGGATATCGTGTCACTCATGGTGGTGGAATTTCTGGGTGACTTCATGGAAATGGACGAGTCTTACTCTCTGTTGGTTTGGCCCGTCCAAAGAGTTTGGGGGCATACTGTGGGCTGGAAGAAGTCCGTTCTGTTGTTGTTGTTGTTGTTTTCTTTTTTAACCTCATGTGTCCCACCAAATGAGGGATTCCAGAGTAGAGCCCTGGGGAGGGGCGACTGGACAATCAGAAATCTGGTTAAAAATTGGGGCCTAGGGACATGTCAAGCCCAGAATGACATCTAATGGTCCAGCCACTGAGAGGACTTACTAGAGGACAGGACTCATGCTGAGGGTCACAATGCGTGTGTATGCCCTCGTCGCACTCAAGAATGGGCGGGGCCTCAGGGTGAATGCTGGTTTCTCCTACACTGAACATTGGACAACGTGCCAACCACAAGGGTTCTTGCCATGGGTAAGGAAAAGTTCTGATTTCTGCATCACACTCACCCCTGGGCAGGTATTGGATATAAGGTCTCGGTTCTGAAGCCTGAAAACTGAGGTACAGAATAGAGGATACCTAAGGCCATGGCGGGTTTTATGTGCTCAGTGTGCAGTCAACTTTCTGGGTTTTGGTCCGGAGGTCCGGGCTCAGGTTGTGTTCGACAGTGCATTAGTGCCCAGGTTAGACTATCTAATTTGGGTAAAGTCGAGTGCTGTGTAGGTTTATCCTCATTTAAGGTGCCTGGGCAGCTCAAGAGGCACTAATTTTTTTTCTAGAGGGCAGACAGAGTGCTGCATTGTGGGTCCGGAATTGCCAAACTTGAGGGCATCGGGGCCAGGAGTGTGAAGACGGAAGTGTGAGAAGACAAGGTAGACTTGGGTTTCAGGGCGAGGGCACGGCAGGTACCCCCTGCAGATCTGAACCAATATCTCATGCATCTGAAGTCAGGGCGAGGATCAGACGTTGGCTCAGGTTGGAGTTTCTGTGCATGACGGCCGCTTCATGAAGGGAGCGGAATCTCGAGGCCATTGAGGTTTTCCCACGTTGGGAGTTGTGGGATGCCCCCTTCAAGGATTCCTTCTGCGGGACAATTGAGACCTGTTGGACAGCTCCAGGACATCCCATATGGAATGACTCCAGAGCACCGTTTGTGCATGGATGCCTGGGAATCCCGCCTCCCATTCCAATTGTCTCCTAGCAACAAGACAGATTAGATTTGATGGCTCTGCCGGAGCAACCAGGGTGGCTGAGTTGAAATGGACTTTCTTGAGGATGGGTCCTAATGTGTTTTTGTGTCCAAGAGGGCCTTGGAATGGAGCTGTGGCACCGGGAACCGGAAGTACTCTCCTAAGCTTTGGACATGGCACCCATGCACAGGTTTCCTTGTGGAGACGAGATGAGTTCTGATGGGTGCCTCAGGAAATCCCCTATGCTCGTATTGGAATCAGGCTTTTGAGGACACATGCCCGTAACCCAAAGCAATGGATCTTAATATGGCCTAGGGTCCTGTCTGGTTCAATATTCTTCTCTAGGGACATCCAACTATGGTATGAGTGGAGGTCGATTATCAGCTGGTGTCAGACAGCCCTTGTTTGTTCCGGGCGCCCTAACTATTGGGATGACCTCAGGGACTTTGGAGGTTTCTCCTAATTTGTACGATTTTGGACCATGGAATGGGCCGAATTCCCATGGATCGGTAGGCACAGTCCTAATGTGTGGCTCGAGGGGCCCATCCTGGAGGGTGTGTGGCCCAAGACTTTGAGGACAGAAGTCTGAAAACACAAACTCAACTTAGGTTTGGGGACGTAGGTATGGCAGGCCCGATCTACAAACCATGAGAAAAACTCTTCAGGATATGAAGAAAGTGCGAGTCTGAGGCGCTTGCTCAGGCTTTTGTCTCTGGATTTTGTATCAGCGATGGCCGTGGAACGTCGGGGAGGACTCATGGGCCATGGACGAATCTTCCTCTCTGAGGATTTGGCCCGATTCCCAATTGCTTTTCGTCAATCTGTGGGATGGGAGGACTCCTTTCAGTTTTGTTACCTCAGGTGTCCCACCAAAAGAGGAATTCCAAAGCAAAGCCGTGGGGAAGACTGAAGGGACAACCCGAACTATGGTTAAAAATTGGGGCCTAGGGGCATGGCAAGCCCAATATGCTATCTCTTCATCCAGCCACTGAGTGGCCTTACTTGAGCACTGGGCTCAGCCTGAGGGTCACAATGTGTGTTTGTGACCAATGTGGCCTGCGAGCATGGGCGGGGCCTCATGGGCCACACTGGTTTCAAGTACTTTGAAAGTTGGACAGCATGCCAACCACAAGGTTTCTTGCCATGGGGAAGGAGTTCTGATTTCTGCATCACCTTCAACCCTGGTCAGTGATAGGAGATAAGCTCTAGGTTCTGAAACCTGAAAACCGAGGTTGGGAAGAGATTACGACCTAAGGCCATGGCGGCTCGATGTGCTCAGTGTGCGACCATCTGTCTGGGAGTGGCCAGGGTGTCCAGGATCAGGCTGTGTCAGAAAGGGCATTAGTGCCCTGGTCAGCCTATGTATTTGGGGTATAGCCAAGGTCGGTGCAGGTTTATCCTCATTTGGGGTTACTGGGTAGCCCCAGAGGACAATGTTTTTCTTCTGGAGGGCAGGAAGAGTACTGCATTGTAGTTCTGGTTTGCCAAACTGGAGGGCTTGTGGGCCAGTAGTCTGACGACAAAAGTCTGAGAACACAAGCTAGGCTTAGGTTTCTGGGTGAGGCCATGGCAGCACAATCTACAGACCTGAATGGAGATCTCGTGCATCTGAAGACAGGGCGAGGATCAGACGATCGCTCAGGTTGGAGTTTCTGTCCCTGATGGCCCCTTCATGAATGCGGGGGCGACACGAGGCCATGGGGGTTTTCCCACGATGGGAGTTGTGAGAAGCTCCAAACTGCAGAGAGTCTTCTGCAGAACAATTGAGAACTGTGGTTTAGCTCCAGGCCAATGATTCTGAGCAGGGTTCTAAGGATGGATGGCTGGGTAGCCCACCTCGCATTCCAATTGTCTCCTAGCAGCAAGACAGGTTAGATCTCCTGGATATGTGGGGAGCAACCGAGGACGCTGAGTTGAAATGGACACCCCTGGTGATGGGTCCTAATGTGCTTTTATGTCTATGGAGACCTTGGAATGAAGCGGTGGCACTCGGGCCCTAAAGGGTTCTCCTAAACAGAGGCTTTGACACAGCTCCAACGTGCAAGTTTCCCATGTGTAGATGAGATGTTTTCTGATGGGTGAGTCAAGAAACAGCGATATGCTGCTTTTGAAATCCAGGCCTCTGAGGAGAGATGCCTGGAAACCAAAGCAATGGATCTGATTAGTGCCTAGGGTCCTGTTCTTTCCTTTTTACCTCTGGGGACATCTGTCTATGGGTCTGAGTGCAGGTAGGTGCTCAGTTGGGCTCAGATTGTCCCTGGATCAGGGACTTTTGAGGTTTATCCTATTAGGAGGGTTGAGGCCATTGGAATGGGCACACACAATTCCCTTGGAGAGGCCAAGTACAGTCCTCATGTTTGGCTCCAGGGGCCTGAGCCTGTAGGTTGTGTAGGCCAGGGCTGTTTGGACAGTTGTCTGAAAACACAAACTCGGCTTATGTTTCGGTTCATAGGTATGGCAGGACTGATCTACAGACCATGAGGAGAACTCTTCGGGATTTGAAAGAAGGGCGAGTGTGAGGCTCCTGCTCAAGTTTTTGTCTCTGGATATCGTGTCACTCATGGTGGTGGAATTTCGGGTGACTTCATGGGAAATGGACAAGTCTTACTCTCTGGTGGTTTGGCCCCGTCCAAAGAGTTTGGGGTCATTCTGTGGGTTGGAAGAAGTCCGTTTTTTGTTGTTGTTGTTGTTGTTGTTTTCTTTCTTAACCTCATGTGTCCCACCAAATGAGGGATTCCAGAGCAGAGCCCTGGGGAGGGCCGACTGGACAATCAGAAATCTGGTTAAAAATTGGGGCCTAGGGACATGTCAAGCCCATTATGACATCTAATGGTCCAGCCACTAAGAGGACTTACTAGAGGACAGGACTGATGCTGAGGGTCACAATGTGTGTGTATGCCCTCGTCGCACTCAAGAATGGGCGGGGCCTCAGGGTGAATGCTGGTTTCTCCTACACTGAACGTTGGACAACGTGCCAACCACAAGGGTTCTTGCCATGGGTAAGGAGGAGTTCTGATTTCTGCATCACACTCACCCCTGGGTAGTGATTGGAGATAAGGTCACGGTTCTGAAGCCTGAAAACTGAGGTACAGAAGAGAGGATACCTAAGGCCATGGCGGGTTTTATGTGCTCAGTGTGCACTCAGCTTTTTGGGTGTTGGTCAGGAGGTCCGGGCTCAGGTTGTGTTCGACAGTGCATTAGTGCCTAGGTTAGACTATATAATTTGGGTAAAGTCGAGTGCTGTGTAGGTTTATCTTCATTTAAGGTTCCTGGGCAGCTCATGAGGCACTAATTTTTTTTCTAGAGGGCAGGCAGAGTGCTGCATTGTGGGTCCGGAATTGCCAAACTTGAGGGCTTCTGGCCCAGGAGTGTGAGGACGGAAGTGTGAGAAGACAAGGTAGACTTGGGTTTCAGGGCGAGGGCACGGCAGGTACCCCCTGCAGATCTGAACCAATATCTCATGCATCTGAAGTCAGGGCAAGGATCAGACGTTGGCTCAAGTTGGAGTTTCTGTGCATGACGGCCGCTTCATGAAGGGAGCGGAATCTCGAGGTCATTGAGGTTTTCCCACGTTGGGAGTTGTGGGATGCCCCCTTCAAGGATTCCTTCTGCGGTACAATTGAGACCTGTTGGACAGCTCCAGGACATCCCATATGGAATGACTCCAGAGCACCGTTCGCGGATGGATGCCTGGGAAGCCCGCCTCCCATTCCAATTGTCTCCTAGCAACAAGACAGATTAGATTTGATGGCTCTGCCGGAGCAACCAGGGTGGCTGAGTTGAAATGGGCTTTCCTGAGGATGGGTCCTAATGAGTTTTTGTGTCCATGAGGGCCTTGGAATGGGGCGGTGGCACCGGGACCCTGAAGTACTCTCCGAAGCTTTGGACATGGCTGCCATGCACAGGTTTCCTTGTGGAGACGAGATGAGTTCTGATGGGTGCCTCAGGAAAACCCCTATGCTCGTATTGGAATCAGGCTTTTGAGGACACATGCCTGTAACCCAAAGCAATGGATCTTAATATGGCCTAGGGTCCTGTCTGGTTCAATCTTCTTCTCTAGGGACATCCAACTATGGTATGAGTGGAGGTCGATTATCAGCTGGTGTCAGACAGCCCTTGTTTGTTCCGGGCGACCTACACTATTGGGATGACCTCAGGGACTTTGGAGGTTTCTCCTAATTTGTACGATTTTGGACCATGGAATGGGCAGAATTCCCATGGATTGGTAGGCACAGTCCTAATGTGTGGCTCCAGGGGCCCATCCTGGAGGGTGTGTGGCCCAAGACTTTGAGGACAGAAGTCTGAAAATACAAACTCAACTTAGGTTTGGGGACGTAGGTATGGCAGGCCCGATCTACAAACCATGAGAAAAACTCTTCAGGATATGAAGAAAGTGCGAGTCTGAGGCGCTTGCTCAGGCTTTTGTCTCTGGATTTTGTATCAGCGATGGCCGTGGAATGTCGGGGAGGCCTCATGGGCCATGGACGAATCTTCCTCTCTGAGGATTTGGCCCGATTCCCAATTGCTTTTCGTCAATCTGTGGGATGGGAGGACTCCTTTCAGTTTTGTTACCTCAGGTGTCCCACCAAAAGAGGAATTCCAAAGCAAAGCCGTGGGGAAGACTGAAGGGACAACCGGAACTATGGTTAAAAATTGGGGCCTAGGGGCATGGCAAGCCCAATATGCTATCTCTTCATCCAGCCACTGAGTGGCCTTACTTGAGGACTGGGCTCAGCCTGAGTGTCACAATGTGTGTTTGTGACCAATGTGGCCTGCGAGCATGGGCGGGGCCTCGTGGGCCACACTGGTTTCAAGTACTCTGAACGTTGGACAGCATGCCAACCACAAGGTTTCTTGCCATGGGGAAGGAGTTCTGATTTCTGCATCACCTTCAACCCTGGTCAGTGATAGGAGATAAGGTCTAGGTTCAGAAACCTGAAAACCGAGTTTGGGAAGAGATGACGACCTAAGGCCATGGCGGCTCGATGTGCTCAGTGTGCTGCCAGCTGTCTGGGAGGGGCCAGGGTGTCCAGGCTCAGGCTGTGCCAGAAAGGGCATTAGTGCCCTGGTCAGCCTATGTATTTGGGGTACAGCCAAGGTCGGTGCAGGTTGATCCTCATTTGGGGTTACTGGGTAGCCCCAGAGGACAATGTTTTTCTTCTGGAGGGCAGGAAGAGTGCTGCATTGTAGTTCTGGATTGCCAAACTGGAGGGCTTGTGGGCCAGTAGTCTGACGACAAAAGTCTGAGAACACAAGCTAGGCTTAGGTTTCTGGGTGAGGCCATGGCAGGCACAATCTACAGACCTGAATGGAGATCTCGTGCATCTGAAGACAGGGCGAGGATCAGACGATCGCTCAGGTTGGAGTTTCTGTCCCTGATGGCCCCTTCATGAATGCGGGGGCGAAACGAGGCCATGGGGGTTTTCCCACGATGGGAGTTGTGAGAAGCTCCAAAGTGCAGAGAGTCTTCTGCAGAACAATTGAGACCTGTGGTTTGGCTCCAGGCCAATGATTCTGAGCAGGGTTCTAAGGATGGATGGCTGGGTAGCCCACCTCGCATTCCAATTGTCTCCTAGCAGCAAGACAGGTTAGATCTCCTGGATATGTGGGGAGCAACCGAGGACGCTGAGTTGAAATGGACACCCCTGGTGATGGGTCCTAATGTGCTTTTGTGTCTATGGAGACCTTGGAATGAAGCGGTGGCACTGGGGCCCTAAAGGGTTCTCCTAAACAGAGGCTTTGACACAGCCCCAACGTGCAAGTTTCCCATGTGTAGATGAGATGTTTTCTGATGGGTGAGTCAAGAAACAGCTATATGCTGCTTTTGAAATCCAGGCCTCTGAGGAGAGATGCCTGGAAACCAAAGCAATGGATCTGATTAGTGCCTAGGGTCCTGTTCTTTCCTTTTTACCTCTGGGGACATCTGTCTATGGGTCTGAGTGCAGGTAGGTGCTCAGTTGGGCTCAGATTGTCCCTGGATCAGGGACTTTTGAGGTTTATCCTATTAGGAGGGTTGAGGCCATTGGAATGGGCACACACAATTCCCTTGGAGAGGCCAAGTACAGTCCTCATGTTTGGCTCCAGGGGCCTGAGCCTGTAGGTTGTGTAGGCCAGGGCTGTTTGGACAGTTGTCTGAAAACACAATCTCGGCTTATGTTTCGGTTCATAGGTATGGCAGGACTGATCTACAGACCATGAGGAGAACTCTTCGGGATTTGAAAGAAGGGCGAGTGTGAGGCTCCTGCTCAAGTTTTTGTCTCTGGATATCGTGTCACTCATGGTGGTGGAATTTCGGGTGACTTCATGGGAAATGGACAAGTCTTACTCTCTGGTGGTTTGGCCCCGTCCAAAGAGTTTGGGGTCATTCTGTGGGTTGGAAGAAGTCCGTTTTTTGTTGTTGTTGTTGTTGTTGTTTTCTTTCTTAACCTCATGTGTCCCACCAAATGAGGGATTCCAGAGCAGAGCCCTGGGGAGGGCCGACTGGACAATCAGAAATCTGGTTAAAAATTGGGGCCTAGGGACATGTCAAGCCCATTATGACATCTAATGGTCCAGCTACTATGAGGACTTACTAGAGGACAGTACTCATGCTGAGGGTCACAATGCGTGTGTATGTCCTCGTCGCACTCAAGAATGGGCGTGGCCTCAGGGTGAATGCTGGTTTCTCCTACACTGAACGTAGGACAACGTGCCAACCACAAGGGTTCTTGCCATGGGTAAGGAAAAGTTCTGATTTCTGCATCACACTCACCCCTGGGCTGTGATTGGAGATAAGGTCTCGGTTCTGAAGCCTGAAAACTGAGGTACAGAAGAGAGGATACCTAAGGCCATGGCGGGTTTTATGTGCTCAGTGTGTGGTCAGATTTCTGGGTGTTGG
Source organism: Mustela nivalis (assembly GCF_964662115.1). Lineage (NCBI taxonomy): Eukaryota > Metazoa > Chordata > Mammalia > Carnivora > Mustelidae > Mustela > Mustela nivalis. The sequence goes on along the minus strand of NW_028136501.1, from coordinate 1,270,680 downwards.
TCAGGAGGTCCGGGCTCAGGTTGTGTTCGACAGTGCATTAGTGCCCAGGTTAGACTATATAATTTGGGTAAAGTTGAGTGCTGTGTAGGTTTATCCTCATTTAAGGTGCCTGGGCAGCTCATGAGGCACTATTTTTTTTTTTCTAGAGGGCAGGCAGAGTGCTGCATTGTGGGTCCGGAATTGCCAAACATGAGGGCTTCGGGGCCAGGAGTGTGAGGTCGGAATTGTGAAAAGACAAGGTAGACTTGGGTTTCAGGGCGAGGGCACGGCAGGTACCCCCTGCAGATCTGAACCAATATCTCATGCATCTGAAGTCAGGGCGAGGATCAGACGTTGGCTCAGGTTGGAGTTTCTGTGCATGACGGCCGCTTCATGAAGGGAGCGGAATCTCGAGGCCATTGAGGTTTTCCCACGTAGGGAGTTGTGGGATGCCCCCTTCAAGGATTCCTTCTGCGGGACAATTGAGACCTGTTGGACAGCTCCAGGACATCCCATATGGAATGACTCCAGAGCACCGTTCGCGGATGGATGCCTGGGAAGCCCGCCTCCCATTCCAATTGTCTCCTAGCAACAAGATAGTTTAGAGTTGATGGCTCTGCCGGAGCAACCAGGGTGGCTGAGTTGAAATGGGCTTTCCTGAGGATGGGTCCTAATGTGTTTTTGTGTCCATGAGGGCCTTGGAATGGGGCTGTGGCACCGGGACCCTGAAGTACTCTCCTAAACTTTGGACATGTCTCCCATGCACAGGTTTCCTTGTGGAGACGAGATGTGTTCTGATGGGTGCCTCAGGAAAACCCCTATGCTCGTATTGGAATCAGGCTTTTGTGGACACATGCCCGTAACCCAAAGCAATGGATCTTAATATGCCCTAGGGTCCTGTCTGGTTCAATCTTCTTCTCTAGGGACATCCAACTATGGTATGAGTGGAGGTCGATTATCAGCTGGTGTCTGACAGCCCATTTTTGTTCCGGGCGACCTACACTATAGGGATGACCTCAGGGACTTTGGAGGTTTCTCCTAATTTGTACGATTTTGGACCATGGAATGGGCAGATTTCCCATGGATTGGTAGGCACAGTCCTAATGTGTGGCTCCAGGGGCCCAGCCTGGAGGGTGTGTGGCCCAACCCTTGAGGACAGAAGTCTGAAAACACAAACTCAACTCAGGTTTGGGGACGTAGGTATGGCAGGCCCGATCTACAAACCATGAGAAAAACTCTTCAGGATATGAAGAAAGTGAAATCTGAGGCCCTTGCTCAGGCTTTTGTCTCTGGATTTTGTATCAGTGATGGCCGTGGAATGTCGGTGAGGCTTCATGGGCCATGGACGAATCTTCCTCTCTGAGGATTTGGCTCGATTCCCAATTGCTTTTCGTCATTCTGTGGGATGGGAGTACTCCTTTCCGTTTTGTTACCTCAGGTGTCCCACCAAAAGAAAAATTCCAAAGCAAAGCCGTGGGGAAGACTGAAGGGACAACCCGAACTATGGTTAAAAATTGGGGCCTAGGGGCATGGCAAGCCCAATATGCCATATTTTCATCCAGCCACTGAGTGGCCTTACTTGAGGACTGGGCTCAGCCTGAGGGTCACAATGTGTGTTTGTGACCAATGTGGCCCGCGAGCATGGGCGGGGCCTCATGGGCCACACTGGTTTCAACTACTCTGAACGTTGGACAGCATGCCAACCACAAGGTTTCTTGCCATGGGGAAGGAGTTCTGATTTCTGCATCACCTTCAACCCTGGGCAGTGATTGGAGATAAGGTCTAGGTTCTGAAACCTGAAAACCGAGGTTATGAAGAGATGACGACCTAAGGCCATGGCGGCTTGATGTGCTCAGTGTGCGGCCAGCTGTCTGGGAGGGGGCAGGGGTTCCAAGCTCAGGCTGTGTCAGAAAGGACATTAGTGCCCTGGTCAGCCTATGTATTTGGAGTACAGCCAAGGTCGGTGCAGGTTGATCCTCATTTGGGGTTACTGGGTAGCCCCAGAGGACAATGTTTCTCTTCTGGAGGGCAGGAGAGTGCTGCATGGTAGTTCTGGATAGTCAAACTGGAGGGCTTGTGGGCCAGTAGTTTGACGACAAAAGTCTGAGAACACAAGCTAGGCTTAGGTTTCTGGGTGAGGCCATGGCAGGCACAATCTACAGACCTGAATTGAGATCTCGTGCATCTGAAGACAGGGCGAGGATCAGACGATCGCTCAGGTTGGAGTTTCTGTCCCTGATGGCCCCTTCATGAATGGGGGGGCATCACGAGGCCAAGGGGTTTTTCCCACGATGGGAGTTGTGAGAAGCTCCAAAGTGCAGAGAGTCTTCTGCAGAACAATTGAGACCTGTTGTTTGGCTCCAGGCCAATGATTCTGAGCAGGGTTCTAAGGATGGATGGCTGGGTAGCCCACCTCGCATTCCAATTGTCTCCTAGCAACAAGACAGGTTAGATCTCCTGGATCTGTGGGGAGCAACCGAGGACGCTGAGTTGAAATTGACACGCCTGGGGATGGGTCCTAATGTGCTTTTGTGTCTATGGGGACCTTGGAATGAAGCGGTGGCACTGGGGCCCTAAAGGGTTCTCCTAAACAGAGGCTTTGACACAGCTCCAACGTGCAAGTTTCCCATGTGTAGATGAGATGTTTTCTGATGGGTGAGTCAAGAAACAGCGATATGCTGCTTTTGAAATCCAGGCCTCTGAGGAGAGATGCCTGGAAACCAAAGAAATGGATCTGATTAGTGCCTAGGGTCCTGTTCTTTCCTTTTTACCTCTGGGGACATCTGTCTATGGGTCTGAGTGCAGGTAGGTGCTCAGTTGTGCTCAGATTGTCCCTGGATCAGGGACTTTTGAGGTTTATCCTATTAGGAGGGTTGAGGCCAGTGGAATGTGCACACGCAATTCCCTTGGAGAGGCCAAGTACAGTCCTCAGGTTTGGCTCCAGGGGCCTGTGCCTGTAGGTTGTGTAGGCCAGGGCTGTTTGGACAGTTGTCTGAAAACACAACTTCGGCTTATGTTTCGGGTCATAGGTATGGCACGACTGATCTACAGACCATGAGGAGAATTCTTCGGGATTTGAAAGAAGGGCGAGTGTGAGGCTCCTGCTGAAGTTTTTGTCTCTGGATATCGTGTCACTCATGGTCGTGGAATTTCTGGGTGACTTCCTGGGAAATGGACGAGTCTTACACTCTGGTGGTTAGGCCCCGTCCAAAGAGTTTGGGGTTATTCGGGGGGCTGGAAGAAGTCCGTTTTTTTTTTTTTTGTTGTTGTTGTTGTTGTTGCTTTCTTTTTTAACCTCAGGTGTCCCACCAAATGAGGGATTCCAGAGCAGAGCCCTGGGGAGGGCCGACTGGACAATCAGAAATCTGGTTAAAAATTGGGGCCTAGGGACATGTCAAGCCCATTATGACATCTAATGGTCCAGCCCCTAAGAGGACTTACTAGAGGACAGGAATCATGCTGAGGGTCACAATGCGTGTGTATGCCCTCGTCGCACTCAAGAATGGGCGGGGCCTCAGGGTGAATGCTGGTTTCTCCTACACTGAACGTTGGACAACGTGCCAACCACAAGGGTTCTTGCCATGGGTAAGGAGGAGTTCTGATTTCTGCATCACACTCACCCCTGGGCAGTGATTGGAGATAAGGTCTCGGTTCTGAAGCCTAAAAACTGAGGTACAGAAGAGAGGATACCTAAGGCCATGGCGGGTTTATGTGCTCAGTGTGGTCAGCGTTCTCAGTGTTGTTCAGGTGGTCCGGGCTCAGGTTGTGTTCGACAGTGCATTAGTGCCCAGGTTAGACTATCTAATTTGGGTAAAGTCGAGTGCTGTGTAGTTTTATCCTCATTTAAGGTGCCTGGACAGCTCATGAGGCACTAATTTTTTTTCTAGAGGGCAGGCAGATTGCTGCATTGTAGGTTCCGAATTGCCAAACTTGAGGGCTTCGGGGCCAGGAGTGTGAGGACGGAAGTGTGAGAAGACAAGGCAGACTTGGGTTTCAGGGCGAGGGCACGGCAGGTACCCCCTGCAGATCTGAACCAATATCTCATGCATCTGAAGTCAGGGCGAGGATCAGACGTTGGCTCAGGTTGGAGTTTCTGTGCATGACGGCCGCTTCATGAAGGGAGCGGAATCTCGAGGCCATTGAGGTTTTCCCACGTTGGGAGTTGTGGGATGCCCCCTTCAAGGATTCCTTATGCGGGACAAATGAGACCTGTTGGACAGCTCCAGGACATCCCATATGGAATGACTCCAGAGCACCGTTCGCGGATGGATGCCTGGGAAGCACGCCTCCCATTCCAATTGTCTCCTAGCAACAAGACAGTTTAGAGTTGATGGCTCTGCCGGAGCAACCAGGGTGGCTGAGTTGAAATGGACTTTCCTGAGGATGGGTCATAATGTGTTTTTGTGTCCATGAGGGCCTTGGAATGGGGCGGTGGCACCGGGACCCTGAAGTACTCTCCTAAGCTTTGGACATGGCTCCCATGAACAGGTTTCCTTGTGGAGACGAGATGAGTTCTGATGGGTGCCTCAGGAAAACCCATATGCTCGTATTGGAATCAGGCTTTTGAGGACACATGCCTGTAACCCAAAGCAATGGATCCTATTATGGCCTAGGGTCCTGTCTGGTTCAACCATCTTCTCTGGGGACATCCATCTATGGTATGAGTGGAGATCGATTTTCAGCTGGTGTCAGACAGCCCTTGTTTGTTCCGGGCGACCAACACTATTGGGATGGCCTCAGGGACTTTGGAGGTTTCTCCTAATTTGTACGATTATGGACCATGGAATGGGCAGATTTCCCATGGATTGGTAGGCACAGTCCTAATGTGTGGCTCCAGGGGCCCAGCCTGGAGGGTGTGTGGCCCAAGACTTTGAGGACAGAAGTCTGAAAACACAAACTCAACTTAGGTTTGGGGACGTAGGTATGGCAGGCCCGATCTACAAACCATGAGAAAAACTCTTCAGGATATGAAGAAAGTGCGAGTCTGAGGCCCTTGCTCAGGCTTTTGTCTCTGGATTTTGTATAAGCGATGGCCGTGGAATGTCGGGGAGGCCTCATGGACCATGGACGAATCTTCCTCTCTGAGGATTTGGCCCGATTCCCAATTGCTTTTCGTCAATCTGTGGGATGGGAGGACTCCTTTCAGTTTTGTTACCTCAGGTGTCCCACCAAAGGAGGAATTCCAAAGCAAATCCGTGGGGAAGACTGAAGGGACAACCCGAACTATGGTTAAAAATTGGGGCCTAGGGGCATGGCAAGCCCAATATGCTATCTCTTCATCCAGCCACTGAGTGGCCTTACTTGAGGACTGGGCTCAGCCTGAGGGTCACAATGTGTGTTTGTGACCAATGTGGCCCGTGAGCATGGGCAGGGCCTCATGGGCCTCAGTTTTCAACTACACTGAACGTTGGACAGCATGCCAACCACAAGGTTTCTTGCCATGGGGAAGGAGTTCTGATTTCTGTATCACCTTCAACACTGGTCAGTGATAGGAGATAAGGTCTAGGTTCTGAAACCTGAAAACCGAGGTTGGGAAGAAATGACGACCTAAGGCCATGGCGGCTCGATGTGCTCAGTGTGCGGCCAGCTGTCTGGGAGGGGCCAGGGGGTCCAGGCTCAGGCTGTGTCAGAAAGGACATTAGTGCCCTGGTCAGCCTATGTATTGGGGGTACAGCCAAGGTCGGTGCAGGTTGATCCTCATTTGGGGTTACTGGGTAGCCCCAGAGGACAATGTTTTTCTTCTGGAGGGCAGGAAGAGTGCTGCATTGTAGTTCTGGATTGCCAAACTGGAGGGCTTGTGGGCCAGTAGTCTGACGACAAAAGTCTGAGAACACAAGCTAGGCTTAGGTTTCTGGGTGAGGCCATGGCAGGCACAATCTACAGACCTGAATTGAGATCTCGTGCATCTGAAGACAGGGCGAGGATCAGACGATCGCTCAGGTTGGAGTTTCTGTCCCTGATGGCCCCTTCATGAATGGGGGGGCATCACGAGGCCATGGGGTTTTTCCCACGATGGGAGTTGTGAGAAGCTCCAAAGTGCAGAGAGTCTTCTGCAGAACAATTGAGACCTGTTGTTTGGCTCCAGGCCAATGATTCTGAGCAGGGTTCTAAGGATGGATGGCTGGGTAGCCCACCTCGCATTCCAATTGTCTCCTAGCAACAAGACAGGTTAGATCTCCTGGATCTGTGGGGAGCAACCGAGGACGCTGAGTTGAAATGGACCCACCCCTGGGGATGGGTCCTAATGTGCTTTTGTGTCTATGGAGACCTTGGAATGAAGCGGTGGCACTGGGGCCCTAAAGGGTTCTCCTAAACAGAGGCTTTGACACAGCTTCAACGTGCAAGTTTCCCATGTGTAGATGAGATGTTTTCCGATGGGTGAGTCAAGAAACAGCTATATGCTGCTTTTGAAATCCAGGCCTCTGAGGAGAGATGCCTGGAAACCAAAGCAATGGATCTGATTAGTGCCTAGGGTCCTGTTCTTTCCTTTTTACCTCTGGGGACATCTGTCTATGGGTCTGAGTGCAGGTAGGTGCTCAGTTGGGCTCAGATTGTCCCTGGATCAGGGGCTTTTGAGGTTTATCCTATTAGGATGGTTGAGGCCATTGGAATGGGGACACACAATTCCCTTGGAGAGGCCAAGTACAGTCCTCAGGTTTGGCTCCAGGGGCCTGAGCCTGTAGGTTGTGTAGGCCAGGGCTGTTTGGACAGTTGTCTGAAAACACAAACTCGGCTTATGTTTCAAGTCATAGGTATGGCAGGAGTGATCTACAGACCATGAGGAGAACCTTTCGGGATTTGAAAGAAGGGTGAGTGTGAGGCTCCTGCTCAAGTTTTTGTCTCTGCATATCGTGTCACTCATGGTCGTGGAATTTCTGCGTGACTTCATGGGAAATGGACGAGTCTTACTCTCTGGTGGTTTGGCCCCGTCCAAAGAGTTTGGGGTCATTCTGTGGGCTGGAAGAAGTCCGTTTTTTGTTGTTGTTGTTGTTGTTGTTTTCTTTTTTAACCTCAGGTGTCCCACCAAATGAGGGATTCCAGAGCAGAGCCCTGGGGAGGGGCGACTGGACAATCAGAAATCTGGTTAAAAATTGGGGCCTAGGGACATGTCAAGCCCATTATGACATCTAATGGTCCAGCCACAAAGAGGACTTACTAGAGGACAGGACTCATGCTGAGGGTCACAATGCGTGTGTATGCCCTCGTCGCACTCAAGAATGGGCAGGGCCTCAGGGTGAATGCTGGTTTCTCCTTCACTGAACGTTGGACAAAGTGCCAACCACAAGGGTTCTTGCAATGGGTAAGGAGGAGTTCTGATTTCTGCATCACACTCACCCCTGGGCAGTGATTGGAGATAAGGTCTCGGTTCTGAAGCCTGAAAACTGAGGTACAGAAGAGAGGATACCTAAGGCCATGGCGGGTTTTATGTGCTCAGTGTGCAGTCAGCTTTCTCGGTGTTGGTCAGGAGATCCGGGCTCAGGTTGTGTTCGACAGTGCATTAGTGCCCATGTTAGACTATATAATTTCGGTAAAGTCGAGTGCTGTGTAGGTTGATCCTCATTTAAGGTGCCTGGGCAGCTCATGAGGCAATAATTTTTTTTCTAGAGGGCAGGCAGAGTGCTGCATTGTGGGTCCGGAATTGCCAAACTTGAGGGCTTCGGGGCCAGGAGTGTGAGGACGGAAGTGTGAGAAGACAAGGCAGACTTGGTTTTCAGGGCGAGGGCACGGCAGGTACCCCCTGCAGATCTGAACCAATATCTCATGCATCTGAAGTCAGGGCGAGGATCAGACGTTGGCTCAGGTTGGAGTTTCTGTGCATGACGGCCGCTTCATGAAGGGAGCGGAATCTCGAGGCCATTGAGGTTTTCCCACGTTGGGAGTTGTGGGATGCCCCCTTCAAGGATTCCTTCTGCGGGACAATTGAGACCTGTTGGAAAGCTCCAGGACATCCCATATGGAATGACTCCAGAGCACCGTTCGCCAATGGATGCCTGGGAAGCCCGCCTCCCATTCCAATTGTCTCTTAGCAACAAGACAGTTTAGAGTTGATGGCTCTGCCGGAGCAACCAGGGTGGCTGAGTTGAAATGGACTTTCCTGAGGATGGGTCCTAATGTGTTTTTGTGTCCATGAGGGCCTTGGAATGGGGCGGTGGCACCGGGACCCTGAAGTACTCTCCTAAGCTTTGGACATGGCTCCCATGCACAGGTTTCCTTGTGGAGACGAGATGAGTTCTGATGGGTGCCTCAGGAAAACCCCTATGCTCGTATTGGAATCAGGCTTTTGAGGACACATGCCCGTAACCCAAAGCAATGGATCTTAATATGGCCTAGGGTCCTGTCTGGTTCAATATTCTTCTCTAGGGACATCCAACTATGGTATGAGTGGAGGTCGATTATCAGCTGGTGTCAGACAGCCCTTGTTTGTTCCGGGCGACCTACACTATTGGGATGACCTCAGGGACTTTGGAGGTTTCTCCTAATTTGTACGATTTTGGACCATGGAATGGGCAGAATTCCCATGGATTGGTAGGCACAGTCCTAATGTGTGGCTCTAGGGGCCCAGCCTGGAGGGTGTGTGGCCCAAGACTTTGAGGACAGAAGTCTGAAAACACAAACTCAACTTAGGTTTGGGGACGTAGGTATGGCAGGCCCGATCTACAAACCATGAGAAAAACTCTTCAGGATATGAAGAAAGTGCGAGTCTGAGGTGCTTGCTCAGGCTTTTGTCTCTGGATTTTGTATCAGCGATGGCCGTGGAATGTCGGGGAGGCCTCATGGGCCATGGACGAATCTTCCTCTCTGAGGATTTTGCCCGATTCCCAATTGCTTTTCGTCAATCTGTGGGATGGGAGGACTCCTTTCAGTTTTGTTACCTCAGGTGTCCCACCAAAAGAGGAATTCCAAAGCAAAGCCGTGGGGAAGACTGAAGGGACAACCCGAACTATGGTTAAAAATTGGGGCCTAGGGGCATGGCAAGCCCAATATGCTATCTCTTCATCCAGCCACTGAGTGGCCTTACTTGAGGACTGGGCTCAGCCTGAGGGTCACAATGTGTGTTTGTGACCAATGTGGCCCGCGAGCATGGGCGGGGCCTCATGGGCCACACTGGTTTCAACTACTCTGAACGTTGGACAGCATGCCAACCACAAGGTTTCTTGCCATGGGGAAGGAGTTCTGATTTCTGCATCACCTTCAACCCTGGTCAGTGATAGGAGATAAGGTCTAGGTTCTGAAACCTGAAAACCGAGGTTGGGAAGAGATGACGACCTAAGGCCATGGCGGCTCGATGTGCTCAGTGTGCGGCCAGCTGTCTGGGAGGGGCCAGGGGGTCCAGGCTCAGGCTGTGTCAGAAAGGACATTAGTGCCCTGGTCAGCCTATGTATTGGGGGTACAGCCAAGGTCGGTGCAGGTTGATCCTCATTTGGGGTTACTGGGTAGCCCCAGAGGACAATGTTTTTCTTCTGGAGGGCAGGAAGAGTGCTGCATTGTAGTTCTGGATTGCCAAACTGGAGGGCTTGTGGGCCAGTAGTCTGACGACAAAAGTCTGAGAACACAAGCTAGGCTTAGGTTTCTGGGTTAGGCCATGGCAGGCACAATCTACAGACCTGAATTGAGATTTCGTGCATCTGAAGACAGGGCGAGGATCAGACGATCGCTCAGGTTGGAGTTTCTGTCCCTGATGGCCCCTTCATGAATGTGGGGGCATCACGAGGCCATGGGGGTTTTCCCACGATGGGAGTTGTGAGAAGCTCCAAAGTGCAGAGAGTCTTCTGCAGAACAATTGAGACCTGTTGTTTGGCTCCAGGCCAATGATTCTGAGCAGGGTTCTAAGGATGGATGGCTGGGTAGCCCACCTCGCATTCCAATTGTCTCCTAGCAACAAGACAGGTTAGATCTCCTGGATCTGTGGGGAGCAACCGAGGACGCTGAGTTGAAATGGACCCACCCCTGGGGATGGGTCCTAATGTGCTTTTGTGTCTATGGAGACCTTGGAATGAAGCGGTGGCACTGGGGCCCTAAAGGGTTCTCCTAAACAGAGGCTTTGACACAGCTTCAACGTGCAAGTTTCCCATGTGTAGATGAGATGTTTTCCGATGGGTGAGTCAAGAAACAGCTATATGCTGCTTTTGAAATCCAGGCCTCTGAGGAGAGATGCCTGGAAACCAAAGCAATGGATCTGATTAGTGCCTAGGGTCCTGTTCTTTCCTTTTTACCTCTGGGGACATCTGTCTATGGGTCTGAGTGCAGGTAGGTGCTCAGTTGGGTTCAGATTGTCCCTGGATCAGGGGCTTTTGAGGTTTATCCTATTAGGATGGTTGAGGCCATTGGAATGGGGACACACAATTCCCTTGGAGAGGCCAAGTACAGTCCTCAGGTTTGGCTCCAGGGGCCTGAGCCTGTAGGTTGTGTAGGCCAGGGCTGTTTGGACAGTTGTCTGAAAACACAAACTCGGCTTATGTTTCAAGTCATAGGTATGGCAGGAGTGATCTACAGACCATGAGGAGAACCTTTCGGGATTTGAAAGAAGGGTGAGTGTGAGGCTCCTGCTCAAGTTTTTGTCTCTGCATATCGTGTCACTCATGGTCGTGGAATTTCTGCGTGACTTCATGGGAAATGGACGAGTCTTACTCTCTGGTGGTTTGGCCCGTCCAAAGAGTTTGGGGTCATTCTGTGGGCTGGAAAAAGTCCGTTTGTTGTTGTTGTTGTTGTTGTTGTTTTCTTTTTTAACCTCAGGTGTCCCACCAAATGAGGGATTCCAGAGCAGAGCCCTGGGGAGGGGCGACTGGACAATCAGAAATCTGGTTAAAAATTGGGGCCTAGGGACATGTCAAGCCCATTATGACATCTAATGGTCCAGCCACAAAGAGGACTTACTAGAGGACAGGACTCATGCTGAGGGTCACAATGCGTGTGTATGCCCTCGTCGCACTCAAGAATGGGCGGGGCCTCAGGGTGAATGCTGGTTTCTCCTTCACTGAACGTTGGACAAAGTGCCAACCACAAGGGTTCTTGCAATGGGTAAGGAGGAGTTCTGATTTCTGCATCACACTCACCCCTGGGCAGTGATTGGAGATAAGGTCTCGGTTCTGAAGCCTGAAAACTGAGGTACAGAAGAGAGGATACCTAAGGCCATGGCGGGTTTTATGTGCTCAGTGTGCAGTCAGCTTTCTCGGTGTTGGTCAGGAGATCCGGGCTCAGGTTGTGTTCGACAGTGCATTAGTGCCCAGGTTAGACTATATAATTTCGGTAAAGTCGAGTGCTGTGTAGGTTGATCCTCATTTAAGGTGCCTGGGCAGCTCATGAGGCAATAATTTTTTTTCTAGAGGGCAGGCAGAGTGCTGCATTGTGGGTCCGGAATTGCCAAACTTGAGGGCTTCGGGGCCAGGAGTGTGAGGACGGAAGTGTGAGAAGACAAGGCAGACTTGGGTTTCAGGGCGAGGGCACGGCAGGTACCCCCTGCAGATCTGAACCAATATCTCATGCATCTGAAGTCAGGGCGAGGATCAGACGTTGGCTCAGGTTGGAGTTTCTGTGCATGACGGCCGCTTCATGAAGGGAGCGGAATCTCGAGGCCATTGAGGTTTTCCCACGTTGGGAGTTGTGGGATGCCCCCTTCAAGGATTCCTTCTGCGGGACAATTGAGACCTGTTGGACAGCTCCAGGACATCCCATATGGAATGACTCCAGAGCACCGTTCGCCAATGGATGCCTGGGAAGCCCGCCTCCCATTCCAATTGTCTCTTAGCAACAAGACAGTTTAGAGTTGATGGCTCTGCCGGAGCAACCAGGGTGGCTGAGTTGAAATGGACTTTCCTGAGGATGGGTCCTAATGTGTTTTTGTGTCCATGAGGGCCTTGGAATGGGGCGGTGGCACCGGGACCCTGAAGTACTCTCCTAAGCTTTGGACATGGCTCCCATGCACAGGTTTCCTTGTGGAGACGAGATGAGTTCTGATGGGTGGCTCAGGAAAACCCCTATGCTCGTATTGGAATCAGGCTTTTGAGGACACATGCCCGTAACCCAAAGCAATGGATCTTAATATGGCCTAGGGTCCTGTCTGGTTCAATATTCTTCTCTAGGGACATCCAACTATGGTATGAGTGGAGGTCGATTATCAGCTGGTGTCAGACAGCCCTTGTTTGTTCCGGGCGACCTACACTATTGGGATGACCTCAGGGACTTTGGAGGTTTCTCCTAATTTGTACGATTTTGGACCATGGAATGGGCAGAATTCCCATGGATTGGTAGGCACAGTCCTAATGTGTGGCTCTAGGGGCCCAGCCTGGAGGGTGTGTGGCCCAAGACTTTGAGGACAGAAGTCTGAAAACACAAACTCAACTTAGGTTTGGGGACGTAGGTATGGCAGGCCCGATCTACAAACCATGAGAAAAACTCTTCAGGATATGAAGAAAGTGCGAGTCTGAGGTGCTTGCTCAGGCTTTTGTCTCTGGATTTTGTATCAGCGATGGCCGTGGAATGTCGGGGAGGCCTCATGGGCCATGGACGAATCTTCCTCTCTGAGGATTTTGCCCGATTCCCAATTGCTTTTCGTCAATCTGTGGGATGGGAGGACTCCTTTCAGTTTTGTTACCTCAGGTGTCCCACCAAAAGAGGAATTCCAAAGCAAAGCCGTGGGGAAGACTGAAGGGACAACCGGAACTATGGTTAAAAATTGGGGCCTAGGGGCATGGCAAGCCCAATATGCTATCTCTTCATCCAGCCACTGAGTGGCCTTACTTGAGGACTGGGCTCAGCCTGAGGGTCACAATGTGTGTTTGTGACCAATGTGGCCCGCGAGCATGGGCGGGGCCTCATGGGCCACACTGGTTTCAACTACTCTGAACGTTGGACAGCATGCCAACCACAAGGTTTCTTGCCATGGGGAAGGAGTTCTGATTTCTGCATCACCTTCAACCCTGGTCAGTGATAGGAGATAAGGTCTAGGTTCTGAAACCTGAAAACCGAGGTTGGGAAGAGATGACGACCTAAGGCCATGGCGGCTCGATGTGCTCAGTGTGCGGCCAGCTGTCTGGGAGGGGCCAGGGGGTCCAGGCTCAGGCTGTGTCAGAAAGGACATTAGTGCCCTGGTCAGCCTATGTATTGGGGGTACAGCCAAGGTCGGTGCAGGTTGATCCTCATTTGGGGTTACTGGGTAGCCCCAGAGGACAATGTTTTTCTTCTGGAGGGCAGGAAGAGTGCTGCATTGTAGTTCTGGATTGCCAAACTGGAGGGCTTGTGGGCCAGTAGTCTGACGACAAAAGTCTGAGAACACAAGCTAGGCTTAGGTTTCTGGGTTAGGCCATGGCAGGCACAATCTACAGACCTGAATTGAGATTTCGTGCATCTGAAGACAGGGCGAGGATCAGACGATCGCTCAGGTTGGAGTTTCTGTCCCTGATGGCCCCTTCATGAATGGGGGGGCATCACGAGGCCATGGGGGTTTTCCCACGATGGGAGTTGTGAGAAGCTCCAAAGTGCAGAGAGTCTTCTGCAGAACAATTGAGACCTGTTGTTTGGCTCCAGGCCAATGATTCTGAGCAGGGTTCTAAGGATGGATGGCTGGGTAGCCCACCTCGCATTCCAATTGTCTCCTAGCAACAAGACAGGTTAGATCTCTTGGATCTGTGGGGAGCAACCGAGGACGCTGAGTTGAAATGGACACCCCTGGGGATGGGTCCTAAAGTGCTTTTGTGTCTATGGAGACCTTGGAATGAAGCGGTGGCACTGGGGCCCTAAAGAATTCTCCTAAACAGAGGCTTTGACACAGCTCCAACGTGCAAGTTTCCCATGTGTAGATGAGATATTTTCTGATGGGTGAGTCAAGAAACAGCTATATGCTGCTTTTGAAATCCAGGCCTCTGAGGAGAGATGCCTGGAAACCAAAGCAATGGATCTGATTAGTACCTAGGGTCCTCTTCTTTCCTTTTTACCTCTGGGGACATCTGTCTATGGGTCTGAGTGCAGGTAGGTGCTCAGTTGGGCTCAGATTGTCCCTGGATCAGGGACTTTTGAGGTTTATACTATTAGGAGGGTTGAGGCCATTGGAATGGGCACACACAATTCCCTTGGAGAGGCCAAGTACAGTCCTCAGGTTTGGCTCCAGGGTCCTGAGCCTGTAGGTTGTGTAGGCCAGGGCTGTTTGGACAGTTGTCTGAAAACACAAACTCGGCTTATGTTTCGGGTCATAGGTATGGCAGGACTGATCTACAGACCATGAGGAGAACTCTTCGGGATTTGAAAGAAGGGCGAGTGTGAGGCTCCTGCTCAAGTTTTTGTCTCTGTATATCGTGTCACTCATGGTCGTGGAATTTCTGGGTGACTTCATGGGAAAGGGACGAGTCTTACTCTCTGGTGGTTTGGCCCCGTCCAAAGAGTTTGGGGTCATTCTGTGGGCTGGAAAAAGTCCGTTTGTTGTTGTTGTTGTTGTTGTTGTTGTTGTTGTTTTCTTTTTTAACCTCAGGTGTCCCACCAAATGAGGGATTCCAGAGCAGAGCCCTGGGGAGGGGCGACTGGACAATCAGAAATCTGGTTAAATATTGGGGCCTAGGAACATATCAAGCCCATTATGACATCTAATGGTCCAGCCACAAAGAGGACTTACTAGAGGACAGGACTCATGCTGAGGGTCACAATGCGTGTGTATGCCCTCGTCGCACTCAAGAATGGGCGGGGCCTCAGGGTGAATGCTGGTTTCTCCTTCACTGAACGTTGGACAAAGTGCCAACCACAAGGGTTCTTGCCATGGGTAAGGAGGAGTTCTGATTTCTGCATCACACTCACCCCTGGGCAGTGATTGGAGATAAGGTCTCGGTTCTGAAGCCTGAAAACTGAGGTACAGAAGAGAGGATACCTAAGGCCATGGCGGGTTTTATGTGCTCAGTGTGCAGTCAGCTTTCTCGGTGTTGGTCAGGAGATCCGGGCTCAGGTTGTGTTCGACAGTGCATTAGTGCCCAGGTTAGACTATATTATTTCGCTAAAGTCGAGTGCTGTGTAGGTTGATCCTCATTTAAGGTGCCTCGGCAGCTCATGAGGCAATAATTTTTTTTCTAGAGGGCAGGCAGAGTGCTGCATTGTGGGTCCGGAATTGCCAAACTTGAGGGTTCGGGGCCAGGAGTGTGAGGACGGAAGTGTGAGAAGACAAGGTAGACTTGGGTTTCAGGGCGAGGGCACGGCAGGTACCCCCTGAAGATCTGAACCAATATCTCAAGCATCTGAAGTCAGGGCGAGGATCAGACGTTGGCTCAGGTTGGAGTTTCTGTGCATGACGGCCGCTTCATGAAGGGAGCGGAATCTCGAGGCCATTGAGGTTTTCCCACGTTGGGAGTTGTGGGATGCCCCCTTCAAGGTTTCCTTCTGCGGGACAATTGAGACCTGTTGGACAGCTCCAGGACATCCCATATGGAATGACTCCAGAGCACCGTTCGCGGATGGATGCCTGGGAAGCCCGCCTCCCATTCCAATTGTCTCCTAGCAACAAGACAGTTTAGAGTTGATGGCTCTGCCGGAGCAACCAGGGTGGCTGAGTTGAAATGGACTTTCCTGAGGATGGGTCCTAATGTGTTTTTGTGTCCATGAGGGCCTTGGAATGGGGCGGTGGCAACGGGACCCTGAAGTACTCTCCTAAGCTTTGGACATGGCACCCATGCACAGGTTTCCTTGTGGAGACGAGATGAGTTCTGATGGGTGCCTCAGGAAAACCCCTATGCTCGTATTGGAATCAGGCTTTTGAGGACACATGCCCGTAACCCAAAGCAATGGATCTTAATATGGCCTAGGGTCCTGTCTGGTTCAATATTCTTCTCTAGGGACATCCAACTATGGTATGAGTGGAGGTCGATTATCAGCTGGTGTCAGACAACCCTTGTTTGTTCCGGGCGACCTACACTATTGGGATGACCTCAGGGACTTTGGAGGTTTCTCCTAATTTGTACGATTTTGGACCATGGAATGGGCAGAATTCCCATGGATTGGTAGGCACAGTCCTAATGTGTGGCTCCAGGGGCCCAACCTGGAGGGTGTGTGGCCCAAGAATTTGAGGACAGAAGTCTGAAAACACAAACTCAACTTAGGTTTGGGGACGTAGGTATGGCAGGCCCGATCTACAAACCATGAGAAACCTCTTCAGGATATGAAGAAAGTGCGAGTCTGAGGTGCTTGCTCAGGCTTTTGTCTCTGGATTTTGTATCAGCGATGGCCGTGGAATGTCGGGGAGGCCTCATGGGCCATGGACGAATCTTCCTCTCTGAGGATTTTGCCCGATTCCCAATTGCTTTTCGTCAATCTGTGGGATGGGAGGACTCCTTTCAGTTTTGTTACCTCAGGTGTCCCACCAAAAGAGGAATTCCAAAGCAAAGCCGTGGGGAAGACTGAAGGGACAACCCGAACTATGGTTAAAAATTGGGGCCTAGGGGCATGGCAAGCCCAATATGCTATCTCTTCATCCAGCCACTGAGTGGCCTTACTTGAGGACTGGGCTCAGCCTGAGGGTCACAATGTGTGTTTGTGACCAATGTGGCCCGCGAGCATGGGCGGGGCCTCATGGGCCACACTGGTTTCAACTACTCTGAACGTTGGACAGCATGCCAACCACAAGGTTTCTTGCCATGGGGAAGGAGTTCTGATTTCTGCATCACCTTCAACCCTGGTCAGTGATAGGAGATAAGGTCTAGGTTCTGAAACCTGAAAACCGAGGTTGGGAAGAGATGACGACCTAAGGCCATGGCGGCTCGATGTGCTCAGTGTGCGGCCAGCTGTCTGGGAGGGGCCAGGGGGTCCAGGCTCAGGCTGTGTCAGAAAGGACATTAGTGCCCTGGTCAGCCTATGTATTGGGGGTACAGCCAAGGTCGGTGCAGGTTGATCCTCATTTGGGGTTACTGGGTAGCCCCAGAGGACAATGTTTTTCTTCTGGAGGGCAGGAAGAGTGCTGCATTGTAGTTCTGGATTGCCAAACTGGAGGGCTTGTGGGCCAGTAGTCTGACGACAAAAGTCTGAGAACACAAGCTAGGCTTAGGTTTCTGGGTTAGGCCATGGCAGGCACAATCTACAGACCTGAATTGAGATTTCGTGCATCTGAAGACAGGGCGAGGATCAGACGATCGCTCAGGTTGGAGTTTCTGTCCCTGATGGCCCCTTCATGAATGGGGGGGCATCACGAGGCCATGGGGGTTTTCCCACGATGGGAGTTGTGAGAAGCTCCAAAGTGCAGAGAGTCTTCTGCAGAACAATTGAGACCTGTTGTTTGGCTCCAGGCCAATGATTCTGAGCAGGGTTCTAAGGATGGATGGCTGGGTAGCCCACCTCGCATTCCAATTGTCTCCTAGCAACAAGACAGGTTAGATCTCTTGGATCTGTGGGGAGCAACCGAGGACGCTGAGTTGAAATGGACACCCCTGGGGATGGGTCCTAAAGTGCTTTTGTGTCTATGGAGACCTTGGAATGAAGCGGTGGCACTGGGGCCCTAAAGAATTCTCCTAAACAGAGGCTTTGACACAGCTCCAACGTGCAAGTTTCCCATGTGTAGATGAGATATTTTCTGATGGGTGAGTCAAGAAACAGCTATATGCTGCTTTTGAAATCCAGGCCTCTGAGGAGAGATGCCTGGAAACCAAAGCAATGGATCTGATTAGTACCTAGGGTCCTGTTCTTTCCTTTTTACCTCTGGGGACATCTGTCTATGGGTCTGAGTGCAGGTAGGTGCTCAGTTGGGCTCAGATTGTCCCTGGATCAGGGACTTTTGAGGTTTATCCTATTAGGAGGGTTGAGGCCATTGGAATGGGCACACACAATTCCCTTGGAGAGGCCAAGTACAGTCCTCAGGTTTGGCTCCAGGGTCCTGAGCCTGTAGGTTGTGTAGGCCAGGGCTGTTTGGACAGTTGTCTGAAAACACAAACTCGGCTTATGTTTCGGGTCATAGGTATGGCAGGACTGATCTACAGACCATGAGGAGAACTCTTCGGGATTTGAAAGAAGGGCGAGTGTGAGGCTCCTGCTCAAGTTTTTGTCTCTGTATATCGTGTCACTCATGGTCGTGGAATTTCTGGGTGACTTCATGGGAAAGGGACGAGTCTTACTCTCTGGTGGTTTGGCCCCGTCCAAAGAGTTTGGGGTCATTCTGTGGGCTGGAAGAAGTCCGTTTGTTGTTGTTGTTGTTGTTGTTGTTGTTGTTGTTGTTTTCTTTTTTAACCTCAGGTGTCCCACCAAATGAGGGATTCCAGAGCAGAGCCCTGGGGAGGGGCGACTGGACAATCAGAAATCTGGTTAAATATTGGGGCCTAGGAACATGTCAAGCCCATTATGACATCTAATGGTCCAGCCACAAAGAGGACTTACTAGAGGACAGGACTCATGCTGAGGGTCACAATGCGTGTGTATGCCCTCGTCGCACTCAAGAATGGGCGGGGCCTCAGGGTGAATGCTGGTTTCTCCTTCACTGAACGTTGGACAAAGTGCCAACCACAAGGGTTCTTGCCATGGGTAAGGAGGAGTTCTGATTTCTGCATCACACTCACCCCTGGGCAGTGATTGGAGATAAGGTCTCGGTTCTGAAGCCTGAAAACTGAGGTACAGAAGAGAGGATACCTAAGGCCATGGCGGGTTTTATGTGCTCAGTGTGCAGTCAGCTTTCTCGGTGTTGGTCAGGAGATCCGGGCTCAGGTTGTGTTCGACAGTGCATTAGTGCCCAGGTTAGACTATATTATTTCGCTAAAGTCGAGTGCTGTGTAGGTTGATCCTCATTTAAGGTGCCTCGGCAGCTCATGAGGCAATAATTTTTTTTCTAGAGGGCAGGCAGAGTGCTGCATTGTGGGTCCGGAATTGCCAAACTTGAGGGTTCGGGGCCAGGAGTGTGAGGACGGAAGTGTGAGAAGACAAGGTAGACTTGGGTTTCAGGGCGAGGGCACGGCAGGTACCCCCTGAAGATCTGAACCAATATCTCAAGCATCTGAAGTCAGGGCGAGGATCAGACGTTGGCTCAGGTTGGAGTTTCTGTGCATGACGGCCGCTTCATGAAGGGAGCGGAATCTCGAGGCCATTGAGGTTTTCCCACGTTGGGAGTTGTGGGATGCCCCCTTCAAGGTTTCCTTCTGCGGGACAATTGAGACCTGTTGGACAGCTCCAGGACATCCCATATGGAATGACTCCAGAGCACCGTTCGCGGATGGATGCCTGGGAAGCCCGCCTCCCATTCCAATTGTCTCCTAGCAACAAGACAGTTTAGAGTTGATGGCTCTGCCGGAGCAACCAGGGTGGCTGAGTTGAAATGGACTTTCCTGAGGATGGGTCCTAATGTGTTTTTGTGTCCATGAGGGCCTTGGAATGGGGCGGTGGCAACGGGACCCTGAAGTACTCTCCTAAGCTTTGGACATGGCACCCATGCACAGGTTTCCTTGTGGAGACGAGATGAGTTCTGATGGGTGCCTCAGGAAAACCCCTATGCTCGTATTGGAATCAGGCTTTTGAGGACACATGCCCGTAACCCAAAGCAATGGATCTTAATATGGCCTAGGGTCCTGTCTGGTTCAATATTCTTCTCTAGGGACATCCAACTATGGTATGAGTGGAGGTCGATTATCAGCTGGTGTCAGACAACCCTTGTTTGTTCCGGGCGACCTACACTATTGGGATGACCTCAGGGACTTTGGAGGTTTCTCCTAATTTGTACGATTTTGGACCATGGAATGGGCAGAATTCCCATGGATTGGTAGGCACAGTCCTAATGTGTGGCTCCAGGGGCCCAGCCTGGAGGGTGTGTGGCCCAAGAATTTGAGGACAGAAGTCTGAAAACACAAACTCAACTTAGGTTTGGGGACGTAGGTATGGCAGGCCCGATCTACAAACCATGAGAAACCTCTTCAGGATATGAAGAAAGTGCGAGTCTGAGGTGCTTGCTCAGGCTTTTGTCTCTGGATTTTGTATCAGCGATGGCCGTGGAATGTCGGGGAGGCCTCATGGGCCATGGACGAATCTTCCTCTCTGAAACTTTGGCCCGATTCCCAATTGCTTTTCGTCAATCTGTGGGATGGGAGGACTCCTTTCAGTTTTGTTACCTCAGGTGTCCCACCAAAAGTGGAATTCCAAAGCAAAGCCGTGGGGAAGACTGAAGGGACAACCCGAACTATGGTTAAAAATTGGGGCCTAGGGGCATGGCAAGCCCAGTATGCTATCTCTTCATCCAGCCACTGAGTGGCCTTACTTGAGGACTGGGCTCAGCCTGAGGGTCACAATGTGTGTTTGTGACCAATGTGGCCCGCGAGCATGGGCGGGGCCTCATGGGCCACACTGGTTTCAACTACTCTGAACGTTGGACAGCATGCCAACCACAAGGTTTCTTACCATGGGGAAGGAGTTCTGATTTCTGCATCACCTTCAACCCTGGGCAGTGATAGGAGATAAGGACTAGGTTCTGAAACCTGAAAACCGAGGTTGGGAAGAGATGACGACCTAAGGCCATGGCGGCTCGATGTACTCAGTGTGCGGCCAGCTGTCTGGGAGGGGCCAGGGGGTCCAGGCTCAGGCTGTGTCAGAAAGGACATTAGTGCCCTGGTCAGCCTATGTATTTGGGGTACAGCCAAGGTCGGTGCAGGTTGATCCTCATTTGGGGTTACTGGGTAGCCCCAGAGGACAATGTTTTTCTTCTGGAGGGCAGGAAGAGTGCTGCATTGTAGTTCTGGATTGCCAAACTGGAGGGCTTGTGGGCCAGTAGTCTGACGACAAAAGTCTGAGAACACAAGCTAGGCTTAGGTTTCTGGGTGAGGCCATGGCAGGCACAATCTACAGACCTGAATAGAGATCTCGTGCATCTGAAGACAGGGCGAGGATCAGACGATCGCTCAGGTTGGAGTTTCTGTCCCTGATGGCCCCTTCATGAATGGGGGGGCATCACGAGGCCATGGGGGTTTTCCCACGATAAGAGTTGTGAGAAGCTCCAAAATGCAGAGAGTCTTCTGCAGAACAATTGAGACCTGTTGTTTGGCTCCAGGCCAATGATTCTGAGCAGGGTTCTAGGGATGGATGTCTGGGTAGCCCACCTCGCATTCCAATTGTCTCCTAGCAACAAGACAGGTTAGATCTCCTGGATCTGTGGGGAGCAACCGAGGACGCTGAGTTGAAATGGACACCCCTGGGGATGGGTCCTAATATGCTTTTGTGTCTATGGAGACCTTGGAATGAAGCGGTGGCACTGGGGCCCTAAAGAGTTCTCCTAAACAGAGGCTTTGACACAGCTCCAACGTGCAAGTTTCCCATGTGTAGATGAGATATTTTCTGATGGGTGAGTCAAGAAACAGCTATATTCTGCTTTTGATATCCAGGCCTCTGAGGAGAGATGCCTGGAAACCAAAGCAATGGATCTGATTAGTGCCTAGGGTCCTGTTCTTTCCTTTTTACCTCTGGGGACATCTGTCTATGGGTCTGAGTGCAGGTAGGTGCTCAGTTGGGCTCAGATTGTCCCTGGATCAGGGACTTTTGAGGTTTATCCTATTAGGAGGGTTGAGGCCATTGGAATGGGCACACACAATTCCCTTGGAGAGGCCAAGTACAGTCCTCAGGTTTGGCTCCATGGACCTGAGCCTGTAGGTTGTGTAGGCCAGGGCTGTTTGGACAGTTGTCTGAAAACACAAACTCGGCTTATGTTTCGGGTCATAGGTATGGCAGGACTGATCTACAGACCATGAGGAGAACTCTTCGGGATTTGAAAGAAGGGTGAGTGTGAAGCTCCTGCTCAAGTTTTTGTCTCTGGATATCGTGTCACTCATGGTCGTGGAATTTTTGGGTGACTTCATGGGAAATGGACGAGTCTTACTCTCTGGTGTTTTGGCCCGTCCAAAGAGTTTGGGGTCATTCTGTGGGCTGGAAGAAGTCCGTTTTGTTGTTGTTGTTGTTGTTGTTTTCTTTTTTAACCTCAGGTGTCCCACCAAATGAGGGATTCCAGAGCAGAGCCCTGGGGAGCGGCGACTGGACAATCAGAAATCTGGTTAAAAATTGGGGCCTAGGGACATGTCAAGCCCATTATGACATCTAATGATCCAGCCACAAAGAGGACTTACTAGAGGACAGGACTCATGCTGTGGGTCACAATGCGTGTGTATGCCCTCGTCGCACTCAAGAATGGGCGGGGCCTCAGGGTGAATGCTGGTTTCTCCTTCACTGAACGTTGGACAAAGTGCCAACCACAAGGGTTCTTGCCATGGGTAAGGAGGAGTTCTGATTTCTGCATCAAACTCACCCCTGGGCAGTGATTGGAGATAAGGTCTCGGTTCTGAAGCCTGAAAACTGAGGTACAGAAGAGAGGATACCTAAGGCCATGGCGGGTTTTATGTGCTCAGTGTGCAGTCAGCTTTCACGGTGTTGGTCAGGAGATCCGGGCTCAGGTTGTGTTCGACAGTGCATTAGTGCCCAGGTTAGACTATATAATTTTGGTAAAGTCGAGTGCTGTGTAGGTTGATCCTCATTTAAGGTTCCTGGGAAGCTCATGAGGCACTAATTTTTTTTCTAGAGGGCAGGCAGAGTGCTGCATTGTGGGTCCGGAATTGCCAAACTTGAGGGCTTCGGGGCCAGGAGTTTGAGGACGGAAGTTTGAGAAGACAAGGTAGACTTGGGTTTCAGGGCGAGGGCATGGCAGGTACCCCCTGCAGATCTGAACCAATATCTCATGCATGAGAAGTCAAAGCGAGGATCAGACGATGGCTCAGTTTGGAGTTTCTGTGCAAGACGGCCGCTTCATGAAGGGAGCGGAATCTCGAGGCCATTGAGGTTTTCCCACGTTGGGAGTTGTGGGATGCCCCCTTCAAGGATTCCTTCTGCGGGACAATTGAGACCTGTTGGACAGCTCCAGGACATCCCATATGGAATGACTCCAGAGCACCGTTCGCGGATGGATGCCTGGGAAGCCCGCCTCCCATTCCAATTGTCTCCTAGCAACAAGACAGTTTAGATTTGATGGCTCTACCGGAGCAACCAGGGTGGCTGAGTTGAAATGGACTTTCCTGAGGATGGGTCCTAATGTGTTTTTGTGTCCATGAGGGCCTTGGAATGGGGCGGTGGCACCGGGACCCTGAAGTACTCTCCTAAGCTTTGGACATGGCTCCCATGCACAGGTTTCCTTGTGGAGACGAGATGAGTTCTGATGGGTGCCTCAGGAAAACCCCTATGCTCGTATTGGAATCAGGCTTTTGAGGACACATGCCCGTAACCCAAAGCAATGGATCTTAATATGGCCTAGGGTCCTGTCTGGTTCAATATTCTTCTCTAGGGACATCCAACTATGGTATGAGTGGAGGTCGATTATCAGCTGGTGTCAGACAGCCCTTGTTTGTTCCGGGCGACCTACACTATTGGGATGACCTCAGGGACTTTGGAGGTTTCTCCTAATTTGTACGATTTTGGACCATGGAATGGGCAGAATTCCCATGGATTGGTAGGCACAGTCCTAATGTGTGGCTCCAGGGGCCCAGCCTGGAGGGTGTGTGGCCCAAGACATTGAGGACAGAAGTCTGAAAACATAAACTCAACTTAGGTTTGGGGACGTTGGTATGGTAGGCCCGATCTACAAACCATGAGAAAAACTCTTCAGGATATGAAGAAAGTGCGAGTCTGAGGTGCTTGCTCAGGCTTTTGTCTCTGGATTTTGTATCAGCGATGGCCGTGGAATGTCGGGGAGGCCTCATGGGCCATGGACGAATCTTCCTCTCTGAGGATTTTGCCCGATTCCCAATTGCTTTTCGTCAATCTGTGGGATGGGAGGACTCCTTTCAGTTTTGTTACCTCAGGTGTCCCACCAAAAGTGGAATTCCAAAGCAAAGCCATGGGGAAGACTGAAGGGACAACCCGAACTATGGTTAAAAATTGGGGCCTAGGGGCATGGCAAGCCCAATATGCGATCTCTTCATCCAGCCACTGAGTGGCCTTACTTGAGGACTGGGCTCATCCTGAGGGTCACAATGTGTGTTTGTGACCAATGTGGCCCTCAAACATGGGCGGGGCCTCATGGGCCACACTGGTTTCAACTACTCTGAACGTTGGACAGCATGCCAACCACAAGGTTTCTTGCCATGGGGAAGGAGTTCTGATTTCTGCATCACCTTCAACCCTGGTCAGTGATAGGAGATAAGGTCTAGGTTCTTAAACCTGAAAACCGAGGTTGGGAAGAGATGACGACCTAAGGCCATGGCGGCTCGATGTGCTCAGTGTGCGGCCAGCTGTCTGGGAGGGGCCAGGGGGTCCAGGCTCAGGCTGTGTCAGAAAGGACATTAGTGCCCTGGTCAGCCTATGTATTTGGGGTACAGCCAAGGTCGGTGCAGGTTGATCCTCATTTGGGGTTACTGGGTAGCCCCAGAGGACAATGTTTTTCTTCTGGAGGGCAGGAAGAGTGCTGCATTGTAGTTCTGGATTGCCAAACTGGAGGGCTTGTGGGCCAGTAGTCTGACGACAAAAGTCTGAGAACACAAGCTAGGCTTAGGTTTCTGGGTGTGGCCATGGCAGGCACAATCTACAGACCTGAATTGAGATCTCGTGCATCTGAAGACAGGGCGAGGATCAGACGATCGCTCAGGTTGGAGTTTCTGTCCCTGATGGCCCCTTCATGAATGGGGGGGCATCACGAGGCCATGGGGGTTTTCCCACGATGGGAGTTGTGAGAAGCTCCAAAGTGCAGAGAGTCTTCTGCAGAACAATTGAGACCTGTTGTTTGGCAACAGGCCAATGATTCTGAGCAGGGTTCTAAGGATGGATGGCTGGGTAGCCCACCTCGCATTCCAATTGTCTCCTAGCAACAAGACAGGTTAGATCTCCTGGATCTGTGGGGAGCAACCGAGGACGCTGAGTTGAAATGGACACCCCTGGGGATGGGTCCTAATGTGCTTTTGTGTCTATGGAGACCTTGGAATGAAGCGGTGGCACTGTGGCCCCAAAAGGTTCTCCTAAACAGAGGCTCTGACACAGCTCAAACGTGCAAATTTCCCATGTGTAAATGAGATGTTTTCTGATGGGTGAGTCAAGAAACAGCTATATGCTGCTTTTGAAATCCAGGCCTCTGAGGAGAGATGCCTGGAAACCAAAGCAATGGATCTGATTAGTGCCTAGGGTCCTGTTCTTTCCTTTTTACCTCTGGGGACATCTGTCTATGGGTCTGAGTGCAGGTAGGTGCTCAGATGGGCTCAGATTGTCCCTGGATTAGGGACTTTTGAGGTTTATCCTATTAGGAGGGTTGAGGCCATTGGAATGGGCACACACAATTCTTTTGGAGAGGCCAAGTACAGTCCACAGGTTTGGCTCCAGGGGCCTGAGCCTGTAGGTTGTGTAGGCCAGGGCTGTTGGACAGTTGTCTGAAAACACAAACTCGGCTTATGTTTCGGGTCATAGGTATGGCAGGACTGATCTACAGACCATGAGGAGAACCTTTCGGGATTTGAAAGAAGGGTGAGTGTGAGGCTCCTGCTCAAGTTTTTGTCTCTGGATATCGTGTCACTCATGGTCGTGGAATTTCTGGGTGACTTCATGGGAAATGGACGAGTCTTACTCTCTGGTGGTTTGGCCCCATCAAAAGAGTTTGGGGTCATTCTGTGGGCTGGAAGAAGTCCGTTTTGTTGTTGTTGTTGTTGTTGTTGTTGTTGTTTTCTTTTTTAACCTCAGGTGTCCCACCAAATGAGGGATTCCAGAGCAGAGCCCTGGGGAGTGGCAACTGGACAATCAGAAATCTGGTTAAAAATTGGGGCCTAGGGACATGTCAAGCCCATTATGACATCTAATGATCCAGCCACAAAGAGGACTTACTAGAGGACAGGACTCATGCTGTGGGTCACAATGCGTGTGTATGCCCTCGTCGCACTCAAGAATGGGCGGGGCCTCAGGGTGAATGCTGGTTTCTCCTTCACTGAACGTTGGACAATGTGCCAACCACAAGGGTTCTTGCCATGGGTAAGGAGGTGTTCTGATTTCTGCATCACACTCACCCCTAGGCAGTTATTGGAGATAAGGTCTCGGTTCTGAAGCCTGAAAACTGAGGTACAGAAGAGAGGATACCTAAGGCCATGGCGGGTTTTATGTCCTCAGTGTGCAGTCAGCTTTCACGGTGTTGGTCAGGAGATCCGGGCTCAGGTTGTGTTCGACAGTGCATTAGTGCCCAGGTTAGACTATATTATTTCGGTAAAGTCGAGTGCTGTGTAGGTTGATCCTCATTTAAGGTGCCTGGGCAGCTCATGAGGCACTAATTTTTTTTCTAGAGGGCAGGCAGAGTGCTGCATTGTGGGTCCGGAGTTGCCAAACTTGAGGGCCTCGGGGCCAGGAGTGTGAGGACGGAAGTGTGAGAAGACAAGGTAGACTTGGGTTTCAGGGCGAGGGCACGGCAGGTACCCCCTGCAGATCTGAACCAATATCTCATGCATCTGAAGTCAGGGCGAGGATCAGACGTTGGCTCAGGTTGGAGTTTCTGTGCATGACGGCCGCTTCATGAAGGGAGCGGAATCTCGAGGCCATTGAGGTTTTCCCACGTTGGGAGTTGTGGGATGCCCCCTTCAAGGATTCCTTCTGCGGGACAATTGAGACCTCTTGGACAGCTCCAGGACATCCCATATGGAATGACTCCAGAGCACCGTTCGCCAATGGATGCCTGGGAAGCCCGCCTCCCATTCCAATTGTCTCTTAGCAACAAGACAGTTTAGAGTTGATGGCTCTGCCGGAGCAACCAGGGTGGCTGAGTTGAAATGGACTTTCCTGAGGATGGGTCCTAATGTGTTTTTGTGTCCATGAGGGCCTTGGAATGGGGCGGTGGCACCGGGACCCTGAAGTACTCTCCTAAGCTTTGGACATGGCTCCCATGCACAGGTTTCCTTGTGGAGACGAGATGAGTTTTGATGGGTGCCTCAGGAAAACCCCTATGCTCGTATTGGAATCAGGCTTTTGAGGACACATGCCCGTAACCCAAAGCAATGGATCTTAATATGGCCTAGGGTCCTGTCTGGTTCAATATTCTTCTCTAGGGACATCCAACTATGGTATGAGTGGAGGTCGATTATCAGCTGGTGTCAGACAGCCCTTGTTTGTTCCGGGCGACCTACACTATTGGGATGACCTCAGGGACTTTGGAGGTTTCCCCTAATTTGTACGATTTTGGACCATGGAATGGGCAGAATTCCCATGGATTGGTAGGCACAGTCCTAATGTGTGGCTCTAGGGGCCCAGCCTGGAGGGTGTGTGGCCCAAGAATTTGAGGACAGAAGTCTGAAAACACAAACTCAACTTAGGTTTGGGGACGTAGGTATGGCAGGCCCGATCTACAAACCATGAGAAAACCTCTTCAGGATATGAAGAAAGTGCGAGTCTGAGGTGCTTGCTCAGGCTTTTGTCTCTGGATTTTGTATCAGCGATGGCCGTGGAATGTCGGGGAGGCCTCATGGGCCATGGACGAATCTTCCTCTCTGAGGATTTTGCCCGATTCCCAATTGCTTTTCGTCAATCTGTGGGATGGGAGGACTCCTTTCAGTTTTGTTACCTCAGGTGTCCCACCAAAAGAGGAATTCCAAAGCAAAGCCGTGGGGAAGACTGAAGGGACAACCCGAACTATGGTTAAAAATTGGGGCCTAGGGGCATGGCAAGCCCAATATGCTATCTCTTCATCCAGCCACTGAGTGGCCTTACTTGAGGACTGGGCTCAGCCTGAGGGTCACAATGTGTGTTTGTGACCAATGTGGCCCGCGAGCATGGGCGGGGCCTCATGGGCCACACTGGTTTCAACTACTCTGAACGTTGGACAGCATGCCAACCACAAGGTTTCTTGCCATGGGGAAGGAGTTCTGATTTCTGCATCACCTTCAAACCTGGTCAGTGATAGGAGATAAGGTCTAGGTTCTGAAACCTGAAAACCGAGGTTGGGAAGAGATGACGACCTAAGGCCATGGCGGCTCGAAGTGCTCAGTGTGCGGCCAGCTCTCTGGGAGGGACCAGTGGGTCCAGGCTCAGGCTGTGTCAGAAAGGACATTAGTGCCCTGGTCAGCCTATGTATTTGGGGTACAGCCAAGGTCGGTGCAGGTTGATCCTCATTTGGGGTTACTGGGTAGCCCCAGAGGACAATGTTTTTCTTCTGGAGGGCAGGAAGAGTGCTGCATTGTAGTTCTGGATTGCCAAACTGGAGGGCTTGTGGGCCAGTAGTCTGACGACAAAAGTCTGAGAACACAAGCTAGGCTTAGGTTTCTGGGTGAGGCCATGGCAGGCACAATCTACAGACCTGAATTGAGATCTCGTGCATCTGAAGACAAGCGAGGATCAGACGATCGCTCAGGTTGGAGTTTCTGTCCCTGATGGCCCCTTCATGAATGGGGGGGCATCACGAGGCCATGGGGGTTTTCCCACGATGGGAGTTGTGAGAAGCTCCAAAGTGCAGAGAGTCTTCTGCAGAACAATTGAGACCTGTTGTTTGGCAACAGGCCAATGATTCTGAGCAGGGTTCTTAGGATGGATGGCTGGGTAGCCCACCTCGCATTCCAATTGTCTCCTAGCAACAAGAAAGGTTAGATCTCCTGGATCTGTGGGGAGCAACCGAGGACGCTGAGTTGAAATGGACACCCCTGGGGATGGGTCCAAATGTGCTTTTGTGTCTATGGAGACCTTGGAATGAAGCGGTGGCACTGGGGCCCCAAAAGGTTCTCCTAAACAGAGGCTTTGACACAGCTCAAACGTGCAAGTTTCCCATGTGTAGATGAGATGTTTTCTGATGGGTGAGTCAAGAAACAGTTATATGCTGCTTTTGAAATCCAGGCCTCTGAGGAGAGATGCCTGGAAACCAAAGCAATGGATCTGATTAGTGCCTAGGGGCCTGTTGTTTCCTTTTTACCTCTGGGGACATCTGTCTATGGGTCTGAGTGCAGGTAGGTGCTCAGTTGGGCTCAGATTGTCCCTGGATCAGGGACTTTTGAGGTTTAGCCTATTAGGAGGGTTGAGGCCATTGGAATGGGCACACACAATTCCCTTGGAGAGGCCAAGTACAGTCCTCAGGTTTGGCTCCAGGGGCCTGAGCCTGTTGGTTGTGTAGGCCAGGGCTGTTTGGACAGTTGTCTGAAAACACAAACTCGGCTTATGTTTCGGGTCATAGGTATGGCAGGAGTGATCTACAGACCATGAGGAGAACCTTTCGGGATTTGAAAGAAGGGTGAGTGTGAGGCTCCTGCTCAAGTTTTTGTCTCTGCATATCGTGTCACTCATGGTCGTGGAATTTCTGGGTGACTTCATGGGAAATGGACGAGTCTTACTCTCTGGTGGTTTGGCCCGTCCAAAGAGTTTGGGGTCATTCTGTGGGCTGGAAGAAGTCCGTTTTTTGTTGTTGTTGTTGTTGTTGTTTTCTTTTTTAACCTCAGGTGTCCCACCAAATGAGGGATTCCAGAGCAGAGCCCTGGGGAGGGGCGACTGGACAATCAGAAATCTGGTTAAAAATTGGGGCCTAGGGACATGTCAAGCCCATTATGACATCTAATGGTCCAGCCACAAAGAGGACTTACTAGAGGACAGGACTCATGCTGAGGGTCACAATGCGTGTGTATGCCCTCGTCGCACTCAAGAATGGGCGGGGCCTCAGGGTGAATGCTGGTTTCTCCTTCACTGAACGTTGGACAAAGTGCCAACCACAAGGGTTCTTGCCATGGGTAAGGAGGAGTTCTGATTTCTGCATCACACTCACCCCTGGGCAGTGATTGGAGATAAGGTCTCGGTTCTGAAGCCTGAAAACTGAGGTACAGAAGAGAGGATACCTAAGGCCATGGCGGGTTTTATGTGCTCAGTGTGCAGTCAGCTTTCTCGGTGTTGGTCAGGAGATCCGGGCTCAGGTTGTGTTCGACAGTGCATTAGTGCCCAGGTTAGACTATATAATTTCGGTAAAGTCGAGTACAGACCTGAATCGACTTCTCTTGCATCTGAAGTCAAGGCGAGGATCAGTCGATCGCTCAAGTTGGTGTTTCTGCCCTGATGGCCCCTTCACGAAGGGGGGGGCATCAAGAGGCCATGGGGGTTTTCCCACGATGGGATTTGTGAGAAGCTCCAAACTGCAAAGTGACTTCTGCAGGACAATTGATTCCTATTGATTGGCTCCAGGCCAATGATTCTGAGCAGGGTTTTAAGGATGCATGGCTGGGTAGCCCACCTCGCATTCCAATTGTCTCCTAGAAACAAGACAGGTTAGATATGCTGGATCTGGGGGAGCAACCGAGGAGGCTTAGTTGAAATGGACTCTCCTATGGATGGGTCCTAATGTGCTTTTGTGTCTATGGAGACCTTGGAATGAAGCGGTGGCACTGGGGCCCTAAAGGGTTCTCCTAAACAGAGGCTTTGACACAGCTCCAACGTGCAAGTTTCCCATGTGTAGATGAGATGTTTTCTGATGGGTGAGTCATGAAACAGCCATATGCTGGTTTTTAAATCCAGGCCTCTGAGGAGAGATGCCTGGAAACCAAAGCAATGGATATGATTAGTGCCTAGGGTCCTGTTCTTTCCTTTTTACCTCTGGGGACATCTGTCTATGGGTCTGAGTACAGGTAGGTGCTCAGATGGGCTCAGATTGCCCCTGTTTTACCTGGGAAGCCACCACTAATGAGATGGATCAGGGACTTTGGAGGTTTATCCTATTAGAAGGGATGTGGCCATTGGAATGGGCACACAGAATTCCCTTGGAGAGGGCAAGTACAGTCCTCAGGTTTGGCTCCAGGGGCCTGAGCCTGTAGGTTGTGTAGGCCAGGTCTGTCGCTCTCGACTTGCAAGAACGACCCGCAGACGAGGTGGGTGGCAAACTTCTTTATTCAATCTTAGCCCCGGGACCCCGTACACCGATTATAGCCCCAAGTTATAGAACACAGTGGATAGAAAGCAACCAATCACCACATAACACAACTACTATAACATCCAATCAGAAGGGATACAGATGACTTCAATCCAGATCATGCGGGGAGCTCGTGCCTACTGACGTGAGCCCCTGAAACTTATTGTTCACTCTGTTTTTGTGCCGTTCCCATGGTCCCTGGTTAATCTTATACTAGTCCCGATACTTCAGTACAGGTTGTGCGTTGCCTGGAGCGCTCCCACATAAACATTCACCTGCCCTTCTCCTCAAGCCTCGCCTAGTACGTGACTCCCAGCTTCTGCTGCATGGCTCTCCACAGATCCCCCTTTTTTATTTATTACATGGCAGGGATCGTGCCTGTCTTAGGTTGCCAATCCTCAACACACATGCTTACCCGTCATCGGGTACTCCCCTTCACCGAGGAGCCCCTGTCTTAGGTTGCTATGGTGAGGGACCAGTCTTACCCGTCTTTGGCTACCGACCCAGCATACAGAGCCATATTCAGGGGGAGGCATCCTTTTAGGCAGCAAAGCCAGTTTTGAGACGCTTGAGGCAGCAGGGTACTAGCTATGGTGGGAGCAACCCATAATCATGGTTGCCGTGTAGTTTTGTCACGAGCAGCTCGTTGCTGATTCCGCACAATGGCTCGCACTTTATATAATTCTACAAGCATGAATTTCACCACACAGGGAAAGAGGCACATGAATAAAAGCATAAGTATTAACACTCCTATAATAGAGCCTATAGCATACCAAGTACGTGATAGCAAAGGAATATGAGAAAATAGCGAATTTACAAAATTGTCAGCAAGCTGAGCCACGGGCAGCTTGGCATGCGGAGCTTCTGCAATATTCAAAATCTCTTGATGTAACTGCAGCAAGTCAAGGGACACATTAGAGTTAGACCATGCCCCTTCAAGGTGGTACAACACTCGACCCCAGGAAGTTTCTGTGACATTATAGCGCTTGGGGGTGACACAGATCCAGTGGTAGTCACTATGGCATTGGATCCTAGTTCGCAATTTCAAACTTTGACGTTCGTCCCCCAGAAACTTCACAGCATCATATAAGGCATTTAGTCTGGTTTCAACCCTTTTGTCTATATCCTCTTGTGTTCCCAAGGCCAGAGAAGTATTATGTGCCAGATGATCTATAGTATCTGCAGCTTGCACTGCTTGAGTTAAAGAAATAGATGCAGTAACAGTTGTAGCAATTATTGTTATAAGAGAAACTATACCTAAGATCAACAATCCTAATTCTCGTCTAGGCCGACTAAGGGCATTCTGTACCCGATCCCACAATTCTAACCCAGGGT